>NC_068286.1:34636713-35372963 GCF_025860055.1 Xyrauchen texanus | reverse complement strand
CACAAAGATAATGCATACATAATGTGTGAGTACATGTGTTTTTGCATGTGTTGGTGGATGTGTAGAAGCGTAGCTGAGTTTGCCAGTGTGATGTCATTGGTAAGTTGCACACTAAATGAGCTATGGCTGTTATTACAGTGTCTGCTCACCCTAGTGGCCTGGGCAGAGTTCAACCTAACATTAGGCACGCCTATACTGTGAACTGCTGGAGAGCTTTGCTTAGCAGGCCAATAGTGCTGATTTTATATACTGTTTCATACAGGATTGGTGATATTTAGAGGTAAGAAATGAAATGTTCTAAGGCAATAACCAAATGAATGTCCTTTAATTAACAAATATAGTAGCTGAAAAATGGCAAGGAGTCATGATTAGATATATATCATGAAGAGATTTGTCATGTAGTTCTCTTTGTCAAGTCTCAAATTAGGAGACACATTTCAGTTGGGTAATGAATGTGTCCATTGTATCAATACACAACACATTCATGAAAGTTGATCATTAGCAATATAAATGCTGAATACTATTTTGGAGGTTCAAATTGTAGACTTTAGTTCTTAGCAGTACATTCACTACTCCCAACTGTTATAGGACCTTTTTCAGGTTTTATGCCATGATCAGTTTAGTGTCATGTATGGTTTTCAATTATAATAAAATTGAAAAACAGAGAGAGATAGAGAGATTGAGCGAAATAGTCAGTCAGTTAAATCGTTAATTTTATGTGAGTGTGTACAGTATGCTTATTAGAATCATTTACATATTCCTCATTTATCATAAGATGTTAAATAATTATCACAAGTTAATTAATATTTTTTTTTTACATAGCAGGTGATTAATAATAATGACTCAATGATAATAGTAATCAGTATTTCATGCTGTATTTAATTAATGTAGTTAGTTAATTATTTAAATAACAAAGGGGGAACTCATCTTTCTTTTCTGAAACATGTGTTTACTTGTAATTTTTTGGAAGACAGAAAGCAGGTTTTTTTCCTGTCTCATGAATTTAATCTATTATTTCGGTGCTTAATGGCATTTATTAAAAATATATATATAATTTTGCATGCACCTGTAAAAGAAATACTGAATCTAGAAATATAATGTCACATCACTTTATTGTATCTTTATATTGAGTAAATACATCCTTTTTCTCTTTTCTCAACCACTGATAAATTAGCATTCTACTCAGTAAGCTATTGGATTTATTCAATTGTAGGTTAATGCTGATTTGAATGCACACTTGTTACAATTTAGCTCAACAGCTTTGTTCTAGTGCATGCAACAGCTTTGCTCAATTGCAGTTATAATAATTTTTTATATTTATTTTTAGTATCTTGTTTTATGTCACTTTACATAACTCCTAACATTGGGGTTTGGTACCAAAAACATGTATATTTTGATATCTTTTTTGTTTGTGTGTTACTGTTACAGCGATGAGTAGCTACATGATATTACTGGTTCAACCATCTCATTATAATTATACTTGTCACTTTTTTTGTAGTAGGGTTGGGATTTTATTATTGTATTATTAGCATCATCATTATTGTTCCTTCTATACTTTAAAGTCATTATTTTTGGTTTATGTCTCATGCTTTGGAAAAATTTGTAATGTACTACAGTTGGACAGATCACTGCTTGTAAACCATAATGCTGAAATGCAGTAGATCTAACTCTCTTTCATGTATTCTTTGTCTCTTGCAAACAGAGGTTAAGAGAGAGAAAGAGAGAATAGGGATTAGGTAGGTTAGGAGAGAAAGAGAGAATGAGAGAAAAAGAAGTCTCACATCAGACCCTTTTTAATTGCAGCTAGATTATGCCCACTGGCCCGCACCAAAGCAAATGGAAACTGAAATAAGATTGGTCAAATGAAACAATGAACACTATTTAATTTAGAATAAGTTATGCCAGCCTAAAACCTAATATATATATAATGGACTCTCTCTCTCTCTCTCTCTCTCTCTCTCTCTCTCTCTCTCTCTCTCTCTCTCTCTCTCTCTCTCTCTCTCTCTCTCTCTCTCTCTCTCTGTGCATGCACATGTGTGTGTGTGTGTGTGCGTGTGTGTGTGTGTCCATTATTTGTTATATTTTTGGCTATAATATTCAGCATAATACAAATGATCACTTGCATTCACAGTATATTGCTATAACCAACGCATTCAAAAGGTGTCCGAATTATTACAACACTTTAAAGACCCTTTTCAAAATGAATTCTGGTACAGCACACAATGGTATGGTTAAGAAAAAGTCAGATAAATATCCATTTCACCCCCTTTTTCATCTAATTTTCTGACTGATTCCTGAAAGAAGTGAAATATTTGTAGATTTGATAGGGTGAATTAGGGTAACCTGGTACTTTTTTGCATTTTCGGCTTCTTCCACAACAATTCGACTTTATCACATGAAAACTGAGCTTGAGTATACAGTAAGTGTCCAACATTACCCAACCTCCCCTAATTCGTGGTATTTGTTTAAGTTCACTTTGGGTTCAATTAGGCTCAAATACATGTTTAATAGCAGTAAATATTTGTTACAGGTGAGCAGTAGTTCTCCTGAAGGGGCTCAACAATAAGAATTTTTTTTCTGCTGACCTGCCCTGCTAACATTTTCACTGGCCCTACTACAAAAAAATTAAATAATTTATTTATATATATAAACATTACTCATTGTTTGTCATTTTCAACCCATTCTTATTCATACCGATAATGTTACTTTGGTGAAAAGTTTAAATCAGAATCAGAAGATTTTTTAAATATTTAAGTTTACATACCATAATTAAACAGTTACAAGACCAACAAATGTAGTATTTAGCAACAATGCAGGACTGGCCCAACAAGGCAGGTTTCATCAATTGGCTCCAAGCCAGATAGTCATACTTATTGCTGAGTATCGCTTAAAAGTTTAAAGCATTGCATTTTGAAAACAAACGCACTTATGCTTTAGTTCTGTTAGTTAATCTTGCCCTTCTCCAATCACACACACACACATGCACCTGTGGGTCTGATATCTCATTTAGCAAATGACAGACTGAATGTCCTGCACTCTCTCCCTCTCTCTCTCTCAGCAGATGCTTGCCTTGTCTCTTCCTGCTGGTCCTGGCAGACTTTGGTGTGACTAGGGGGGTCAGTGTAGTCCAACCAAAAGTAAATAATTAGTGATATTGGGTGGAGATATTTGTTTGTCTGCATGTGTACTAAACAATGTTTTTTTTGTGGAAAATTTAAAAATGCTAAAAGTTTTTCATCATTATGTCTATGTAGAGTCCTCATCAGGATAGACGCACCAACGTGTGTGTGTGTGTGTGTGTGTTTGTGTGTGTGTGTTTGTGTGTGTTAATTTGGTGAACGCTTGCGACCGTGAAGAGAGATGTCATTATTTACGCCAGATTATGGTTGCCTGGTGCCACCAAGAGAGTCTATTGCCTATTCCACCGGAAAGCAGGCTTAAGCTGTTTATTTACCATTCCTTGCAAGTGTGTGTGCGGAGGTTGACGTTTTTAATCGCCTCATCCTCCATTTAACAAGCACTTCAGTGCATTTAGAATGAAATTAAAACTAATTAATTGGGTTTAATGTGATTTTTTATCATTGTTGTTTTTGCTGTATTGGAATTGCCCATTTAACAAGCAGACCTGCCACTGCTAATTAAAACAGTTCTGTTATCAAATTGATAACATATTTTATTAATTATACACAGTGATATTATTTAATCCTGTTTTACTTTTTGACATTGCTCTTCTGTCTACACTTACACAAGTCCATTATTATGTGTTACAAGGTGTTTATTTCTGACAAAACAGGTGGAAGGAAAAATTATAACTTTCCGTACAGATTATTACAGGAGGAATACATTCAGGTTTTTCAGAAAATAAATTGGTAATTGTTGGATTATTAGAAAGAATGGTGAAGCTCCTTGTTCATTTACCCTTATGTATTTGCATGTACTGCAGTAAACTGCTGATTTCAGAGAACCTTTAGGATGTCCTTGTCGTTACACTTCAAATGGTCATTCTTCTGTATATGAACAGGCATAAAGCCATTACACATATGCACTTAAGTTTCTCTTGTCAGGCAAAATGACATCTTAGTTTTTAATAGAAACATAAAAAATGTGTAGCGTGTCTATCAAGGATGGGAGTGCAAAAAAAGTTTTTCATTATTTAAAGACACTTGTGGCAATGTTATGCTTGCAATTGAGACAAAAGTACTTTATTTGAGAGATTTATTTATTTAAATAAATAACTACCAGGTGATATGTTCCATTCATTCTGTTGTACCCTTCTTCTATCTTTCATCACTGTGTATTTTTTAATGATATGGTTTCTGGTTTATATTTTTCTCTTTGCTTGTTCTATTCTCCTCTCACTAGTTTGTGTCTTTCCCTTGACTCTTTTTCTTCTGTTGATTTCCCAACTTCATCCTTTGGTCAGTAGAGCACGGTGTCCTGATGAGAGAGGCCAGACCAGAGTTATAGTGGCCATCTGAGTGTACGATTTGGCCCAACTGTTCTGCACTGCCCTGTCCTGGAACAAAACAAAGATAGCCCAACCTCAGAGCCTGCCAATCTGCTACATCTCCCCATGACGTCTGTGCCAGCACGTCAAGTTTACAGATGACTGATTCAATATCTTCCAAGAGATTTTTAATCCATGTTAGGATTCCAATGGTCACCTCTTGAATTTATTGAGGGTGGTACATAATGGGTTAAACCATGTGTGCGATCATCTCTCTGTGTGTAATTATTTAAATTGGAGAAGCTTATAATGAAACACATTTGGTCAGGTGATGTTGGAGAACCAGAATCGCGGGTGTGAGATCGTTACTTACACCAACATGCCCCTCACTAAGGCAAGAGAAGGTGGTCAATTTAAATAAGCATTTTTTTTCTCGATAAAAAAGCATTTACTTAAGAGAAGAGGAAAGTGGTGGGTTGTTGTTTGGGTGCGAAAACAGAGCATGCACTAAGTGGAATTTAGGATAGCCTAATCTTTTATCTCACCGAGACACCCATGGAATGTAAAATATAATCAGCGCATAACAGCTGAGCATTTCAATTGATCTGCGCCTTTAATAAATGTTTGCCTTGCTTCGCATTCACTCTTAATTCAATTTTGCGATTTACCAGTTGTGCCCTTTTCCATCAATGTTTGACACCAAAAAAGTAGGCTACAGTTTTGCTTCTTTGTCGTTTATTGGATAAATATGAATGGACACAAATATGAAGGCTTTACGTAATAGTCCTAATGGTTTTTCCCCTGTCTCGGTTGTTAAAAGTAACGATTGAGTTTACTTTCCAACAACTTCAAAGATCTAAAGTTTAAAACGGTCTTTCTTTTGAAGCATGTGGCGTGTAAGAAAACAGTAGCTTATTTTCCATATGTGTCTTCATTTGTTAGAGCGGAAGGGGTTTCCTCTTAGGCTACTTTTCTCATGAAAAATAGGCTACATTAAGCGATTCAGCAGAATAATTTCAAAACCTTACATGATATCTTGAACAATCAATTGGCTGTCTGACGCACCGTTTTGCGCCTCTCCTCATGTTAATTAATAAATGTTTCAACCATATATCATGTTCAGTGGCTACCTCCACATATTACCTAAGCATTATTCAATTGCCGCATTAACTGATAGATTAATTGTGACAATTTAATATGATATCTGTTGTTTATGTCCCATTAAACATTGAGGGCCCATCAGTGCTAATGCATGGGTGAATGCCTGTGTTTGCGCATTGTGATGCTGAATCGATTTGACACCTCGGGATGAGGTAGATCTTATTTTGTCTTGCTCTTTGCCAGCTGTTGAAATAATCGGGTCTCATTAGTCGGCTTCCGAACTGGACTAATTTATCCAGACTGTCAGTGACCCTGTAGTACCGCGGGTCCCGAATCAATCACCGAGCTTGAACGGCTAAACCTGAGCCCAAAATGTGCTTGATTTATCTTCCAAATTACCAAGGCCCGATAACATGACCGAGGAAAATGTGTGCTAACCCCTCGAGTGGTTTACCTCATGAATAATCTTTCTATATAGGTTATGCACATTACAGGATTGATAAAGTTAAAGTTTTGCATTTAATGATTGCAGTGCCTTGTCGTGCGGGCAGCACACTGTAATGTATTAAAACTAATGCATTTTACCTTCAAGGAATATTAGGGGGTTAATACAAGTTAAGCTCGATAGCATTTGTGGCATAATGTTGATTAGCTACCACAAACTAATATTTCAACTCGTCCCTCCATAGGCCTTAAAAAAAAAAAAAAAATCGAGGTTATAGCGAA
This sequence comes from Xyrauchen texanus, assembly GCF_025860055.1. Classification (NCBI taxonomy): domain Eukaryota; kingdom Metazoa; phylum Chordata; class Actinopteri; order Cypriniformes; family Catostomidae; genus Xyrauchen; species Xyrauchen texanus. The sequence goes on along the minus strand of NC_068286.1, from coordinate 35,366,689 downwards.
GCACTTACAATTTAAGTGAATGGGGACAATTTTTTGAAGGCTCAAGACAGAAATGTGAAACTTAAAGTTTTATAAAAAACACTTGCTTTAATTATTCCGTTAAAAGGTCATGTAGGCTATTAGCCTATTTTAGGTTTACAATAGTTGAAATCTACATTTTTACAGCAGTTTTAGGGTTTGCGTGTTATGTTGTCATGGGAACAAAGTTTAAATAACTTTAGCTTACATAGAAAAAGGTTAGTAAGCGTTTTATCACAAAAATATCATGTTAACACGCATATTGCTTAGCCTACGTCTTTTCTAACCTATATTTGAACGTTGACGATTGGCCCCATTGTCGGTGCCTCACTGATATACATTTTATATATATATATATATATATATATATATATATATATATATATATATATATATATATATATATATATATATATATATATATTTATTTATTTTTTTAAGAAGGGACCAGTCATTATACTGAGTGTTTTGTGTTGGATTGCTTGAACCCCAGATCAATACATTGAATCTACACAAAAAGTGCATTACAAGAGTTACAAATTACGCTCTTCAATTGATTGCAAATCTGTTTTTATTAAACAGAAATTATGCATGCAGTGACATGGGATATTCAGTTAACATAAATTAGGCCTAAAGTTGCCTTCCAAATTTAAAACATTTTTGTTGGCTTTCGTCAATGTTAAGAGAACATTCTGGGCTCAGTTGTGTGGCATAATATTGATTCGACTGGTCCCTCCTATTCTTAAAAAAAAAAAAAGAAAGAAAATCGAGGATACAGTGGGGCACTTACAATGGAAGTAAATGGTACCACAATTTTGGAGGATTTAAAGGCAGAAATATGAAGCACTTACAATTTTTTTTACAGTTGTATTAGGGTTTGTCATTACGTCGTCATGGCAACAAAGTTGTAAAATTGGACATAACTTTACACAGAAAGGTTAGTGAGGGGTTTTAATGCACCAAAATCTTGTTTACACACATAATGTTTACATTTTGTGACTACTTTTGAATACGTTTTCGGATCGGCCGCGTTAACTTCCAATGTAAGTGCCTCTCTCTAACATAGATTTTTGCTTTATTGTAAGAAAGGAGGGTCGAAATACATTTTTGTACAAGAAATCAACATTATGCCACAAATGATGTTGATTGAGCTTAACTTGTATTAAAGCCGGAATGTTCCTTTAAGGTTTTTTTGGGTGCTTTTCAAGAAGACAAACCCGTTGATCGTTGTCTACACGCGGCTCTAGGGTTTTCTCAGGGAGAAAAGAGGAAATGAGATACGGCTATAAGGGAGGTGGTAAATTAGCTGCCTGATCCGCACTCATTGGCGCATACACTTCCCCCATTAACTCGCCCTAACAGCCACACTCTCCACTCCCTGCTTTTTCTCTGCTTTCCACTCAGTACCCGGGGCATGGCGGCCTTGTAGATTTATCATGCGGAGAAATGAATGTATGATGATCAGTTAAATTGAAAATCAGCAGCCAGCTGTCGATGAGAAGCATCACCTTCGTAATTAGCAAGATAAATTGCGGCTTACGGACAGATAATAGCGTAAAAACAATTTACACTCCTCATTTTTTCCAGTTATAACGAGTCTCTGGGCTCAAAAGTGACAATTTTTTTATTCCCTGAATCTATAAACCGAGATTACGCGTGGAGGAATATGTTTTAGCACTGCACTGACCTGACGTGAAGATGTCTTGTTCCATCAATTAATTTAGAATAAATGAATACATTATTTGTCTAGTAAATTATATATAGCCTATGCAGTGCTTGCAGGATCCCAGGTGAGCGGATGTGCATTAGATAATGGTCTATCAGACCTTCATAATCAAATCACTATGCCACTGTATAGCCTATACATTTTTTTCTTTACACTCAGAACTGCACAAAACGTGTTTCTCCTCACTAGCACATTCCCCCAGAGATGATTCGCTCTCTCGTTATTTTTCCTATAAACTAATCTCATGCAGCGCAAATAGCAGTAACCCGAAATAAGAAATTATGTTAATGTTATTAAAGCTGTCTCGCTCTGTGCGATGTCAGTCATAGGGTAAATCTCGACCCCTCCGTTTACCTTTAATTTATTTGCAAATATAGGGGCTTAATGGCGATGACCAGAGGGTGGTGGTGGTGGTGGTGGTGGTGGTGGAGCTAGTCTTACAATTAAACTGTTCACTTGTGCAGACTCTAAATCGTGTTGAGCATTAAGGAAATGAAAGATTTTGCTCTGAGGAATAGATAATTAATGCCTCAAATTCCACCTGTGCTTACTGAGACACTTTCTTATACAGCTCCTTCATCTCCATCAACATGTCTAATATTTTCCAGCGCAGATGCCATGAGTTTTGACCCTAACACTATTAGAGCAAATGTGTGTGTGTGTGTGTGTGTGTGTGTGTGTGTGTGTGTGTGTGTGTGTGTGTGTGTGTGTGTGTGTCAGTGGGAGAGAGAGAGAGAGAGAGAGAGAGAGAGAGAGAGAGAGAGAGAGAGAGAGAGATGGCTTTCTATTACAGTGACACGATCAATAGGCCGATAAGACAGAAACATCAATGCACACGACAGAACAATGAGGGATATCATTGAACATCTATCTTAATATTGCCGCCTACAAGAGCCCTGACAGGCCCGCCTCATATAAATTCCGCCCCACGAATCACCCAGGCTTGCCTGACTAGATACGCACACACACACTTTCCCAGCTGCCAGGCTATTATTTCCCCATTTCAATCTGACGCGCCAGCCTTTCATGCTAATTCTATTATTGTTGAAAGTTTATGTGCTTTCATATCGCTGGAATCGGTAATGTATAATAACCCTTCAGGATAACAGAAAGGGGGAGGGGGAACCCTCCCAGCCGCCACCGGGAGAATAATTACTTTCATATCAAAACTCCACAGGAGCTGACCGGGTCCCACCGCCCGCGGCGTGAGACCTCATTTCAACTGGAGGTTTTGAATGAATGAATTTGTTAAAGCAATAAACACGAACCTGCTGTACAGCAGCCTCTCAAAACGATAAACAATACAGACATGCTAACTGCTAGCACTAAGGCGGGAATGGGCTTTGGCAAAATGAGGTCTTTTTCTTTCACAATATTTTATTATTTTTCATATTACTTATCAAAACGTTACATATATAAATATCTTGATACTTTATTACTTATACATTGTTTGAGGATTGGTGTTGTACTTGTATCCTGCTCGTAAGCTAACTTCAAGTTGATTGCTAAATCGGAACAGACATTTTAAGCCGAGATGAAACATAAAGCGATAGTCCACCTGAATAGAGAATATCCGTTTCTGGAAGAAAAAAAAAAAAAAAAAGTAGGCTATAAAAATGAATTCAAACAGTCTTTTATACAAAAAAAAAAAATGTGTCATGATCAGCTTTGGGATTGTGACAAGTCAGCTTGGCTCTACAATTATACCTATGTCAGTCCTTGTTAATGTCCTCTCCATCTGGATTTGTGTTTTCTGCAGAACTGCGCGTTTTCGTGTCCGATTCGGACAGGTTAGGCGAGATGCCTCCTTTCTGGGTAGAGTTTGTGACCTCGGGCTCATTTGCAAACTCGTTTTGTGGTGAATTAGATTCTGAGCTTGTGTGTATTGTCTGTTTGGAAGAGTTGTGGCTTTCTCTTTGCAGTGCATCGTTTGTGGCCTCATTGACATTTGTACCCTTGCACAAGTGATTATTTGGGGTCAAGAAGTCTGTCGTGGGACAGTTGTGATCCGAGTTTACTGTATCCTGACTCGGTTTCATCGCTGTCTGTGGCACAATGAAACCAAGTGGCTGGGTAATAGGATACAGGAGGAAATGGCCTTTTCCGATCAGTGGTCTCCGTGGCGGTAACTGAGAAAAATCCAGGATAGCATTTCTCCTGGGACTTGAGTCGGATAGTAAACTCTCCACACTAAATGGGTTGAGTTTCTGGTGCGTGGATGCGCGTGTGATGGCGTTCGCAGGGCACAAAGCAGAGTTCAGAGTGGGGTCTATGGGCTCAGCTGTCTCGTTGACTGTTCCGGTTCTTTGGTGGCGTGGGTCACATATGTGTTCTGTTTGTTGTCGATGTGCTTTAGGCTGAAGCACGTTGTGCGGTGCCGACTCGCTATCTGTGCTCTGCGATACTCCGCTGTCGCTGTCAGATCCGGGCGTATGTAAGAGCTCACCCGCTAAAAGTTTGTTCTGTGACTTGAGGAGTTTGCGTTCCTGTTTTCGCCTTTTCTTTTCTAAGCGCTCCAACTCTCGTCGCGCGATCTCTTCTGGGTCCATTGGCTCGCCGCTGCATGTAGTGGGGTGAGAGTTGTGAGCCGGTCGACCTGGCCCTTTCTTCGTGTTCTCCTTTTTGCGCCATTTCGCTCGCCGGTTTTGGAACCACACCTGGAAAGCAAAGGTTGAGAATTTTTAGAGAGTTTCAAAAACATTAAATCTATTAATTTATATATCAACGAATGGCAAACATATTATAAAGGCAATAAAGACCTGTAAATAAATCTGACAAACATGTGAAATTGGATGCGTTATAGGATATTGAGGTAGGCTACTGTATTTCAATATTGTTTATATCATGTATACAGGTAAGAGCATATATCTATATTTATTTTGTGTATTTATTTAACTGAAATAGAATGCAGTATTTCTCAAAGAATCAAAAGAAACTGGACATTTGATCTGGTTTAAACAAATACCAGAAATCTGATATATGGTAATACATGCAAAAATATATAGGCTATGTGTTATTATTTGGTTTACTTTAATAAATGTCACATACTTGCACATATGTGGAACATATATTTCAAAATATTACAAAAATAGCCGTTAGGTGCATTTATTTGACTGAATACTAGTGGAATGTGAATATGTACATAGGCCTATATATTTAGAATTATAGGTCGTATGTTTATATATGGCCATATTAGATTTATGTATGGGATAAACATTTCTAAAATGATTGCAATTATTATTACATTATATGGGTGTGCTATGTTTCTAAAAACGATTTTTTTAAAACGTTTTGTTTTGTTTTTCATCTCATTTTTTCATTTTGATATTCATCACACAGTTCGTAAACAACATGCACTTGGACAAAGGAAATGAAAACCAAACCCCCAAAAATTAAAATTAAAATGTTTTCATCTAGGCCTATATCTTAAGGCTCACAGCCACAGATGCTCTCGCCTAAATTGTCAGATGACTCAATAGCTTATTCTCACTCTCTCAATTAAGTCTGGTTCTTGCGAGGCTAATTTGGACCCTGTTCCCATGAAGTTCATTTAGGCGGGTACTATAAGCGCTAGGACAGATTTGGCCCAGAAGAGACAAGAGAGCAGCAGGCTCGCACCTCACACTCAGACCCCTCACATGACGACTGCCGTCTGTTCAGAGCTGATAACGCAGGAGTTAGCATCCACCAGCAGGATCGAGGCTATACATTACAATTGTTGTATATACATATGATATGTTAATGTCGTTAAAATCTGCGAGCACACAAACCTACGATAAAGCGGGCAAATCTTCCTTGGAATTAAGAATACAAAGCTAAGCTCTTAACTCCCCAAACAAGACTGCTGCTTATCCAGCGTCGAGTAAAAAGGAAAATGCAGACAAATGCTGCACGTCCCATGTTTATCAGTAGTTCAGGACATCATTCACAACCCACAGGAATATATTTAATTTGGTAATAATTGGTCAAATTGTTTAAATAAAACATTTTTAACAAAAATGTGAGTGAGGAAGTAATCTATGTAAGTTATTGAGTGCACCATAACAGACAATTTTTTCAACATTTACTCTGTCAACTTTTTCATCTTATTAAAAGGGACTACACTGTTATAATAATCTGCTATAGAAAAACATGCATTTACAGATTCCAAATTCTCCAAATAAATCAAAGCTTGTCAATTAATGGCTTTAATTGGTCAATAAATAATTATTTAGCATAACATTAGGCTACTGTTAAAATAATTAGCCTATTTTAGTATACTATTATTTTAAATCTGCCTATCCTGTTACCACGCATCTGTACAAATTATAATCCTTTTGGTATTTAAAACCTTTACATTTTAATATTTCATCAGATTAGGCAGAAATGTAAACAAAAGTAGGCCTACGTGAAGTTTGGAGAAACTGTTGAAGCTAATAACATGTCCGATTAATAATAAATATGCAATTATAATAAGATGATGTTAAGATTTTGTAATAAAACCACCATTACCTGAACACGTGACTCAACAAGGTCTAGACGTAGCGCGAGCGCCTCTCGCATGAACACATCCGGATAATGGCTTTCGTTGAACGCTTTCTCTAGTTCCTCCAGCTGCCAGCCCGTAAAATTTGTACGCGTTCGCCTCCGTTTACAACCAGGGCTTTCCTTGTCATGGTCTCCGGAATCTAGGACCACAAAATTTGTGAGGACATGCGCTTACAAACATGAACATGCACAACACTTTCAGTTCTACTTGGAATTGTCAGCATTTTGTTGACAGAAATAAATTCTCAAAAATGTAATTTGTCAAATAAAAAGCAAAAAATGTATACTAGCAACTAATTAACTAGCCTATTAAATATATTTTTAAATGGGTAATATTATTGTTTTTGCCATTTACATGATTCTTAAAATACAGACAATTCCAATAAAATCTAAATCAATTGGATTATTGTTCATCATCGTACATGGTTTCACATTCATTTGTAACCTTTACGAAATATTTTTAAAATAGTTTTGAGATTAATTTTGTTCACCTAATCATTATTTGTTTATAATCATGATATGTTGTGTATCAAGTCTAGATTTACAAACAGAATTTGGCAGAGCCAATGGTTTCATCCTCCATGACACAAGCGTTTAAAGGTTTTAAATCCACGATCTGGATTAACACATCAAATCTTAATAATCATCTTTAACATCGTGTCCGCGAAAAATAATTTTCAGTTCATCTGCACTTATTAAAATTGGGAAAAAAAAACTTTTCCAAAAAATTTGTTTTAAATTTTTTTTTATGTGTAATTAAAAAAGAATTGGGTCTACAGGCCTCTTGTAAAAAATTGTAATACATTACGAACCCCTTTGCAAATGACATGCTATTTGAGAAAGGAAGCGGATGGTCGTTCTCTTACCGCTGAGTTTATACCGACTATCCCCGTTTACGCCACAGCCAGATCCGAGTAATGGGTTAGAGTTTGCAACAGACGCTGAGCATGATCCGTTGAGTAATCCGTCTATAGAAAACGGTACTGCGGCCGCCGACTGTAGCTGGTGTCCGGAAAGATCGTAAACGTGATGGGGGCCGATGTGGTAGGGAAACCCCATTCCAACCATGCCTCCCAAAGAGCCTCCAAACTGGGCATGATGATGCTCGAGGATCCGGCTATCCATCATTTCATCTCCGGATCAGGGAACCGTTTGTCTGGGCAAACAAGCTCCAATTCTTCCCTTAGAATGCATGCAGCAGCCGTAGAGGGGCGAGCGTGGACATGCTTTGCGCTCTCGGGTGAGGAATAAGGTGACTGAGGAAGGCGCACAGGCTTTTTTGCGCTCACCCTCTTTGTCAACATCAACTCTCCCCTTGTACAAATAACTAGCACTCGCGCTGGGGAATTCGCAACCAATAAGAAACCCTAATCGTCGGTGACGTCAAAACCATGACACGAAACGTTTTCCATATCGATTGCTAATTATACTTGACATCCACCTCAATAAACAATACCAGCGCTGTCACAACACGACACAAGACATCACAAATAGGCGAGAGGGAGGAGAAAATGGAGGAGGCGAAAGTGGCAAATTGATTGATTCCGACTATATTCTAAATAGCGACTAAATAAACGTTCAGCGATTCTGTCAAAATAGCGAATTATTTCTGGTCTGGATATCATACTTGGACTTTGAAAACAAAAACATATTCTAACAACAGAAAACGTCAAGTGCCGCATATTTGATCAATTTCATGGAATATCTGGCTCGCTGAATGCGTAAATGATGTTCTCCTATTACGCGGGGGCATCGTGCACCGAATATTTGGATCCGATACCTGCGGGTGCACCCTTTTGCGAGCTGTCAAGATGAATTTAAAACTACAAGCTTCTCCCATATCTACACGCGAGTGCGCCTCACTTTATTTTAATTCATTTCCAAAGTTCTGATAACTGTGGCCATGATCTAGGCAGGTGTTATGAATATTTACAGCTCTGGAAAAAACTGAGAGCACTGCAAATCATCAGTTTATCTGGATTTACCATGTAAAGTTAAGTGTTTGAATAAAATTACATTTTTTGTTTCATTATATAAAGTACTGAGAACATTTCTCCCAAATTCAAATATTTATTTTAAAATTAAGAGCATTTATTTGCAGAAAATGACAACTGGTCAAAATAACAAAAAAGATGCAGTGTTTTCAGACCTCGAATAATGCAAAGAAAACATGTTAATATTCACTTTAAAACAACTCAATACTCATGTTTTAACTTAGGAAGAGTTCAGAAATCAATATTTGGTGGAATAACCCTGTTTTTCAATCACAGCTTTCATGTGTCTTGGCATGCTCTGTAGTCTTTCACATTGCTGTTGGGTGACTTTATGCCACTCTTGGTGCAAAAATTCAAGCAGCTCGGCTTAGTTTGATGAATTGTGGCAATCGGTCTTCCTCTTGATCACATTCCAGAGGTTTGAATATGAATATGAATATGATGAATATTGTTTTCTTTGCATTATTCGAGGTCCGAAAATTCTGCATCTTTTTTGTTATTTTGACCAGTTGTCATTTTCTGCAAATACATGCTCTTAGTGACAATATTTTTATATGGAATTTGGGAGAAATGTTGTCAGTACTTAGAATAAAACAAAAAAAATCATTTTATTCAAATGAATACATAGGAAATCCAGAGAAACTGATAATTTAGCAGTGGTCTCTTAATGTTTTCCAGAGCTGTATATAGCTTATGAAGATGAAGGCACAAGTCTGTGTTGGGGAAACGTTAGGCCTATAAGATAAGACCAGACAATGCATGAGTTCGGCTTAGAATCTTGCGCCTACAGTGTTGTTCAGAAGACAGAAGCCTTTATAAAGGCTTTATGTTCACATTACCTCTACATCGCTTTCATCGCAAGCCATTTCATGCAAATAATCAAGTTTGCTTGTATTGAGTGATCATTTGTATCCACAAGTGGGAGTGGGTGACAGAAGTCCTAATAACCCATTTTGCAAAGAAAAGTTTAGAAGTCAAGTTTTAAAATAATGGTGTTATTATATTCTTTACCCACCCAAAAAGTCAGTTGATACACTGAAATTTGATTGTGTGTTGGATTGACTTAATATATATATATGTAGCATTTTTGCATTACACTTTTTAAATAAGTTAAACTTATGGTCATTTTATGTCAGCATAACTAGAAAAACTTTGTTACATATACTCAAATATATCAGTTAATTTAACTTCAAATGGTATGTAACACAAATATGTTTTAACAACTAATACCATATTGTTAATAAGTACCTTTTGAACAAAAAACATGCTTAAAACTTTCAAGCACAAGGTTTACATGTGTTTTGGGCTATTTCCCAAAATCTCAGTTCTGTTCTTGATCTTTTGAGATATTAGTACTTAAACTCTTAATTTTATGGATTTTTAAGCAAAAGAAGTTCAAGGAAATCACAGTTATTCTTTTAGTTAATGTATCACTCTTGAGCTCACCTTATAATTAATATTTTGTGTTGTACATATTACTGCAATTTAAATAAGCTTAACATGTTATAAATATGTATGTTTTGGAGCATACACTATTTATTTTCATTTTCTATTTTTAGTCAGTTTTATTTTATGTTATTATTATTTTTCCAGTGTAATGGACTAAAGCCAATATTTTCTGTCTTTGAAAACAACACAAGATGTAGGCTGTTTGTGGAATTCTTGTTTATAGCTTTATTAATAGAATTTAGGGTGCAGATCTTGCATCAATCACGTAATAGTCTGTAATAGTAAATGTACAAAAGAAGGAAGAAGAAAAATGATAAATAGTGGTAACAACAATAATTATTGTATATTGTGTCTAGAGTGATTCTGTATAGTGTGGTGATTGGAGATGTCAATTGAATTATCTTGCCCCTATAAATGCTAAATGTCCATGTCCGGCCAGTCTACTGCCTTATTTGTCTCGATACTTTGTATTGAATTTGGAAAGTGTATGTGTTACTAGGAGAGGGAGAAGGGGGGTCTGAATACAGTATGGTAATCAATCCTGTGAGGGTATAAAATAAGTACACGGGCTTTCCCTCTCCCTGATCATCTCCTCCATTACCGGGAATTATTTCCACTTTATTTATCCAATTTCTCCAGCTGCCAGAATGTTAATTTGAGTTGAAATTTCTCACCGCTCGCTTGCGCTGACCCTCAGTAGCTCCCGAATTGCGTGTAGTAATAACCTAAATCTTTCAACAGAGAGGCACGATAATTGTTACCTTATTAGCATGCAAATTGTTTAATTAACATTATTAAGAAGAAGCATATAATCCGTTCGTCACTTGACCCCGCAGTCTGTTGGCTGGTCGCCTCTCTGCATTTCAATATGTTTATTTCAGATCAGCACTTTCCAAAAACAAACAAAAGAAAAGGCCACTCTGCTCGCGCTGGTCGCTTTCAAAGTGCGAGTTGTCTGTGTGAGCGCTCGTTTGATGCTCTTGGTTTGTATCTCTCTCCTCTTTATCCCCAAACATTTCTTTACATCGCATACAGGAATGATGGAAATCGTTTCATTCTGCCCCCTCCTCCAACATCTAAGTTCAATAATTGGCTTCTCGCCGATTGAAAGCTTTTTGAAAGGGCTCCAGTACTGAGCACATGTATCCGCTATAGACGCACGCGGCTCCTAGACAGCCCTTGACACGAGCCCCTTGCAAAGCATTGCGAGGCGCCCGTTGTTTCTAATCCGGCCAAGTGACAGGCTGTTGAGCTTTAATTAACTTTTTAGCTCACTTTTATCACACTTTCGCTTCTTTTAATCTATAGCACCTTTTAATCTGTAACAGAGAGAGAGAAAAATATGACGTTAAAATATTTAACCATCATGTTCTTTACAATATGTCCCCCAGACAACAAAACCCATTATGCAGACGTCGTTTCTGTTTGAGGTGAATTTGACCAAACAAAAACACATTGTAGGAACATAATACAATCAAACAAACCAAAACACAGGCATGAATGCTATGAATTGCATTTAGTTTTATAGATTTTTTAAGACTCAGGCACAAGTAATGTAACTCCTTTCTTGGCTGAAGCATGTTATTAAGTGGAAACTATGTTTATAATCAGTTATCAACCAGTATATTAACCTTAAAACACTATCAAACTGAACAAAACAGGATTAAAGATCAACACGTGTCAGATTTCAACAGTGACTGTCCAAGCAATTTATAAATCCAAAACATAAGATATTTTTCTCTATTACATGCAGCAACAGGATATACCTGCATCATGCATGTTTGAATATTACAGCCTGATCTCACAGTGAAATCAGAAAAAGCAGACAGACTTTTCTTTTGGCAAAATCGGTATATGGTGAGCAAAATTTTGAGTGGTCAAAGCGGTAAGTGTTGTAGGGCATATGGCATGGATGTGATGTGTGTGTATATATATACAGTGCATCCAGAAAACAGCGCTTCACTTTTTCCACATTTTATTATGTAACAGCCTTTTTCCAAAATGGATTAAAGTCATTATTTTCCTCGAAATTCTACAAACAATACCCCATAATGACAACGTGAAAGAAGTTTTCGAAATCTTTGCAAAATTTATTTAAAAAAAAAAAAAAAAGTACATGAGTATTCACAGCCTTTGCTCAATACTTTGTTAAAGCACCTTTGCCACAAATTACAGCCAAAAGTCTTTTTATGTATGCTGCTACAAGTTTGTCACACCTATTTTGGGGCGGTTTCTCCCATTCTTCTTTGCAGGACCTCTCAAGCTCCATAAGGTTGGATGGGGTGGGTCAGTGCACAGCCATTTTCAGATCTCTCCAGAGATGTTCAATCGGGTTCAAGTCTGGGCTCTGGCTGGGCCACTCAAGGACATTCACAGAGTTGTCCCGTAGCCACTCCTTTGTTATCTTGGCTGTGTGCTTAGGGTCGTTGTCCTGTTGGAAGATGAACCTTCACCCCAGTCTGAGGTCCAGAACGATCTGGAGCAGGTTTTCATCAAGGATGTCTCTGTACATTGCTTCATTCATCTTTCCCTCGATCCGGACTAGTCTCCCAGTTCCTGCCGCTGAAAAACATCCCCACATTACTTCACTGTAGGGATGGTATTGGCCAGGTGATGTGCGGTGCCTGGTTTCCTCCAGACAAGACACTTGCCATTCAGGCCAAAGAGTTTCATCAGACCGGAGAATTTAGTTTCTCATGGTCTGAGAGTCCTTCAGGTGCCTTTTGGCAAACTCCAGGCGGGCTGTTATGTGCCTTTCCTGGAGTGGCTTCCTTCTGGCCACTGTACCATACAGGCCTGATAGGTGGAGTGCTGCAGAGATGGTTGTTCTTCTGGAAGGTTCTCCTCTCTCCACAGAGAAACGCTGGAGCTCTATCAGAGTGACCATTGGGTTCTTGGTCACCTCCCTGACTAAGGCCCTTCTCCCCCGGCCGCTCAGTTTGGCCGGGTGGCAAGCTCTAGCAAGAGTCCTGGTCGTTCCAAACTTCTTCCATTTATGGATGATGGAGGCAACTGTGCTCATTGGGACCTTTTTGTACCCTTCTCCAGATCTGTGCCTCGATACAATCCGGTCTGGGAGGTTACAGACAACTCCTTGGACTTCATGGCTTGGTTTGTGCTCTGACATGCACTGTTAATGGTGGGACCTTATATAGACAGGTGTGTGCCTTTCCAAATCATGTCCAATCAACTGAATTTACCACAGGTAGAATACAATCAAGTTGTAGAAACATCTCAAGGATGATCAGTGGAAACAGGACGCACCTGAGCTCAATTTTGAGTGTCATGGCAAAGGCTGTGAATACTTAGCCTACATGTGATTTTTTTTTTTTTTTCTTATAAATTTGCAAAGATTTCAAACAAACTTCTTTCATGTTGTCATTATGGGGTATTGTTTGAAGAATTTTGAGGAAAATAATGAATTTAATCAATGAAGGTGGAATAAGGCTGTAATATAACAAATTGTGGAAAAAGGGAAGTGCTGTGAATACTTTCCGGATGCACTGTATATATGTATATATATGTGTTTGTGTGTGTTCTATATATAGCCTATATACAATCACAGAGGGCACATTTGTGTGTGTGTGTGTGTGTGTGTGTGTGTGTGTGTGTGTGTGTGTGTTTGTGTGTGTGTTAATTACTAAATTAAATTTGAGTTCATTTGTAGCTATTAAAACTAAGATAGTATTCGATAACTAGTCTATGTAGGCTACAGCTAATTAGAGGGTGAAACGTAAATTAATGATTCCACAAACGGAACCCATTAAAGTGTAAAATAATTTTCCTTTCTATGCTTGTTTCACTCAAATTCAGATGTGGGTGCCAGGCAAAATTTCCTCTAATCCCGGTCAGCTAATCATGGAATTAAAACTTTCCCGCGCACTAATTATCAGCAATTGTGGAGTTGGCTGGCTGCAGAAAAACAGAAAGTCAAAACGATTTATTCAGAATTTTATTTCACTTCACTTCTGATTGACAGAGGGAAAATACGCAATTCCTCTTCAAATTACCTTATTCAGTCTTGACAACCTACAATACCCTTCAGAAATCTTAACATGGTAGGCCTATGCATTTAGGGCAAAATGGAATCTCTTTAATAATAATAATAACTCGAACTTCTATTAGAGAAATCATTTCATTTCAATTAAAACTGACTCATCACCTTTTTCTAAAACGTGCTTAATATGCCACAAATTATCAATGCTTGACGGACCCCGAGCAGGGTTTGTCTAATTGTAATCAAAGAATCGAAGGTGCTTGTCGCTTCCTGGTGCCTCACGCGCGGGCACGCAGAAATAGAACTAATTTACTTGCTCCCGAGGGAAATCCGTTGAACAGATTAACATTTTCAAAATATAGTAATGATATAATTTGAGGAATGGTGAAGCCAGTTTTCGCGGAGCATTTGTGAGAATCATTTACATACTTCTCCGGTTAATCACAGAAACTGAAGGGCACATTTGTGTGTTTCTACGTGAGAGTGCGTGCTTGTGTGTGGGTGCGTGCGTGCGCGCTCGCGTTTAAGCAAAACGCATTTTTTAACCATTAGCATTAAGGGAAAGAAGATGAGATAAGCGACCTGTCATACACACTTCCATTCGACTTCAGTAATGGTAAGTGTCAGAGCTGACAAAAGAAACGAACTACCAACGGTCATGTGAAAAAGAAACCATTCCTTTATCGCCACCTAGCGATGAATCACCAATGTCAATGTATTATTATTATTATTATTATTATTATTAATAGCTTAAATGACACTTAACATCGAAGGTTGTCCGAGGTAATACAAATACAAATCTTATAGTTTAAAACAGGTGCCAAGTTTAGACATCTAATCTTTTTGCCTGTGTTGTTAATTTTTGTATTTATCCTATCTATTTCTGTTTGTATTTTTGAATAAGTTATCTGGACACAAAACGAGTGTCACATCGTTGACCCATTCTCAACTTCAAGTAATCTCTGCAATGTATTTTCACGTGCAATGAGTTGAGTTTACAATGAGTTTTTTCATGTAGAATATCATTGAATCATTGGACCCCAAACATAAAGTCATGAAAGTACAGTTCAATAGAACAGTAGGCAATATCCTAAAAAGCATTCATTGTAGAACATGTTTTATTTAGTTTGAAATTAACTCCCTCTCATAAAAAATGTGTTTTCAACTGTCAGTGAACGGTTATTGATGGTGACAGGGAGTGCTGGGAGATCTGGCAGAGATATAGGCTAAACACAGTTCGTCTTGCAAATCGGGATCACGCATCTTCCTCAATTTCAGTAATAAAGTCCATGAACGTCATTTGACTTGTGTCATCTGGATATCAATCACGTTCTTGATGTGCACTGACCGCGGTCATTCGTGAGGGCCCTGAATAGTTAATATCTCTTTGTTATCTACGCTGTTTTAATCCCCCGGTGGCTCACGGGCTCACGTTGTTCGGATCTGGTACAATGAGGTACGGGAGGGGGAGCGTCAACTATTATTTTCGGCCAGCACGGCCATCTGCTGCGCGCAGGAAGCTCAACACCCCAGAGACGCCCCAGTACCCACAATATAAACCAGCGAAGATGTTTTAATTAAGGCAAGGCAGGTCAACTCTGCTGCTTAATGAATTGCCTTCGTTGCCCTTCCCTTATTTTTCAAACAGCTTCTTGTCTCGCCCCCACCTATAATTCCGAAAGATTAATTCTTCTAGCTCATTCATGAATCTTTCATGTCTCAGATGTGAGATCTGAAATCTTACCTAAGATCTAAGGCAATATATACACTAGGGATAGTTCAGTAAAAAAATGAATTCTCTCATCATTTACTTTTTTCTACTGAACACAAACAAAGATGTTTAGAAGAATATCTCAGCTCTGGAGGTCCATACAATGCAATTGAATGGTGGCCAGAACTTTGAAGGTCCAAAAAGCATAATAAAGCAGCATAAAAGTAATCCATACAACTCCAGTGATTTAATCCATGTCTTCAGAAGAGATATGATAGGTGTGGTTGAGAAACAAATCAATATTTAAGTTCATTACTATAAATTATCCTCCCTGCAGCAGTAGGTGGCGATATGCATGACTAATGTGAGTTGCCAAAAACAAAATATGAACAATGTGAAAGCGGAGATTTATTGTAAAAATCTTTATCTTTTTTCACACCAATCATACTGCTTCTGGAGACATGTATGGCTTACTTTTATGCTATCTTTATGTGCTTTTTGGACCTTTAAAATTCTGGCCTCCTACAGAGCGGAGATATTAATCTGGGACGGCATATAAGTGTGAATAAATGATGAGAGAGTTTTCATTTTTGGGCGAACTATCCCTTTAACCAACCCAACAGTTAATTTTGAGTGACAAGTTGCTCTACTCAAACGATGGGCTGGATAGATGTCACAGCGAAATACAGTGGTGATCCATGTTATTGCCTCATTCATAAGGAAGGAGTAATCTATAAGCCTATGGTCCAATTTTGTGACTTTAACCTACGTCTTTATCTCACTAAAATAATAAATATGTGCCATAGAAATACAAAGAGCTGTATGATTGATTACCTACCCCAAAATAGTTTAGATTTTTAACTTTATTAAAACTCATCTGTCGTTATTTTTGAACATGTCATACAGCATTGCTGTCAAATTACAAAATCAAATCTAAATTTGAATATTTAAGCATAGTTGTTCTAAACTGCACACAGCTGGATAAATTTGGCTGTCTTGCTCTGATCTTACTGGTTAATTAAAAACAGAACATGTTTGCTCAAGTTAATAAAAGGACTACATTATTCACTTTGGGGACCTGTGTCCCAGAGCGCTTTAAATCATCCTGGGACATTAATGTAACTCTCTCTCTCTCCGCTCTGATGAAACGCTGAGGGGTCCTGTCACTGGTTGGAGCCCCCTCTCCACCTTCCATCTGTCCCTCATTGTCCTCTTTATAAAGCGTGTGTGTTTTAGCTCATTGTCTTTCACACATTTATTGACACCTTTTTTAATTCGCCGCTTCTGTCGGCCTTCTCTATCCACTGGGTGCAAGTCTCTTCCGCTTCATTAGCTCATTGAAACAGGAGTCTGGTTAAACAAAAGAGATGCAATCTGATCCTCCGACACTTTCTATCTCAGGCCATACACGCATCTCTTGCGCACACCACAGGTTTTCGTGCCCGGTTTGTCAGTGAGACTGGCCTGTTCGTTCATAAGCCAGCAGGGAGGGGTATCTTATTAGCATTAAAAGCCCACACCGTGAAATTCATTTATAATTGCTTAGAGGGAGAGATAACGCAAGCATATGCGTCCCGAATTACGTTTGAATAACTTTGTGATATGTTAACATGGAATGGAATTCGACAGACTGCAATTACGACGCCTTTGTGACTGTCAAAGTCGATTCATAAGAGGCTCGTTCCATGGTGAGTGCCGGTAAGGTGAGGTGAATCTTAATGTAACTAAAGAGAAAGCTTAGATATTTAGGCTATAAGAAACAAAACACAGACCAAACTTCAATAATAAAGATACCTAAATTGCCAAACAGTCCTTTGCAGAGTTTTCCGTCACTTAAATTGATGAAAGACTTTGTCAGCAAGGCCCCCCTCATCACAGGGCCCTGTACAACTTTCTGTTAAGATTAAAATAATCAACACAATTTATTTTGTGATTCCACAAGTTTAAAGACATATATGTTCTTCAATAGTAACAGTAGTTGTAGGGGGCTGTTAAAGGAATAGTTCACCCAAAAATGAAAATCATTTACTCACCCTAGGGCCATCCCAGATGTGTATGACTTTATATCTACTGCAGAACAAAAAATGTTTTTGAAGAATATTTAAGCTCTGTAGGTCCATACAATACAAGTGAATGGTGGCCAGAACTTTAAAGCTCATAAACGCTTTAAAAGCACATAAAGGAAGCATAAAATGAATCCATATGAATCCAGTGGTTAAATCCATGTCTTCTGAAGCCATGGCAGGCTGGGGTAAGAAACAGATCCATATTTAAGTCCTTTTTTACTATAAATCTCCACTTTCATTCCCCATTCTTCTCTCATTTTTTTTGTACATATCGCCACCTACTGGTCGGGGCTGGTCAAAAGAGATTTATCGTAAAAAAGGACTTCAATTTTGTTGTCAAGTTTAATTTATGCTGCTTTTGTGCTTTTTGGAGCTTCAAAGTTCTGGCCACCATTCACTTGCATTGTATGGACCAACAGAGCTGAGATATTCTTAA
The DNA here is from genome assembly GCF_025860055.1 of Xyrauchen texanus. NCBI lineage: Eukaryota > Metazoa > Chordata > Actinopteri > Cypriniformes > Catostomidae > Xyrauchen > Xyrauchen texanus. The sequence continues at coordinate 35,348,765 of NC_068286.1, read as the reverse complement.
AAATATCTTCATTTGTGCAGAAGAAAGGGATGGCATGAGGGTGAGTAAATGATAAGAGAACCTTCATTTTTGGGTGCACTATCCCTTTACAAGGAATATGATGTCAGATTACATGCTTGAAATATTAGATTATAATAGTAATTTAGATTTATAATAGTAAATTCTATTATTTTATTATAGCTTAACTTTTTTAATTTAAGAAATTTTCTCGTCCTCTGGTGGGCACTGGCTGTCTGACAATACTGACAAAATAACAAAACTAATTTAGACATTTTCACACTACTGTCTATTTAGTCAACCATAATTTGGCTCTTAGAATCAACGCAGCCTTATCCATCATACAACATGTGTAATCTTTTGACAATTAATTAGTAAGTTGTCTCATTTAAAAAAAAAAAAACATTAAGTAATCTACATGTTAATATTTGTGGCAATACAATTCATAATGGTCAAATTTAACACGACTGATAGGAGGCTTATGAAGAGAGGCTCTCATTAGCTCTCATGAACCATATCTGTTAAGTCTTTAAAAGCCCGGTCTGAATACTCTCAGGTACAGTTTAAGGTACATAGCATCAAAAAGGTGTTGAACCCTTGTTTTGGATACATATTTGTACCGTTAAGGAGACAAGAGGGAACAAACATATAAAAGGACCTTTAAAAAAGGTACACAATAGGTTCTTAGGGTACAATATCCAAAACGATTTATAAATTTTAACTAGACATACAAAAAAACACCCTTAACTGTTAACTTAAACAGTAAAAAAATAGATACAGAAATTGACATTTCACATAAAAATACTACATTACTACTGGAGATAATCTTATAGATAACAGACAAATAGATAAAGCAAAACTTTAACTGAAAATCATTAAAATGGTAATACCAAAAGTATTTATCAGTCAAATACAAAATGTTTTATCCAATGCTTGAGCAATATTTTAAATATAAGATCCTAAAATGTAGAACGTTCACCTTTACAGTTATTTGCAAAGACTTCATCCAAATGCAGTCTGACACTCCAAATTAGTCATTTAAACTGGAGGCAATTGGTATTTAGTATTCTACTGCCATCTATTGGTCACCTAGACGTCCAAACAGCAGAGACTACCTTAGGTGCATCCAAAAGTAATATACACTCACCTAAAGGATTATTAGGAACACCATACTAATACTGTGTTTGACCCCCTTTCGCCTTCAGAACTGCCTTAATTCTACATGGCATTGATTCAACAAGGTGCTGAAAGCATTCTTTAGAAATGTTGGCCCATATTGATAGGATAGCATCTTGCAGTTGATGGAGATTTGTGGGATGCACATCCAGGGCACGAAGCTCCCATTCTACCACATCCCAAAGATGCTCTATTGGGTTGAGATCTGGTGACTGTGGGGGCCATTTTAGTACAGTGAACTCATTGTCATGTTCAAGAAACCAATTTGAAATGATTCGAGCTTTGTGACATGGTGCATTATCCTGCTGGAAGTAGCCATCAGAGGATGGGTACATGGTGGCCATAAAGGGATGGACATGGTCAGAAACAATGCTCAGGTAGGCCGTGGCATTTAAACGATGCCCAATTGGCACTAAGGGGCCTAAAGTGTGCCAAGAAAACATCCCCCACACCATTACACCACTACCACTAGCCTGCACAGTGGTAACAAGGCATGATGGATCCATGTTCTCATTCTGTTTATGCCAAATTCTGACTCTACCATCTAAATGTCTCAACAGAAATCGAGACTCATCAGACCAGGCAACATTTTTCCAGTCTTCAACTGTCCAATTTTGGTGAGCTCTTGCAAATTGTAGCCTCTTTTTCCTATTTGTAGTGGAGATGAGTGGTACCCGGTGGGGTCTTCTGTTGTTGTAGCCCAACCGCCTCAAGGTTGTGCATGTTGTGGCTTCACAAATGCTTTGCTGCATACCTCGGTTGTAACGAGTGGTTATTTCAGGCAAAGTTGCTCTTCTATCAGCTTGAATCAGTCGGCCCATTCTCCTCTGACCTCTAGCATCAACAAGGCATTTTCGCCCACAGGACTGCCGCATATTGGATGTTTTTCCCTTTTCACACCATTCTTTGTAAACCCTAGAAATGGTTGTGCGTGAAAATCCCAGTAACTGAGCAGATTGTGAAATACTCAGACCGGCCCGTCTGGCACCAACAACCATGCCATGCTCAAAATTGCTTAAATCACCTTTCTTTCCCATTCTGACATTCAATTTGGAGTTCAGGAGATTGTCTTGACCAGGACCACACCCCTAAATGCATTGAAGCAACTGCCATGTGATTGGTTGATTAGATAATTGCACTAATGAGAAATTGAACAGGTGTTCCTAATAATCCTTTAGGTGAGTGTAGATGTCATGTCAGATTTTTACTCCATGGGCTAGATTGAAAATTCTCACAATTCTCCCCACATTACTGATTTCCAAATGGGACACTTTTGTAGCCTATAATATTTTTCCTCATTATTCTTTATCTCCTTCCAAGCATCTTTATTAGACTAGAACAGTGACTTTCTGAACAAATTACAAGAGTTGTTTCTAAACAACCCTTACAGAACAGTTTCTATTATTTGGGTAAAAAGTTGTCTGTGGGAAGAAGAAAAAAAATGCTAAGGCACACCATAACCACTCCAAATAATGAAACAAAGCAGAACAAATATTGGGGCATCCTGAAAACAAACAAAAATGAAGTACATTTTAACCCTTTTCTGTTCAAGTTAATCCCATTTGGCATTTGAGAACATCAAGTATTCTATAAACAAATGAATTTCCACTATGATTTGATCAGTGAATGTGAGCCCACTTTGAACATTTTCATAATAAATCTATTCACCCCACCTGTGTTTCATGTGGGAATTGTCCTTTTCACCCCAAATACCATTCTTTCACTTATGTGACGGTTTAAATAGCTTTTGATCACCTTGAATACAACTCAAAATGACAAATAAGTATTTGGACTCAAAATAAATTAGATAATTCAAGTGATTCTCATTAGCTACATACATTTTTCAACATTTTAAATATGATTAAACATTAGATCAAATTACTTCAAAATCAAACTTTAGATATTGCACGCAATGATCTAAAGGAGCAGAGGTATATTGCAGTGCATAGTAACAAACAGGTGTTTAGGAAAGTACTGTGGGGTGTGTTGTCGTTTAGTGTTTAGAAGCAACAAAATCAAAAGTGCCTTTTACCTCAGTTGTACCTACCTGTAACTAGTGACGTAGGTGTTTTTAGAAATGTGCGCTGCGAGCCGCTGTTCAGGACCATGGACAGCACCTGTATTAATGTTCGAACGTTTTCATCAAAAATGTCAATTTAGGCTCAAAGTCATGTATGATAAATTTTCTAAATCTCCAGTGTGTATATATATATATATATATATATATATACTGGAGATTTAGCAAATTAGAAGAGTGGTGCTATATAAAATAACATGCACAGTAAAAGTAATGATCTGCTACCTTACCTGTAAAATGTTAACATGCATCAGCTAATCTTAAAAAGCCAGACGCAGAATGATGACGACTGAACTGGCACGGCACTAATCCGTCCAATGAGAGCGTTTCACTGTGATTTTGGAAATAGTTGTGGGTGTTCATTTCGGTGATCAAATTTGAATGTCTGGTTAAATTGAATCCCGTATGCATAGCTGATATGTGTTAGACCGAACTCAAAAGCTAGCAGTGAAGTCGAACTGCCTACCAATGCACATTGGATTCCTCCCGTTTGCGTTCTGCTTTTGCAAATAATTATTCTGTTTTGCGATGAGAAGTCAACCGAATTATTTATGGGGAGTATTCAACTACCGGTGTCACGACGGCTATGCTATTCATAGAGGGTTTTCCTCATGAAGGAATTTGCTGTTGAAGATCTAATGAGAAAATGCCATACAAGGCAGCACATCAGCAATTCACCGAATACGTGATATGGAATAAACATGCGTGGTAGGCCCTATATTTCTAGCGTTGTCTCGAGGGTAACTACATTTACCTAATGCTTATCGCATAATTCGCTAACGCCAACTTCTTTTTCAAGGAAGGAAAATGACCCTGATTTCAATGGGCTTCGCAGGGTGATAATTACCCAACCAGACTTCGTGCACCTGTTAAGAATCGTGGGATGTTGACATCTGTCTGAGCAATGGCCGCACCACGAAGAATTCAACTGACCGCAGTTTCAAGCGATGCACATTTCCCTCTTCCCACTGTCCCTTCTACTCCCAATGCTAATGACCTACCTGTCAAAATGGGTCTACTGGCGCCGACGCAAGCGGCTGGATCGCCACCATCTCTATCAGTTGCAACGCGAGTGGAATTAAAACCCGGAGTTTAACTTCCCTGATGTGATCAGAACAAAGGTACAACAACGCGTTTAGGGTTTAGACCCGGTTTACAGTAGGTAACCATTATTGCACAGTAATGCAAATCCCTGGTAAGTCTCTTGTTTTCGTATTTATGTTTAAGGAAACAACCGAGAAAAAGAAATGTCTGACATTAGATAAGGTGCTGGAGTACAAGGACAAGGATGAATTGGAGGCACTTGCAAGAAAGTTTGAAGAAAAATATGTGAGTGTGAGCCTCTTCATACATCAATTCATCAATGGGAAGGACAAATTAGGTCTGGAGCATCAGGCAATTGGACATTAGTCTTGCTTTCTGTTGTGACGTAATGGACCCCATTTCCACTTTAATTTAGCAAGGTAAATATAGCAAACCCCATTTTAGATATATATATATTACGATTTAATGTATATCTATATATCACTAAAGTCTATTTACATGTTTGTTAAAGGGATATTCTGGATTCAATACAAGTTCAGCTGGATCAACAGCATTTGTGGCATTGTTGATTACCACAAAAATTAATTTTGGCTTCCGTCCTTTAAAAAACAAAAATCTGGGTTACAGTGAGGCACTCGCAATGGATGTGAATGGGGCCAATTTTTGACAAGATGTAAACAATATGTGTGTTATAATGATTTTAGTGTAATAAAATTGCTTACTAACTGTTTCTGTGTAAAGTTATAACCAATTTTACAACTTTGTTGCCATGACAACTTAATGCTGTAAGCTCTAAAACATAAAAATGATAATAAAAAAAAGATGATTGAAACAACAGCTCATATAATACACAAGTCTTAAAGGGGTCATGACATAAGAAACCAAATTTGCCTTGATCTTTTGGTATATAAGAGGTCTTTGTATCATTAAAACGTCCTGCAAGTTTAATATTTTAAGACGTCCTCCCCATTCTAAACGAATCATTTATTTAATCAAGCTCAAAATACAGCTCGTTCTGGATTCATGGTTAGAAGTGACGTGTCGGTTAGAAGTGACGTAACAGCGTTTGCATATGACCGCCTCCAGCACAAGATAACTACGATTTAAGCGCAAGACAACTACGCTCATTTCGTATCGCCGTGCGCCTCACAAGTGTTCAGTCGATGGACAGCGAGCTCTGACAGAGACTACTTGTAACAGGAAAATTACGATGCCACACAGATGTGCTGTTCCTGGCTGTGGTCAAACAAAACCTCTGAATAAGCTGCCGAAAGATCCAGACGTCAGGGAAAAATGGATGCAGTTTATTTTTTTCGGATGTCCCAGTCACGGCAGTGTTAACTTAAGCGTTTGTTCTGTACATTTTAAGGATGACTGTTTTGAGAACAAATCTCAATATGATGCTGGCTTTGCCAGAAAACTGTTGCTCAAAGATAAGTCCGTGCCGACTATTCTGGGAACAACGACGACGCAAACTGTAAGTAATCTATTTTAAACTTTAAACTACTTTTTAAAGCGCAATTTCATTCATTATGAATAATCACAGTGTTTTTACTTAGTTTACTTGCATATTGTTCTGGCTGGGGGCGTCAATAATTGATACATAGCCAATCATAACAGTGGGCGTTAACACTGAAGTCTTAAATGGAAAACGCCCCCAAAACAGACTGTTTGAATCAGAGGATGAGAAACAGGGTGGGAAAAGGTCATAAATCACTAGATTTTAAAAGTTTTTCTTAAAAAAAAATATATTAATACTATAATTGCACCTAAGGGAACATAATAATACAATAAAAAAAACCATGTCATGACCCCTTTAAGAGAAGATTTAATGTGTGTTTTTATAAACCCTCCAAAAATTGGCCTCACTGTAACCTACATTTTTTGCCTATATGGCCTATATGCCACAGATACTGTTGATTGAGCTTAACTTGTGGTAGTTTATTTTTCTTTTCTTTTCTTTTTTTTTTTTTTTTTTGCTTACACAGAGATAGGTTGGTTTGTGGCTCTCTCAGTGTGGCTCCATCTGATTTTATAATTTACTTCAAATTTACCCATTCAAAAAAACTTGTCCCTCAAAACAAAAGTCTGGTGTAAAAATTATATTTAAACTAGAAGTGTTAAATTATTCCCATAAAAAAACAATAATGTCTAAATCTCTGTTTTTGAAAGTACAAAACACTATAATTTAGTAGAAGTGACACATTTGGCTCCTCAGTTAATGCAATACATATATTTAGTTTTTGGATTTCAAAGATCTACATCTACAAAACTCTAAAATGAAATCCAAAATCCAAAATTTTAGGCAGGAAAGTTCCTGAAATTAAATGTGGTTGATTTGACATGGAATAACCCTTCTGAATTTTACCCATCTATAATTCCACATTTAATTAATTAGGGTAACCCTTAAATCACCTTTAAAGTAAACTGAAATAGATTGACACTAGACTGAAATACAGGCTTGTAAAGATACTGAATGATGATGTCATGGTGCTTGCTTTTGGTTGTTCTTCTGCAATCTCGACTAAATAAGTGTACACCCTTTTTCTTTTTTAGGGCGAAGCTGTAAAAAGAAAAAGGACAGATTAGAGGACCTGGTGGATATGGGTTTTGGTTATGATGACACTGATTCATTTTGTGATAACTCTGAGGCTGTGAGTCTCAGGCCAATTTGGTCAGATTATTTAACTTAACAAAATAGCGTATAAATGTTGTGGTAAAGTTTTTTGACTTGCTTTCTTGCATGCCATAGTATGATGAATTTGTGCCAGTTTGTCTTACCACCAAATATGGAGGGTTCTACATCAACTCTGGAACTCTGCAGTTTCGGCCAGCCTCTGATAAGGGAGAGGAGGAGGAACTAAATGATTTTGAGGATGATAACTTTGAACCCAAGGTTTGTAAAACACATTTAAGATCGTAGTTGCTATAGTGCCAGGCGTAGCTTAGTGGTTAAGGGCTCAACTTTGGTAATTGAAGAAATGTTCATGAAAAATGTTGATTCTGATGGCCGTTTTATGGTACCAACAATTGGTAACAGGGTACACTTAACCCCTTACTACTATGGAGAAACTAAAATGGCAAATTTGTTCAAAATACATACATCTTCACAGAAACGAAAGCTTAAGCAGGGAAAAGAGTTTAAGATGGGCAAGAAAAAGAGAGAAGATGACATCCTGACTAAGTATGAAGAAGAGGATGCCTGGAAGAAGTAAATCTGATTTTCTTTGGTCTACTGCAAATTGTAGCATCCTTTCTCAAACTCCCATCTTTGATTGCAATTTTTCTGCCTCCTCCTCAGCACCCCGCCAGACAAGCCCTCAGCAGAGGAGAGGAAAAGGAAAAGCAAGAAGCCCCTAAATATTGGTATGATGCTGAAGAAAATCCATAAGGAAAAGCTTCAGCAGTTGCAGATATTCAGTATCAGATGCTCTCAATGACTCCATCACGCAAGCTGAGGGTCAAGAACCGCCCATATCAGCAGACCCTCTCCTCACACTCATTGGTTCAGCCAGTGCAGATTACCTCCTTCAAGCGGTTAAGGCAGCAGAGCAAGACTTCGACCTAGACGGGATCTTGGGTGAGCTGCAGAACGTCTGCTCTCCAAGGCTGGAGGAAAGTGGAGAGGCTTTGAAAGTGTCAGTCACCACAAAGCCCCCTTTATCACTTGCTGATGGTCTTCCTCCAACACTAGAGCAACACATTCAAGAACTTGCTCGGGTATAGTGTGCGGCCTCTGAGGATTAGAAAAGAGCTTTGTAATTTGTTGGTGTACATGCCTTATTTTCTTCCTCGTTTTGTTCCCTCGTTTTGTCCTTTAGGCTGTCAAGACAATTGAAGGACAAAATAAGATGGAGATTTTGTCTTCAGAGCTCAACAGTGTTTTACTAGATTAAGTTATTACATCTTGTACAACTTACATTGTTTTTATAGGTTGATAAAATTTTCATGAAATTACACCTTTTCTAAAGGCATGTAAATACTCTCAACCTCTTTCTCTTTGTATGGTCAGAGTGGAGGTGATCTCAAAACAGCTTAGTGGCAAAGTACGCACCAGAATCTTCTCCTACCTGGCATTGCAGCTGTCTTGCAGTAAAGGCACTTTGGTTAAAAGAGCCAAAAAGCTCCACAACCTACAGCAGGTCTGTGACTATACCAAAAATCTCAGCATTGCAAACTTGGATTACATTCTAAAAAACAAAACAAATTAAAGTTCTGTCTTTTGAGTTCACATGACTCAATACATAGAAAATTGATCCACTACAGCATGCCAGTTCAAACATTTTAACTTTGAACTTCTTTGTCTCTGTCCTTTTAAAGTGCAGCCAATAATTACCGGACAATCATGGCGACAATTAAGCTTTAAGCTCAAAATACAACTTGGTCTCATAGAATCATGTTACTGTAGGTACAGTACATATTTGCAAGGAGATTTTTACAGGGCTCGTTGTACATATTGATGCAGTTTCCTGGTGAAATGAACACTGGAGGCCCTAAAACAATTACTTTTATAAACAGTAGATTAGCAGTTCATAATGATTTTTTGGCCTGTTCCTAACACAATGCTCATAATGACATCTAAGCACTTTTACTATAGCACATGACTTGTAAGCAATACATTTTAACGTTTGCGATACATAACCAACTACATTTACAAGCTTTTGAGCATGATCACATTTCACAGTAGCTCAACTGGTAGAGCATTGCACTTGTGATGCAAAGGACCGAAAGTGTCATGGGAGCACCACAAAATGATGTGGTTCAACAATCACTGTACATTTGCTTTTATGACACTATTGGTAATGTTTCGGTTTAAGGGTTAGGGTAGGGAGGGTCTTTTTGTTGATTAAAAACTCAATAGAGTATGAACCTTAACCTCATCTGTTTCGATTAACTTGTCAAGTGTTTATCAGGATGAAAAGTTAAGGGAGCTGCGACAGAAGCTTGACAATGCGGTTGCCAGGTCCATGTCAGAACAGATCACCCATTTCCAAAATCACTGCCAAGCTCACTCTGAAGACAGAGCAGCCAAGTAATCAGTGATATTATTGTTTGAATCAAACACTCTAAATAATCACTTTTATAGTTTCACTGTACTTTATTGAGGGTAAGAAAGCCTGACACATTTAATGAGTCTATCATGTCTTGTTTTAACAGAATGCACATTTTTATTGTATGCAACTAATGTTTATCCTCGATGAAAAATATGAGAAAGTAGTTTGTGTGTTTTTAAGGCTAGAGGCTGAGAAAGAGAGGGAGCAGCGAATGATTGATGGCTCTGAGGAAGAAGAGAAGAAGAGTGGAAAACAAGTCTTTGGGCCTCGCAAGAGATCCCGATGGAACAAAGAAATCAGGTTGGGTTTCTTATGTGTATGCTTGAATGTTAAGACTGCCTGAATAATACATTACTAAACTGTGTTGTTTTTTCAGGGAGTTGCTCTGTGAGATAGTTAATTTGAAGATGACTAACTATGTCTTTGAGTTGCCTGTATGCTCTAGTTTGGAGGAGTATTTGAAAACATTCCTGGAGGCTAATATTAAACCACTTTGGCCTAAAGGATGGATGCAGGCCAGGTATACAAAGCAAATTATAGATACTCAGAAAATTAGGAGAGCAGTATATTGAATTGAAAAATCAATAGGTTACAGTTCAGTTCTTTATATTTTAGATTTACAAGTGCATAACTGGTCACAAAGTGCTTTTGTTCCAAAAGTAGACATCTGTAGCTTAAGTACTTGCATTTATTATATAAAACTCAATCCTCTATGTTAAATTTCTATTGGGTCTGAACCCTTGTAAATAAGTAAGTGGATGTTACAGTAAAAGGATAGTCCCTACTAATGCGTTCAAAATGGTGAGTATTTTCTGATGAGTTCCTTCATGTTCTCAATAGCATTCTGCTTCTAGAAACTCGAAAAGCACATGGTCACATCACAGGTGTGGTGTAAGTATGATTCTACACTTCTTCCACTATTCCATTTGAAAAGTCAGATATCAGAAAGTTGGGGAGTTTCTTTATGTTCTCTAAGTATGTTAATTATCAAAAACAAACAAAGTGGAAGTTTCTGATATTAAACTTGACCACTAAGTTCACGTTCAAGAAATTGCCCTTTCTCCATTTTACAGGGCAAGAAAGAAACCACTGAGCGCTACAAAACTAAAAAAGGTACAACTTGGAGACTAAGACACACAAGTTTGATATATATGGTACTATGTAGTTTGTTATTGTCTGTTAATGTAAAGGTATGCAACTCATGCATATTAACATAATTATCAGGGAAATAATAAATATTGTCTTGGAGAAGGGTTTCCCAACCAGGGGGTTCACATAAGAACTGCAAGAGGATAGTTCTCTCTAGCTAATTGTGTTCTTCAAACGCATGAGCGGATTTGATTAGTATACAGTGGGTACGGAAAGTATTCAGACCCTCTTAAATTTTTCACTCTTTGTTATATTGCAGCCATTTGCTAAAATCATTTAAGTTAATTTTTTTCCTCATTATTGTACACACAGCACCCCATATTGACAGAAAAACACAGAATTGTTGACATTTTTGCACATTTATTAAAAAAGAAAAACTGATATATCACATGGTCCTAAGTATTCAGACCTTAGTGGGCTGGGGCACCCTATAAAAAGAAGGAAGGTTGTATCTTTCCTTAAGTGTAAAAAAAATATGATATAGCATTCCTTCAAGAACTGCACATTTGGGCATGTGTTTTGTAGTGCTGGCTTGAGTAAGAACAGAGGAGTCATCACATAGATATGTAAGCATTTACAATTCAAATGTCTGAAATGGATCAAAGATAATTTAGGAAGAGTCATTATTGTTTTGGCTGAAATACAGGGGAAAAGCCTTATTTTGGCTAAAATGTATGCACCCAACGCTGATGATCAGCTCTTTTATAGATCATATAGATCTATAGATCATGAAGGGAAGCTACAAGCTGCTGTGATCCTTCATAATATGGTTTGGGTGTAGACAAATTAATCCAGTCCTTGATCATAGTGATGCAAATGTATGTAGGTCCTTTAGAGCAACACGGACATTTCAGCGGATGTCTTGCAGACTTTTGGAGACTTCTGAATCCATCAGGGAGGGACTATACCTTTTTATTCATCAGTTCAACTTATTCCATCGACCACTGTCTGCTTAACTGGGAACATTTTAGTTTCAGATCATGCTTTGTTTTGTTAGAGATATTGCCTCATATAGAGAAATGAAAATTGTATAGATGGCACTTTAACACATCCCTTCTACAAGACCCTGAATTTCAACAAATGTTAAGGACATAAGTCAATGTTTATGTAGAAACCAAATTGTCTTCGGTCCTCTGTGGTCATGGTATGGGAGGTGCTTAAAGCAGTTCTTAGGGGGCGGATCATACAATATGCCTCATTCATTAAAAAGGTCAAAGCACAAGAATTCATAGAATTGGAAAAGAGGATTAAAAGTGCTGAAACAGAGCTGATGCACCAAATGTCATCCAGTGGTCTTGGAGAGTTTACCCAGTTAAATATAGGTATAATACTATTCTGTCACAGAACGTTGAGTTTTGGTTACTCGGGGCAAGACAGACATATTTTGATTCGGGGGACAAAGCAGGGAAACTACTTATCAGATACATAAAATTTGTCTTTCCACCATTCCTTCAGTGAAGTCTTCTGGAGGCAATAAAAAAGCCTTTTAAAGAAGATTTCAATCTTTATAGCTCCTCATTTTCGTCTACTGATAAGGATATTAGCAACTTCATAGAGCCATTAGAACTTCCTAAATTGAGGGATCAAAAAAACTCTCTTGACTCAGACATTACTTTGGAGGAGCTTGTTGAGGTAAGTAAAGCCTTGCCAACAGGTAAGGCACTGGGGCCAGTATCCATTAACGTGGATGTTCAGGGCCCTCCAATGAAACGCAAGCATCTGAGTCTACCTGCGAGTACACAGCCTGAAGTTGCAGCCACTCCAAGCACCACTGCTGAAACACCTTCAAACACACAAACATCTGCCGCTTTATCTACCGATCCAGCTAATCATAGGGAAGGGCCAGTCAGCTCTCGGAGAAGTCCGAAGACTGCAGATGGGGTTCGATCAGTGCAGATAATGTGGACCAAGTCTGGTATGGAGTCAAATTCAAAGCAATTCCATCCTGGAGAGAAAGTGACTCCAAAACTGATGCTGATGGCACCCCCAGATGGTGCTTAGGCTAACGGTGCATCAATGGTTCAGGGTATGGCCAGACTGCTCACTACCAGCTCAATAGGTGACACACCAGTCTCAATGGGAGCAGTAAGTAGTTAAATACAATTACAAGATTGATTGGTTGCTTTTTAGATGTGGATAATCAAAAAATATGCAGAGTTGTGCAAAATGCTATTGCCCTGAGAAATCCTATCCCCCTTGGACCCCAAATGCTAGCCGATTCGAATGCCTTGTGGAAAATCCTGATAATTTTTTACATATACTTATCATATACGAAGTACTTGAAAGCTGATCATATAGTTTGTCTAACAATTATGTACATTAAATATAACAGAATCTTTGAACTGTATTTAAACTTTTCATTTGCTTGTATTTCAGGCTGCTGGGGAGTTCTCATGTGGGAATCCAGCACTCCCCACACCTTCTCTTTCTCTTCTTCCATCCTCCTACCCCACCACAGCACAGCCAAGCATCTTACCAAGCTTTCCTACCCTGCATGCTCTACCATTTCCTGGGCTAAGCTCTGGCACCAAGCTGCATTGTCAGCCTCAGGCCTGCAAAGGCGCATTTTTTCCTGGCCTAGCACCTGGAACTTTCCAGCATGGTCTTACACACGATGAGCAGATGATGATCCTTAAAATGTACATGTAAAATTGGTCCGCACCATCCCTGTTTGTTTAAAGGTGAAGGGCCCTATTTTAAGAGCACTAGCACTAAGTGCATAAGCGCAAGTCAGTGAGCATGGCCATGAAGTTTTGGTATTTTTTGCAAGCATGCTTTAAGTCTAGGCACAAGTGGGTTTTGCGAAATCGCTCGCACCACGTGCAATGGGCTAGGTCAAGTGCAGTGCAAGAGGTTATTTTCAGGTTATTCCACCATTTGCATCCTATTATATAGTCCATTACCTCAAGCACCAGCTATATAAATAAAGACTGCACATTCATAAGACTTTGGTTGTGTAAATTGACTGTATGCAATAAATTACATTCTTTTGTGCAATAACTGCATCCTTGTGAATGCCAGGCATATTTTTATGACAGTGACGTGCTCCTTTTATATGCATAGAAAATGTGATTCTCATCAGAATTTGGATTTATGCTCCGTTAAATTATAGCGAATGTAGATCATGTAGAATGTAATAATAAAAAATATTGTTAATCATTCTCATCTGATACACAAATTACTCTACGACAACGGGTGGAAAAATACCAATATAAATTAGATCATAAATACAATTGTAAATATAAACATAATAATAATAATTGAAAAATAAGCCATGACCTTATACAGTCAGGTCCATAAATATTGGGACATCGACACAATTCTAATCTTTTTGGCTCTATACACCACCACAATGGATTTGAAATGAGCAAGATGTGCTTTAACTGCAGGCTTTCAGCTTTAATTTGAGGGTATTTACATTCAAATCAGGTGAACGGTGTAGGAATTACAACAGTTTGTATATGTGCCTCCCACTTTTTAAGGGACCAAAAGTAATGGGACAGATTAACAATCATAAATCAAACTTTCACTTTTTAATACTTGGTTGCAAATCCTTTGCAGTCAGTTACAGCCTGAAGTCTGGAATGCATAGACATCACCAGACGCTGGGTTTCATCCCTGGTGATGCTCTGCCAGGCCTCTACTGCAACTGTCTTCAGTTCCTGCTTGTTCTTGGGGCATTTTCCCTTCAGTTTTGTCTTCAGCAAGTGAAATGCATGCTCAATCGGATTCAGGTCAGGTGATTGACTTGGCCATTGCATAACATTCCACTTCTTTCCCTTAAAAAACTCTTTGGTTGCTTTCGCAGTATGCTTCGGGTCACTGTCCATCTGTACTGTGAAGTGCCGTCCAAAAGTTCACCCTCCAGTGAACTTTTGTCTTTCCAAGTTGTTCAAAACCAGCCAAAGTAGCCATAATATCACTAGTTAGTTTGTTTGTTAGTACGTTTAGATTACCTAACTAATGCTTTAATAATAGGTTCAAAAGCTGCAAAAGAAGCCATATTTGCAATGGCTAGTTTGTTAGATTATTAGTTTAGTTTTACTAAATAAATAAAAAATTCAACATAATCTGTTCAAAAGCAGCCAAGTCATATTAGCAATTGCTAGTTAGTTTGTTTCATTTGACCTAACTCACTAACACACTGACTGTCTCTTCATACATGTAAGTTGTTCTAAAGCAGCCAAAGTAGCCATAATGTTAGTTCGAGGAATAGTTCACCCAAAAATAAAAATGTGCTGATAATTTACTCACCCTCAGACCATCCAAGATGTATCTGAGTTTTTTTTTTTTTTTAAATAAATTAATAAAAGGATAAAAATGAAAACCTGATTAACCATTTCATTTTTAAAAATTCTGCAAAATATGAGCCAAAATTTAATTTAAAGGGGTCATATAATGCCATTTTTGTACAAGTTAATATGAATCTTTAGGGTCTAAATGAAAACTTTGTAATATACTTTTATTAAAAATTCTCATTAGTATTTTAAGAAAACACTAATTTTACCTGCTCAAAAACAGCTCTGTTTTCAGCACGCCGTTTCAGTGCATATGACTTTAAATGATAATGAGCTTTGGTCACCCCGCCCATCCGTTCTGGGGGCGTTTTTGACACAACGCACAGTGTTGCCTTGACAACAGTTGAGGGTATATTTTGGAGAGAGAATGGCAGCGGGAGTCTCTGAGGACACATCTGTAGTGCAACCACACCAATTATAGATTATGAATTATATTGAGAACGTCGTAACGTTATGGAAAACATGCCGTAATGTACCCTGAGTGTAAACATTAGCCACATTCATTGTGAAGCGTGCAAGCGATTTGCAAAGATTAATATAAAGGTTAATAAAACGTTACACTTACTTCTTCTGGAGGTGCAGAGGGAATATAAATAGTTGGTACCGAATCTTTTTTCAGCAGCAGCTTCTTAGCAAAACCAGCTTTATACTGACCCTTGTTTATAACGACCCTCGTCTGGTGAAAAATGATTCGCGCAAACATGAACGCATTGACGTTGCTCGTGGGGAATATTCCCATCGTAAACAAAACTCAGCCACTGCATCTTCAGCGGTTCAGATTTAGGAACATCAAAATGACTGCTGTGTTCGTTATTACACCGAAGAACAGAACACCACAATCGCTTAGGCGAGTGTATCAACAATGATGACGGACTATGATTGACAGCTCGCTCACGAGCGAGGTCGGGTCTGTGTTGAAACACTGCTGTCAATCAACAATCCTGGGAGGGGCGTCCGACCGTGTGACGTCACACGGTCGAACGGCTCGATTTGAGGCAGGGGAAAATATACAAGGAGGTTAAAACAAAAACACTGGATGGATTTTTATCATAATAGAATGGTTGTGTACAGGCACAGCCAACACACATTTCAGTACAATCAACTTGAAAAAGTGCATGTACCATTATATGACCCCTTTAAACAATTTTATTTAAATTTTCACTATAACAATGCATCATCCTGGTCAAAAAGAAATAAAATAAAACTGATGATTTGACATTTAATTTTCACCACAATCTCGAATAAGAAATTGCAAATACAACATGCTCACATGATAATAGTGACAGAATTTAAATTCAGATGCAAAGTTCAGTTTTAATTGTATTTATTTATTTATTTTTATTTTTTTTATCTTTTATTTTAACGTTTTCATTTTCACATTTCAACTTGTAAAAGAGTGGGTGGCGCTCAAGAGATGATACTTTAATACAGTGCTTCTCACACTAGGGGGTGCATAGAGGTTGCAAGAGAGATGTTCTTTTTATGTGTCCTTCCGTGACAGTGAATTGAGAGAAAATAACTTGATACATTCATGGTGTCAAACGTTTTACATTAAATGGAATGTGCAAATTCTTTTCTACATTATAGAGTTAAAACTCCTTGAAAAATAATGCTATTTATTTGAAGTAAGGCAAAATATGATAAATGCTGGGATATGACTATAAAATAAGCCTTTTGTTTTTCATAGTATTAAAATGTGAATTTGAATCTTGTGACCAACCTGTCCCACTTATTGTAATGCACTTATAAGCTATTTATTATATGAATCTGAAACCATGGTCAAATACAGATACCGTGGGATGCAACCCTACAGTATTAATTTTGTATATATGTGTGCAATGTGAATTAACTTTGAATGAATTGTCTGTGCTAATTAATGCCACTTTTTTCTTGTTTTGTTTTTACTGTACTGAGGAATGAAAATGATGCCATGTAATGATCTCAGGGCTGTTTTTTTTTTTTAGAGAAATGCTGCAAAATATGTAATTGTTTTTTAATATCCTAAAATGTGAATTTTGAAAAATAATTAGAAATGGTAATGTGGAAAAATAAAGTTTCCGAAAACAAAATTAGTAACAGCATTAACAGTACTTTCTGTACTTTTGAGTATTTTCCTTGTTGGTAAAGTTTTGCAAAATTGAAGACCAGTTATTTTGATCTGCCCAATAGTGGCACAGTGCCTCCATTAGTGGATGGATGGATTAATAATATGCAATCCCATGAACCCTGTTGTGCACAGATGTGTGCTTTCTTCAAGTCTTCCTGTGTTTGTATTGTTCAGTGGCTATTAAATGTAATTTTAAGTTAAAGCATGTTGCCTCATGCCATGAGGAGTTCAGAGGTTTTTGCACATCACTTAAAATATCAAAACTCGTTTGAAGGGTTAGTTCACCCAAAAATTAACATTCTCTTATTATTTACTAACCCTCATGCCATCCCAGATATAAATGACTTTCATCTTCTGAAAACAAATTATGATTTGTAGCAGAATATTTGAGCTCTGAAGGCCCATACACTGCAAAATTCTTACAAGGGCAACATAAAAGCACTCCAGATGACTCTGGTGTTTAAATCCATATCTTCTGAAGTGTTTTGATAGGGGTGGGTGAGAAACAGATAAATATTTAAGCCCTTTTTCCTTCACTTTCTCCTCCTGTTTTTGGTGAGTCACATTCTTCGGGCATATTGCCCCCTACTGGGCAGGGAGGATAATTTATGAAAAACAATTACTTAACTTGATCTGTTTCTCATGCCTGAACACATGGATTTAACCATTTGAGTCATATACACTGATCAGCCACAACATTAAAACCACTGATGGGTGAAGTGAATAACATTGATTATCTTGTTGCAATGGCACCTGTCAAGGGGTGGGATATATTAGGCAACAAGTGAATAGTCAGTTCTTGAATTTTATGTGTTGGAAGCAGGAAAAATGGGCCAGGTGTCAGAATGCACAGTGCATCGCAGCTTGCTGTGAACGGGGCTGCGTAGCCGCAAACCAGTCAGAGTGACCATGCTGACCCCTGTCCACCGCCAAAAGTGCCTACAATGGGCACGTGAGCATCAGAACTTGACATACAGACTTTGTTAGAGTTCTGTCGAAGTTACCTGGAGGGAAAAGCTAAGGTGAGTATACATAATATACTGTTTTTTTTATCCTGCTGTGATGGCCACAGCCATGGCCTCACAACCAGTTCAAGAGCGGTAACCTCATACACACTATACATTTGTTGCAAATATTTATTTAGTTACAAATAACTCACAGGACACTTAGTTCATTTCACACACATTATACTTTATTTAGTTGACCATACATGAGTATCTTTTTGGGAGCATGCAACATTAGTTACTTTTGGATTGCTATTCTGTTTGTATAATTATTTTGTTTCTGAGCTTACCAGTGTTGGATTCCACACCCGGGAGAGATTCAGGAAGTCAGCTGGCTTAAAGGGGTGGCATTTGGAGCAGGAGCAGCTTTATAGGGGAGGTGGCCTAATTAGACCCTACCACTGCTTGTTAAGCCGAGGGGGGTAGCTTTATTCCCTGTTTAGATATTTTGGGGGTTGAATTCATATTATATTGAGTATTTTTGTTGAGTTAAGGTTAAGTATAAGCATATTTCTTTTGGAATAAGTTTTTAGGTAGGTTTTGCTGTTATTTGTAGTTTATGTATGTTGTAATGATTTTTGGGAAATAAAACCCTTACTTTTGAACTTCCCTTGTGACTCCTCTTGCTTAACTGCTTGATCCCTCACACTGCTATGCTTTCACAAAGCACAATATTATGTATTAACTTTATTTATAATTATTCATTTATTTTACAATTATATAAAGATTATTTATATAAATGTTAAATATTAGGTACTTGATATGTAGTATTAAATATCAAGCAGAACTATTATAATTATTTAAAAAGTATATTCTTATTATATTTAATAATATATTATTATTGAGGTATTTGAGAACTTATAAAAGTTGTCTCATTTGTGTGTTTTAGCCAAAGCTGCAGTGTGAGCCAATTCCTGAAAACTGGGATAAACAGCCAGTGAAGGAGCTGGTTGGGATGAACTTTGACCAAGTTGCCTTCAATCATAACAAACATGTCCTTGTCCTGTTCTGTAAGTACCTCAAATGTTAAAATTGCACCATTCACAAATGCGAGATACACGTTGTCTCTTAACTCGGCAATGTTTTGTATTGTTGTGCCTGCTGACTGGGGAAACTACATAATCAACTACTTGTGAATGAAAGCTGATTTATATATAGTCATGTCCACATATATAATCCTGACATGTCTTGATGAGATCCGTGTTAAACTATTTGCATGACACGAGGGTCAGGTTCATCTCATAAGATAAACCTGTGCTTATACATGAGATGAATAAACATGTACTAATGTTGTAATATTCACCTCTGTTGACAGATGCACCTTGGAGCAGTGAGAGTTGAGCTCTCTTTCCATTGTGGGAGGAGGTTGCAAAACAAATCAAGTGGTATTAATCTACTCTGTATTAATGGGTGCTTAACCACATCTTGGATAAAGAAATATTAGAGTTCTTTCTTGTAAAAAATTAAAGATGTAACACATTAGAGAGATAATTTGCACAAATACAGATAATAAAGCTCATACATGTTCCATGGTAATTAACAAGACATACAATATTAATGCTATGATATTCTTTGAAGCATATTTGTGAACCATGTAAATACCATGGTACGTGAATATGGTAATCATTTAGTACCATGATATACTGTATATGAAAGTACCATCCTAGAACCATCTTTACTGTACCATGGTATCACCACAGTACTTTTGTAAGGAATGTCATTGTTAATGTGCTTTGAGATAAAGTCCCTGCTTTGGAGCAAAGCCTGATTCAAATAAAATATACATTATATGTAATTCCTCTGTACACTATTTCAGTCAGCTGTCCATTGCGCAATGTTCACAAACCCTTCAGTGCCACTAGAGGGAGCCTCTGTTCCGAAGAACAACCTCCAAACTGAACACTGCAATCTAACATTAGACTGCAACAAGATTTTTTGAAGACTGAGAGGGAGTCTTCTTCACGAATTAGTTAGTAATGCCATTCCACCAAGTGAAGCCGAAAGTCCGGGAAAGTGATTTGGTGCCTTTTTGTGTTGGTACTACAAGGCTCCACTCATTTGCGGAACTCAGCCTTTTGGTTGGAACGTAGCTCTGCAGGAATGCTTGTAGGTGTTGCAGACCCAGTGACTGTTCTGTATTAGAGGTCAACTGATAGTGGACTTGACCGATACCGATAACAAAGTTGGGCAGTACCTGCCAATAATCAATTAATCAATCGAGTAGGATTGCATGTATTTTTGTCTTATTATTCTAACCGCTTAAGTTTTCTTTAATGTTAGCATCCTCTCAGCCTTGTCGGCAAACATAGGCTACTGCTGTTCTCTTCTAATGCAGCATCTAGTCAACAAATTCATTACTTTATAATGATATGATAATGTGTAGGCTACTATAGTGTACTGTATACATACCTTTTCGTTGTTGATGTTTTAAATCCACAACTGAAGTGTTCCACTTCATGCAGAGTGAAGTCTCACATGTCAAAACAAATAAAATCTCGGTCTTCGCCAGGTTGAGTTGAAGGTGGTGTTCCTTCATCCAGGACAAGATCCAACAGTCACCATGGGATCGTCAGGCTGGAAAAACAAGTAGAGCTGTGTGTCATGGGTATAGCAGTGGTAAGCAAACCTGTATGTTTAAATGATGGGTCCAAGTGATGTTGTGAACATAGAGAAGAGAAGTGGTCTAACCTCTGAGTACTGAGGAACCCCAGTAAGTAGATGATGTAACTTGGGAAATATTGAAACATGATACACAAGTCGTATGGACAAATTTTATGATAACTTTGGGCCCTGTTTAAGCTTTAAAGTGAGTCCAAATCATCTGCAATTGTATTGAAAAGACATTCCGGAGTATTCATTTAAATTATTTAATGAATATTCCCACAAAAGCACTTAACCAAAATTCCTTTAAAGGCAAGTCTGTTACTCGGCAGCCATCTTTGGAACGCTCCCTGGCAGCTATTTTATATGGATACAAGTGATAGAAATGTACAGCTTCTATCTACTTAAATGGGGAAAGAGAGAAATCTCTTAAATGGTTGGTCAAGATTACAATCAATATTAATAAATAAAAAAAATTTTTTATACCAGTGGTCTGTCTAGGACGAAATAGTCTCTGACTTAACATACTGTTTTCCCACACTTTTACAAAACATTATATTTATATACTGTATATAGACTCCTGGGCAAAAATAATAATAATGGCCAAAATGACAAAACATTAAGCTTTTAATATTCTCCACAACAAATCATTGGTCAGGAAATTAAACAAATTTCTGTGCCACCATTTCCTCCTTGATTTTTGCTGCAGTGAACTGTTTGGGGAAATGCTGGTCAAAGGGAAATTCACTTATATAGTCTTGTTTGCAAAGGTAAAATCATAATTATGATTAAAATGTTTGATATAAAATATAAACTAAAATTAACTAAAAAAATCAATGCTTTGAAACAAAAGGTGATGTTGCCAGAAAGAGGATTTGGAAGGCCCAAAGCCTCTTCATGCAGGGTTGAACACCTGCTGAAATTTTGCTAATCACAAAAACAGTACAGTGCAGGTGGCACAGCTGTATAGAACTTAGATCTGGAATCCCAAAATGTTGAGATCCATATTTTCAAAGGATCTCAACACCACTCTCATATACTACACTCTCCGAGTGTACACTCTCCGAGTGTAGTAACCCCACTCACAATCCACTCTGACCAGCAAAAATCAGAATTATTAATACATAATTTGGGGTTCAGCCCTATGCTCGAGGTAACATTTTACAGATTAAACACTCTGGACACTTTTGTCCATACCGAGTGCAAATGCGAGATAACAGGTGTAACTAAACTTCTCAGATTAGTTTAATAGAAAGGCTTTGCAATGGGGAAATAGGGGCAAAAACTTCCAGTTCAATACAAAACCAGGGAGGGGAACTCTCAGGTGGAAGCGACCAATGAGCCAAATGTCTGAGACCGAATGCATAATAATAAAACAAAATCTTGGGTATGCCTAGCCCACCTTTGTCAGTTGGCCTATATAACTTATTAAAATGTAATCTATGACGCTTACCATTCCAAATTAAGGACTTCACTATGCGATCAATTTGCTTGAAATAAGAGAGGGTGGCATCTACAGTGAGAGATTGTAGTAGGTAGTTAGATTTTGGAATACAATTCATTTTAATAACATTAACCTTCCCAATCATAGATAAATGCAATGAAGCCCACCTGCCTACATCGCTCGAAATTCTTTTTATTAAGGGGACAAAATTAACTCTAAATAAATCATGCAAATTTGCTGGGAATAAAATGCCCATATACTTAATGCCCTGTTTGGGCCACCAGAAGTCGCCCGGTTGAATATCAGATTCTAGGCAGTACATTGTCAGAGCCAAAGCTTCGGATTTTGACCAATTGACTCTGTATCCTGAGAATTTAGAAAAGGAATTAATAATTCTGTGGAGGCAAGGCATAGATTTTATGGGGTCTGAGACAAATAATAAAATATCATCAGCATAAAGCAAAAGCTTATACGCCATACCTCCCGCCACCATCTCTGCTGGTGCTGCTAATGGTTCCAGGGCAAGACAGCCCCTATCGAGGGTCAAATAATCTGATATTAATCCATTTGTTTGTACCTCTGCTAGGGAGGGAAGGAGGACACAGGAAACTTGTAACTTGAACTCAAAGGTAGGACTTTTACTTCAGAGCACACCAGCTTCACATTAATCAATAGCTTTTCAGCTTCACAATGCACAGGTAATATTTCAGCTTCACAGATTTCACTTTAGTTCCACAATATCTGGACCCAGACTCTCTCTGACTCTCTATCGGTGGCGTGGTCACTTATATCCCGCTCTCCCCAAGCTCACTGCAATTAGAAACGGGTGTTAATCATAATCTGGCTCAGGTGTATGCACCCTTACCACTTTCTCTCTCTTTCCTTTTAGACACGCAACCACACCCATATGCCATACCCGTATATTTCAAAAATCTTAAAAAGATAATCCCATTCTACCATGTAAAATGCCTTTTCGGCATCAAATTAGATGGCAGCAATCGTAGTTTGATCATTCGCCACTGATCACGTGATATTGATGAAATGTCTAATGTTATCAGAAGAGTTACGGCCCACGAATAAACCCCACGTAATCTATTTGTTTACCGATCTTAATCGGTAAACCAGAATTATTTACAATATTTTTATATCTAGCTGGATCAGGGAAATTGGACGGTAACTCTTACACTAACTTGGATATTTGTCCTTTTTAAGAATCAGACTGTCAGTGCTTGTGTCGTGGCTGGCAGAAGTTTTCCATTCTGTATAAACTTCTAACAGAAGTGGAGCCAGTTCTGTAGTGACAAAGCCGTCTGGCCAAGCAGCCTTGCCTGTAGGCAAAGCCTTAATTACCTCACCAAGCTCCTCCAAGGTTTCCTTCTAGGAAGTCCTAATGGTTCCACAAAGTTTCTAATATCTTCATCAGTAGACAAACAAGTGGAGCTACAGAGATCAAGATAGAATTCTTGAAAAGCATTATTAATATTATTGGCCAAGGTAAAAATTTCACCACCAGCAGATTTCACTGAGGGATGATAGAAAAAGACAATCTCTGCTTTATATATCTAGCCAAAAATTCCCCTGATTCAAAGTATAACTGTCTTGCTCTGAATAGCCAAAACTCGACCTTCCACGACAAAATAGTTTTATATCTGTATTTCAATCTGGTCAATTCTCTGAGGCCATCAGACAACATTCGGTGCTTCAGCTCTGCCTCTGCATTTTTAATATTCCCTAACTCCATGAGTTCTCATGATTTTTTGATGAATGAGGCATACTGTATGATCTGACCCCTAAGAACTGCCTTAAGTTCCTCCAAAGCCATGCCCACAGAGGATACTGAGGACCAGTAGGTCTCCATATAAACATTGATTTCAGCATTTAACATTTGTTGGAATTCAGGATTTTGCAAAAGGGATACATTAAAGCGCAAACGATATGATTTATTTTTCTCCACATGTGGCAAAACCTCTAAACTCACCAGGGTGTGATCTAAGACTAAGATGTTTCTAGTATGGCAATCAACAACAAATGAAATGATGGACTTGGATATATAAAAAAAAAATCTATTCTAGAATAAATCATATGGACTGAAAAAAATGTATAGTCCCTACCGTATGGGTTCAAAAGTATCTTACTCATCTGTAAGACCAAGATTTTTGCTCACCCTGTGAAACATCAATGTTGTTCTAGGGGGCTTACACACTTTTGCTTCACTATGATCAAGGACTGAGTCCATCAATAGATTAAAGTCTCCTCCCAATATTATATCATGAGGGGTGCCAGCAGCTAGCAATCCCTTCAAGATCTATAAAAAAAGCCCTTATCATCAGCGTTAGGTGCACAAATATAAGCCAAAATCAAACTTTGCCCCTGCATTTCTGCTAATATAATAATGACTTAGCTTTAATCTGTTTGAGAAATTTGAATTGTAGATGCTTACTCATCAGTGTTAGCGGTTGCACGACTACTGATTTCTGGTTTACGTTACTGTTAAATAAAATGACATAAAAAAATAATAGTTCCTGTCAACAAGTGTTTTTTAATTGATAACCCAATGTTTGCAACAATTATGTATCTTACATGTATTGTAAAAACATTAAAATAAGAATTGTATCACTTAAAAATAATGTAATTTAATTTTAACATAGGCAAAGTAACACATTATAGACTGACACGCAACATTG
This sequence comes from Xyrauchen texanus, assembly GCF_025860055.1. Lineage (NCBI taxonomy): Eukaryota > Metazoa > Chordata > Actinopteri > Cypriniformes > Catostomidae > Xyrauchen > Xyrauchen texanus. Next base: position 35,324,130 of record NC_068286.1, on the reverse strand, counting down.
TAACCTTAACATGCGCATCTTTGACGTCAACAATATGTGCATGCAAACTGTATATTAATACATTCATTTTAACAGTTAAAACTTTAGCCTTCTCATATAACATTTCATAGGTCATCAACAGTAATAACAATAATGGATCAGTACTCATATCATTTAGATCTTCTCTAAACTGGTTCAAAATATTTTATAATAGAACAACACAAAATTCACGTAGTCTATTTGCTGTCATCGTCCTCCGGCCGTCTTTGGTTGCTGTCTTGGCTCACTGCTTTGCGTTAAGAAAAACAGGTGCATTGACATGAGAAGGATGCAGGCTTGATCTTTGCCTTGTGACGGTGTTGCCAGCCAAGGAAATAAATATTTCACTCGATGTACTGGTGGCAGGGACAGCAAAATATGATTAATCCAGCTTGGATTGGCGAGGGAATGTCAATGTTCATTACATGCCCACCAATCAAGAGGATTCTCCCTTTATGGCATCTGGAAGTAATACCAAATCTCATCTTCATTAGTTTCTGGCCCCTTTGTAGTAGGACTGTGGCTTTTGTAGTGACATCCAAAGAGTTCTTAAAAATCGGCCTCTAGCCTTGGATTTTTATGCTCAATGGGTAGCACATTATAATTGGTTGTCACGCTGCAATCGGCACGCCTGCTAAATCACACACATCTGAATGATCATTTGTGATGTTCATGTCTTGAGCTCAAAATGCACTTACAAACACCAACAAGTGTTTGAAATAACATCCGACTTGGATCTGATGTGGATTCCGATCACAGAATGAAGCAGAATTACATGAATTATTGAGTTATATGTGATGCTTACTCTTACGCATACAAATCACTTTCATAAAAAATATACTTTATACTAAAACAAATACCAGAGACCACTTAGACAAATGTCTCATGTGCTGAGAATGTGCTAACGTGCTAACCTAACCTATAAATATAAATCGTAAAAGTTTAAGAACCACTTCATGGTCAGAATGGCAACCTTTTGAATCATGCTCGCACCAGAGAATTATTGCACCTCGACCTGTAATTGGCCAAAATGCTCCGTTCGACTTTTCTGAGACCCTCTACTCTTCCCTGTGGAAGCTTGATCTCTGACCTACTTTCTGTAGTTCTGAATTTCTGCGGTTTGAATTTTACAATATCGAATTTTGAACATCAATGAACTTAAGAAGCTTAAGGGACACAGTTTAGACAGGCTTAACATCAGACAACATTGCTCACTCGTACTTCCTGATCTTATTAAAAGACAGGTGCCTTCACTTTTAACCAAAGAGAAAACACAAGTTTGATTGCTGGTGGCAGTCACCAATGGTTACGAATCTGAGCTGTCAAAATGCTGTTATATCAGTCTCAAGTAGGAATGACCAAGAAAGTGTGAGTTGCAGAGATCACTGCCCTTCTATATCAGCATTTTGCCCTTGAACACGTAATCTACCCATTGCTCCAATACTGCCCAAGCTGTTGCTTTGGTTGGTGACTTTTTTTTAAACTGCCATGATGAGCATAAATTGCTTATTGTTCAGTGTATAAAGATAAAGTTGACTTTTTTATTCATGGTGCCATACCATATTACTCATAAAAGGACATTTTCATCTAAACTTTTACTCAAAGACAACACTTTCACCAGAAATAACTAATTGGAGACAGTCAGGCCTGATGTAGAACATCAATCAAACAGGATTAATGTAAAATGACCAAACTGTCTACATTTATTTTTTTTATCTGAAATTGTTTAATTTAGCAACCTTAGTGTTACTATGTGAAAACAAATCCCCCCAAGTATTTATATCAACTGTATATTGTCAAATAAAAGTTGCAGTTGGCATGGAGTTATAGGCAATAAATTACTTTACCTTGATTCAAATGTTTATTTCTCCTGGCAAAAACTCAATACAGCCAGGGGCATTACCCGGGCAGATTTGCATGTGTTTTACATAGATTCTACCGAGAGTCCAATGAGCTAAACATCACTCCCATTAGAACTCAGGATGCAGCGAGATAATTTGAGTAGCAAACTAGTTTGAATCCTCCATAACCTCAGTTCCAGGTGTGTGCATACATCTGTTGTCCACACATCAGGGGAAAAAAACTAACTCCTCCTCTAAAGTGGAACAACACCAACTCCAGCAATTTGCCAGTGCGCTCTCAGGAATCCTACTACTTGACTTCTAAGCTAAGATAATTAATACTTTATCACGGTAGGTTGAAACTTGTATTTTGATATTTTAGCTTTGAGATTGTAAGGTTCCTATGCTTATGCTATTATCAATATGAATTAAGAACTGTTCATCAAATGCCAATTTGATTAAAACTTAAAAGTATATTTATACTTAATTACATTTGATAAAGCAAAGTTGTGCCACCACAGTAGGGGATACATATTACTGACCATGACATTGATGTTCAAAATTTGATAGTTGAGAATAAAGTTCACAACGTGTAAGATTGAAACATGTTGGACGCTGTTTCAGATGGATGAGTTGGATGAGACTCAGCTGAAGAATCATGTGGACAGTCTGAAGCAGCAGCTACAGTATAACAGAGAGAAAACCTCAGTCTCTGTTCCAGAGTGAGTATCAAACAAGAATGCAGTGAAACATCCATTTGTATTTTATTAAAATAATTAGATAATTGTAAATCTACTTATTTATATACTTATGTATAACAGTGGTTCTCAGTTTTTTGTGGCTCACGGCCTCCTTTGAAACAAGAAAAACTTTCGCATTAGGCAACATGGAGGACAATGACTGGCACAGCCTCTTTTGTATGCAAATGTTGTCAGCCAATGACTGTATTAAATGAGATGGTGGACGCTTAGGCCCTCAGAAAAATGAATCCTCCATTCATCTGCATTTCACTATCAGAACGTTTAATTTCTAATTGGAGACATTTACACTAGATAGTTCTTTTTTATAAAAACTGATAATTTCAAGGATTCAAACCTGTGAGTGGAAATAAACCTCAGCAGTCTCTATAAAAATTTCTTTTTTTTATTATCATCCAGTAATTATAAAAAACTGTGGCCCATCCTGGCCAGTTCTGAAAAAAGTATTACAAGACAGCGACGTCTATGCTTTGTCAGGACCTCTGGACAATCATTTAGACTTGATTAATAATACTGAAAAACTTTAATAATTAATTAAATAAAAACGGACATTTCTGCCATCATTTACTCACGTTTGAGGTGTGTGAGGATCTTGTTTGTGGCTGTCCCACACAAATGCACTTTAAAGTCATCCATAACACTTGTGCCTTAGATTTAAATTCTTCTGAAGTCATATGACAGTGTTTTGAGAGGAACAGACCGACATTTCAGTGTTAATTCACATCTTAACCCACTTGAAAATGGTGCACACTCGAACGGCTTATATATATATAAATATTCCTTTATTATAAATTGTTACATATGATACAAGTCTGCACAATTATCTTAGACCATACAGAAAGGAAAACCTTGCAATTGGTTGACAAGTCAATTTATAGAACGAAGAACGGCTTATTTACATATGCGCTGCTTGCGCACCTGACTTCATGAACACTTTAGTGCCCCCTTACAATACCTCCACCATTTCATTAACTGGAAAATTTGCTTACTTAAAACAACCCCTCGATATTTTAAGTACATAAGAACATTTAGGTTAAAAAAAGTTTAGGGACCCTTGTACTAGCCTATTAAATTGAGGTACAGGGAACATATATATATATATATTTATATATACAATCTTTGTTTATTTTCAGGTTGATTAAATGGATGGAGGAGAAAATGACTGAGGATCCTTTTTTGAACACTGAAATTCTGAAGCAGAACCCATGGGTGGAGACAAGCAAATGTGTTGTACTCTAACACAAGAGCTGTCACTCATCACTATGACAACAGGCATGGCTCCACCCTATGTTATGGTTGAACTGGCCTACTTTGACTAAGATTAGGCTGCAGATGAATTGATTTTGAGATAATAGGCTTTGTTGTTTACTTGTATCAGACTATGACATTATGAAAATAAAGAAAACGACTGTTGTCAATCAGTGAAAACATGTATTTATATAAGTGTAAGTCAACTATACAAGAATACAATAAAAAGAATCAGAATATGCACAAAACTGACCAGATATTTTACATTATACTATACAGAACAAAGTTCAGAACATTGTTTTTTGCGGATTTATTAAAGTTGTCGTAATTTACCATAGGCATTGTCGCTTTTTTCACAACACATTAAAGAAAACATTTCTACGCACTGCTTTGGATACGCCCTCATTGAAGCGAAACCAAACATCACTGTTTCCAACAGCTATACCGACCTTCACAACAGCACCTCCTTTGCCATCTTCACCTGGATTGAAACAGTGTAATATCAGCTACTCTCATATGTTTAGGTTTTAGCTTACATACACTTTAGATATTCATGCAGGGCTGAAAATGTACTTTTTGATACATCTGTCAATGGCAGGAATATTGAGATTATTTATCTTCCATAAATATTTCTTATTATCAAACTTAATTTTTTTCCTCCATCAAAAAATTTGAGGAACAAAAATCAATACTTAACATTGTGTAAATCATAAATTATATATATTAAAAAAAGCATCAAACATACTTGTAGTGGTAACAAAAGGCTTCTCCTTGGGTACAACTGCTTGTCCAAAGAAATCCAATTTAGGCTACAAACGGGGGAGGGAAAAATGAACAATTACATATATGACCTCTTTTACCCTGATCCTCTAATAACCCAATTAATCTAGTATTATTATCAAGCATAGTCAACCATATGCATAGAGGGATGTGTGGGTTTGAGAACAACCTCTAACAAGGTAGTTTTGAATTATTGTAAAAAAAATCAAAAATAAAATGTTTAATGAAAATAAAGGTGTTCCAAAACTAACGTGCAAGTTCAGTCAGTGTCTATACTTATCTATTATATGTTTGCAATGTACATTTTGAAGTATTGGTAAAACAATAAGGTAAGGCTTATGGGGAATTACCTAAAACACTTTTTCTGATATCTCAGTTGTTATCGTGTAAAATAAATCAGAGTTTAGGGATTTATTCAAGTGTAGGGAGTATTTAAGGTGCGTTTGAGATTATATAAGGACATGCGAGAGAAGGAGAATAAAGAATTTAATTTGAGACGCCTCACCTTGCCGCACAGAATTTTTTTCTCGCCAATTGTATAGTTGTCTGTAATCAGTGATACTAAAGCGCTCCACATAATGCACATTAAAAATCAGATCACTTATTTGAAGCAGTGAACAAAAAGCCCAAAACCAAACCAAACAAGACAAAAACAAAATAAAATCAGAAAAACACTTGCAAGCAAAGCACATCACTACCATTCTGGGAGTGATTAAACTGATTAACGTATTACGTTTCATTATAAGTAAAAATTGAATTTGCTACTTTTAAGGAGAAACTCAACAATGTAATGTGTTTATTTTTAAAGTAGCATTTCCCACTACTGCATGTAACTATCTGTTTGCTGTGGATCTTACTTTTTGTGAATTTTGTTTTTGTTGGGCTCTCTCCACCCTCCTCATCCTCTCTAGTTCTGTCTGTCTGGCGATCAGCTGCTTCACCTGATCACCTCCACGGAGGCAAACCTGGAAACGGCACCACATCTTCTACATTACTGTGGAAACACATGTACAAAATTACTATTAAACCTATCATTAAAAACAGCTAAATATAATAACAGAATTAACCTTTTACATAACCGGAAACAATTACTGTAATGTCAATTTGAACAAGGGTTTCTAATGAGGAGACAGAGAAATACAAATAAAGATGAGATTGTTTAAAGAAGGATATATGGTGAGCTAAATAATCCCTCTTACACAGAAGGTAAAACGGTGTTCCGGGAATAAAAGGAATTAGATAAAAATATATGCAATACACAGTAGCAAAATCCAAGAGCAGGATTAGTTGAGCAGGGTATTCAAGGCCACGTACACAAAGTAATTTATTTAGAACATTCTGAGACTGTTCCACATGAGACAGTAGTAGTGAGAGAGTTTGTTAGGGATTGCAGAAATCATGTTTTAATACTGGTTTCACTTTAAATCCAATAGGTCTCCTTCTGTCCTGAAAATAGGATTGCGATGAAATGTAGGAGTTTATTTCCTGGATGTGAAGTCCAGATGTAGGTAAGAAAAGTGTCCGTTTAGTGGCCTGACAAAATGTACAGCAAACGTGCCATTGCAACTTGCATTGAGCCTAAAAAAACCTTTCGATATGGGTGGAAGTCCTTGCTGTGTATTGAAAAAAAAGATGATAAAAGCAGCAGTGATACTGTTTATCATCTGTTAGTGTTTCTCGTTTCCTCCATTCAGGCTGCCTCTGATTAAAAGTCTAATTGTCTCTTTGCAGTGTTTTTCTCATAATTGAATGAATGACATAATGGAAATACTGTTTTGTTGTAGTTTTACAACCATTTTCACCCAGTGTTGCATTGGGAATTGTTCAATGCTCAGTCAATAGTGTTATTTGCCAGGGACATGGCTTCAGTGTGGTTACTCAGCACTTGTAGTTGAGCTCGATAAGAGATGGCTGGAAGATACAGGAAGGCGTAAACGAGCAATAGCAACACAAGTGCAACCAGCAGCGGAATCCCCCAATCAGAGGTGACCAGCGTCTCCTCACAGCGGGCCTGCAGGAATGACTGCTGCATGATACTACCACACCAACCACAGAGAGAATACATGCATTGACATATTAAAAAAATCAGCCACAGTACGTGATATGGACAAACAATTAAACCCTATTGCATCCGATAATCTCACCTAGACTGTAGTGGAGTGGGGGGGATATATGGAATATTTATGTATTCAATATTATTTCAATATTATTTTGTTGATGATGTAAAATTAGTGAACATAGTTAGAGCATTAACTTAAAGGAATGAAAATTCTCTCATCATTTACTCACACTCATGCCATCCCAAATGTGTATGACTTTATTTCTTCTGCAGAACATAAATGGAAGATTTGTAGAAGCATATCTCAGCTCTGTAGTTCCATACAATGCAAGTGAATGGTGACCAAAACTATGAAGCTCCAAAAAGCACATAAAGGCAGAATAAAATAAGACATAAGACTCCAGTGTTTTAATCCATGTCTTCTGAAGTGATCCAATCGATTTTGGGTAAGAACAGACCAAAACATAACCCCTTTTTCACAATAAATCTTGACATTAGCGGTCTCTTTGGTAAACATGATCTCAGGCTTGATTACACTTCCTAGCGCCATCTAGCCCTCTGCGCATGAGTCAAGCAAGAAGAAGTGCAATCAAGCTTGAAATCATGATCATGCCTAGAGACTGCAAAAGCAAGATGCACAGATGGACTGTAGGTCAGTACAATGCAAGATGATGATGCTAGTAAGTGTAATCGAGACAAGGAGACTGCTGATGTCAACATTTATAGAGAAAGACGAGTTTTATTTTGGTCTGTTCTCACCCAAAACCAATTGTATCACTTCAGAAGACATGGATTGAAACACTGGAGTCTTTTATGCTGCCTTTATGTGCTATTTGGACTTATAAGTTCACCATTAAAATGTCCACCATTCACCTGCATTGTATGGACCAACAGAGCAGAGATATTCTTCTAAAATTTTTGTGTTTTGCAGAAAAAACTTTTGGGATGGCATGAGGTTGAGTAAATGTTTAGAGAATTTTCATTTTTGTGTGAACTAACTCTTTGAACTTGATTAATTTCCACAAATCAGTTGTTTCAAACTTTCAGTATATGAATCCAATTTGTTTCCCTCATATCATCATTCAGTTTGCATCATTACTCAAATATTTTTGTGGAAGTCTTTGTGTCCTGTGTTGCATTTTCTGTTATAAACAGGACAAAATGTTATAGCACAAAAACATTGCTGGTAAATAATTGTTTAAATTTGCTAATAATATAATGTAAAATAACGGAAGAGTTAAAGCAATGTTCCAGGTTCAATACAAGTTATTAATCAGCAGCATTTGTGTCATAATGTATTAACCCTACCAACAAAACATTATGTGACTCAACCCTCATTTGATTAAATAAAAAATTAAGTCAAAGTAAAATTCTAATTGTTTCTTCAAAGTATATTCACATGTAAATATTACACATGTTAGCATGATTTTAGTGCAATAAAATCACTTATAGTGCTGTGAAAAAGAATTTGCCACCTTTCTGATTTCTTCTATTTTTGTTTATTTTACATATTAAGTTGTTTTAGATCTTCAAACAAGATATAACATAAAACAAAAGGCAACCAGAGTAAACAAAATAGTTAAAAAAAAATATGAAACTATACATATACATATACATATATATATATATATACATATATATATATATATATATATATCACACACACACACACACACACACACACACAGTGCATCCGGAAAGTATTCACAGCGCTTCACTTTTTCCACATTTTGTTATGTAACAGCCTTATTCCAAAATTGATTAAATTCATTATTTTCCTCAATTCCACAAACAATACCCCATAATGACAACGTGAAATTTGGTTTGAAATCTTTGCAAATGTATTAAAAAAAAAAAATAATAAAATTTTTTAAAAAAATCACGTTATTCACAGCCTTTGCTCAACACTTTGTTGAAGCACGTTTGTCACCAATTACAGCCTCAAGTCTTTTTGAGTATGATGCTACAAGCTTGGCACACCTATTTTTGGGCAGTTTCTCCCATTCTTCTTTGCAGGACCTCTCAAGCTCCATCAGGTTGGATGGGGAGCATCAGTGCACAGCCATTTTCAGATCTCTCAAGAGATGTTCAATCGGTTCAAGTCTGGGATCTGGCTGGGCCACTCAAGGACATTAACAGAGTTGTCCCCTAGCCACTCCTTTGTTATCTTGGCTGTGTGCTTAGGGTCGTTGTCCTATTGGAAGATTAACCTTCGCCCCCAGTCTGAGGTCCAGAGTGCTCTGGAGCAGGTTTTCATCAAGTATGTCTCTGTACATTGCTGCACTCATCTTTCCCTCGATCCTGACTAGTCTCCCAGTTCCTGCCGCTGAAAAACATCCCCACAGCATGATGCTGCCACCACCATGCTTCACTGTACGGATGGTATTGGCCAGGTGATGAGCGGTGCCTGGTTTCCTCCAGACATGACGCTTGCCATTCAGGCGAAAGAGATTCATCTTTGTTTCATCAGACCAGAGAATGTTGTTTCTCATAGTCTGAGAGTCCTTCAGGTGCCTTTTGGCAAACTCCAGGCGGGCTGGCATGTGCCTTTTACTGAGGTGTGGCTTCCGCCTGGCCACTCTACCATACAGGCCTGATTGGTGGAGTGCTGTGGAGATGGTTGTTCTTCTGGAAGGTTCTCCTCTCTCCGTAGAGAAATGCTGGAGCTCTGTCAGAGTGACCATAAGGTTCTTAGTCACCTCCATGACTAAGGCCCTTCTCCCCTGATCGCTCAGATTGGCCGGGCGGCCAGCTCTAGGAAGAGTCCCAGTGGTTCCAAACTTCTTCCATTTACGGAGACCACTGTGCTCATTGGGACCTTCAATGCTGCAGAAATTATTCTGTACCCTTCCCCAGATCAGTGCCTCGATACAATCCGGTCTCAGAGGTCTACAGACAATTCCTTGGACTTTATGGCTTGGTTTGTGCTCTGACATGCACTGCTAACTGTGGGACCTTATATAGACAGGTGTGTGCCTTTCCAAATCATGTCCAATCAACTGAATTTACCACAGGTGGACTCCAATCAAGTTGTAGAAACACCTAAAGTATGATCAGTGAAAACAGAATGCACCTGAGCTGAATTTTGAGTGTCATGGAAAAGGCTGTGAATACTTATGTACATGTGAATTTTTTTATTTTTAATAAATTTGCAAAGATTTCAATCCAAAATGTTTCACGTTGTCATTATGGGGTATTGTTTGTAGAATTGAGGAAAATAATGAATTTAATCAATTTTGGAATAAGGCTGTAACATAACAAAATGTGGAAAAAAGTGAAGCGCTGTGAATATATATACAGTGAGGAAAATAAGTATTTGAACACCCTGCTATTTTGCAAGTTCTCCCACTTAGAAATCATGGAGGGGTCTGAAATTGTCATCGTAGGTGCATGTCCACTGTGAGAGACATAATCTAAAAAAAAAAAATCCAGAAATCACAATGTATGATTTTTTAACTATTTATTTGTATGATACAGCTGCAAATAAGTATTTGAACACCTGTCTATCAGCTAGAATTCTGACCCTCAAAGACCTGTTAGTCTGCCTTTAAAATGTCCACCTCCACTCCATTTATTATCCTAAATTAGATGCACCTGTTTGAGGTCGTTAGCTGCATAAAGACACCTGTCCACCCCATACAATCAGTAAGAATCCAACTACTAACATGGCCAAGACCAAAGAGCTGTCCAAAGACACTAGAGACAAAATTGTACACCTCCACAAGGCTGGAAAGGGCTACGGGAAATTGCCAAGCAGCTTGGTGAAAAAAGGTCCACTGTTGGAGCAATCATTAGAAAATGGAAGAAGCTAAACATGACTGTCAATCTCCCTCGGACTGGGGCTCCATGCAAGATCTCACCTCGTGGGGTCTCAATGATCCTAAGAAAGGTGAGAAATCAGCCCAGAACTACACGGGAGGAGCTGGTCAATGACCTGAAAAGAGCTGGGACCACCGTTTCCAAGGTTACTGTTGGTAATACACTAAGACGTCATGGTTTGAAATCATGCATGGCACGGAAGGTTCCCCTGCTTAAACCAGCACATGTCAAGGCCCGTCTTAAGTTTGCCAATGACCATTTGGATGATCCAGAGGAGCCATGGGAGAAAGTCATGTGGTCAGATGAGACCAAAATAGAACTTTTTGGTCATAATTCCACTAACCGTGTTTGGAGGAAGAAGAATGATGAGTACCATCCCAAGAACACCATCCCTACTGTGAAGCATGGGGGTGGTAGCATCATGCTTTGGGGGTGTTTTTCTGCACATGGGACAGGGCGACTGCACTGTATTAAGGAGAGGATGACCGGGGCCATGTATGGCGAGATTTTGGGGAACAACCTCCTTCCCTCAGTTAGAGCATTGAAGATGGGTCGAGGCTGGGTCTTCCAACATGACAATGACCCGAAGCAGACAGCCAGGATAACCAAGGAGTGGCTCTGTAAGAAGCATATCAAGGTTCTGGTGTGGCCTAGCCAGTCTCCAGACCTAAACCCAATAGAGAATCTTTGGAAGGAGCTCAAACTCCGTGTTTCTCAGCGACAGCCCAGAAACCTGACTGATCTAGAGAATGTCTGTGTGGAGGAGTGGGCCAAAATCCCTCCTGCAGTGTGTGCAAACCTGGTGAAAAACTACAGGAAACGTTTGACCTCTGTAATTGCAAACAAAGGCTACTGTACCAAATATTAACATTGATTTTCTCAGGTGTTCAAATACTTATTTGCAGCTGTATCATACAAATAAATAGTTAAAAAATCATACATTGTGATTTCTGGATTTGTTTTTTTAGATTATGTCTCTCACAGTGGACATGCACCTACGATGACAATTTCAGACCCCTCCATGATTTCTAAGTGGGAGAACTTGCAAAATAGCAGGGTGTTCAAATACTTATTTTCCTCACTGTATATATATATATATTTTTTTTTTTTTTTTTTGTTATTTAAGCAAAAAGGTATCTAACAAATATATCACCCATGTGAACTGCCCCTTAAACTTAATAGCTTGTTGTGCCACCTTTAGCAGCAACAACTGCAATCAAACGCAGTCTTTCACAATGCTGTGATGGAATTTTGGCCCACTCTTTTTTGCAGAACTGCTTTATTTCAGCCTCATTGTAGGGTTTTTGAGTATGAACTACCCATTTAAGGTCCTGCCGCAGCATCTCAATCAGATTCAAGTCAGGCCACTCCAAAACTTTAATTTTGCTACTTTTGAGTCATTCAGAGGTGGACTTACTCCTATGCTTTGGATCATTGTCTTGCTGCATAATCCAGTTGCGCTTGAGCTTCATCTCATGGACTAATGACAAGACATTCTCCTTTAGGATTTTCTGATAGAGAGCAGAAATCATGTTTTCTTCAATTATTGCAAGTCACCCTGGTCCTGAAGCAGCAAAGCATCTCCACACCATCACACTACCAACACCATGCTTGACCGTAGGTATGATGTTCTTTTTGTGGAATTCTCTGTTTGATTAACACCAGATGTAATGTCCAAATAGTTTCACTTTCAACTCATCAATCCACAGAACATTCTCCCAAAAGCTTTGAGGATAATCAACGTGTGCTTTAGCAAAATTCAGACGAGCCTTAATGTTCTAAAGCAGTGGTTTTCGCCTCGCTACTCTTCCATGGATGGAATTTTTGACCAGTGTATTTCTGATAGAGTCATGAACGGTGACCTTTATTGATGCAAGAGAGGTCTGCAGTTCCTTGGATGTTGTCCTTGGCTTTTTTGTGACTTCCTGGATGAGTTGTCGCTGTGCTCTTGGAGGACTTTTGGAAGGTTGACCACTTATAGGAAGGTTCACTACTGTGCCAAGATTTCTCCATTTGGAGATAATGGCTCTCACTGTGGTTCTTTGGAGTACCAGAGCATTTGAAATAGCTTTGTAACCCTTCCCAGACTGATGTATTTCAATCACCTATTTCCTCATAATTTCTGGAATTTCTTTCGACCTTGGCATAGTGTGCTACTGGGTGAGACCTTTTAGCCAACGTCATGCTGATGAAAAAGTTCTATTTAGGTGTTTATTTGATTGAACAGGGCTGGCAGTAATCAGGCCTGGGTATGTCTAGTCCATCTGAACACCATTAATTATGCAGTTTCAGAATCCAGGGCATGCTGAGTGACTCCAGCCAGGCCTCCTAAGCAACCAAATTGACATGGTTGTTAGGGAGGGTAGAGTCACATTGGGTAACCTCCGCATGGCTACTATAATGTGTGGTGGGGCACGTGGTGAATTGTGCATGGATGCAGCAGAGAATAGCATGAAGCCTCCACACGTGCTATGTCTCCACAGTAACGTGCTCAAGCCATGTGATAAAATGCGCGGATTGACGTCTCAGACGCGGAGGCAACTGAGATGTGTTCCCCACCACCCGGATTGAGTCACTATGCCACCCTGAAGACTTAGAGCGCATTGGGTATTTGGCATTCCAAATTGGGGAGAAAATGGGAGAAATGAAAAAAAAAAGAATGCCGTTTCATAGATTTGGCGATTTAGTAACTACTTTTTCAAACAGGCCCAGATGGTATTGCATAACTTTTTGCTTCAATAAATAACATAATTTAAAAACTGTGCTTTGTGTTTACTCAGATTGACTTTGCATTATGTTAGATTTTATTTGAATTTTCTAAACAATTTTGTATGAGATATACACAAAAACAGAAGAAATCAGGATGAGGGCAAATATTTTTTCACAGCACTGTGCTAACATCATCTGTGCAAGGTATATGATAACCAATAATAAAACTCAGTTGCCTTTATGACGCAACAGCGGTAAACCCTGTAAATGATTTTATCACACTAAAATCATGTTAAAGCATATAATGTTTACATCTTGTGGCTATACTTTTGAAACAGTGCGCATTTTAACATTTATGGACTGGCCCAATTCATTTCCATTATACATGCCTTCCTGTAACTGTGATTTTTGCTTGTTTTTTTATAAACAGAGAAGCGTCAAAAATATTATCCGTGGTAATCAACGTCATGCTACAAATGCCGTCAATTAAGGTTAACTGTATTAAACCTGGAACATACCTTTACATTTCTCTTGTCAGGTCCAAAATACACCAATATCCTTGTCAATGAATGGGTTTAGTAAATATTGGGCGAAATTTTTATTTATTTAATGTACGCTTTATTTGCAGTCATCAAATATATTGGCATTATATCAGTCTTCAGCCACCCTTTTCTTTAGATATAAGTATTGGCCACTGGATCATTATTAGACAATTACTCAAAGGTTACTATTTTACACTACAAAAATGAAAATCTAGGCCTAATTACAATATGAAAAATGCAAACATGTACATATGAGCTCTTCTTCCGTTTCAGCTTGAATTCCCCTTGTAAAAATTAATCCAGCAGCCCAAATCTTTCCTTTATCTTCTCATTCCTGGTTTTTATCCTTCTCTAGTGGAGTAAAGTAGTCATCCAAAGTTTCAGCAGCAAGCGCTATCCGTTTGAGACAATCCAAAGCTTGTGTTTCAATGTTTTCAGCTTCAGTTCCATCCATTAATGTGAATGGCTAAAACGTCGTAAGCCACAGAGAGGATTGTGGGTCTTTCCTTATGCTGGAGTGCTGAATATTTTTTTTTTCCAAAGATGAGTAACAAAGAGATAAAATTCTTGTGACAGAAATGAGAAATTAAAACAGGGGATGGAGTGTAACAGGGGAAAGAGAGAGAGCAAGAGAGAGAGAGAAAAAGATAATCTGGAGCTACAGCTTAACCTCTCACAAATCATGATGAAAAGGTAAAACAAATATCACTCAATAAATGTCACCATGTGTGTATTCTTGTGATGAATTTTGAGTTGCATTACAAAAGTCCTGACAGACAAGAACAATACACTGTGTTCAATGAGTCTGCATAGGCTATTAGGTTGATGTTTATTAAGGTTTCTGTTTCTATATACAATCACGGCTCCAGCACATAATTGGTGTGCGGTCTTGTCTGTAGGTCAGGTTGTAATTGATCATGGTGTCGATCAAATCATAGATCTGCTGTTTTTCCATGGTGCTATAAAGCTGAGGGTTCACCTGAAGGATACACACACATGAAACACACTGAAAATCTCTGCTGCTGTTTTTCCAGTGCAATACAAATTTGACCCTTAATTTAACAGGTGCAATGTGAGCAAAGTTATTGGCTATGCTGATATTAAAATATCCACACCAAAAAATCATTATTAGATATTTGACCAATGTTGATTCCTATTAGCATGTGGACATTTTCTACCCCCATCTGCTATCTAGGATGAAACTTTTCACTGATCTTGTCGAAATGCATTCAGAGACTGCCTAATTCATCAGAGACAAAAGCAATACTGCCTCCAAAGTTGGCTAAAATGAGGTATAGGTCTAAGGCACTATAATGCCTAATTTGCATTATAGTGAACAACCGTCCAATCAGAAGCCCACCAATGTTGCCTAAAATTGATGCATGGGACAGAGTTTGCAGCATACAGGTGGTGGAAGGTGGCGAAAGGGATGTATGAGCGAGTAGTTTTGTCCATGTCAGTGTTTCCCAACCAGTGTGCCGTAAAGGATTGTCAGACCTGTGTGCTGTGGAAAATTATAAAAGTCAGTCTCCCTTGATGCATTTGATTACGCACAGTCGAGCACCCAGTTGGAGTCGATGCGGACCAGGAATAAGGTTTGAGTTGTCGATTGAGTTCTGTTCAGTTAATTTTTTTTACACGTTTTGTTCATATTTTAATCGTATTTGTTTTTTATAATATTGTGTTTTTCATATGTCGTGTTTTAGTGGCCTCTGTTGTCACTGCGGGGGGAAAAAAACAATAATCTGCCTCATGTGGTGTCTCTGTTATCTGTTCTCTTAATAATAGATTATGACAGAATATTTACGACCCTGTCCATCAAAATGACGGATGATGAAAAAGTCTAAAGGTGCATACACACTGCCAGCGACTTTGTCGCTGCAGGTCGCCAGTGCCTGGCGGTGAAGTCGCTAGTGGGTGTTCCCACTACTGGTTGCCTAGTAACGTTTATAAATGACATTCACGGATGTCATTCCATTGCGGTTGACAGCGAATCTCTTTTCTTGCCACTAAAAACAAACATTTTGGAGGGAAAAGACTAAATATAAATGGAATCAGTACATAAAATGCTTTATATCAAAGATGAATGAGAAACCAGGCGTGCTGTTTGCCAGAGCGGCTGTTTATCTGCGGCGAAAATGCAAATTCCGGTCTGTCTGGGTCCATAAAATCCCAGCGATCTCAGATACACCTTTCCACGCAGTATTTTTCTTAAAAATGTCCTTGTACGTGGGAAGAGTCATATCATAGAGCACTGGGAAATTTCTAACAGCAAGAATTAGCCTTTCATCCACCTTTCCGTTACTGCAGGTGCTGAGAGAGAGAGAGAGAGAGAGAGAGAGAGAGAGAGAGAGAAGGATCACATGAGCTCTCACGTCGTCTCTCCTATTGGCTGTCGCTTCCCTTAGTCGCTTCCAGAGCCATATATAGAGAGAGTTGCAACAACTCCATTGACTCCAATGGAACGTTTTTTTTTTACAGCAATGGCGGCTCGTGGAGCCTCTCAATAGTTCCCGGAAGTAGCAGCAAACACATGCCGCGCCGTAGAGATCAAGCAGAACAAACCGTTTGCGACGCATTTTAAAAGGTGAGACGTTTAAAGAATAATATTATCTTATTCTGTATATTATCAGTACATCTAAATAAAAATAACTTGTAAATTAAAACCTTATAGTTGAGTATTACTCATTAAATTAGGAGATAAGGGATGTTATCGGATAACTAACAGATTAGGCAAGGATTGGAGCTGGATAAAGTTAGTAACGAACACCCTATTAATTGTTAAATCTTTGCAAATACCTCACACATTTTTTTGTTTTTGTAATTTTTATTTATATTTAGATTGCTCCTGCTGACTTGAGCCAACAATTTTTTTCTCCTCTCCATGTCAGTGGGGAAGCCATACATTTGCACACCTTTCTCTGAGCGATTGGAGCATCCCCATGCAGCACAGCAAACCATGGTGAAGACTATGCAACGACAACATGAAAGAAAGGACACATACAAAATGCTTGACATGCTATTTAATTTATTAGAAATGTATTCATGAATTGCTGTAAATAGTTATTGCATTTATTTGTATAAAAATACAAAAAAGTAATATCAGTAATATATTATTACAATTTAAAATAACTGTTTTCTATTTTAATGTATTTTAAAATGTAATTTACTCCTGTGATGCCAAGCTGAATTTTCAGCCTCATTACTTTTGAACGGCAGTTTATATACTGAGTATGCTTAAGTTGTTTTAAAGCTGAATATATTGTGTATATGAATAAGTATTGTAAGAATTATACATTAGATATATAATATTTATAATACATAAATAATTATATTACTATATATAGAATTGTAAACAATAAGCTTCATTTCACTAAATTTTACATTTACATAACTGCTGCTAATAGTTAATAGTTCATTGACCCATTGTGCGGTGCGAGCTGGAAATCACCTGTCACCAGCCTGTCTCTGTACTATCTGAAAAGTCATAAATATGACATTAGTTACCATGAGATTAGTGAAAACAATGAACATGAGGTAACATAAAAAGGCAACAGAAACCCTAGCCTGAAATAAGTTGAGGCAAACAACGGTAAGCTGAACACTAATCCTCAAATATTAGCTGATTTGATCTTTAAAAAACAACATCGCTGTAACAACATACTCATGCTACATACATATGTCGGTGTGTTACATAAATATATAAAATAAATGCATTTATTGACTACTAATTACCAGAAATCGCAGTTCTGTCACTCTACTCTAACAGTTTGGAATGACCGCAAAAGCACTTCCTGGAACTATCTGAAGTCTACGTGAATCACGTGACGATCAAGCATTTAGAACATAAGTTATGACCATAACTATGGATCTATGAGACCGAGCGATGACCGTCACCACGGTCTTACCTTGAATGATGCCATTCTTCCGACTATCCTCGAGACCTAATATCAACAATGTCAGGTGACTGACCTTAGGGGTTGGCTATATAACATCCAGGTGAACCAACCACTTCCTCTTGCCTGGAACGCCCAGTTCGTCCCGAGTGACAAGGGATGGTGACGGTCATCGTTCGGTCTCATAGATCCATAGTTATGGTCATAACTTACGATCTATTTCGACCTCACTCAGACCGTCACCACGGTCTTACCTTGGATGACTTATACCACCAGGTTCACGAGGGGTTCATTTAGTCAAAGATAATATAGCAGACCCCAAAGAATTCGGATTTGCTAAGTCTTTAGAGAGGTCTTTAGAGAGGGGCTGAGCAAGGGCCATACCCACAGTTGTAGTATCTCTGGTTTTGGGTGCCAGATTTGGCCCTCCGCTTGGGAGAGAAGATCGGCTCTCTTTGGTAACTGCCAAGGTTGACAAGGTTCGGAAACCAATGCTTTTTTGGCCACCTGGGGGCCACAAGTAAAACTTGTGATGACCCAACGCTACCCTGTTGAGCACCAGGTGAATCAGAGGTAGGGGAGGAAAGGCGTACAACAATCCCTCCAGCCATTCTTGAGATAGTGCATCTATCCCCAAGGGACCTCCCTGGTTGTTCAGGGAATACCATAGATCGCAATGAGTAGTCTCTGTAGTCGCAAACAGATCGACCCTCGCCATTCCGAACTGACTCCATATGATTCTTACCACTTCGGGATGGAGACGCCACTCTCCCGGGAGAGGTCCAGTTCGAGACAGCAGGTCTGCTGCTCTGTTTGCTACTCCCGGTATGTATACTGCTCTGAGTGATGAGAGCTTCAGAAATGCCCAAGAGAGTAGTTCCTTTGTCACCTGGAGACATCGCGCTGATCTGGTGCCGCCTTGGTGATTGATGTGGTACACTGCAGACATGTTGTCTGTTCTCACCAAAACATGTTTGTTCTGCAACAACGGGAGCAAAGCCCTCAAGGAGAGATGGACTGCCTTGAGTTCCAGCACACTGATGTGCTCCGAGGTCCAAGGGGATTCCCAGAGTCCCCTGA
The DNA here is from genome assembly GCF_025860055.1 of Xyrauchen texanus. Taxonomy (NCBI): domain Eukaryota; kingdom Metazoa; phylum Chordata; class Actinopteri; order Cypriniformes; family Catostomidae; genus Xyrauchen; species Xyrauchen texanus. The sequence goes on along the minus strand of NC_068286.1, from coordinate 35,305,380 downwards.
TGGACCTGCCTTCCCAAACTGCTCCCCACCCCGTTAGAGAAGCATCTGTCATTATCACAGATCGCCTTGCTGGGATGTTGCCTAGAGGAACCCCTTGTGATGGTAACGTCTTCGTATTCCAAGGGCGTAACATTTGGATACATCTTCGTGTAACCTTTATCTTCACATGCCTTTGTAATTTGGGATGCAAGTGGAAGTTGTTCAACCAACGTTGTAGTGGACGGGCTCTGAGAAGGCCGAGTGGGACCACAGTCACTGCCACTGCAATCATGCCCAATAATCGCTGAAATTGAATTAACTTCATTCTCTTGTTCAGACGAAATGACTGAGCTAGACTGGCCAACTGTTCCACCCTCTGGGGTGACAAAGATGCAGTCATCAGTTGGGAATCCAGCGAAATTCCCACAAACACTGTCTGTTGTCTGGGACTTAGATTGCTCTTTTCCCAGTTCACCTTGAAACCCAGTGACTGTACATGTTGAAGGACCATTTCTGTGTCCTTCAGTACTTGGCTGCGAGGAGGAGCACAAATTAGCCAATCGTCCAGGTATGATAGAATTTTCAAACCTGCACATTGAAGAGGACGAAGGGCTGCAGAAACCACTCTGGTGAAGACCCTTGGAGACAGAGACAGGCCAAATGGAAGGACCCTGAACTGGTAGACCCGATCTTGAAAAGCAAAGTGAAGAAACGGGCAATGATCCTGACAGATGGGTATGTGGAAATATGCATCCTTTAAGTCTATGGAAGTGAACCATTCTCCCGGTTCTATGGATTCCAGAATTTGAACTGTAGTCAGCATTTTGAAGGGCAATACTTTTATGAATCGGTTCAGCTGTCGTAAGTCCAGAATGGGTCGAAGTCCCCCGTCTTTCTTTGGTACTAGGAAATACTTTGAATAGAACCCAGTGAGCTGTTTGCTGGTACTTATCTGTACAATTGCTTTTTTCTGTACTAAGACTGTGATTTCGTTGGCCAAAATTTGTGCCTGGACTGGGTTTCTGACTATGGTCATTTGAACCCCTGAAAAAGTAGGAGGGCGCCGCCGGAACTGTATCCTGTCTTGATGGTATCTAGAACCCAAGGATCTGATGTTACCTTCTCCTAACTGTCCAGGCATAGTTGGGAGCATTCTCCGGCGACTCCAAGACCGCTATGCCTGGCCTCCCTGAGGTTTGAAACCCCTGGTAGTACGCCTCTTAAATGACCCTCCCCTGACTGGAGTATGAGACTGGTCAGTTTGGGGAGCCTGGTAAAATGGTCTGGTGTCTCGATCATGGAATTGGTAACCCCTGGTTCGCCTTCTGTCATACCCCCGAGTTTCTGAACGAGGAAAGTGTGGGGGCTGAAAGGAATGGGCTGCTCTATGGCCATATTTGGTAAGTCCACCAAATGTCTGCTGAACTGATTCCCTTCTGCGTCTTGCTTGATCAGCAGTGTCCAGCAGAGACTGTGAATCAGTGTGAAATAACCGACCTGGAACCACTGGCATATTAGTCAGGTCCTTCCTAATAGCATCAGGCAAAGATGTCTGCGCCAACCAGATTTGTCTTCTGGCTAAGATAGACATGGATGCTCCAATATCCCTAGTAAGCTGTGAGTGTGTGATGAGTGCTGTGTCAATTAAACTCATCATATCATGCTCTTCTTTATTAACAACCTTCCTCAAAGCAGCCAGAACTATTGCTAAAGCATTTCCTGATCGAGCTGCTCTGGTAGCTGCATTATACGCTTGGCTCATTAACCGATCGGTCTTTTGACACTCTTTACCAGGACAACGAGGGTTATCTGTAACCTTATCAGGTCCCAAAGTGGTTAAGGCTGCGATCTCTCGCTCCACTGACGGCATGTTCCCCATACCACTCTCAGGGGGATAATCCAATTTAACAAACCGCCTGCAACCTGCATTAAACTGGGGTGCAGCCTTTGGATTATTCCAGGCTTTCCTCAGCATCTGGGAATAATCCTCAGCCACAGGAATGGACACAGTAGGCTGTGCAGGGGAAATACTCGTCCATACACCTTGTGTGGGGGTTGGAGCTGTAGCTTCTTCCTGAGCACCAAGGCCCAGGATCCTTGCTGCACTTAAAATGCGTAAAAGAATGTCAGAATGCAGGCTTCCTTCTGAAACTTCGGACCTGGATTCAGCTTCCTCATTGTCGCCAATATCCTCCTCACTACCATAAAGGGAATTATTTGCATGCAGTGACAAGGCATCCATAGAATCATCCCTCTCTTCCTGATGTGGTGTTAACTCATCTCCAGGAGAGGGTGCAATAGGGGCTGCAGATGGCTGTGTGCTTATTGAAGTGTTACGTGTTTCAACCTTACCAGCTAAGTCACGTAATGCTGCCAATATTTGTAACTGAGTATCGTCCTTGGGCTCTTGCACTACCGTGGCCTTCTCCCGTTTATCTTGAGGCATGTCAGAACTTGGAGACCTGATCGACTCATCAGGCCTCTTGCGTTTGTGAGAGGGACTACTGGGAATAATTTCTTTGCCACCAGTTAAATGTTTGGCTCTCTGCACTCTTTCCTGCAAAGTTAGCTCTATTGCAGCTGCACAGGGGTTTTCGATATCATCTAACAGATGTTGCATACCCAAACAGGAGGGACATTCACGGTGCCCATCTCTTGACTGTATGCCAGTTTGGCAAAACCAACATCTTGAGTGACTCATAACAACAAGCCAGAGGTCAAGTCACTCATATAATAATGGTCTATGATAAGAAAACTAAATAAATAGACAGATTAACTGTAAGAATCACAGTATTTTAATTAATTCTTGGAGTTGAACTGCAAGATTTTAAAATAAACTACCGGCATTTAGTTGAAAAACACAAGCGACAATGCCATTAACATAGATTGTGACGAATCACCATTCATTAATCAAATCAAACACTTCCTTAAACTGCAGGTATTAGTTAAACACAGTTAATCAGATATCCTTAATATATATAGATTGTGACAAATCACTTCATACTCATCTTTCAAAATAAGTCTGCGAACAGAACTCCTTGAAAATCATATAATCTATTAGAAAATAATATATCCATCACTCTACGTGCGCACACGCAGTAAACAAGATGGAAAAACTCTCTCCTGCTGCGAACAGCTGACCCAAGAACCAATAATAAATACCTGTAAACAAGCTGAAAAAAATAAAGAAACACTCACCGACGTGCGGAGAAAACCACCTCAATCCTCAGGCACTGTATGTGACTTGTTTTTTTTTTTTGCATAGCCGAATTTCAAACATTACAAGTAAACATGCTACTAAATGGACAGAAAACATGGACAAGTTCTTGATAAGGAAAAATACTGACTATGGTTAACCTATGTGGGATAGTGGTCCATGTCTCTCACTGTGCCTATTGTCCTGTTCATTGTTAAAAATTTCTTGTACTGTCCCGTACTTTCTGCACATGTTTGCACATGCACTTTATATAGGTGTGTGTATATATATATATATATATATATAGGTATTTTATTTAGTTGTGTAGTCTCATGTGGTCCTGTGTTTGTACTATGTTGTTTTTATGTAGCATCATGGTCCTGTAGGAACGTTGTCTCGTTTCGCTGTGTACTGTACTAACTGTATATGGTTGAAACGACAATAAAAACCACTTGACTTGGTGTGCCATAGAATTTTTTAAGTCATAAAAAGTGTGCCGTGGCAGAAATAAGGTTGGGAAACAATGGTCCATGTAACACACTCATTTAGCAGGTCAGAGAAACACAACCAGTCAAGCCCCATGCACACACCTAACATCCCTGGGTCCTTCAGCTTCATACGGAGGAAGTTATCATACAAGCCCTGTAATAGAGAGAGAGAGAGAGAGAGAGAGAGAGAGAGAGAGAGAGAGAGAGAGAGAGAGAGAGAGAGAGAGAGAGAGAGAGAGAGAGAGAGAGAATGAGACAGAGGAAGATTAATTTGCATATCTTTGCTTAGAACCATCACTATTTACATACTCTTTTTAGAACAGCTGGGTGTCTATTTGTGTCAGGCTAGACTGATTGTAAACATACTGCAACTTCTAGAATTAGCAACACACAAAAAAAAAATTTAAACATTTTTTTTATGGTTGCAATGTCACCACCATATATATATATATATATATATATATATATATATATACATAATATATATATATATACACACACACACACTTTTTCTTTTTGGCCAATTCATCATTTACTGTTATGGATCATCACAATGTAATGCAGGCCTTGTAAATTGGCTGTTATTGATGAATGGGGCACCTACTATTTTGGACTCGTCAGTAAACCAACAACCTGTGTTTACATAGGAATCTTAAAAGGTACAGTTAAAAAAGAAAAGGCCCATTCAATTTTATGGGTCAGAGAGAGGGTGGGAAAAAAATGTTTCTTTAAAATTATAAGCTGACCTCAGGGAAAAACTAAAAAGCTAGATAAATATAAATCATCTCTTAAGTAAGTTTATCATGCTCTCCATTAGACGAGACCATAGGTAAGATGTGCTGAAGTCTTTGTGCGCCATCTTTAGGCCCCACCTCATCAAAACCTCCAAAAGGATCTCCACCAATCCGCTTCCTAAATAACAAAACCAACAACCGAGGCCTCAAACTTAGAAGTGCAGCAATCAGTGACACAAACCAGTGAAACACATACACAATATAAAGTACAAAAAGCTGTCAAAAACCATCTATAATTTATCCTAATGAACTACTGTATATTACTTGGAAGAATCATTTATTGTGATCATAATAAATACATTATGTATTTATTATGTATTTAATGAACATTGCCGTCTTACATCATATTGATGTTGCTGCCATTTAAAGGAACAGTTCACCCAAAAATGAAAATTTAAACATCATTTACTCACTCTAATGCCATCCCAGATGTGTATGACCTTCTTTCATCTGCAGAACACAAAGATTTGTAAAATAATATTTCAGCTCTGTTGGTCCTCGTAATGCATGTGAATGGCGATTAGAACTTTGAAGGTCCAAAAGGGAAATAAAGGCAGCATGGATGCAATCCATAAGACTCCAGTGGTTCAATTCATTTCTCCTGAAGTGATAATGATAGGTGTGGCTGAGAAGACCACCAATAGGTCAAGTCCCTTTTTACTGGAAATCTAATTTATGTATGTATACGTTTATAAAATTGCTTTAAGACGCTTGTATATAATAAGGGCATTTCCCACTGGTGGTACTAAAGCCCATTTAAGGTACTTTTCCCCAGAACTAATGCTTTATATCACTTTCACACCTAAGGAACTATAGTTCCTTGAAGCCAATTTAGGGAACATTTTAGCTCCAACCAAAACCAAGTATCCAAAGAGAATCACCAACCATGCGGTGTGTCTGACTTCATGAGGAGACAAGATTTGAGTTTTCATCGGATATCTACTGTTTGACTATAAAGAAAAATGATTTCTGGATTACTACATCAACTTTTTCCTGGGATGATGGATATAAACAATAAGATGCTTATCGAGAGTGGGTAATTTAACTTTATAATACATTAAACTGTCATTAATCTAGTACACTGTACATGAGGGAAGTATTGCATGCCTGTTACTGCATGGCTAATTTGCATCAAGATGTATTTAGTCAATAAGTATTTCAGTACAATAATTTATGTTGAGTCATAAAAGCCTTTATTGTAAAATATTGTGTTGATAAATAGATTTATAGTGAACTTTCAACATGTTGTCCGCTGAGTTCAGCATGTGCTGCGTAGTTAAACAGAGTTTTTGCCACTGCGTCTCATCTCGTACTCTGGCTGCAACACGGAGCAACGCATGGATGCTTCACGTAACCTGAAGACACAAGCTGCATCAGAAAACTGGAAAATGTTGCATTCAGAGGCTGTACAAGGATGGATGAAGGCAGGATGAAATAAGGTGTTCAGAGAGTTCCATTCATCCAAAAAACAATGTTGTTTAAACCATTAACTGATAAGGCAGCAGCCTACGTTTTCCTATGCAGCCAAAGTTCATATAAAACAGCCCTAAACAAACAAAAGTGCAGCTCTGATCTCGGCGTCCTCCATCAGTGTTGTTGAATTTGTTGTTGTTGCTATTGAAATGTGCATGCAAATAACATCAGAATAATAATGGTTGATATTAGATGATGTCACTATGTTGGTTACTTTATGAGTGCAAATGAAATGGGAAAAGTTTCCTCAGGTGTTCCGTTCCTCGTAACAGTTGTCATCTAGAAAGTTACTAAGGGAAAGGTACCAAGACTGTAGGTGTGAAAGGGCCTAAAGTAATGCTTCACCTCTGCCAATCTTTGAGCCAAGCAGGAGGGCAGTGTTTGTGGAAAGGTCAATAGCTTGCGGTCTCAGTGGCATCAGAGCTGGAACATAACTGACAAGAAAGACAGTCAATTAAAAAAAAAGATACTATAGGCTTCTTGCACTGACATAACTATGCAACTCTGTGAGAATAAAGTCATAAAACCACACATAGAAGAACATCTTCACATGACAAAATACACCCTACTGAGCGAGGACCATAAAACGCAGTTACATACCTCACTTCAAGTAATTTTAGAGTCACTTAAAACCAAGTAATGACTTGTCCTGTTCTGTAATGTAACTGACTGGTAACACAGTCTCATTCTCTTTCAGCAAAGTCAAATCATAAGTAAGATTTAAGAACTTAGTAAAATACTGCATTCTTTCAGAGGCATAACCCCTCCCAGGTGTCTCACAGAGAGTGCATCTCTGTATGCAGATTAAATGCATTCTTTGTAAACATAAAAAGATCTATTCAATCACAAGTTTCAAAGGTCCACCTTCAAACCCCTAAATTGTAAACTAAAACCTGGATAACATCAAACATACACATCTGAAATAACAATAGAATCACTTGGTATTTAAGGAGAGATGACAAAGAAATCGGGGTTCTCTTTAGTCAGACGATCCCACTCATTGTGTAATTTTAATAATGGGAATCTGCATTCAGATCTCCTGCACAGATTGATGTGTGTAGTTTCTACAAGGTAATTGCTATTTGAATTTCTTATGTTTTGATAAAATGTCTAAATTGGACTTATTGTCTAATTGGAATTGATGAATTTAATATTTTACCTGGTAAATAAATTGTTAATAATTTGAATTTATTCCGATTTACTCTGAAACTATTGCCTTTAGTAGATTACGTTAAATCCATGTTTCCGCAAATATACGACCAGGTTAGTAGCGGACTAAAGCTCAGTTCTGAGTGGATCATGAGGAACACAACTGAGACTTTAGAGCTCCGAATAACAAATTGGCATTATTTCAAGTGTACTTAAGATAGTACAAGCTCGATAGGGAATTTCCATTTAGGACAACATGAAGTTGTCTACCAAGCCTTAATAGGGTGAAGTCTAAACCTCTGGTTATAGTAATATTTTCTAGCTAAGTGTACATAGGAAACTATGCCATGATTATATAAAGCTATATTAACTTAGGTATTGTTGGTCTATCTTTGTAAATGTAGTGGTCATGACCTCTGGGTAGAAATAATGTTACTATCTAAGGGCACTAAACTAAATATTTTTAGATAAAAGGGCAAGAGTGAGCAGCCACCTAATTAGTATTTAGTAAAGTACTGTTTTAATGACCAATACTGGCATATTTGTGACCGTGAGATCCGTGTACACTGCTGGCGTAAGACTCTCTAAGCAACAGGAATCCAAATGAATGAGTACAATATAAAATGGAGTTAAATATGATGATTAAATGTTAAGTCAAATTTAATAATAACTAAGATTAGAACATATCCTTAGAAACTTTTATAATTGGGTGGATTCCCTATTCCTCCTTTACCTTATTCCCCTTCCCCCTTACAGGTAAATAGACTTCAATGTAAAAAAATCTAGCATTGCAATTTAAAAAAAATACAACAAAATAATATAATGTTTTTTATGATATTTTCTTGTCTTATTAAAAACACACATTTAAAAAAATAATAATAATAATAATTTTATAAAACACGTCCACCATTTAAATAAACATGCCTTGTATCCTGTCCTTAAGTTAAAACGTCCCATAGAATGCTAAAGATAAATATTTTTAAAAAGTCCTCTGGCTACTTTCAGCAATATAATTTAATGAAAAAATAAAAAAAAATAAGGGGTGTATATTTATCAGAAAGCGATATTACATTCTGTGTTAGATGTAGGCCGATATATCGGTTTGAATTTTTTAAAAAAATGCATTCCTATTAACCTAGTCACAAAACAAGATGTTTTTCTTTCTTTGTTTGGTGAAAAACTCAAGACTAAAAAGATGAAATCAGTATTCCAGATACCAGTGGAAAACACAAATGTTGATATCGTTGGGCTCAAAAACCAATTGTAACCAAGCATAGCATAAAGATTTGGTACGAAAAGCAATTGCTAATAAAGTGGATGTTCAGTATATATTACACTACTACAACAACCAAATACTATTTTATAACAAAAACTGTACTATTTTATTTCTTTTGACATTACAATACTATAATTGTCATTATGCCATGAGCTATACCTATATCTTGCCATTTGTTTCATCAAAAAAAATTGTTTCAGGTGGCTGGTGTTTTCCCTTAAACAAAATAAAATCTGTATTGTCAAATTAATTGTATCTTGCATTGAATTACGATCTAAAATCATAATTGTGCAATACACAACATAAGTAACTGATCAAATGTACCTATTCAGCAGCTGTCAGTTTTTTTAGATTCTTCAACCACTTGTCGATGGAACCAAAAAAAAAAAAAAAAAAGGTAAATTTTTTTTTACAGATTTCCCTATTATCACTATTTAAAAAGGAGTGGTTTACCCAAAAATGAAATTTCTCTCACCTTTTATTCACCCTCTTGCCATCCCAGATGTGTATGACTTTCTTCTGCTGAACTTTTCAAGAATCAAGATATTTAAAAGAATATATCAACACTGTAGGTCTATTTAATACAAGTAAATGGTGACCAAAATGTTTAAGCTCCAAAAAGCATATAAAATCAGCATAAAAGAAATCCATACAACTCCAGTGTTTTACATCCATGACTTCTGAATTGACACAATTGGTTTTGGGTGAGAACGGACCAAAATAAAACTCCTCTTTCACTATAAATCTTGACATCAGCAGTCTCCTTGGCGATAATAATTTAAAGTTTAATTATACCACCTAGAGTCATCTACTATTATTATTCTACAGAAGAAAGTCATACACATCTGGGATAGACTGAGGGTGAGGAAATTACTTTCATATTGGGTGAGCTATTTGGGTGAACTTTGTTTGTGCATGCATGCACACATTCTTACTCTCTCTGCAATTTGTTCTTTCAGCACTTCTATGGAAACAGCATCAGTCCTAGTCCATTCAGTGAGTTACGGAAGCCTGTTGGGTCTGGCACCTATGAAATTAGAAAATGCAACTCATAAAACAAACTTTATCCATTACAATTGTTTGTTTGAAAGGGTTTGTGGGGTCACAAACCTTATCCTCTTCCTTGCTAAGATAGACTCTGCTCCCCGTGGAGTCTGTTACAGTGATGTAATCTCCGATTGCGGGCGGGCGTTTCTGGGCATGGCGTCTTGCTGCAGTGACCCTATTTGGTGACTCCTGCAAAGCTGCTTGTCCACTAATATCACCAATATAGAATTTTTGGCAAATACCACAACCAATGTTTTATTTATTATTATTTTGTCGTGTTATAGTCAACAATGCCTATATTATACATTTATTATTTTGGCTGATTAAAAACTTCACACATTGTTTTCTATTTATCTTCGAAATAGAACAGTATATGATTAACTTATCTATGAGAACCAGCGTCCACATGTGGACATTGTATTTTGGCTTCGCTATACACAACGCATATTTTCAATTAATTTAAACAGACTAAATGCTGTTCATAAGACTCTACACTGGCATTTAAGGGTTAAACTTCAAGCGCACAGAGTCATGTGACACAGCAACATGACGTTGATTTCCGTGAAGCGCTTCTACAGGCACAGCGCCAAGAAATGTGACTCTGGTAAGAACCCACTAAGTTTTTGATTGAAGCCTGTTTGGTTGTAGAATGGCATGTCTAGTTTGATATGCTGCTTTAAAAAATCCATATATTTTCCACATGTCAGCGCAGTGATACACATGATGTCCACATATGTGGAAAAAAAGGACCTTATTCCCTCAAAACTTGAAAAAACATGTTAGTTACTTTGAATAAATATTATCACTGTGCAATAGGTTCTATTCATTAACATTAGTAAATGTATTTCTATACAGTGCTGTAAAAAATATTTCTATTTGATAATCAGACATTTTCTGGTATAGAGCAGAATTATTTTTCCCCTCAATTATTGCAAGTCACCCTGGCCCTGAAGAAGCAAAGCATCCCCACACCATCACACTACCACCTCCATGCTTGACCATAGATAAGATGTTCTTTTTGTGGAATTCTGTGTTTGATTTATGCCAGATGTAACGGGACACCTGTCTTCCAAACAGTTCCACCTTCAACTCATCAATCCACAGAACATTCTCCCAAAAGGTTTGAGGATTATCAAGGTGTGTTTTGGTAAAATTCAGATGAGCCTTAATGGTCTTCTGGGCTAGCAGTTGTTTTCGCCTCGCCGCTCTTCCAGAGATGGCATTTTTGACCAGTGTATTTCTGATAGTGGAGTCAAGAACAGTGACATTTATTGATGCGAGAGAGGCCTGCAGTTCCTTGGATGTTGTCCTTGGCTTTTTTGTGACTTCCTGGATGGGCTGTCGCTGTGCAATTTTAGAAGGAATTTTAGAAGGTTGGCCACTTTTGGGGAGATTCACTACTGTGCCAAGTTTTCTCCATTTGGCAATAACGGCTTTCAATGTGGTTCTTTGGAGTCCCAGAGCATTTGAAATAGCTTTGTAACCCTTCCCAGACTGATGTATTTCAATCACCTTTTCCCTCATGTCTGGAATTTCTTTCAGCCTTGGCATAGTGTGGTACTGAGTGAGAACTTTTAGCCAACTTCATGCTGCTAAAAATTGTATATTTAAGTGTTGATTTGATTGAACAGGGCTGGCAGTAATCAGACCTGGGTGTGTCTTGTCCAGATGAACCCCATTCTGAATGCAGTTTCATAGATTTTGGATAATGTTTCACACAGGCGCAGATGGTATTGGATAACTTTTTTGCTTCAATAAATAACATTATCATTTAAAAAACGTATGTTGTGTTTACTCAGATTGCCTTTGTTATATGTTAGATTTTCTGAAACAATTTAGTATGAGATATACACAAAAACAGAAGAAATCATACTTTTTCACAGTACTGTATACTTAGTGCATTTTCACATTGAAAATAAATGTATTCATCCGAAAGCTGAAAGCTGTTGCTTTCAGAGGCTTTATATGGAGTTAGGATGAAAATAAGGTGCATTTCGAACTGAAGTTCTGAGTGCAGATAGCACAATGGAGGTCATTCACTAAACAGCAAGGGAGCATCCTATAGCTTTTTTTATAGCAGATACATGAAAGTGCATTCACTCGTAAAATCTGACCAAAATTTCAGTTTCAGGCTGCGGATGATGTTTGGCACACATGAGACAATAATAATCAGTACATAGACTCAGAATTTTAGAATGCTACATTTTATGTTAACATGATTGGTAGTGATTTGATGATGCTGGCTATTCCTTTCTATCAGAATTATTTATTTAGCTATATTGAAAATCAACTGTAATTTCTATTTCAAAAACATGAATAACTAACACTCCTCAACAAAAATTAAACTATTTGGTGAAAAAAATAAAAATAAATCACAACTTAGTACAGCTGTACAATTTTTAGGAAAACGATTTGCTCTAGAAAACAAATTGCTTGTTTATTGGGTGCTACTAGTTACAAATCAAAGAGGGAAGTTGCAAATGCACACAGCAGTCACGCAGGGGTCTCATCTGAACTTAAATCAAGCATTGAAACAATGTTTATTATGTTGTAACATGTCCTCCAAACGTAGTATACTTGGTTAAAAATTATACTAGTCATAACTAGTTCAAAATATAAGCCATGATATCATAGCTACTCCAATGTAGAATGCCAATAGTGTAAACATTGGCTGAAACTGATGTATCGTGCATCCATACTTTGACACTAACACGAAGCAATTTAACACTTTCAAAATGTTCGTCACAGTTATGAAATAGATAGATATTACAATTGAAAAGGTGGAATGACACATTAAATGCTTTGTAAACTAGCTATAAACGAAAAGGCAGTTAGCATTAATACTATCAGCGAGTGGATAAATACACATCTGTCTGACTCACAGTCCATTTCAGCCATCACTTCCAGCAAACTGTTGCTCAAAATGATCTTCAATCCCGTACATTTCATCATATTCGCCCATGCTTGTAGTTTGTAGTCTATTTTGTCTGGGAACGGTTAATAATACAAATATTTTTACATATGAAGTGGCAGAACGAACAGAACCTTTCGCGCAAAAAAAAATTGTGTGCGTTCATGTATTTCCGGTTCCTTTAGAAGACTCACATCCGCTCGATAAAAGCAAAGTCTCTGATAAAAGTCCTGCTAGCAGAGCTGCAAGATACGTTTCTATTTCAAACGCTAAATAGTTTAATAAGTTTAATAAGAAAGAAAAATGTCTGCCTTGTAAATGTGTCATGGGCCAGAAATAGCTGTTTGTTTGGCGTTTCCAGTTACTTGCTTCTGATATGCAATGTGTGAATAATGACAAAAAAGGGAACCAATCACATCTGCAAAACCGTAAACATTAATGATTTATAATACAATATTTTGCATGTACCGCAGAAGGCGCCACAACGCGGTGGACCGAAAACCCCACAAAATTGTAGGATTTGTTTATGTTTTATTTAAATAAAAAAAACAGGCTTAACTTTTAAGCTAAGCTACTATTTAAACTACTATTTAATAATGCGGGGTTTATTCTAAATTTGCTTGTCAATTGTCACCATCGTCCTTTTTAGTAAATTGTATCTGAAAATTTTATATTGGCATACATTCTAACGAAAGCGTGTTACACATGGTTGCACATTGGTTGCACATATCAAATTGGATCGAAGCAGAGGTTAGTATGGACCCCGCGAAAGGACGACACGCAGTACCGTGAAGTTGATTACAAGTTTTTTAAAGGATTGAAATGATTTAGAAACGCGTTAATAACAAGATGAAACAAAATTAGTTTAATAGCAATCAAATATTATAATCAATTGAAAGCCGTTTTTAACTATATTTAAAAAAACAAATCGGCATATATTTTTGTGATCCTTTTTTGAATGGCTTATTATAAATGTACAAAAGAAATGTGAATTCTACAACGTAAATATTTGTATTACAATGCCAAATAAAAGCCTTTTATTTTGCTTGGGAAACATGTATTTATAATTTCACACTTACTGTATTTTGCAATGTAAAATTATCATTGGATTACTCGAGCTGTAGATACATTTCTCTTCCACTAGGGGGCAGAAAAGTTCATTGTTAGCAAGCAAACGTCCGAAATATTATGAAATTCAGGTTACTCTGCATGAACACCTTTATGAACTTGAGGGGAATTGACTTCATGCATACACTACAAATGGGTTTGACAACAGTTGAAGTAATTGCAAAAATGGCACAAAAATTGTTTCCTAATTCAATCAAATCTAAACATTTTTTTAGGTAAGCTTAAGTGTCTATATACTTTTTGGGGCCACTGAATATGTTATTACTATTAATAATAATATTAATATATATATATATATATATATATATATATATATATATATATATATATATATATATATATAACCTGTATATGTTGTATATATGTTACTAAATATGCTGGTATATCTACTGTTAATCATTATCTACATTATTCTTGTACATTTTTAAATGACGAAACAAAAATGTCTAAACATGAATGACTAAACAAAGATGGCATAAAGGATGGCATACATTCCAGCATGTCATTTTACTGAATTAGTCGATGAGAGAGAATATTCTATGTTGAACTTCCAAAGTCTCTGTTTTAGAAAAAAGGGAACTAACTGTGCTGTCATCAGGGCAACACTGTTATTGTTCCACGTGTTTTTAAATGACATCCACTTTTCTCGAAACCCCGCCTTTCAACTCATTGCAGCAAGACGCCATTGGTCATACGTGCCGTCGGACAGACATGGCCGCGCCTTCTCATTTTTACTCTAGGCTGTTTGATTTGAGTGACATCACCAGTTCCGTCCCAACGCGGAAATGTGTAATATTTGTTATAGTATTAGGTATAGTATTATATGATCAGTTGTCTGGCTTGTAACGGTTGTACAGTAAATTAATCAGCATGCTGTTGTGAAGTTTTTCCGGTACTTTGTGATAATGGCGTTTTGTTGGAGTTTAGAGCCTATTCGACCTTAGTATGTATTAACTGACACGCACCAAGAACACGCAACTTTAACCACTGACATAACTGTCAAAATCAGGATGAGAATTATGGACCGGAGACAAATGTTGCTGTTGTTGCTCTGCCTCGCGGGAATCGTGCAACAGGTAAAATCAAGGCTCCAGATCTCATGTGTTTACCACTTCGTGTTGCTAGTAACCATTGGGAATTCATGGGATATGTGTGATGAGCTATTTTTGGCATGTTTAGGGGAGCCAGTGGCCCCCGGAATGATGGCAGAATGACAGCATTGGGAGGTCCGATTTATTTGAGCGAATCGGATCAGTCGGATGGTTCGTTCAAAATTAACCTGTTAAAAGATTCAAACGGGAACTAAATGCTAACGTATGTTAATATAATTTATGAAGTTAAAGTGTTAATTATTCCCGATATTTAAAAAAAAAAAAAATACTGTTTCACCTCACTGCCATTTTTACTTGAAATTGTTCAACTCTAGAGATAGGCCTACTGTCACTTTGTTTATCGGTTCGACCAGTAAAAATAATCTGTTCATGCGTGGTGATCATACAGTATATTTTGCATATAAAGAATCGGTTCAATTGAATCGGACAACAGGGCGAGTTTTCCGTGCACTGAATTTCAGTAGCAACGATTTGGAAGATGGCTCTAGGCAACATTATTAGTTCTTTATGCTCATTTCTATTTGTGCTTGTTCCGCGTGAACTTTAATATTAAATGAACCTGAGCACGACGCCCTTATAAGATCGCGCGTTTTGTATTGAGAGCTCGCGCGAAGCATCGTTCCTGGAGCTGGTGTATGTGAATGGCAAGACGATTTAGATTTTAATACACCCAGCGTTACTCATTGTAACTGTATTTTTAAGCATACTAGTCATATTAGAGAGCTCTACAATATATTATCTACTAGTAAGAATTTCAAGTACAGATCGGCCTATTATAGATTTTTTTTTTTTACTCAAAATAATTATAAATACAGAGCTCTATAATTAAAGTTTTGCTAGTAAGAAGAATGCAATTCCAGAGCTCTACAATTGAATTACAGATTTCTGTTGCAACTAGTAAAATTTCCAGTTAATGAGTTCTGCAATTCGATTCTTACTAGGAAAAATATCAGTTACAGAGCTCTCTTACTAGAATTATTACTAGGACACACTAGAAAAATTTAACTGAAGAGCGCTCAATTGAAATTCTTTTAAACATTTAATTGTAGAGTTCAGTAATTAAAAATGAATATGAGTCAGTCAAAACAAATGACAAGTAAATGTTCAATTGTAGAGCTATTTTATTAGGATTCTTACTTGCAAAAATCCAGTTAGCGAGCTCTATAATTGAAATTTGTACGTGTAAAAATGCAATAATGATGAGTAATGCTGGGAAAATGTAAAAGATATGTGTATGATTTGGAATAATTCAAAGCTCAGGCAATGGCAAGGAGAGCAGAACATTATTATGCTGAAAGAAAGTAGGAGTAAGACATGAGTGTGCATTTGAGTGTGTATTAAATGAGTGGCCTAGATCACACAAGTTCAACGGCTGGGCTTCATGTTCAACATCTTTAGTTTGAACTGAGTGAATATCACTACAAGTTTTCTTTTTGTCCTTAGGGTAAATATATGGTATCCACTCAAATAATAATAATACGAATATACAAACATAAATAATAATAAAATAATACAGGGTTGGTCAGGGTGGTCAGATATATCTCTTACAGTAATGAGCTGAATTTATGTGTAGGAATGTACATATGTTCAGAATATACAGTATGTACATAAATATGTTTTTTGTTTCAAATGTGATTAATAATTTTTGTATATCTAGCATGTATTATATTCCAGTGATAATTCTATTATATGTAAGTATTTCATAAATAGGGATTATTTCCTAAGCAAAATATATGTAATTAGGTATATTGGTATATGAATTGCAAGCCTCAAAACTCCACCTCAAAATGTAATAAGAAGAGAAAATCTAGAAAAATATTAATTGGAGGAAAGGAAGGAATGTAATCATGAAATATTTAGAAAAAGGAATAACAAGATTTAAAAATGTTAATTAGAGCAAGGGTCACAAGAAATATAAATACTGAAGAAAAAATGCAATTAAAACTTAATTAAGTCAGGCAGTTTTTGGTAAATACAGGAGTGGCCTGAATGACTGTAAAGCAGGATATCCTGGTTAATAGCCGTTTTCTGTTACCTGAATACACAAACATATACATCTCTCTCTCTCTCTCTCTCTCTCTCTCTCTCTCTCTCTAAGGATATTTCAGGCTACATATCAGGTTGCAATTATTTTCATCTTTACAGTGTGGTGTTTGAGTATGTTGTAGTATAGTTAAAGGGATAATTCACCCCAAAATGGAAATTCTCTCATCATTTACTCACCCTCATGCAATCCCAGACGTGTATGACTTTCTTTCTTCTGCTGAACATAGATTTTTTGAAGAAAATCTCAGCTCTGTAGGTGCATTCGATGCAAATGAATGGTGGCCAGAACTTTGAAGGTCTAAAAGCATATAAAGGCAGCAAAAAAGTAATCCACATGACTCCAGTGTTTTAATCAATGTCTTCTGAAGCTATATAATAGGTGTGGGCAAAAAAAAAAATGTTTGCTATAAAAGCTAGAAAGCTTTTCACATTATTCGTCTTTTGTTTTTGGCAATTTGCATTCTTTGTACATATTTCCACATACTGGTCTGGGCAGTGAAAGATGTAGATTTTTAGTAAACAAGGACATATTATATTAATTTGCTTCTCGCCCACACCTATCATATAATTTCTAAAGACATGGATTTCACCACTGGAGTTGTATGGATTACATTTATGCTGCCTTTATGTGCGTTTTTGTGCTTCAAAGTTCTGGTCACCATTCAGGTGCATTGAATGGACATACAGAGCTGAGATATTTTTCTAAAAGTCACATTTCTAGGTAACATTTAAGAAAGAAAGTCATATATATCTGGGATGGCATGAGGATGAGTAAATCATGAGAGAACTAAAATTTTAGGTTGAACCAACACTTTAAATGTGTTTTATTCTTGTTGCAAATGCAAATCAGTAAATGTCTCCAGGCTTGAACAGGTCAAGGTGATTTGATGTTATGGTTTCTCTCACAGTGTGAGGGAGGAAGTTCAGTTTCTCTTCCAGAATCTCTGCTCTTTGTTTCTACACTGGATGGAAGTCTACATGCTGTCAGTAAACAGACAGGAGACATCAAATGGACACTAAAGGAAGGTATGTGTTGTATCAAAATCCATGCTTGGGAGTGTGCATTATGTTTTTGAGATTCTCTGTTATCTTCTTCAATATAAAATGGATTGCTCCGATACTGGATGCTGGATGCAGTTCAGTTCCTGCTATGCTAAAATACAATATAGTAACATCTTTGACACAATGCACCTGTTTTACAGCACTATTCATTTTAGTTCACATGTTAAGGATTATATCTTCTAGTGGATAAATACAATTTTCTTCATAAAATAAGGTTTTAGTGAAAAATGTTGCCCTTCATTTTTTTTATTATGTTGCAGTCTGTATCTGTAGGATAAGTACCTGCCAAACAACTTCTATAACAATTTCAATCTCTTTCCTAGATCCCATCATACAGATTCCTGTCTATTTTCAGAAGTAAGTGTTTAAAAGCTTCAGAAACAAGATATATTATATGTGTGTATTAAGCCATTTGACCTAAAGTGGGTTTTCTCTTGTAGGCCAGGCTTTCTCCCAGATCCCAATGATGGCAGTCTGTATGTACTTGGAGGCAAACACAAAGAGGGTCTTATGGTGAGTGTATTTATGAGAAAGTGGGAGATTTAATGTATTATACAGTATCCATACTCTTTACGTATTTATGCACTCATTTTGTTTATAGAAACTACCATTCACAATTCCAGAACTAGTCCAGTCATCTCCGTGCAGAAGTTCAGATGGAGTTCTCTACACAGGTAACTTGAAACATGTTTGTGTGTTTGTTAGATTTAAAGGGATAGTTCACCCAAAAATGTAAATTCTCTCATTACTTACTCACCCCTCATGTCATCCCAGATGTGTATGACTTTCTTTCTTCTGCTGAACTCAAACAAAGATTTTTAGAAGAATATCTCAGCTCTGTTGGTCCATACAATACAAGTGTTTTTTTTAGTGAATCTAAAATTTTCTAGTCTTGCTCCACTCTGAAATTAGATACTTTGTTTTCTGTGAGTGCTTGTATAGAGTAAAACATTATATTATACAGGAAGTCTGTCCATTGAGAAAAACCAAAATAAATTTCTAAGCATCAATCCATGTCAAATCAGATGAGCTGTTGCTGCACAGACCCATCCAACATTGTCAAATGAGTGCCTCAAAATGAGCAAAATATTTTACTATACCCTTGTTCATGATTTGGATTTTCATAATTGAAAAAGATCAAATTATTTATTAGTATCCTTGGTCTTCTACTGAGTGCAATTAATGCCCCAATACCACCCACAATTTTTTAATTTTTACAAATTTAGGGGCACATTATGAATCTGTTTGTATCCTGAGGAGACTATGAACCATTACTACTTGAAGGGTTTGTCTATGTACCGGTATCTACCAATTTGTATGAGGCCACCAATAATAGCTCTTAAGATGACTCACAAACAACTCGAAAATCATGGAAACCCTTAAAGCAAGTTTATGAAATGATCTGTGAAATGCTGCATACCTTTAGTTTTCTCATTCATTGTATAGTGTATATTTCCAGGTAAAAAGCAGGACACTTGGTTTGTGGTGGATCCTAAGACAGGCGAAAAGCAGACAAGCCTGAGCACTTCCTCTGCAGATTCGATCTGCCCCTCTGCCCCTCTACTGTACATTGGTCGCACAGGTCAGAACAAACATTGCTTCTCTATTACAACCCAACACACTCATGCTTGTGCATTTCTGTTCATTTTCACACCCAATTCCACTTTAAAGAGGGCTGTATACACACTAAGTCATTCTCACACTGCATACCTCTGCTTCATTATAGTATGTAGTCATTTATCAAACACTTTTACCCAAAGTGATTTACAGTACAACTGTTACAGGAACAACCCCCCTTGATTTTGAATGCCCTGCTCAAGGGTATAATGGAGATAGCTTATGTCTTGTTCCTTGCAGGGATCCAGCAACTTTTAAAGCTATAACCACTATAATCACTTTTTGCTGCCTGTGTGTATACAATATATATGTGCTGTAATGGCCATTGACTTCCTATTTATTTGTCCATAATTCACTCATATATCCTGTATCTGTGTGCAGAATATATGATCACCATGTATGATACAAAGACTCAGGAACTCCACTGGAATGCCACCTACAATGACTACTCCGCCCCTCTCTATGACGACAAGAAATATGAATATAGTAGGTTTTACACATTGCATGAACATGCAAAATTTTGGAATGTTTAAATATTAGGGGTGTAAACATTCATTGATACATTGCTATATATTGACCTGGCAATGAATATTTAATAACTCAGTTACAGATTTTAATAATAAATTATCATTGCCATAATAATACCCTATATATTATGTGTAAATTTGTATGCAATTATATTTTATAAATAATAATAATAATAATAAGTTATCTATTTTTGGAAGTAATAATCAGCCTATTTTTGGTTCTTTATTCTAAATCCACTGTGGTGTAAATCAGGGGCCTTTAACAGGGGGTCCGTGACCCGTGATCGTAATCTTGACCAACCATTTTGGAGATTTCGGTCTTTCCCCATTCACTGGCATGCCATTTGTTTGCATAGCTTAAAATAGCTCCCCAGGAGCGTTCCAAATATGGCTGCAGAGTGAACTGACTTGCTAAAAAGACTTTGGCAAGCCTCAAGCCAGTTTATTTCGAAGGAATGTAATTGTATTTACTGTTGATTTTTTCATTTACATTTGCATTGTGCTTATTTTTAAAAGAATTATTCGACAAACACAAAAGCAAAGAAGGCACAATATATAGAGGGAGAAACATGAGGGAATGGTGCAGACAATCAAACTGACAAGGACAAACAAGGTGGAAAAAACAAAGAAGAGCGCATGGCATACAAAAACACAAAACTGAGAGAAACATATTAACTGATAACAGGAAGGAGAGGGCTTTCAGCCAGAGGTTGTGACATTATCTGTCTGTCTGTCTGTTTGTCTGTCTGTCTATCTATCTGTCTGTCTGTCTGTCTTTTTCTTTTTATTAAGGAGCGGGTATGGAACAGTGATTATCAAGGAAAATTAGAAATGTCATTTTGTGTCAGAAAAGTTGCAGACCCTTGCTGTACATTATTTAATGATTATTTCAGTAGCTTTGTGTAACAAATCAGGTTCTTAATGTGTAAAGGAGGAAGCAGGGACCGGGTGAACAGTCCACGTCAGACATTTAACAAACGCTTTTCAGCATCACATTCAATACACGCACTGCTTTTCAGCAGACACATTCTAAATGAAGACATACACACACAGACAGCTTTGTGCATCTCTCTCTCGATCTGCAGCTCCAGCTCCATCTTATCCTTCTCCTCGGTTGATGGCGATCCTTCTCCCCCAGCCATCCCACATCGCTCGGGCATGCCCCCCGTTTGCCACACTTTGCAATATAAACATCATTAAATATGTACAATGGCTGCCAAAAGTTTTGAATAATGTACAGGTTTTGCTCTTATGGAAAGAAATTGGTACTTTTATTCACCAAAGTGGCATTCAACTGATCACAGTGTATAGTCAGAGCATTAATAATGGGGAAAATTACTTTTACAATTTGAAAATAAATGTCAGAACTTCTTAAACTACTTCAAAGAGTTCTCGTCAAAAACTCCTCCATGTGCAGCAATGACAGCTTTGCAGATCCTTGGCATTCTAGCTGTCAGTTTGTCCAGATACTCAAGTGACATTTCACCCACGCTTCCTGTAGCATCTTACGGTCAAGCTAAGTTTTAATATTAAGTTTCAAAAGTGGCTATTTCTTTGTAATTCTTCCCATAAGTCCTGCATCCCTGAGTCTTCTATTTACTGTTATACATGAAACTGGTGTTGAGCATGTAGAATTCAATGAAGCTGTCAGCTGAGGACATGTGAGACATCTATTTCTCAAACTAGAGACTCTGATGATTGTTTAGTTGTACATCTGGCTTTCCACATCTCTTTCTGTCTTTGTTAGAGCCTGTTGTCCTTTGACTTTAAAGACTGTAGTGTGCAACTTTGTATGAAATCTTAAGTTTTTGGGGAAAATTCAAGCATTGTGTAGCCTTAATTCCTCAAAACAATGATTGACTGACAAGTTTCTAGAGAAGTGTTTCTTTTTTTGCCATTTTGGACCTAATATTGACCTTAAGACATGCCAGTCTATTGCATGCTGTGGCAACTCAAAAACAAACACAAAGACAATGTTAAGTTTCATTTAACAAACCAAATAGCTTTCAACTGTGTTTGATATAATGACAAGTGATTTTCTAGTACCAAATTAGCAATTTAGCATGATTACTCAATGATAAGGTGTTGGAGTGATGGCTGCTGGAAATGGGGCCTGTCTAGATTTGACCAAACAGTATTTTTCAAATAGTGATGGAACCAATTTCCTTCCAAAACAGCAAAATCTGTACATTATTCCAAACTTTTGGCCACCAGTGTACATACAATAATATGGAAGCCTACAATACTCATTTTATAGCCATAAAACGCAACACTCAATTTAATAATACAATACGTATGTAACAGAGGTCCCAGCTCCACCTCTCTACCCAACAAGGGGTTTTTGACCCAAAAATGATTGAAGACCCCTGGTGTAAAGTGTCCATCCATTAACATTTTGTCTTCAGCAGGGCTGGGTAAAAATATAGATTTTCCAATTAATCACCATATTCATATACATCCAGATATTGATTCTTAAAATCCCAGGAGCATTCATTTTCTTTTAAAGTTTTAAAGTTGACTTCAGTCGATTATTAGGCTAAATCTGTTAAATAAGCAGCAATTGTAGCCCTGTTTTTATTTTTTTAATTAATATTTTTGTACTGTACCAAGTTGAAAGGTTCCTTGTATAATTTTACAGCTGAATCAATGTTGAATAGAGAGCTTGTGAATCTGAATCGAATCAACTATGGAAATCTGTATCAATACTCAGCCTTAGTCTTCAAATTTATCTTTTAATAATTATGATACATTTTGAAAAAATAAAATCTCAGATTTCTTGATTCATCACATCATTTAGTATAGATTCACAACTGCATCAAATAATTGACAGACAAATATTTACATCCCTAGTTAATATGCTAGGAGTGATTACTGATGTTTGGTTGCTGGTATGTGTGTGTTTCACACAGAGATGTCTCACTTTGCATCCAGTGGGGATGGTCTGGTGGTCACGGTGGATCGAGACTCTGGTGAGGTTTTGTGGATGCAGAAGTTTGATTCTCCAGTGGCAGGGTTTTACCTCTGGAGTCAGGACAGTCTGCGGCGAGCACCTCACCTGACAGTCGCGACAGAAACCCTACGTTACCTGACCTTCACTGCAGAAAATACGCAGTCCCACACCATGAAGTGGACCTACCAGTTCACAAAGGAGCAGCATAGCACCAACACTCAGCTAGTGTAAGAAACATTCCCAGAGAAAGACTTTTAATCTTACAGTGGTATTTTAAAACACTTGTATTATATGGAGCATTTTCCTGCTATTTTTAAAGAATTGAATGCAATGAATAAAATTAATATTAAAACGTCATTAACCACTTAATTTTCACAAAGTGTCTGCAGAAATATGCTCTAAAATTACATTATTCAGTTTTCCTTTTCATTAACATAACATTTTGAAATTGGCTGTGCTCATGAAAATTTAAATTAAAAAATAAAAGATGAAATAAAAAATACAATTAAAGCTGAACTTTCCATTTTAATTTGAATATTGGCACTATTATTGCATAGCTCACCCAAAAATGAAAATTCTCTCATGATTTACTCATCCTCCTGGCATCCCAGATGTGTATGACTTTCTTTCTTATGTATAACACAAATTAAGATTTTTAAAAGAATATCTCAGCTCTGTAGGTCCTCACAATGGAAGTGAATGGATGCCAACATGAAGCTCCAAAATACACATAAAGGCAGCATAAAAGTAATCCATATGACTCCAGTGGTTAAATCTATGTATTCAGACACTATATGATATGAGATATGTGTAGGTGAGTAATTTGTGTAAGTAATTTCTATCATAAATTCTCCTCTCTTCCCAGTAG
Source organism: Xyrauchen texanus (assembly GCF_025860055.1). NCBI lineage: Eukaryota > Metazoa > Chordata > Actinopteri > Cypriniformes > Catostomidae > Xyrauchen > Xyrauchen texanus. Next base: position 35,281,757 of record NC_068286.1, on the reverse strand, counting down.
TGGGTGATATGCATTAAGACTGTGAATCACCAAAAACAGAAGAAGAAAAATGGGAAAGTGAAACCAGAGATTCTTTTAATTACTGAGATAACATCCTCCGCAGATCTATCATAGGAGAGAGCATAACAGTGAACTAGCATGTTAGTAAGTCACCATTTGCATATACCATACAAATAAATGGGGAGAGCCATAAAGAATAAGAATCAGAATGAGCTTTATTGCCAAATACTGTATGCTTACACACAGAAGGAATTTGTCATGGTGACAGAAGCTTCCAGTGCAAAGAGAATGCAACCATATATACATACATACAAACATATACATTTTAATAATGGAGTTGTCTGGAGTACTTTGATTTAGCCCTTATGTGGATTTTGGCACACATTCACTTTTACAGAGCTGAGAAATTCTTCTAAAAATCTTCTTTTGAGTTCATCAGATGAAAGAAGTTCATGCACATCTGGGATGGCATGAGGGTAAACCATGAGAGCATTTTCATTTTTGTGTGAACTATCCATTTAAGAAAATGCTTTTGGGAAAAAAATATCCATTTCGTTTTCATATTTGCCTTTTCATTTTAATCTTGGCTATCTTTCATCAATATTGCAGAGAAATTGGCATGTCAAATCAGCAATGGCATTTTAGTTTTTAATTTGAGAGGGACGATATATTGGCAATTTGAAAATGAAAATAAAATGTTTTTAATTTTATCGCATATTTTGCAGACACTGTGGAAAATGAATGGTTAATGAGGTTTTAATTTTAATCACGGCATTCGTTTATTTTAAATGGCAGGGGGGGGGGGGGAACTCAACCGTATTAGTGTTTCTTGTTAACTCAACTTTAAAGTAAATAATTTAAATAATTAACTAATAATTTAATATTTTAAGTAATTTATTCAGGTTCCATTGATAAAGTTTGGGATACCCTGATTTTAAGGATAACTGATTAAAGCAAATAACAACAAACTTAATCAAAAGATTACTGATGTTTTTTATTGTAATAAATGATTGTTTGTGTGCGTATATCTCAATAGTCCCACTCTCTATGTTGGCAAGACGGACTCTCATCTCTATGCTTCTACCTCCCTTGTACACCAAGGAGTGGCAATAGTGGTAAGTTCTGCTGTCCATTTGATAAATATTTTTTAAGAAAACAAAGAAATACTTAAATTTGATTAAACTTGTCCTGTTACCATGGCAGCCAAAAGGTCTAACTCTGGCTCGTATTGAGGGGCCAGTCACATCTGAAGTCACAATGGGGAATGGACTGGCCGAGTGCGAGATCATGCCCAGCACGGATGTGAAATATCCACCAGGAAGCACCAGATCCCTGCAGAATCACTGGCTGCTGATTGGTACGGCCTACTCACACACTTGCACGCACATCATGTATGTTTGTGCATACTTCAAGATAAATCCATTTGTAATGCCACAGTCCATTTGTTCACCCTGACTCTGTCTTAAAAAATATTGTCATATTCTTATTGTAACAATAAGAGAAACAACTTACTGAAGTGCAAAGTGTAGTGTTGTTGGAGCACGTATTCTTTTGACATAAAAGGGCTGCAATGCTCCTGTCGGTACACACACAGGTTCGAGCCCTGTCTGTGTAATTTCCTGATCCACACACACTTACTCTTTTTACTTTACTATCTAAAAAAGGCAAAAATAATATAGTAGAAGCTCAAATGAAAATCAAATGTGATTAATTAAATGAGTAATTAAAGTGATAGTTCACCCAAAAATGTAAATGCTCTCATTGTTTACTCACCCTCATGCCATCCCAGATGTGTATGACTTTCTTTATTCTGCTGAACTCAAATGAAGATTTTTAGAAGAAAATATCAGCTCTGTAGGTCCTTACAATGCATGTGAATTGTGATCAGAACTTTTAAGCTCCAAAAAGGACATAAAAGCAGCATCAAATTAATCCATACCACTCCATAGGTTAAATCCATGCGTTCAGAAGAGTTATGATAGGTGTGGTTGAGAAACAGATCAATATTTAAGATATTTTTATACTGTTAATCTCCACTGTCATTTCACGTTCTTTTTTGTTTGTTTTTGGCAATTTACATTCTTTGCGCATAGCACTTGCTGAGCAAGGAGGAGAATGTGTAGTAAAAAAGAAATAACGATCTGTTTCTTCACCCACATCTACCAAAACGCTTCAAAATATATGGATTTAACCACTGGAGTCTTATGGATTCATTTTGTGCTGCCTTTATGTCCTTTCTGGACCTTCAAAGATTTAATCACATATGCTTGCACTGAATGGACCTACAAAGCTGAGATATTCTTCTAAAAATCTTTGTGTTCAATGTTCAAATTAATACATTTACTGAATTATTATTTATATATACAGTTGAAGTCAGAAGTTTACATACACCTTATCAAATACGTTTAATCTCAGCTTTTCACAATTCCTGACATTTAATCGTAGAAAACATTCCCTGTCTTAGGTCAGTTAGGATCATTACTTTATTTTAACAATTTGAAATGTCAGAATAATAGTAGAGAATGGTTTATTTCAGATTTGATTTCTTTCATCACATTCCCAGTGGGTCAGAAGTTTACATACACTTTGTTAGTATATGTCAGCATTGCCTTTAAATTGTTTAACTTGGATCAACCGTTTTGGGTAACCTTCCACAATAAGTTGCTGGAATTCTGGCCCATTCCTACAGACAGAACTGGTGTAACTGAGTCAGGTTTGTAGGCCTCCTTGCTTGCACGCACATTTTCAGTTCTGCCCAGACATTTTCTATCGGGTTGAGGTCAGGGCTTTGTGATGGCCAGTCCAATACCTTGACTTTGTTGTCCAGAAGCCATTTTGCCACAAATATGGAGGTATGCTTGGGGTCATTGTCCATTTGGAAGACCCATTTGCAACCAAGCTTTAACTTTCTGGCTGATGTCTTGAGATGTTGCTTCAATATACAGTATCCACATAATTTTCCTTTCTCATGATGCCATCTAGTTTGTGAAGTGCACCAGTCCCTCCTGCAGCAAAGCACCCCCACAACATGATGCTCCCACCCCCATGCTTCACGGTTGGTATGGTGTTCTTCGGCATGCAAGCCTCATCCTTTGCTTCCAAACATAACAATGGTCATTATGGCCAAACAGTTACATTTTTGTTTCATCAGACCAGAGGACATTTCTCCAAAAAGTAAGATCTTTGTCCCCATGTGCACTTGAAAACTGTAGTCTGGCTTTTTAATGGTGGTTTTGGAGCAGTGTCTTCTTTCTTGCTGAGCAGCTTTTCAGGTTGTGTTGATAAAGGACTTGTTTTACTGTGGATATAGATACTTGTCTACCTGTTTCCTCCAGTATCTTCACAAGGTCCTTTGCTGTTGTTCTGCGATTGATTTGCACTTTTCTTACCAAACTACATTCATCTCTAGGAGACTGAATGCATCTCCTTCCTGAGCGGTATGATGGCATGGTGTATATACTTGCATACTATTGTTTGTACAGATGAATGTGGTACCTTCAGGCATTTGGAAATTGTGCCCAAGGATGAACCAGACTTGTGGAGGTCCACAATGTTTTTTTCTGAGGTCTTGGCTGACTTCGTTTGATTTTTCCATGATGTGAAGCAAAGAGGCACTGAATTTGAAGGTAGGCCTTAAAATACATCCACAGATACACCTCTAATTGACTCCAATTAGCCTATCAGAAGCGAACTGGCTAATTGCCTAAAGGTTGACAACATTTTCTGGAATTTTCCAAGCTGCTTAAAGGCACATTTAACTTAGTGTATGTAAACTTCTGACCTCCTGGAATTGTGATATAATCAATTAAACGTGAAACAATCTGTCTGTAAACAATTGTTGGAACAATTGCTCATGTCATGCACAAAGTAGATGTCCTAAATTACTTGCCAAATCTAGTTTGCTAATATGAAATCTGTGGAGTTTTAATGACTTTAACCTAAGTTTATGTAAACTTCTGACTTCAACTGTGTATGTATTTATATATATATACACTCACCTAAAGGATTATTAGGAACACCATACTAATACTGTGTTTGACCCCCTTTCGACTTCAGAACTGCCTTAATTCTACGTGGCATTGATTCAACAAGGTGCTGAAAGCATTCTTTAGAAATGTTGGCCCATATTGATAGGATAGCATCTTGCAGTTGATGGAGATTTTTGGGGTGCACATCAGGGCATGAAGCTCCCGTTCCACCACATCCCAAAGATGCTCTATTGGGTTGAGATCTGGTGACTGTGGGGGCCATTTTAGTACAGTGAACTCAATGTCATGTTAAAGAAACCAATTTGAAATGATTCGAGCTTTGTGACATGGTGCATTATCCTGCTGGAAGTAGCCATCAGAGGATGGGTACATGGTGGCCATAAAGGGATGGACATGGTCAGAAACAATGCTCAGGTAGGCCGTGGCATTTAAACGATGCCCAATTGGCACTAAGGGGCCTAAAGTGTGCCAAGAAAACATCCCCCACACCATTACACCACCACCACCAGCCTGCACAGTGGTAACATGGCATGATGGATCCATGTTCTTATTCTGTTTACGCCAAATTCTGACTCTACCATCTGAATGTCTCAACAGAAATCGAGACTCATCAGACCAGGCAACATTTTTCCAGTCTTCAACTGTCCAATTTTGGTGAGCTCTTGCAAATTGTAGCCTCTTTTTCCTATTCAGTAGTGGAGATGAGTGGTACCGGTGGGGTCTTCTGCTGTTGTAGCCCATCCGCCTCAAGGTTGTGCGTGTTGTGGCTTCACAAATGCTTTGCTGCATACCTCGGTTGTAGCGAGTGGTTATTTCAGGCAAAGTTGCTCTTCTATCAGCTTGAATCAGTTGGCCAATTCTCCTCTGACCTCTAGCATCAACAAGGCATTTTTAGCCCACAGGACTGCCGCATACTGGATGTATTTCCTTTTCACACCATTCTTTGTAAACCCTAGAAATGGTTGTGCGTGAAAATCCCAGTAACTGAGCAGATTGTGAAATACTCAGACCGGCCCGTCTGGCACCAACAACCATGTCACGCTCAAAATTGCTTAAATCACCTTTCTTTCCCATTCTGACATTCAGTTTGGAGTTCAGGAGATTGTCTTGACCAGGACCACACCCCTAAATGCATTGAAGCAACTGCCATGTGATTGGTTGATTAGATAATTGCATTAATGAGAAATTGAACAGGTGTTCCTAATAATCCTTTAGGTGAGTGTATATATGTAATACAGATAATTTTTTGGATTTTATCACCAAAATATACTTGCAGAAAAACTGATATCAGTTGGTTATTGTTTGCAATGAGTTTTAATATTCGTTCAACCAATATTAGTTATGTTTTAGAAACAATGCATGGTGCATATGTACGTGTGTGTTTGTATGGACAGGTCACCATGCAGTCCCTCCTTTGGCTCACACCACCATGTTGAGAGATTTCCCAGAGAACCTGCAGCGCTCTGGTGATGTCATCCCACCTCGAGGTCCTGGATCTTCTTTCCGTCCTTCATCTCAACCAGTGAGTCAAATGCACGGTTCCACTTGCAAGGATTGTTTCACCCAAAACCAAAAATTCTTCATTTACAGTACTTACCTTCATGTCCTTCCAAATCTGGATGACTCCTTTTCTTTTGTGGAACACAAAAAGAGAAATTTACAAGAATGCCCAAGCTGCTCTTTTCCATATAACACAAATGGATTTACACAGCAAAGCACCAAAAGTGACACCATTAAAATATGTTGTAGGTCTCCAATCTCATTCGTGCTTGTTGACACTGTAATTTGCTGCCTTAATACATGAAGTGCCACATTTGGCATCAATGGTATTTGGTCACTAGACACAAGAATCGATAATGTTTGAATTTTTAAGCATGGTAGATTGTTTTTAGCAGGTATTTCAGTGAGCATCACTTAACTGATATAAGTGTTTTTTTAGTTGGTTATGGTTATACGTTTTAAGGTTCAGATAATGGAGTCTACAGTTGATTGTTGAAATCTCATGCATGACAAAACTGCAAGCATGCCACAAAAGGTCCAAGCACAAACTTGTCATGTTTTGTTTACAGTTGCCACCGGTAACACACCACAGCTCTTCTCATGTGTTGCCTGACTCGTTAAACTCTGACCCCATGACTGTGCTGGTGGTGACACTGCTGTTGGGAGCCTGGATCGCCTTTCTACTGACACACAAAAGGGTGAATAAGAGAACGTGTTTGTGTATTAGTGCTCTGAATTCGTTAATCTTGTATGTCTTTAAAAGAAAATCCTAATTAATGCTCTTTTCAGGGTTCCCACAGTCATGGAAATATCAGGGAATTTTTAAATTGTGATTTCCAGGCTTTAAAAAAGTAATTCATGAAGAACTTGATTCAATCTAAAAAAGTCATGGAAATTTCTGTAGACATTTTTCTAGTTATGCTTAGCTCTAAAAAAAATCCATCAAGTAGAAATTGCTCTTTGTGAGTGCATTCTCAATAAGATTAGTTTTGGTTTTTTATCACAAACAACTGAAGAAGAAAAAAAAAAGCATTTGTCAAATTCATAGGTCAAAGGGTAGGAACCCTCTCCTGACATTCTGATGGTAGCTGATATACTATAGCCATAGTTATCATTAATATTAAAGTATTAGAGAGGAAATTAATGAGTTTAATTTTTAGATGGCAGAACTTTGTTTTTATTTTAATCTTTTTTAATCAGCCAGTCAAAATATCCCAGAGATCTGAAGAGCCAATGGAATCCAACCCTCTGCCTGGTGAGATCAATCAAATTGCTTTAAGAGAACCCAACACTTCACCCTCATCATCCTCCTACAACAACAACAGCCATTCAGAGAAGACTAGTTCTGTTGCATCCAATCAAACCAAGCCTTTCTCAAGCAAAGACTCCGCCCCAATAACAACAGCTAGCCAATCAGAGAGTACGTAGACTATTCTGTATCTATACTATACATTTTTCCTTGTTTATCTATAATAAGCAATAAATGACATTTATAAACATGGATATTGTTCACTAAAACGTCATTTTCAATTTTATGACAAGATCCAGTAATTTAATTGGAACATATTTAGGCACTCATGTCAGGTGTATCAGTTCTTAGAAACTTTTCTTCCCATTACATAGCATTTTCTCACTTGTAACTTGCATATGAATGTTTTTTAGATGAACAGCTAGAAGTGGTGGAAGTTGGCAAAATCTCTTTCATTCCTTCTGAGGTGCTAGGCCATGGCACAGAGGGAACATTTGTTTTCCGGTGGGTTATCATGGAGTAGGAAATTGGTTTGCCCTTACTTTCTTTTTCTCATCTAACATTGTGTGCAGAGAGGACATTTTTGTACATTACATGCAGTTTCTGCTGTAAGCTGTTAAATTCTGATTTCTGATTGTTTGAGCTTTACCCTTAAAGAGACAGTTCACCTGAAAAGTGGAAATTTGTCACCATTTCCTCACTCTTATGATTGTTTCATCACTTTTTTCTTCTTCCATGGAACACAAAAGATGTTAGGCAGAACGATAGCCTCAGTCACCATTCACTCTCGTTGCATCTTTTGTCTATATAATTAAAGTGAATGGTGACTGAGGATGGCTTACATTCTGTCATCTCCTTTTGTGTTCCACAGGATAAAGAAAGTCATACAGATTAACAACAACATGAGGATGAGTAAATGATGACAGAATTGATGGCATTTTTGGGTGTACTATCTCTTGAATTCACTGGTCTTATTCAAGCCAACTTGAACAGTGTGTGTATTCACCATATGCATGCAGGGGTCATTTTGACAGTCGGCGTGTGGCAGTGAAGCGGATCCTCCCGGAATGTGTGGAATTTGCTGAGCGAGAGGTTCAGCTCCTTCGTGAATCAGACGAACATCCCAACGTCATCCGTTACTTTTGCACAGAGCGGGACAGACAGTTCACTTATATTGCCATTGAACTGTGTGCCGCTACACTCCAACAGGTGTGTGTGGGGTGGGACTAACTGTTTTTTTCTAACAATGGAAGATGGGGTAGTGTTCAGGAAACCTGTTTTAAAACAGTCATTATTTTTGCAATTCTGTGGGGTGACTTTAGTGGTGCAGAATTTGTACACTTTAACCACAAATTTAAATGTATAATTAAAAACAAAATAGCGTCCACAGCAAAAAAGAAATAAAATTAATTAAATTAGGCTTATTTTTAAAACAAGAAAATTAACTGCCAATGGAACAAGTCAAAATACACTTAAAGGGATAGTTCACCCAAAAATGAATATTCTTTTATCATTTGCTTACCCTCATGCCATCCAAGATGAGTGACTTTCTTTCTTCTTCTGAATACAAACAAATATTTTTAGAAGATATCTCAGCTCTGTAGGTTCTCACAGTGCAACTGAATGGGTACCAACATGTTGAAGCTCCAAAAAGCACATACAGTGCAGCATTAAAGTAATCCATAAAACTATAGTGGTTTAATCTATGTCTTCAAAATTGATATAATTGGGGTGGGTGAGAAACAGATAAAAATGTAAGTCCTTTTTTGCTATATATTCTCCTCCTTGCCTAGTAGGTGGTGATATGCACTACAAATGCCAAATTAGCAAAAACAACTTATGAAGTGGATATTTAAAGTAAAAAAGGACTTAAATATGAATCTGTTTATCTAATATTATTAATATAATATTATTAATAATACTATATTAATCTAAATATCACCCCTGTCATATGGACCTTCAAAAATGTTATACCCATTCACTTGCATTGTGTGGACCAACAGAGCTGAGATGTTCTTCTAAAAATCAGCAGAAGAAAGAGTCCTATGCATCTTGGATGGCATGAGGATGAGTAAACGATGAGATAATTTACATTTTTGGGTGACCTTTTCCTTTAAATGCAAAAACTTTCTCTGACAACTTGTCTTAATATCTTATGCAAATTTAACTTCTCAAGTTAATGTATCTTTTAAGGAATTAAAGGAATAATTTATCCAAAAACATTTACTTAGCCTCGTGTTGTTCTAACCCTGTATGACTTTCTCTTGTCTGTTGAACTCAAAAGGACTCAGTCATCATTAACTAATATTGCATGGGGAAAATCTAATAGAAAATGTAATGGTGACTCATGCTGTCAGTCCCTAACATCTCTTTTTGTGTTCCACATAAGTTAAACATGTTTGGAACAACATCAGGGTGAGTAAAATTAACAAAAAAGTAAAGAATTTGTGAAGAAAATTTAGAATTGTAATTTTTGGGTGAACTATCCCTTTAAGGATATTTAAGTAGTTTTATTCAAAAACAAGTCCAAGATACTGAATAAGAATAGGACTTATGCATTTTACCACTAATTCAAAATAGTTCAAAATACACTTATATTCTTGAACTCGCCCTAATATAAAGAATGTGATATAATATGAGTTGTATTTTTATGTAAGTTTGCTTCTTTGGCAAATGTATCTTATTTTAAATATGTTTAGTTTAACTCAAAACATGACAAAGTAACTGATTAAAAATAGGACTTCTGGCAGGATGCCACTTCTAAGCCAACAATAGAATTTTTTTTACTTAATTTACTGTATTATGACTATAATTATAAGTTTATTAAACTAAACAATGTCATCAAAAATGATCAATATTCAGTTTAAACTTTATTGTCATAAATACAACGTGGTTGTTCTATGTGTTGCAGTACGTGGAGGACCCAAGCTGTCCTCACTCAGGTCTGAACCCTGTGTCCCTACTTGAGCAGACCATGTGTGGCCTTAGTCACCTGCACTCCCTAAACATCGGTGAGTCACTGCTGCCATAGCAACTGTTTCACATAGGATCCTCCTTCCTGTTGCAACTACATTAAAATACATCATGGTTCCACATAGCATTACTGCATTGCATGTATGTTTATTCATTGTTATTGAGTAACTGGATGGTGATGGCATATATGCCTGCATGTACTTGGAACATATGCATGTTGTAATCATCTATTACATGATGTCCCTTCATGTCTCTTGCGTCTCTGACTCAGTCCATAGGGATTTAAAGCCACGGAATATTTTGCTCACTCTCCCGGGGGGACTGGGTCGAGTCCGGGCAGTGATCTCAGATTTCGGCTTATGTAAGAAGCTTCCAGATGGTCGCCATAGTTTCAGCCTACGCTCAGGAATACCAGGAACCGAAGGCTGGATTGCCCCAGAATTACTCATAAATGCTTCAAAAGGAAACCCTGTATGAAAAACACATATATATATATGTGTGTGAGTGTGTGTGTGTGTGTGTGTGTGTGTGTGTGTGTGTGTGTATATATATATGTGTGTGAGTGTGTGTGTGTGTGTGTGTGTGTGTGTGTGTGTGTGTGTGTGTGTGTGTGTGTGTGTGTATATATATATATATATATATATATATATATATGTATATATGTATGTATGTGTGTGTGTGTGTGTGTGTGTGTGTGTGTGTGTGTGTGTGTGTGTGTGTGTGTGTGTACAGTACTGTGCAACAGTTTTAGGCACTTGTGAAAAATTTTGCATAGTGAGGATTTCTTCAAAAATAATGACATAAATAGTTTTAATTTATCACTTAATGTCATACAAAGTCCAGTAAACATAAAAAAAGCTAAATTAATATTCGGTGTGACCAACTTTGCCTTCAAAACAGCACCAATTCTCCTAGGTACACGTAGACATGGTTTTTCTTGGTTGTGGGCAGAATTTGCCACAGTTCTTCTATCTATTCCGGCTGTCTCAATTGCTTCTGCCTCTTTATGTAATCTCAGACTGACCCGATGTTCAGCGGGGGGCTTTGTGGGGGCAATGACATCTGTTGCAGGGCTCCCTGTTCTTCTATTCAATTAATTTCTATTTGCAGAAGTAATGTTTGGGAGTCTAACATTTATATTTCCTATTGACACACTAAAGCTGAAGATATAAATAAACATCTTAAGACAAATGCTTTTGTGAAACATCTTATATAAGATTTATAAGACTTTTGCGCATTACTGTATGTGTATATACAGTATATACTGTACATACAATATATATGTGTGTGCATATGTGTGTATTTGTATGTATATATATATATATATATATATATATATATATATACACTGTACAGTACATATATAAACTATGTACTGTATATTAGCCTGATACACAAATTTTTTTGTACTAAATTTGACAACTTTGTCTATTTTTCTTTCTTTAGACGAGTGCAGTGGACATCTTCTCAGCAGGATGTGTGTTTTATTATGTGACGTCAAAAGGACAGCATCCATTTGGTGACACTCTTCGCCGTCAAGCTAATATTCTCTGTGGAGACTATAGCCTCAACCACTTTATTGAGGATATACATGGTGTGTGTACTAGCATCTATGTGTTTTTTAATTTCATGTGTCTGATTTGTTTAGACACTTTAATAACTAGCATGGAGATCAAATTTTTCATAAATTACTGTACTTCTCAAAGTGGGTTTGCAAAGTTTGAGAGCGTTTAACACTTATGTAGATTGATCGGCCAGGCCAAACCATTTGTAAATATTTGGCCATTTAGAAATTATCATCACCGGTCCATACACTTGAACACAGAGAAGTGGATACGAGCACTTAATATTATTCAGTTCTGCTCTTGAAACGCTATTTGACCAATCAAATTAGTGGACCAGAACTGTTGTTAGGGCTGTCAATCGATCAAATTGTTAATTTAATTAATTAAATGATGTGTCGATTAATTAATTGCAATTAAGTGCACATCCATATTTACTGTGAAAGGCCCCCAAATAAAGGTAATTTAGAATATTAATTTAATAATTATTATACATTTATAATTTATAATAAAAATGGTATATAATAAATATTATTATTCAGACAATTCAAATACATGATGTCACGTACATATATTGTGGCAATAGATAAGTAAAGCATTTAGACAATACAAGAAGTTTTATTCTGACAGAATTTTAAAAGTCAAATTATAATTATTTTTATTTCCATTAAACCCTGTTATGTGCTCTATTTTTAATTGTTGGTCTGTGAGTGTCTTAATTTGACTGGAGTGAATGGAGTCCTAGGCAGGGCCGCATTAAGGTACCCAGTGTTTACCCCTCCACTGGGCCCTGCTAGCCGACTGACAGGGGGAGAGGGGGGGGGACTGGTGGAGGGGGCATGGTTTACTCCCTCTTCATGCGTTTACATGCGTATTTCTGCGAAAGTTGAGGGGGGAGAGTAGCGTGACGAATGCCACGACTGGACTCCGCCAGCAGCTATATCCTACTCCATTGGTTTGACAATGTGCATTCCCTGTACAGTTAGAGTGCTGACTGCCCCCTACTGCATCAAGGTGGTGCATCAAGCTTGACTTGCTCCGATAGTAGGAACATTTCATATTACAAAATTAACGTACAGGTTGGGGGCATGATTAATAGTTGTTTATTTTTTTACCTGTTATTTTTCATTTAATTAATCGCACGTAATGAATGTGTTAAATTGAAGCCCTAATACTTAATAACACCATGTCCATAACAGCATTATTTTATTTGTTAAAAAATGCATATTGTTCGACTCGCTGAATGTTTTGCTGTCCGACCGGCCTCTTTGGGATTTAGCAAAACTCCCCCTTTTTGCACCCATTTGAGTTGCATATTTTGCATATCCTGTTTCTACACCCCTCATAAGTGCATTATTATAATGTTACATCACCTAATTAATATTCATGAGCCAAGCTGACAAGATTTATTAATGTTTTATTCTTGTTTTAATGTTTATAGAGGATGTGATTGGCAGAGATCTGATTGAGCGGATGATCAGTGCAGAACCAGAGATTCGCCCCTCAGCAGCGTCCATCCTCAAACATCCATTCTTCTGGAGCCCAGAGAAACAGCTGCAGTTCTTTCAGGTGTGTATGCGTGTTCACTGACGCTTATGAAAGGATCTGCTAAAAGAGAATCAGCTTGCAGTGTTTTTAGTGAATCTAACTATGGTGTGAATTGTGTTGTTTGGCTTTAGGATGTAAGTGACAGAATAGAGAAGGAGCCAGCAGAAAGCAATGTAGTGGTCCGCCTGGAGACCTCCGGCAGATCTGTAGTAAGAACTAACTGGAGGATGCACATATCAGCACCATTACAGGCTGGTAAGCAATGCAACCACTGTTCTTTAAAATTATAAATGAAAATGTTGGATTTTTGATTAAATGTAATAAATGGTGTTTCATCTTAAAGGTGAAGTGTGTATTTTTTATGTTAAAATACTTTTTCCTCTCAGTTTAATGGTCAGTTGATCATTGCTTGGTGTGTTTTAGCTGTCTGACTTGTCAACTTCTGGCTTAACCAATGGCATTAGTTTGAGGCGGGACTACCTGTTTTTGCTCCAAACAATGGCAGACTTCACATTTAAGTGGAAACACAATTCATTACTCACACTCACAAAACTGTTTCAGAAATAATCATTATTTTGCAATTGTGTTTGGCATGACTAGTGGCACAGAAATGGAACACTTCACCTTGAAATATCTTCCTATCATAGCTACAGTATTTACATGCCTGATATAATGTTTTATGTTTCCCATCTGGCAGATCTAAGAAAATTTCGCACATATAAAGGAAACTCTGTGAGAGACTTATTAAGAGCAATGAGAAATAAAGTAAGTGCTTAAACTTGAAAAACTAAATGAAAAGTTCACCCAAAAATGAAAATTGTCTCATCATTTACTCATCCCAGATGTGTATGACTTTCTTTCTTCTGCAGAACACAAACAGGGATGATTTTTAGAAAAATATTTTAGCTCTGTATGTTCTTACAATGCAAGTAAATGGTGGCCAAACCTTTGTTGCTCCAAAAAGCATATATAAATGCAGTGTAAAATAATCCATATGACTACAGGGGTTAAATCTGTCTTCAGAAGCAATAGGTGTGGATGAGAAACGGGTCAATATTTAAGTAATTTTTTACTTTAAATATCCACATTGAAAGTGCTCTTCTCTCCTAAGAGTTCTTCTTCTTTTGTTTTTGGCGATTTGATTTCTTAGTGCATATCACCACCTACTGGGCAGCAAGGGGAATTTATAGTAAACAAGTAGTTAAATAATTATCTGTTTCTTACCCACACCTATCGTATCTAGTCAGAAGACATGGATTTAACCACTGGAGTTGTATGGATTACTTTTATGCTGCCTTTATGTGCTTTTTTGAGCATTGTATGGAAATACAGAGCTGAGATAATCTTTAGAAATCTTTGTTTTTGTTCATCAGAAAAAGTTCTACACAACTGGGATGGCATGAGGGTGAGTACTGATGGGAGAATTTTAATTTTTGGGTAAATTATTCCTTTAAATAATTACTTTAAGGGCTGACAGCTGCAGTCACCATTCAAATTCATTGCATCTTTTTTGTTCTATGCATGAAAGCGAATTGTGACTGTGGCTATCATTCTGCCTAACATCACATTTTGTCTTCCGTGAAAGAATGAAAGTCATACGGGAGCAACATGAGGGTGTGAATCTGTCAGTAATCACAGCAAAATACATTGTTTCTGTGTATTTTTTTTAACAGAAACATCATTACCATGAACTCCCTCCAGAGGTTCAAACAGCTCTCGGTGAAGTCCCTGATGGCTTTGTGGTGTATTTTACCTCCCGTTTCCCACGGTTACTGCTACACACACATTCAGCAATTAGCATCTGTGCCCCAGAGAGACTCTTTCATCCCTACTACCACCACTAAACGCCTGCAACATCTCCAAAGACTCATGCTTATTTGTTCTGAGTGATGACGGTGCAGCCGGTGGCAACCAGACATCACTTCAGTATATTACGATGGACTTCAGAGGATGAACTGATGCCAACTCCAACCATACGACATGGGATACTTCATAAGCCAATGCCAGAACCTTGGATTTTGGATATCACCGAAATGACCAGCCAGTTGAACTGCGATGCACCTCACTGATCTCTGCCTGAATCAACTTGGTCTAATGATGCACTACACTCCTGAAATGGAATACATAGACTATCAATGAATTGCCAACAAAAGCCTTCATCAGCCAACTAACAAAGGACAATTGAATTTATGTGAACTACTGCAGTTAATCCAGGATGGACTGCAAAGACATTAGTCATTAATCTTACAGTTCATAGTAAATCTTTGTTTAAACACTTGCCCTTAACACTTATTTAGTTTACGCATTTTAAACCATGACTTGCACTGCACATAAATAAGTAATATTGGCATTATATCCATGATGTGGTGGGGAACTGGCCCCCACAGTGAGTCTGGTTACTCCCTAGGTTATTTTTCTCCATTAACCAACATCTTTTGGAGTTTTGTGTTCCTTGCCACAGTCGCCTTCAGCATGTGCACTGGGATTCTAAATACAATTATTATTTAATTATTTATTTTTATACTAAATTTACAATCATATTTCATCAAACTACATAATGATGACTTTACAGATATTACAGTTTCATTTTCTGTTAATGCATGATTTTCTGTAAAGCTGCTTTGAACCGATGTGTGTCATGGAAAGCGCTATACAAATAAAAATGACTTGACTTGTTCTTGCACTGGATTGGATTGGGAAAATTGATTCATGGATATTGATTCATATAATACACAAGATATTTTATGCCAATGCTTTTATAGAGGCTCAGATAATGTTTGAAGAACAGATCTTAGGTCAGATTACAAAACCATTATTAATATTTTTATATTCAGGAAATAAAGCTATGTTACACCCTGAAGAGCCATAAACATTGCGGTAGATTATAAACCAAGAATATTCTGTTATCTGAGTCTTATTGAAAACTTAAGTGTTCACTTATAGGTATTTATTTGGATCCGATAAACTGTGACTAAATAATGGCAAAGAAGATGCAACTTTCAGATATTTATTTATTTTTTTACTTTGTGTGGTTTTTATTTAAGCTCCATGCTACTTTTATGAATGTATTAGTCCGTTAGGAATTAAAATTTCATCCTTCACTCTGAGTGTTATAGCTTTAAAACAAAAATGTGGTGTTATACATTATAATTTTGATAACAATGGCAGTTCCCTAAGTATTCTTTAGAGCCTGTTATATACCTAAAGAATGCCTATATTGCACAGTTTTGAAGCATTTAACATCACTCAGTATTTTTTATACTGCAAGTTTAAAAAAATACTTGTATATAAATTAAGTTTCAAAGATTTTTGCCATAAAAAATACCAAAGAAATACAAGTGCTTTTGTATTTATATCCAATGAAGAGTAACATATATATTATTTTTATATGATTATATTTTACCAAAACTTCTGTGCTATTTAAACAAATTGTTGAAGTGTCACAGTTCTGTTGGCTCACACACACATATATATATATATATATATATATATATATATATATATATATATATATATATATATATATATATATATATATATATATTATTTTTTTTTTTTTTTTTTACAGGGTGCCAAAGGTCAACTAATTTACATCTTTTGAAAAATATACTAAAAGAAATCATTCACCCAAAATTCATGCATATCGCCGCCTATTGTGCAGAGAGAAGAATTTATAGAAAAAAGGACTTAAATATTGATCTGTTTCTCACCCACACCTATCATATCACTTCTGAAGACATGGATTTAACCACATGTGGATAACTTTTAAGCTTTCTGTGCTTTTTTGATATTTGTTTTTGAGGGGGAATGTTCTCCCCCTTTTCTCCCCAATTTGGAATGCCTAATTCCCAATGCGGTCTAAGTCCTCATGGTAGCATAGTGACTCGCAACAATCCGGATGGTGGAAAACGAATCTCAATTGCTTCTGCATCTGAGACCATCAATCAGTGCATCTTATCACGTGGCTTGTGGAGCGTGTTACCGCAGAGACATAGCAAGTGTGGAGGCTCACTGTGGAATAATTAATGCTTCTCAACAACTTCTCTGGTGATGTAATGTGGAATAATGAAGGCCTCTTTTATGTGTCTCTTGTTGGGGGTAGCTACAGCTGTTTCCTGCTCTAAAGATGTTCTAAGGAATGTGTTTTTGTCTCTCACGTTTCACACTACCTCGAATGTATGTCACCCCCATATAAGGTAAAGAACTATTTCATTGGTGAGGGTCCAGTGGAATGTGGTTTTCTGGACCATATAACAGAATGCTGAGACAATAAATGTCGAAGAAAGGATTTGATACCATTCATGTCTGTCAGTTCTTTCTTTCCTCAGCTGAGCCGTATCGAGACGGGGATTGCAGATCAACAAATAAATTCACATTGGATGACAAAATTATCTAACACTCACGCTATTTTCTGCAGCATTCACGGACAACTCACCATTCGCCCCACCGAGAGCGAACCAAATTATAGCAACCACGAGGAGGTTCCCCCATGTGACTCTACCCTCCCTAGCAACTGGGCCAATTGGTTGCTTAAGAGACCTGGCTGGAGTCGCAAGTTCGAATCCAGGGCGTGCAGAGAGACTCCAGCAAGGTCTCCTAAGCAACCAGTTGGTCCAGTTGCTAGGGAGGGTAGAGTCACATGGGGTAACCATCAGCGTCTTTAGCTTTTTTGAGCTTTAAAATGTTGGTTTCCACTTGTATTGTGAGGACCTATAGAGCAGAAATGTTCTTCTAAAATCTTTGTGTTCAGCAGAAAAAAAAAAGAATGTCATACACATCTGGGATGGCATGAGGGTGAGTAAACAATGAGATATTTTAAATTGTGATCTATCCCTTTAAAAATGTTCTGTCTGCTTCTAAACAACATTAAATCTTGAAGAACGTCTATTTACTGCTTCAGACATAAGTTATCTCTTTTTCTTCAAAATCGCATACAGTTCACAGCCAGTTCATTGATCACCACTGCTTCGTTTATAAAAACATATACAGACAGGCTACAATAATGTTACAGTATGCTTTCATCTAAAAATGCATTGAATTCGGTTTTTAATTATTCTTCCGTCTTGTGGTTGCCAGCTTCACTCATACTGATCAAAGCATTTGGTCTTGTTAAGTGAACAGCAGAATGCAAAGATTCACAAAATCTTTGCATTGCATATAGTGGCAGTGTAAAAGAATACTTTAATTTTACCTAAGTGGACACATTTCAATGACACTTCGTTTATACTTGTGAAGCAAGTACTTAAAGGTGTACTCCATATTTGTTTTCCTCATTTAAAAAGGTATTATACATAAATTAATTGTAAATTTGAAACATGAATAAAATCATTACCATTCACACAAGATTAAGACTCCAGTCATATCAGTAACCTTATCAAATCTGTTTTATTGTACATGTGGAGGATCCTCTCATGGAGGCTGCCATGTTAGGATCACATGACTATGACAGATACTACTTGCTTAATCTCAGTAATCGCACTGTTTTCGGACACTTTCACGAATGATTTAATGTGTTCATTGCTTACCATGTATATTGCATTTCTGCAATGGCATTAGTCACTTAAAAAAAATTGCATTTGACTGATGCTGCATCTACGTTCCTGTCAGTGCAAGTCCAAAACAACATGCATAACATATTACGGAGTGCTATCTTAAAGTTAAAACTATATTTGTGATAACCCTCACGCTGCGTACCCAAACCAGTCAACATTTCATTTTACAATCATGTTCGTGGAACATGCTATTGTGACATGTTCCGAAATTTAAAAATTGTTTTCTTTTATATGATTTTGATACAAAACTTGCTTATTACTGTAGTCATAACAAAGTTCACATTTCTCAACTCCCGCCATGACTAGTAAGACCTGCAACAGTCACATGAAACTAGGACTAGTGAAGATTTCAGAAAGGGTAATGGCATAGTTAATTGTTCTAACTGAGAGACAAGTCTAAAAGAATTTTCTGTGGTAATCAACAGCATGCTGTAGATGTAGCACAAATTGTAGACCTATTCAACCCAGAATATTTCTTCAAACACCCATGTCACTATTAATTGCAAACATTAACAATGGTGGCCAGGTTGAAACACAAACTGCAGGGTTTCAAAACATTCATATTTTAATTACACTCATTTATCATCAACAGCATATCTAACATTGAAAATTCTCAAAAAAAAAAAAAAAAAAAAAAAGATTTTTATTAATCTGAAATAAATTATTTCAGTTATACTCTTACACTTTAAAATATTTATGCCCAAAAGCTTTTATACAAAGAACAGTCAAAAGTTAAACAGAAGTTCTAAAACATGTACAAAGAGTATTCACATGATACAGATAGGTTGCATGGTCACAAACTCTCCAACCCATACAACAAGAGATAGTGAAGAGTAAACAAAAGATCCAGAGGAGGAAGAGTTCATGGTGTAAAACCCAGAAAACTGTACAAGTTTTGAAATATTTAAGGGCCCTCAGACTCAAGCGAGGAAGATCAGAGTCAATGGAGACCTCATAAAGCCATGTGATTTGGGTTAGCGTGTAGATGTAGTGGCTGTAGCAGTGCCTTTGCAGGCCATGAGCTTCTCCACCATATTACGAGCGTAGCGCAAACGGCTACCCAGCTCTTTGCAGCAGCCAAACTCCTCGATCAGGGTGATTTTATAGGTACAGAACTCTCGCTTCTCATTGATGTACGTTATTGCTCCCATCAGAGGACACAAAATAAGCTTAGTGTGATCCTGCAGGGCACAAAAAAAGGACAATAGTAAGCAAGAGCTTTAAAAAAAAAAAAAAAAAAAAAAAAAAGAGACAAGTGTCTTTACAATGTCCAACAAAGACCAGTGCTACTTGCTAGTCAATGTCACATGATGGTGCAGGGACAGTCCTTCGTTTTATTGGCAAATTGGTACAAATCTCTGAAAGATCATTATCGGTCAGAAGATAAAGACAAAATTAAGATGTTTAAAGCTGACAAACATAACGCAAACTTCAGTTTTCTGCTTGCCACTACATCTTTAACGGTGTGCATGATGCAGATCATCAACAACAGTCCAAATGGAGCCCAGTTTTTGTAGCCTCGCATACATGTACAGTACATCCAGAAAGTATTCACAGCGCTTCACATTTTGTTATGTTACATCCTTTTTACAAAATGGATTAAATTCATTATTTTCCTCAATTCTAAAAACAATAACCCATGACAACGTGAAGGAAGTTTGTTTGAAATCTTTGCAAATTTATAAAACATCACATGTACAGAAGTATTCACAGCCTTTGCTAAATCCTTTGTTGAAGCACCTTTGGAACCAATTACAGCCTCAAGTCTTTTTGTGTATGATGCCACAAGCTTGGCACACCTATTTTTGGGCAGTATCTCCCATTCTTCTTTGCAGGACCTCTCAAGCTCCATCAGGTTGGATGGGGAGCGTCGGTGCAGAGCCATTTTCAGATCTCTCCAGAGATGTTCAATCGGGTTCAAGTCTGGGCTCTGGCTGGGCCACTCAAGGACATTCACAGAGTTGTCCCGTAGCCACTCCTTTGTCATCTTGGCTGTGTGCTTAGGGTCGTTGTCCTGTTGGAAGATGAACCTTCACCCCAGTCTGAGGTCCAGAACGATCTGGAGCAGGTTTTCATCAAGGATGTCTCTGTACATTGCTGCACTCCTCTTTCCCTCGATCCTGACTAGTCTCCCAGTTCCTGCCACTGAAAAACATCCCCACAGCATGATGTTGCCACCAGCATGTTTTGGCCAGGTGATGAGCGGTGCCTGGTTTCCTCCAGACAAGACGCTTGCCATTCAGGCCAATGAGTTCAATCTTTGTTTCATCAGACCAGAGAATTTTGTTTCTCATGGTCAGAGTCCTTCAGGTGCCTTTTGGCAAACTCCAGATGGGCTGTCATGTGCCTTTTACTGAGGAGTGGCTTCTGTTTGGCCATTCTACCATTCAGGCCTGATTGGTGGAGTGCTGCAGAGATGGGTGTTCTTCTGGAAGGTTCTCCTCTCTCCACAGAGAAACACTGGAGCTCTGTCAGAGTGACCATCGGGCTCTTGGCCACCTCCCTGACTAAGGCCCTTCTCCCCCGATTGCACTGTTCGGCCTGGTGGCCAGCTCTAGGAAGAGTCCTGGTGGTTCCAAACTTTTTCCATTTACAGATGGAGGCCATGGTGCTCATTGGGACCTTCAAACTGCAGAAACTTTTCTGTACCCTTCCCCAGATCTGTGCCTCGATACAATCCTGTCTCGGAGGTCTACAGACAATTCCTTGGACTTCATGGCTTGGTTTGTGCTCTAACATGCACTGTTAACTGTGGGACCTAATATAGACAGGTGTTTGCCTTTCCAAATCATGTCCAATCAACTGAATTT
This sequence comes from Xyrauchen texanus, assembly GCF_025860055.1. Classification (NCBI taxonomy): domain Eukaryota; kingdom Metazoa; phylum Chordata; class Actinopteri; order Cypriniformes; family Catostomidae; genus Xyrauchen; species Xyrauchen texanus. The sequence goes on along the minus strand of NC_068286.1, from coordinate 35,260,574 downwards.
ACCACAGGTGGACTCCAATCAAGTTGTAGAAACATCAAGGATGATCAGTGGAAACAGGATGTACCTGAACTCAATTTTGAGTGTCATGGCAAAGGCTGTGAATACTTAAGTACATGTGATTTTTTTTTTCAGTTTTTTTATTTGTAATAAATTTGCAGAGTTTAAACAAACTTCCTCACATTGTCATTATGGGGTACTGTTTGTAGACTTAAGGAAAATAATGAATTTAATAAATTTTTGAATAAGGCAGTAACAAAGTGTGGAAAGTACTTCAGTACAAAAAAAGTACAAAAGTCCAGTACTTATTCGAGTCATGAATACTCTCATTCTAACGGATACATTTTCCCATGGGGCCTTTTTACCTTGCTCCAAGAGCTCAATAAAAAAAAAAAAATGTTTTAACATGTCAGGTTAAAATGTAATACGGTGTCAAGTTAAAGTTCATCTATCAGTTTTACCAGGGGCCAGGGTAGCTCTGAAAATAAAGACGCTGACTACCACACCTAGAGTCGCAAGTTCAAATCCAGTGCATGCCGAGTAACTCCCGTCAGGCTTCCTAAGCAACCAATTGGCCCAGTTGCTAGGGTGGTTAGTCACGTTGGGTTAACCTACCGGGTTCGCTACAATGTGGTTCTCGCTCTCGGTGGGGGGGCGTGGCGAGGTGTACGTGGATGCCACGAAAATAGCATGGGCCTCCACATGAGCTAGGTCTCCGTGGTAACACGTTCAACAAGGCATGTGATAAAATGCGCAGATTAACGGTCTCAGATGCAACTGAGATTCATCCTCCGCCACCCGGATTGAGGCGAGTCACTACGCGACAATGAGGACATAGAAACTAGTGGTTTTACAGATTAAAAATTTAATACGGTGTCAAATTATATTTGAACTCTATACTAGGAGGTAGACCGATATAGCAGTTGTACCAAAAAAAAAAATTTGTATACTGTGTCAAGTTAGATTTGAACTATATAGAGGTAGACAGTTATCTGTTTTGCTGATTAATCTCTATTCCAATGAACTTCATCTAGCCATTTTTGAACACATGCAGTTTGACAAGCCTCCCATCATAAGAACGGCTCCTAGTCCTGACAAATCCTTGGGACAAAGTGGAAATTATGCAAACAGCCATCTGACAAAAACAAGTTGTCAACATTATTTCTCTCTGTTCTGAGTGTCATGGTACATTTTGATGTAACCTATAAATCTACATGTTGATTTCTCACCTGGAAGAAGTTTATTTGTACAGTTCCGTTGCTGAGGTGCAGCACGATGGCGCTCTTTGTGCGAAACCAGTGACGCAGGTATGGCAACCGGGTCAGCTCATCTCCATCCCGGGGTGTTATGTTTGCCCCAGCCTTCAGCAAGTGCTCACTCATGTAATTCCTGAAATATTTGAGGAGTGTAATCTAAAGAGAAAAAAAAAATTAAATCAGAAAACCAATGACCTTAAAAACCTTAAGTAGATGTACAATTGTGATCATGAGTGTATCGTAGGGATTTGTCCCACACACAGAATTCACTCACCTTTTTGGAAAGTGCAGAGGGGTAGGAGCGCACACTGAGGTAGGATTCTGCAGTGTTACGGTCAATGTACTGCAGACTGTCACCATCAGCGTACATGATCAAACGTGTGGAATCGTTGAACAGAACTCCAACACTGTTATCACACAACTGATAACCTATGAAGGGGCATTACAGCATATTTTTTAGCAAGGGTGTCAGCATTTGCCATAATTTCTCATTATATTCAGAATAATACTAGTCAGGCAATTAAAAGCTCTTTGATGGCTTGGTCAGTGCTTAAGGAAAACAACTTCCTGACAATGGATTCAACAGCTGGCGCATAACTTAAAAATCACACTCGTTTAATTTCAGCCACACGTTAACTACAACCTACTGTTCTTCCTAGAGCTGCAACAATTATTTTGATTAAAAAATGTAAAGCTATCGAAGCAAAAAGTGAAAAATTATCCATCACGAATTGAGCAAGATTAAAAATCAGCCCAGCTCAGGGTAATGGTGACACCAGAATAGAAATATGAATAATCCTGCTCCGCTGAAAATACAGAATTATTTTTGATAAACATGTTTGCACACAATCGATTAATTGTTGTAGCACTAGTTCTTCCAAACTATCTCAATCCAGTGTCTTCCCTGCATCACCATTTAAGCATTACACGTTGACCAATTAAATATGCTCATCTGTGTCACAATATCACAATCAATTATCTTTTAACTCCGATATGAGCTACCCCACTTTTGATTTGATTTTTAGTACATCAGCGTCATTTCCATCCACATTTTTGGATATCGCATAACTGCTGGATAGAAAAACCAAGGTGTAAAATAAAATCTACAAAAATGCAAATAATTATATTTATATAATTTGAGGTGGATAATTTTTTTGGAGTGTCTATTTGCTCCCTGTAAATAGCACCTGCCACACAGGGCAACTATTTGCACCCCAATAGTCTGGTGGAACCACAGAAATACATGACAAACGAACTAATAGATGTTGCTGCAGCGGCATGGGTTGTAAAAATTGAGTGACCTTCTCCCCTTCGGGTTTCATGATTTTATTGCAGTGATTTGGTGAATGTCGGGGAGTGCAGAGAAGGGTTTGATCCGAAGGCAGGGTCTGTCGATCGCACTAGTTCCCGCGTGAAACCATGGTTACTGTAGTAACCATGTCCACCAGGGTGAAAATAATATCTGCCACTATGTGCACTGGGGATGTATAGCATATACAATTATTTGCACCAGGTGCAAATATCATCTGCCTTTTTTTTCCAATAAGAAATGTTTATAAAACTATGGAAACACATTTGCAGAATAAACTATTGAATTTATAAAGAATACAACATGCACATCAAAAAAAGTAATGTGACTGAATATATTGTTCATTTATGGACTAACCAGCGCACCAATCACCACATCTGAAATGTTGCTCTTGTCATCCTGAAATAACGGGTCTAGAAACAACAAAGCCTGCATAGAGTTTAGAGCAAATAAATGGAATACAAACCTGAACTGTGCCGAAGAGTAGGTTTATTGACACTTATAAATAATATATTTTAGATCCGCACTTTAAAGACGCAATTAAGACACAAATAGTGCTCCTAGAACTGTGACACGCCATCGCTCACAGACATGAGATGACATCTTTTGTGCGCGCACGCGCTCTGAACCGGAAGTATTTTATTATTAAGAGTCACAGTGGCTACAATTTCTCTGGAACTGATGATTTTGTATTTAACACGGGATGGGAAAAGCTTTTTTTTTTTTTTTTTGCGATATTAGGATTTTTCCACATAAAATAAAACTTGAAATAGAAGCATAGCTACAGTCTTACCAAGGCCATATTTGTCAGAGTAGTCAACCCATTTGCTAATCCAGAAGATAGGAATACAAGCAGGGTCCTCAGCTTCCTCTGTATGGGGAAAAAATAAACCATTACCATTTTACCTGTTGGCATTTATGTGAGAGTACTTGCTTTCTACTTGGATAAAATGTATAGATCAGTCACTTTAAATGCATAGTGATCAACTTCAATACAGCATGGGTCAGGTATCTACCCTAATTCCCAATAAAACCATTTTTGTGTTGTTACCTTGTCTAATAAAGTCTTTCTCAGATGGCCGGGCACCATTGAGGCTGGTCAGTTGCTGCAGCATATCACTCAGGTGGCAGTCAGGCTGTTCAGATCCATCCCTGTGTACAGTATAAAATAAAGCCTAACCAGACACCTCCAATGATTCAAAGTTGATTTAAAAGGAAGAGCACGTCATTACATTTCGATTAAAGATAACGAAGAAACACTTTTGGAATATTGCACACCTAATCGATCACAGTAACACCAGGAACATGCAGTTAAAGGATTAGTTCACCCAAGAATGAAAATTCTCTCATAATTTACTTAACCTCATGCCATCCCAGATGTAAACAACTTTTTCCCTTCAGAACACAAATGAAGATTCTTTTTTTAATATTTCAGCTCTGTAGGTCCATAAAATGCAAGTGAATGTCATCCAAACTTTTGAAGCACCAAAAAGCACATAGAGCCTGGTTTAATTAATGTCTTCTGAAGCAAAACTCTAGGTGTACAAGAAATGGATCAATATTTACAACTAATTTAACAAAAAAATTTACAAGGGTCGAGGTCAAGCGTGTTGGCAAGTTAATGCGAGAACTGATGCATGAAATACAAAAAACAACATGGATGCCTCACTCAGCTGATTTGAATAAGTCAACTGTAGCACCATTAAATGCAAGTGAGGGAGTGGAGGAGATGCCTCATATCGAGCTCCTTGCGCAGACCACTGCATAAAATCCTTTTGTGTCAAAAAAGTACAGTGGCCCATAGAAACACCTGCAACGAGATCTACGTATGAATATCAATGCGGAGGCGGCTTATGCACTTACCGTGAGAGGCCGTTTGAAATCCACCCTCATCAACACACAAATCTCCAGGTGGTCAGGAGCAAAACATTTTTGTAAAAAAAACTTTAAATATCTATTTCTTATGCACACCTAGCGTTTCACTTCAGAAGACATTAATTACACCACTGGAATCGTATGGATTATATAAATGAGCTTCAACAAGTTGGCACCCATTTACTTGCATTTCATGGACCTACAGAGCTGAAATATTCTTAAAGGGTAACTAAACACCTGCTCAGAGTCTGACTCCACCCACTAGAAATATTTGAAAATGCAGGAAAAGTGGGCAGACCCCAGCGGCGATAGAGGGAACGAACCGAGTGCGGGGCTGAGCGGGGGGGTGGGGGCACCTGAGACTCGTAGTGACGGATTAATTGACAGCTGCTGTCAGACTCTATGTTATTATTATTCCTCACACGGTCACAAGACGACATGTACATGAATCTGGCATGGTGAGCTGGAACCTGCTTACGTCAGCTGTCACCGCTTACGTCACGAAGTACCGCAACAGCCAATAGGAAAATTCAACTGCAGTAGCCACCGTTCAACCTGAAGAGGGCAGCACTCAGACGTTTTTACACCATATATTGTAGAATTAAAACACTTTATACACAAATGTCAAAAGAATTACTTGAATCAATGACCAGTACTAATAAAGCCCCATGCTTACAGATCATTAACTAAAAAAAGTTGGTTTAGGGTTTAGTTACCCTTTAAGCAAAACAGTAATAAAAAATAAAAGAATTGTTTTTAAGACAGACAGTCATACACCTTGGATGGCATGAGGGCAAGTAAATAAGAGAATTTTCATTTTGAGTGAACTATTCCTTTTAGTAATAAGGGTCCATTTTAAATTTCATGTTGAGTTTACTCACCTTTGCTGCATATCGTTACTTTGTGGCTGCTCCATTTTCCCCATTTTCTCAATAGGACTGTCTGTTCCTATAACACACAAGAGTAGTTTTTCAAAAAGAATTCCAAAATAATACCAAACAACATCAAGTCAGAATTTTTCCACACATTTACCTTTATTCAGTGATGAGAGGGGTTTGCGAAGGAGGGCAGGATCCAGGCTGGAGGGGGCAATGGAGAACCTGGGAGGTACAGTGAGACAGGAAGTGGGCAATCGTATGGGAGCGTATCCAGAGGTGAAAAACTCATCCGTCAACAGCTCGGCCACAGAAGGTCTAAGTGTGGGGTCAGCGTGCAGCATTCGACGAATCAGAGCAGCAGCAACTGGATTAATATGCTACAAAAAAAGTGTGAGGTTTATGTCATTTTAAATTTAGCTTTAGCTGCATTTCACAAAAATACAGATTCACCTAGTACACTTGTAGCAGAGGAACTTACCCTAGGGATTGCGTAGTCATTCTTCTTGATTTTGATGTACGTCTCCTTAAGACAGGAGGTCTCAAATGGAGGCTTTCCCACCAGTAAAGTATATCTGAATGACAATGTCACTGTCAGCAATAATATATTGAATCAACGGAAAAATCTAATTTAGGGAGGAAAACATTGGTAGCCAATGCCCCACTTAGACCAGACCATGTTTAAAGTGATATTTTACTCAACTGAAAAAAAAAAAAAAAAAAAAAAAAAAAACACACTCACCCATGTCCTTCTAAACCAGTGTAATTTTCTTCCATTTTGCAAAAATTCAGACTTCAAAATTGGCACAATTCAAAATTGGTTGCGAGCCACATGAGAACTAATGCCACCTGGCATCACTGGCCTAAAATGTACCACAATGTGTCTTCACATCAAATTCAAATATGCTCAGGAGTGACTAAATTTGAAAGCCAATGCAGAGGAGAAGATTCAGGATTGGGGTTGGGGCTTTTGTGTGGGGTTGTTCCTCACACAAAAGCTATAGCATGGCTTCAGAAGACTTTGTATGGTCTACTTTGAAGGTGCGGTCACAGCATGTTTTTGTTGTATGGAAAAAAAGCAACATGAACATTCTTTGAAGATTAGACAGTCACACGAGTTTGGAATTAAAATTTTGATTTTAAAAGAACCATTACTTTCAAGGAATAGTTCACCCAAAAATAAAAATGGTCTCATTTACTCCATCCCAGATGTGTATGATTTTCCTCTGCAGAACACATATTAAGATATTTAGAAGACTATCTCAGCTCTGTATTGTAGGTCCACACAATGCAAGTGAACAGTGACAATTTTTTTAAATAAATCACATAAAAGGCAGCATAATTTTATAACTCCTGTTTCACTGTACATCTCACAGTTACAGTCTTTAGGCAAGATAATGATTTCAAGTTTGATTACACTTCCTAGTGCTTGACGCATGAACGGAGCACTAGATAGCGCTAGGAAGTGTTATCGAGCTTAAAATCATGATCACCAAGAAAACTACTGATGTCAAGATAAACAGTAAGAAAGGAGTTAAATTTTAGTCTGTTCTCACCCAACCAGAAGACATGGATTTAACCAGTGGAGTCGTATGGGTTACTTTTATGCTGCCTTTATATGCTCTTTGGAGAGTCAATGTTTTGGTCACCATTAACTTGCATGGACCTACATAGCTGAACTATTCTTCTAAAAATCTTCTTTTGTGTTCTGCAGAACAAAGAAAAGTCATATACATCTGGGATGGCATGAGGGTGAGTAAATTAGAATTTTAATTTGAGTGAACTATTTCTTTAACAAAAACCTTTCATCAATTCAGACATTAAACTAGGGACTCACAGAATGCATCCCAGTGACCATACATCCACCTCAAAACTGTGGCCCTTCTTGCAGAGCACCTCTGGGGCAATGTAGTTTGGAGTGCCACATAGGGTTTTCTTTCTCTCGCCATCAAACTCAATCTTAGTAGCCAAACCAAAGTCACCTAAAGAGAGGAAAAAATGAGAAATGATGCCCATTAGGTCGAAAATGTCAGGATTAGAAGCACATAATGTGTATGGAACGATCAGTATTTGCTTACCAATCTTCACATCCATGTCGTCATTGAGGAACAGATTTCCAAGTTTGAGATCACGGTGAATGACCCTGTTGTTGTGCAAGTACTGGCAACCCTGGATAGTGTGGCGCATAAAGTATCTGGCCTCAGGCTCTGTCACAGCCTTTCTTCGCTTGTGCAACTCAAGGAGAGACTAAAAGGAAAGAAATAATCAGCATGAAGCATCAAATGTAGAGCAGGCGGAAACTAGAAACATCTTAAATGCAGTTAAAGAAAATCCTATTGAAATTTCTGTCAGTATGTGTAACCAATCCTAAAAAAAATATATATATATATATACATACATATACACACACACATACAACTTTTTGTTTTTGACATAAAATAATGTAAATCATAAATCTAGTGGATAAACCTTAAAGGCATGGTTTACTCAAATGAAAATTCTCATCATTTTTACTCACCCTCAATACTCATTTATGTTCTGCAGAAGACAGAAAGATATATATACATCTGGGGGTGGCATGAGAGTGAGTAAATTAGACAATTTTATTTTTTTGGACGAACTAGGGCAGCTATTCCGGTAATCCTTATTCGCCATTTGATTTTTAACACAAATGTATCATATCTATAAAGAGGATTCTGAATTAATAAGTCAATCGCTTTTTATACAACGCACCTTTCCACCGAAAATGTTATTAATGCTCGTTCAACACATAAGAAACTTTGACAGGAACCAAATGTAATTATATATACACACACACATTAAAAGGCAATAAAAACCATTCAGATTTGTCTGACGGGAGTTTTTTTTATTATTATCATTATTATATTTTATACTTTTTTTGAGGCAACATCTCAAAGACACACAAAATCAATTGACGTCACATCCTCCAGTTTAAAATCCACTGGTGTCGTCGACGGAGAAAGTAGAACCTGTCAGCTTTAATATATACATCACAGTATTAAACAAACAAAGATCTTAAGGCAACTACGCAAATTTACAATAATTAAATAGTTTAATGGTGTAAACTTAAGACACTGTAGTGGAATTGAATCTTGTGACTGGAATTCCGACCGTTGATGGTCTGTTTTCACATGTCCTGCTCGTCAGCATTATGCTTACCCTTCTCCGACAAATCTCCAACACCACATACACGAAGTCGTCGTCTTCAAAAAACCCGTGAAACCCAACTACATGCGGGTTATCGAGACTTTTGTGAATGGCGATTTCCGTGCTCATTTTCTCCTTCTGGTGTGGCTTCAGTAGCATTGATTTCGGCACCACTTTCCCAGCGAAAACTTCCTTTGTGTCCATATCTGTAATTTCGTAGCATTTAGCAAACCCTCCTTTCCCGAGAAAACGACCTCGCATGTATCGCTTCATGGTTCTGGGATCCACTAAAATATCAGGGATCTCTTTCAGCGGCGCCGATTTGGGATCGACGTGAGTCGATGGCTTCACCGCCTTTGCAATTCCAGCGCTCATCCTTGGAAATTTTGCAGCCGATTAGAGAACAAAAAGGGTCCTGAAAAGTAAGTCAGGCGAATTTAAAACGCAGTTGTTCCTTTATCCCGAAACTTCATACAACTCGTCAATCGTCCACATCCGCAGTAAACAATCGAAAACTACATTCGAATAATAATTCCAAAAACTAGAAAACAATCAAGTGAATGTCTGATCTAAATGTGTAATATTCACCGGCCTGAACCATGCATCTGTCCAATTGTGTTGATAAGATATAAATTAAACGGGCATAGTTAAAGTGTGTCAGCCCACTCCTCGGATAAGAATGCGAGTCACTGCTACTTTTTGAAATGTGCTCGATTCGTTATCGCCGCCGCTGATTGGCTGACGCGATTTAAATTCTGACCAAACACAAGGCATCACCGGACTCAAGCGTGCACGCTCTGAAAAACTTTATTTATACAGATATTAAATTATTTATTTTTTTGTAAACGACTTAATCAATATTGTAGCTTTTTGTTGTATAGGTATTATTGGTAAGTTCGAATATATTTATTGTATTTCATTGTATACATTTTATTTGTTTTAATGTTTATTATTTAATTATAGCAGCATGGAAATGATAACATGCCATTCAAATGTAGACACTGAATAGTGCATTTACTTTGGTGTTGTTTAATTTAAAAATGCTGATTATTTATTTGTTTGTTGGATTATTTTGACATTGGCCAGCATTTGAAAGCATACATCTCTGTAACTATAAAGGGACTTAATAATGTCTCATTCCTATGCCTAAACATTTAAGGGTTTATTTTTGTTGTTGTATGAGTGGCAAATATAAATGATCTGAGAGACAGATTACTAACATATTACTAATCATATCATTTACCATAACAGATGTTATATTTTTAACTGTTAAGTATTTGCATAATTTATTCAGCTTTAAATTATTATTATTTTTTTTGCAATCATTAAAGGAATAGATCTCCCAAAGTCATGTGTCATATGGATTGCTTTTATGGATTTTTATGTTTATGCCTCCTTTATGTGCTTTTTGGACTATCAATGTTTTAGTCACCATTTCCTTGCATTATATAGATCTACAGAGCTGACATATTCTTCTAAAAAATTTAATTTGTGTTCTGCAGAATAAAGAAATGAATGGGATGGGATGGGTTGGCATGAGGGTGTGTAAAAGATGAGAGAATTTTCGTTTTTGGGTGAACTATTCCTTTATGTACTTCCCTTCTCACTGAGGCAATGCAGCCCATCTTTTTATATATGCTAAAATTACCCAACTGCCATGACAACCTATTACAGAGACACTTGTAATGTTTTGTTCAGGAAACGGTGGATGCATGCATGCATTTGTGAATGGACTAGAAATATATTAGAACTAAGCAGTGTACCCCCATATCCATTAAAAACGGTGTCTCATCTATTTCTCTCAAATACTTGATAAGGAATTTATTTAAGAATGTATTACCTTTGAATTAAATCAACATCAACATGTTATACCATAATACTAAACTATAACATTTATAGATCAGATGCTACAAATGAAAAACAAGGGCATTTTTTACCCCCACATTTAGAAATTTGAGGAATTTTTGTAAATTTTGGTGGCTCTTTTGCCCTGCGCCCACATAAGTTTGGCCCTGGTAAATATATATTACACATTAAATACATATACAGTATAAATGCTTTGAGTGGGAATAATATTTAAAAAATAACTGGATAAATCATAAAAAAATGCATTATGTAAAAATCATTTGAAGTGTTTTAAAGGGGTAAAATGGCACTTTTATAATTTTTTTAGCTTATAAAATGACACAATTAGTTTAATATCATTAGAAGAATAAATCATGTTATAAATCAGATTTAATTAATGTGATTTCTTTTCTATTTTCCCTATTTCTATTACTAACTAATTTGGGTAACTTCACATGATTTCATTAAGGATATTTTGTTTTAAAAAAACAAGGATTGAAAAGTTCTTAAAAATATTATGTGTAATATTGTTACCATACTTTTTTTAAGTATCTCATAACACTTTTCATTAATAATATTTGTCACCTAAGTCATCTCTATTACCGGCTATATACCACAGTAACTTTATGTTTATTTATTCACTGTTTTTAATCATTGTGAACATGCCTGGTGATAAATTGTTATTCTTCCCCATAATATACAGCTACACCTTTGTTTTTGTTCATTGTCAGTGTTTGTTTAATTATGAAGGCCACGTGTGCATTTTTGAGTGCAAGCACATTTATTCATGCATGTGTTCCTTGGTTCTAATCTTGAAAATTAAAGTTTGATTTCAGTATCTTACTCCAGCAGACTCTTTCTTTTTTTTTTTTGTAACCACTTGTTTTTAAGAGCTTGTGTTTTTGCTTGTGTGAATGGTCAAATGAGGATAGAAGTATTTTCTGCTCTTGTGAGGGTGGGAAAAAATAGCACCATGCTCCATGTCTCCTATATTTAAACACGTTTTTGTGTTTGTACAAGTGTGGGTGTATGTTTAAAAGAGTGTGAGAGAGAGAGAGAAAGATAAACAAGGTTGCCCATGTGATACAAAACCAAAACATTGTCAAAATGCCACTGGGCATAAAAAAAAAAATTCTTACATGAAATTATTAGACCATTATTAGCATTTATTCTTATTATCTTAAATAACATCATCATTATCTTTATTAAAGGTATATATATATATATATATATATATATATATATATATATATATATATATATATATATATATATATATTCAGTTCTTTGTGTAAAACATGTTTAATAAGGGAAAAAATAATGAATGAACTTATGCAAATATAATGATTAAATGATTTTCAGTACTCACACAACAGAGATGACATGACTTTGTTAGGCAGCTGTTCGTGTGCATGCATTTTTGAGTATGTTTGTCTCTGTCTGTGTCGTCTGTGAAATGTTTCCTAATAAGGCTGTTTACTGTTTTACATTATAGCTTTCCCACTCTTGTGCACACGACTTTCTCCTTTCTGGTCCATTCATAAATGCACGCATACGCCCATGGTTTCCTGAATAAAATATTACAAGTGTCTCTGTAATAGGTTGTCATGGCAGTTGGGTTATTTTAGCAGATATAAAAAGGTGGGCTGCATGGCCTCAGTGAGAAGGGAACTACTTAATTTTTGCATACATTCTTTTTTAAACATGTAAATGGCTCTTAAAAGCTGAATAAATTATGCAAATATGAAACAGTTACAAAATATAGCCTCAGCCTACGCATAGTCATCTACCTTCAGTCTGCATAAAATCTGTTTGTGGCACTACAATAATCTAAAATACATTAACATTGTAGAAATGATCAAACTGAAGAGATATTTAGCTAACCATTCAACTTTATTTTAGTTAACAAATGAGTCTTATTCTGTCAAAAATTATTCTGTTTGTTTATTAGATGATTATTGTTATTATTTTTGATAGTGTAATAGAGCCAATCCTTTTTTAATTTTTTGTCCATTGTATACTGGTTTGAAGATTATTATGAAATCATTTTTAGAACTTCACACTGAAGCAAAGTATAAGGAGAGCTGCAATGCTTTCAGAATTCTAGAAAAGGTGCACATGAGATAAAAGGAATGGCAATCTGAATTGAAATGTTTGGAAACTGGGATGGTTCCAAAGAGGCCACAACAGTAAATTGATAACCCACAAAACAAAAAACAAAAGTGAAGGACTTATGTTGAAATTGAACTCCAACCATGGTCAAACTGATTTCATTAATTGCCAGAACGCATTGCTTTCTTTATGGAAGATGGACATGAGAATTTGTATTTTAGTATTTCGAGAGAGTCCATGTGCTCTTGAATATAAAAAGCCTGGTCCAAATGCCATGTATAGGAATGACATGGATAGAAATACCTGACCATTCATATATAGACGATAGACTGGTAAGGACTAACAACACCAAGATCATCAAGGCCCAGAGCTCACTAACTTCCTAAGTCATTGTAGCAAGATATTTCACACGTTCTATCAATCTGTTGTACAGAGTGTCATTTTCTGTGTTGGATTCTAATATCAAGCAGGGGATGATAATCGAAAAGCATTTGATTTGAGAGTTTCCTAGTATTTATTTTGTACCCCTTTTGCTCAAACGGTAGTATGCACTTGAGCTGTATGGACTCAACAAGTTTGTGCAAAATCTACATAATACCCCTGCATGATTTGAGAATGTTCCTGTACATGCACATGAACAGTGTTGGGTAGTAATAGACTACATATAATCTGGATTATGTAATCAGATTACAACAATCAAGTATTGCAATTAGAATGCATTAGTTATAGTTAGTTATTTCAGATTACTGTTACTTTTATTGATAATGTGAGTACATATGGATCACATTACCAATCAGTCTTGACTTTCAGAAAAGTCAAATCAGATGCAAAACATTTTACTAAAAATGTCCCAAATGTTTAATGAAATTTGTAAAGAAGTGTAAACTGGTAATAAAAATTAAATGAGATTTTTTTTCATCCAATCATGCAATTAGATTAGATTACCTAAAAAGTGTAATATAAAAGATTAGATTATTGATAAAAATTTGTAATCAGTACCAGGTTATATTTATGAAGTAATATAGGATACCACACACTGAATCTTATACAAATAGCCGATGCTTTGCATAACAAAGCAGGTCATATTTCCTTTTATGGAACAAGCTAGAACACACATTGATTGGTAAACATAAATTCCATTTATTCAGTCATAAAAAGGACCACCATTTCTGCAGCATTATTCATCTGATATACTTAGTGTCTTTCTTGCTCTCACTTAGAGAGATCAAACAATGAATATGCAAAGGAACCAAATAAATGATTACAATAAAGCATCAGAGCCATTGAGACAATAGCCTACTTTGTCAATGTCCAAGATTTGATTTATACATGGAGTCCATAGATTGATCCAAGTCCGTCAAGCATCACTATGATGCACAGCTATAAAGTAATGTAACTCAAAATACCATTAAGACAAGATGCAGCTATTGTTTTTCTTCATAGGAGGCTTTTTCCGCGCCCCTGCGCTTTCTCTTGTCATTGTTTGCCTCCGTCTACGAAGTGCCGGGCTGACGTGGCTCGGTAACTTCAGGTGTTGAAGCAAGTCCCGAAATACCCCAGTAACATTGTCGCCGGTGCACGCGGACGTCTCCACGAACCCCGCGCCCCAATCCTCCTCCACCGTCCGCATCGCTTGTGCAGTGGCCTGGCGACACCGGCTGCTCAGGTCCGCTTTATTTTCTATCACCGTGATGCCTGTAAACTTCTCCCCTTTTACCTCCAGAATCTCCTCACGGAGTCGCTGGACCTCATCCAGGGAGTTCGGTTCGTCGGCTGCGTACACAAGCGCAAACGCGTCCCCAGTGCGGATGCACAGAGCGCGCATCGCTGGAAAGGCATAACTACCGCTCGTGTCCAAGATCTCAATGCGCATCCTCTCACCGTCAGAGTCGTACTCGAGCGCGTGAAGCTCCTCCACGGTGCGCGTGTATTTAGAGTCGAAGCGATCCTGCAAGAAGCGGGTGATCAGGGCGGTTTTCCCGACCCCTGCGGCTCCCAAAAACACAAAGCGCACCGTCTGTTGCTCCTGAACCATCAGAGACATCCTTTGAGCTGTTCAATGGCTCTGACCAAATTTATTTAAAGATGTGGAGTAATTACGCGCGTTCCAATTCAATGCAACGCATCTGGAATGAAAACGGTTCACTTTTAGATGAGCAAAGATTTAATAGGAAAAGTCAACATAATACTCTGGATAACGTGCTTATCGGCTCGAGATCAGACATGTTTAGAAAAGGTAGGGACGCTGCCTTTATATTACCTGAATGCGCCCTACTTACAACTCTGCTGTAGCCAATAGAAATGCGAGTGACACGAGGCGTGGGTTTCTGTGTTGCAGTGCACACTTTACAAGCACCCAGTGCACAATTTATGCATGTACATTTGCATAGTAGCCTATTTGAAATTTCCGTACGCAAAGAATACCCAGATGACCTAATATGTTTGCACATGTTGCCAACTGTACCGTATTGACCGTGACGTCCCCTATTTTGGTCGAAATGACGACGTCGACTCCCGTATTTTAGCGGCGAGACAATCGAAGGGTATGAGGTGTGATTTATGCACTTTTTGGCGATCGCTAAGCAAACTGAGAGGTGAACTAACGTGTATACGCTCGCGAGCCGTCTGGCCAAAATCCCATAGTATTCAGGCGTCAGATGTAAGATTTGAGACGTCACACGTCACGGTCACGTGTTGGAGCTGCGCTCAAAGTCCGCGGCGGCGTGGCGACGACGTAGCTGAAAAAGGTTTGTATTTACTTTGCGTCTGAATAACGTACGCGTGGGTAAACGTGTGGATAAACGTCTGGATAACGTACGTGTGGATCAACATCTGGATAACGTACGTGTGGATAAACGTGTGGATAAACGTCTGGATAACGTACGTGTGGATAAACGTCTGGAAAATTTAGTCAATGGCAGGAAAGATTAAAGTAGAATTAAAGTAAATTCCTATGTACACTAGCAATGGACTAGCCTACACAGAAATTCAGAAACGCAGAATTAGAAAATTATCTGTTTTTGTCACATAACACACACAGGAAACAGTAATCCAATAGCAGTAGTTTTTAATGGGGTAATCCAAAATCGTAGTCTTCCAGGCAGGGGTCAAAATCCAAATAATCAAACCAAACACAAGAACTAAAACAAGCTAGAAACAGAACTCAGAAGTGGTGTGACATATAACAAGGACTCCGTGACAATGACTGAACAGACAGGGTATAAATACACAGATACTAACAATGAATAACAGGGAACAGCTGGGTACAAAGATGACGGGGAACAGCTGAGTGCAATGAACAGTGATTGGTACAGACAAGGATTGTGGGGAATGCAGTTCCAGAGTGAATGGTGACAGTATGGGGAAGAGACCTCTAGTGGACACCCGGGGAAACACAAACCAGACACTGTGACAGTTTTATATCAATATTTTAATCAATATTTTCATACGTTATAAGTTATAATTATAAAATATATATAATTATAGAAATTATAAGACTGTATACGAAAAACTATGTAAAAAAATTATATATATATATATATAATTTTTTAACATAGTTTTTCGTTAACATATATAAATATATAAAATAGGCAACTCGATCAAAAGAGTTAACCCACTACCAGCCAAGCTTTGAATACTACTTTTAAGTATCTTGATCAAAAGATTGCGTACAAGTGCAGGCCAAATATACTTGGACTTTTCTCTCAGTATAAATCAAGTAGGGCCTATACCTAATGTAATTTTAAGTATATTTCTGAGAGGTACATAAAGTATATTTTTGAGAAGTATATAAAATGTAGACTGAAAGTATACTTATTTTTTAGTTGAAAAGAAGTAATAGAACAATTTTGGTAAGTGTTAGCCTTACTAAATGTATAGTTTTATAAAATTGCTGTAGGCTGCAGTAAAATCTGTCAAATATCAACTGCAAATTTGAATTAATTGATTTACCTTTTACTAACTGGCAGCCTTAAGTAAGATAACAGTTTTTGCAGTTCTACTATAAATCTTGCGTAGGCCTACATATAAATATACTAATTATACTGATTACTAATAGTGTCTACACTGTTGTACAACCCACAAAAAACATGAAAACGTGTGTGTTATGATTACATCCCAAATTAAAAAGGTACAATAGTGAAGATAATAGATATTTGCCTAAGTATTAATCCAGGCGCTTATCCACGCATGCGTTATCCACGCGCTTATCCACGCGTACGTTATCCACGCGTACGTTATCCACGCGCTTATCCACGCGTACGTTATCCACGCGCTTATCCACACGTACGTTATCACACGTCATTGGTCACGGCAATGTACGTGACGATCGACACGATGATTGCTTAGTTTGCAAAGTAAGTGCACAAATCACACCTCATAGAAGGGGACACCCTGAACCCGTTCTGACGGCGAAACCCTTGATGGAGACCCCATCCCGAAGCGCACAAAATGCTCCAGCATCTCATAATTGCGTGTGCACTTGAAAAAAGGACATTATTAAAAAAATTAAGGGATCAGCTCACTAAACAGTACAACATTGTTTTACAATAATGTATCAATATTCGTCATGACAGCAGTATGAATTTGCAGAACATGAACATGCAATACCTCATGCAGTTTGTCATTTATACATTAAGTAATGTTGTCCATAAAAGAAGTAGAGTAATTCAGAGAGTATTGCTTTCAGTCACTTTAAAAACTGTGTTTTGACAATCCTCATAAATTCTTCCAAAATTCTAGTAAAAGCGTAGAGTCCCTAAATTGGGTACCTTAAGCAATTGCTTTATTGTTCTCTCTTCAAAAAGGGCTTAAGGTAGATTTCTTTTGTTGCTGATCACCTAGAAGAAAAGGTGAAGATCAAATTTCTCAGGACATTAAATTACAAAGAACAAAATAAACAAAAAGATCAAATCTAACACAACCATAACAATGGAACTACCAGTACCTTAAAGGTAATTCTTTCCTCATTCAAAAAGTGTTACTTCTAAAGAAACATATAGTACTTTTTAAGACTCCTTATTAAAGCTGTTTTATTCTACATAAAGAGGGTCTCCTCATCGGGGCTGCCATGTTGGTCACGTGACCAGCTGAACACTTGCTTAATCTCAGTAACCTTGATGTTAACTCATAAATTAAATGAATCATGGCTGACTGTGAATGGTGAATTTCTACAATGACATCTATATCTGAAAACTTTTGCATTGTAATAATGCTACATCCAGGTGACAGGGGTGGAGCGATCAGTCTGTGGAGGCACAGAAATTTTTGGGCAGTACATGTTAAGTCTTATGCTCAAAAACGGCAATTGCGTGTGGGGTGGCCAATGGGGTGGCCGTGGCCACCATGGACTGAAGCCCTTTAGCTCCGCCACTGCCAGGCGGCTTTGTATCAGTGTCCAAAATGACATGCATAAAAAGTGCTCCTGAGTGCACCTGTAAGGAAAAGAGCTACTGCAATATTAAGGTTGCACAGCCAAGATTTTGAAGTTGGCAACTATATTACACATGGTACAACATTGTATGGGGAACATTAATAAGTTGAACTGTGAACATGTTGGCTGTTTGCATTCTTGCATGCAAAAAAATTATAAATGCTTCTTGAAATACAATTATTTTAAATGTTGAAAAGACCTTTATAGGCTGGTGAAATACCAAGAAAAGTATCATGGATGCTTAGATTTAAATCTCTGTTTATTAATGGCGGAAAAGTAAGACTGCTTTTTTGGAGACATTTCAGGTCAGAAATCCCATTTTGAGATGAATTATACATTGTACTACTACGTCTCATGAGCTTATCATGTCAGCCGTGAATGAGGGAGCTCCATGTTATGAATATTAAATCATGGTATCAGATGGTAGTCATGGCAATCCACACAATAACCCCAGAGCACCAACATTCTCCACACAAACAACATATTGTGCTTTGGTAAGACTGAAAGTTAATGCAGTCAATTACGTGCTCAACCCAATCAGCAAGAGCAGGAATTGGATTAGGGATGTCTCCGAAACTGTGGTCAGCAGTCGCTAAAAAAACAGAGGAAAGTTATGGTAGTGATAGAAGTATCTATGATGGAAGAGGAAGGGTATGTGACTCGAGCAGTCAGCCAGCAGGAGCAAGGCCGCTGGACAGTATGGGAGGATACATCAAATAGAGTTTTAGGATGGGCTGACCTGTGGAAGATACCCCAGGCCAGGCTAAGTTTTCTAATAAGATCCACCTGACACTCTTCCAAGCCTTGGAAATTTGTCTCTGTGGTACGGTAAAGAGGAGAGTTGTCCCCTCTGCGAGGCCCAAGAGCAAATCTGCAGCACATGTTGGCTGGGTGCATGACCACCTTGGCACAAGGATGCTACAGGTGGCGGCATGTTCAGGTTCTACAAAAGCTGGCTAAGATCCTAGTGGTGTGTAACATAAAGGCAAACAAATGCCATCATGCTCCTCAGAGCAAGAGTACAAACATTGAGTTTGTACACATACACATCTGTGTGTCTGTCTGTCTGGAAGCAAATCGTTTGGTTTTCAGTTAATCTTTTTCTGTGTAGTATTGACTTTATTAATACATTTATTAGACTAACATTATGTGAACCTACTAGTGCAATTGCAGTTAGGTCTCGAGTGTGTGGACTCGTTTTTTTTTTTTAAACAGGTAATGTCAAAGAGCAGAGGATGTGACCTTTCCTGTTTAATCTCCATTAGGGGAGACATTTTACTGCATAAGTAGACACACATCACTATACCCTCACTGGACTCATGACATATAAGACCTATGCTCTTACAACCCACACGGAAATGTCAGACAGTTCACCATGCCTCCAAAGAACATATGTCCTCCCTAACACAAACATTAGATGAGGCATAATGTAGATCCCTACTACTAAATTGCAAATGCGCACAGCACCATGACAACTGTAACTGCCAGCAGAAACAGTTGCATAATTTAAGTTCCATAAAATAATAGTTTTAATTTAGTAAGTAACCACGTTTAAATATATCATATATATACTTATATTTATCTGCATTTCTTTTACTTTGAAATACATGTACAAGCTGACTTGTTTATGTAGGCTTATATAGCGGAACTATTGTTCTGAGGTTTGTTTGATTCGGACGATTATTAATGTTGCATCAGCATCGTAGCATCGGAGAATGTCATAACGTGTACAGAGCTAACTGCGGCTAGTTAAGTTTTTTGGTAATGTCATTACATTTGTAAGTTCATCAAGGGACACACGGAAGAGAAGTTACCTGTTTGTTTCACTCCCCTGGAGTTCTCACGGCATGTTTGATGGCATCGAGGATGATATGATCTGACAAATAAATGTCCGTAAAAAAAGAACGCCTTGTGTCCGTGTCTGTTAACTGGAGGGAGCTATAACAACACCATCTTATCTGACATTCAATCTTGAAACTAAGCGGCTGGCTTTTACTTGATCAAACTAGTTGATGATAAAATGGATGAGAATTGACTTAAAGGTGTACTCAGCAATTGTTTTTAGTATATCATTTTTGAAGTGTTGCCTACACTGACTGGCCTGGATGCAGCATCATTCAAACACAATAGTTTTCAGTTAACTATGGCATTGTAGAAATGTACTATTCACAGTTAGTCACGATTAGTCCAAAAACAGCTCCGTTAGTTAGATTAATAAGTAGTATTTGGCTGGTAATGTGATTCTAACATGGATGTCCCCTTGAGGAGACCCTCTCTATGATGAATAAAATGCTTTTATAAAGTTAGGCTACACATATGACTGGAGTCTTCATCTCGTGTGTGAGTGGTCATGGTTATTATTCATTTAATGTATTTATTTAATGAGGAAAAAATGACTGAGTGTACCTTCAAGGCCTATTCACACACAGCAATTTTCAGTGTGAATGTTTGCTGCAAACAATCTATTGAATAGCAACTATTTCATATGACGCTATTACAATAACACCACATCTAACAAATCATCCACTTTTTCAGGATTTACCATAATTGAGGACTTTTTTTTTTGTTTCACAAAAATATTAGATGCAAATACATATTTCTCGTGAAACTAAATATTTACCGTAACACACTACAAATGAATCTTATAAGATCTTACACTTCCTAAAGGGATGATAAAAGTCAAAAGAGCAATCTGCTCTCAGACATTACTTAAGAGTGACAGTAGATCATTCGCGTTGGTCTAAACCCTGATGCTAAAGAGACCCATTTAATTTATATTTATGAATTTATATATGACACGTATTATTAATATATACTACCCAAACTGATCATTCGAATAGAACTAGTACCAGAATCGAGCGATAAAGTTTATAGAATGTGATCTGTTTTCGACTGATTTTGTCTGCATAAAGAGGTCGCGGGAGAAACGAGTCTCAGTTCCTGTTCCAGAACAAAACTCAAAACAAACGTTTGAGCCTCAACATTTATTTATGTTTGTTTGTGTCTGAATGCAAAATCATTTTTAGTAGAATATTTAGCTCTGTGGGTTCATACAATGCAAGTGAATGGTTGCCAGAACTTTGAAACTCCAAAAAGCACATAAAGGCAGCATTAAATAAATCAATAAGATTCCAGTGGTTAAATTCATGTCTTCAGAAGTGATATGATAGCTGTGGGGCTGTCACTGTGAGGTGACAGTGCTACCCACTGAGCCACCATAAATACTTTTAAAACAAATTCTATCTTTGTCTTTTTGTATAGTTTTCTCTGCTGGCCAAGTATGGATGGGCCGTTCTCTCAGACTGTGGTTTGAAGGGATGTGTTACAAACGGAGGTGGTGGGCGTGTCTGACTGTAGACTTGTGTGTTGCTCTACCCCTGGAGATCAGCAGAAATTCTGTTAGCATTGAATCTGGAGGGCAGGTAATATCACACACAAACACATTGTATTCAAGAGATGGAATCCAAATAAACCATCTAAAATATTACTCATTTGTAATATTTATGCATTTTTATTCACAGACCTATTGCAAAAGGAATCCTGTTTATGAGTGCATATTTTATGCACTGCGGCTGACAAAAAAATTAAATGTAGGAAATACAGAAACTGATGACTCACATCCTCACCCTTTAATTGCAGTGTGGTAAATACTCTTACCCTGGTTTCTGCTAAGCAGAACATTTGAACCCTGGCAGCTGTAGAAGTGGAAAAACATGCTGTGATTGGTTTGACGTAATGTAAAACCTTCCTCATATGGTGATGAATTTGGCATTGCTGGCTCTCGAAGTATTTTATAAAGCATTTTCTTAAATAGTAAAACAGTGGTTTCATTTTATCATGGTTTTATTATTTTGTAAAGAAGTCAAATTATTTAATTAGACACTATAAATGAATTATATACTTTTATGATTAGGCAAAATGTAATATTATACATATGTAATTTTTGATTAAATTAAAATTACATTTGATTAAAGGGAGAGTTCACCCAAAAATTATTCCCAAAAGGTTTTATAGTCATTTACTCACCCTCATGCCATCCCAGATGTGCATGACTTTCTTTCTTCTGCACAAATAAAGATAGTTTGATGAATATTTTGAAGAAATCAAGCTCTGTTGTTCTATGCAAGGCAAGTGAATGGTGACCAGAATTTTGAAGCTACAAAAAGGACATAAAGGCAGCATAAAAGTGATTCATATGACTCCAGTGATTAAATCCATGTATTCAGAAGCGATTTAATAGGTGTGAGTGAGAAACAGAACAATATTTAAGTGGCGATATGCACGATGAGTGCGATTCGCCAAAAAACAAAAGAAGAAGAATGTGAAAGTGGAAGAGGAGGGGGAGCGGGGATTTATAGTAAAAAAGGATGTAAATATTGATCTGTTTCTTATCCAGACCTATCATATAACTTCTGAAGATATGGATTTAACAACTGGAGTCATATTTATCATTTCTAATGACATCATGGCCCTTTTGTATTTAGGCAAATTTGTCTGTTTTTGTATTCTCATGCATAATTTCACATTCATTTTTATTTCTATAAAATGTAAATATCTCTTTCTTTTTTACCATTTTTTTTCATTTGAAAATTTCAGGAGCATGAAATCAGGCCATCTGCTTCAGACTATATACCTGGAAAAGATTTTAACCGTGACAAACTACATGAGGGGATATTCTTACAGAGTAAGTGAATGTATAGCTCTCATGTGATTGCATGTGCCACACATGTGAGTATGTTAGTGTATAACCTTGTGTTTTCCTTCCTGCAGAATGTGCTGTGTTACTTCAGAATACAGGCAATGGCTGTGACAAAGAGAGAAACACATGAATCCACTCACAGGCAAACACATCACATTTGCATCTATCAGAGCAGAATGAGGTAAATATTCTGGTATCAATACACATAATGATAAATAAAGATTTTTCTCTCTAGGTTAGTAGATGGTGATGTCTTTGGCTCTGGGCTTGTTGGCATTTCCAGTCTGGTCATCTTGCTCTTTGGGATCTCAGAGAAAGTGTGGCTAAAGTTGGATGAGTTGTGTCGACCAGCCCGATGGGTGGGGTCAAACACTCAGCTTACTGGATATTTGAATGGAGATGTGTGTATCAATAAAAATGTAATCATAAACAGATATGCCATAATACCAAACTTTGCACCAGTTAAAGGCAGTCAGTCAGTTTTGTTACTTATTATTAAACTAAATTGTGTTGTTTGTTAAATAATTATATTGTTAAATTATAAAACTTTAAAATTGTTATATTGTTAAAATTGTTAATAAAATTCACCTGGATTGAGGTGAGTATCCACGCCACTATGAGGAACTACTAAATAGTGGGAAATGAGCATTCCAAATTGGGAGAAAAGGGGATAAAATACAAATAAATGTAAAATAAATCAATACCAACTTTAAACAATATTGGCAATAGTAATATTACATGAGATTATGTTTCTGCACTTTTTGGATGGGATATTTAAAATATATTTTACAAAATAAATGTATTTCTTAGAGACATGATGATTAAAGTTGGGATTTGGTCATTTTGAATTTTTTTTACAGTACGTTTGATTAATTGTATTAATAGTTATTTGGATACCTTTTTTTTTTGTCAACACTGTCACGGACATAATGGAAATTGCTACATTTTAAAAATGCAATGTTGTCACTCTCTTCTCAACCCCGTCACTCTCGCATCAATAGGCTACTTGCACTTGAATAGTTTTAACACCATGTTTCATTCAAGTAAATACATAGAATTTGTAGAAAATGCACAATATATTGACTATTCCATATTTTTGTTGCAGTATTCAAATATGCAGTGAATAACTTAATCTCGCCACAGGTTTACAATGAAAAATATGACGGGTTGTTTGATGGAGTTTTTTTTTTTTTTTAAATGTATCTATACATTCATAAATAAACAAACGTGACAATTTCAAAACTGCATCTGGGATGTGTAGTGAGGATTGTGTGGCGCATGCGCAGTGTCAGTCTCGTGCATTGTGGGAGCGTAGTGTCAAACATGGCGGCGCGCAACTTTGCCCGGTTTGTCCCATCACTGAACCAAGTATTTATTAACCGTGTCAATAATGCTGCGATATTAACAGCAGTTCCGCTCATTCACGGAAGAACATTCTCACACCTGACTAATGGACACAAGTCTTCGCTGGCGCAGGTATGTATGTATGTATGTGTGAATGACTAATGACTTCCAATGACCTACCAGTGTCTTTAGTAACACTGACTTACATGATAGAATAACAACTATATTTAACATATTTCAGTTGCTTCATAGCGTATAGATCCAATCAGTAATGATTCTATTTAACTTATTTAACAGTTTTATTGTGTCAAATCTTTTTTGTCTCTTTTGAATTCCATACATGTTTTTTCCGCTGTATTCAATTACGATTTAATATGTAAGCCTATATATTGCAAGATTACATTTAGCTATACAATTATGATTATACACACACACACACAAACACACACACATACATGCATGCATGCATGCATACATACATACATAGGCTGCCAAAAGTTTGGAATAATGTACAGATTTTGCTGTTTCAGAAGGAAATTTGTGCTTTAATTCACCAAAGGCATTCAACTGATCACAAAGTATAGTCAAGGACATTACTGATGTAAAAATCATAATTTGAAAAAAGTCATTTTGATCAAATCTAGACAGGCCCCATTTCAGCAGCCATCACTCCAACACCTTATGCTTGAGTAATCACGCTAAATTGCTAATTTGGTACTAGAAAATAATTTGCCATTATATCAAACAGATTTGAAAGCTATTTGGTGTATTAAATGAAGCTTAAAATTGTATTTGTGTTGTTTTTGAGTTGCCACAGTATGCAATAGATTGGCATGTCTTAAGGGCAATATTAGGTAAACAATTGCAAAAAAGAAACTGCTTTCTCTAGAAACTCATCAGTAAATCATTGTTTTGAGGAATGAAGCCTATACAATGCTTGTAATTGCCCAAAAAAGATTTCATACAAAGGTGTACACTACAGTCTTCAAAGACAAAGGACAACAGGCTCTAACAAGGACAGAAAGAGATGTGGAAGGCCAGATGCCCGACAAGACAGCCATGGGGTGAAATGTCACCTGAGTATTTGGACAAACTGACAGCTAGAATGCCAAGGATCTGCAAAGCTGTCATTGTTGCAAGTTGAGGATTTTTTAATGAGAACACTGAAGTAGTTTAATAATTTTATTTTTCAAGTTGTAATAGTAATTTTTCACATTATTAATGTGCTGACTATACATTGTGATCAGTACAATGACACTGTGGTGAATAAAAGTACCAATTTCTAATTCATAATTGTATAGCTAAATGTAATCTTGCAATATATAGGCCTACATATAATAAATCGTAATTGAATACAGCAAAAAAAAAGAAAAAATTTATGGAATTCAACCAATCAAATGATTTGACACAATAATACTGTTAAATAAGTGAAATAGAATAATTACTGATTGTATATGCAACTCGTTTGGTTAAAACTTTGGATCTATACACTATGAAGCAACTGAAATATGTAAAATATAGTTATTTTATCATGTAAATCAGTGTTACTAAAGACACTGGTAAGTCATTGGATGTCATCATCATAATATATTTTATCTATGTGATTGCTTGCCCCTCATAAGACTTGAGCATCTTCAGTCATTGGTTGTACTGCATTGTAGTTTTACCCTGGTTGTCTCTTGTGGCAGATGCTAAATGTTGTATTTAAAACATGTTTTTCATTACTGTCTGTCTTTTGAAGATCTCTGCCAATACGCTTCACGTCTCTCAGTGGAGGCAGTACAGTGATTTGCCCCCATTAACTCTACAGAGTGTCCATGACCGTGTGCTCTATGTGCTGAAGCTGTATGACAAAATCAACCCTGAGAAGGTAGATACTCTAATAGCTGGTCGGATGGACAACATGTATTTTGAATTTGGCTTAAACATAATCCACACTCTAGAGTCAAAGTTTTTACAGTGACATTAATTTAATTGTTCATTCGCTATAGCTCCAGGCTACATCTCACTTCATGAAGGACTTGGGATTGGACAGTTTAGATCAGGTGGAGATCATCATGGCCATGGAAGATGAATTTGGTTTGTCCCTCTTTTACAATTTTTGTTAAAAATCTTGCAAATACAGAAATGAAGAACACCTAAATTATTTTGGGATGAGTAGAAAAATGAGCTCTAGTTTTGTGAGAAAAACACCTTATACCTCTAATTCACATCTTTCATACATAAATCATGCACTCTCTTTAGAGGCAAATGAGGGATCTGGTGTAGATTTGTTGAATGGTGTCTTATAACAAAGTTTGAGTGTGGACATCAACATTCAAAAACTATACCATATGCCATCTTGAAAATATGAACTATTTATTGCGAAGCGGCACGCTATTAAACACAATGACCACTGACATGGATTATAGGGTAATTTTTCCATTACAAATCCTATACTTACTGTGCAATATCACATTGAGAATCAATGGTTTCATCAAAAAGCTGAAAAATGTTGCTTTCAAAGGCTTTATATGGAGGTAGGATGAAAATAATGTGTATTTCAAACAGTTCTGAAACCAGTGTGGAAAGACAGCACACTTGAGGTTAAGTCAATCACTAAATATGAAGCAAGGGAGCTTTCCTATGCAGCTCAGTGCATTCACTCCTAACATCCAACCAAAACTTCTGATTCATTCTGCAGTTGATGTTTGGACCACTCAACATCATTTATGCAAATTTCTGATTGGTAAAATGCTTCACTTGTTTCACAATGCAAAGAGAGAACATTGAGATTTGTTGTTAAAGTAGCAAAAAACATTGTAACATAAATGTCAAATAATTTTTATTTTATATGTTTTTATTTGTGCTCTTGCCAATACACATTGTTTCAAAGCAGCTTTACAAAACATCAGCTGTAATGTCTCAAAAATATGAATAACCAACACTCCTGGAAACATAAACAATTTGATAAAAAAAA
The DNA here is from genome assembly GCF_025860055.1 of Xyrauchen texanus. Classification (NCBI taxonomy): domain Eukaryota; kingdom Metazoa; phylum Chordata; class Actinopteri; order Cypriniformes; family Catostomidae; genus Xyrauchen; species Xyrauchen texanus. Next base: position 35,233,704 of record NC_068286.1, on the reverse strand, counting down.
AATCTGACTTTCTATAGCTTGTATATATTAAACATTTCACAGCTTAGTACCGCTGTCCCCATATGAGGACATACATTTTTAGGAATACTATTTGCTCTAAAATAACATATTTTTGCATGTTTATTAGGGGCTACTATTTACAAATCAAACAACTCGGGAGGATAATGAAAAAATAGTAAGTGTGATATTGAATATGCCTAAGGAGTGGCAGAACGGGGTGGTGGTTCCCCTCTTCAAAAAGGGGGATCAGAGAGTGTGTGCCAACTACAGGGGTATCACACTTCTCAGCCTCCCTGGTAAAGTTTACTCCAAGGTGCTGGAGAGGAGGGTTCGGCCGATTATCGAACCTCGGATTGAAGAGGAACAATGCGGTTTTCGTCCTGGCCGTGGAACGACGGACCAGATCTTTACTCTCGCAAGGATGCTGGAGGGGGCCTGGGAGTATGCCCATCCGGTCTACATGTGTTTTGTGGATCTGGAGAAGGCGTATGACCGGGTCCCCCGGGAGAGACTGTGGGAGGTGCTGCGGGAGTACTGGGTGGGGGGGTCCCTTCTTAGGGCGATCCAATCCCTGTACGTCCAAAGCGAGAGCTGTGTCCGGGTCCTCGGCAAAAAGTCGAGTTCATTCCATGTGGGGGTTGGTCTCCGCCAAGGCTGCGCTTTGTCACCAATCCTGTTTGTGATATTCATGGACAGGATATCGAGGCGTGGTCGGGGTGGAGAAGGTGTGCGGTTCGGTGGGCTGGGGATCTCATCGCTGCTTTTTGCAGATGATGTTGTCTTCATGTCATCATCGGTCCATGACCTTCAGCTCTCACTGGATCGCTTGGCAGTCGAGTGTGAAGCAGCTGGGATGAGGATTAGCACCTCTAAATCTGAAGCTATGGTTCTCAGCAGGAAACCGATGGAGTGCGTACTCCAGGTAGGGAAGGAGGTATTGCCCCAAGTGAAGGAGTTCATGTACCTCAGGGTCTTGTTCACGAGTGAGGGGACAATGGAGCGGGAGGTTGGCCGGAGAATCGGGGCAGCGGGGGCGGTATTGCACTTGCTCTATCGCACCGTTGTCACGAAAAGAGAGCAGAGCCGAAAGGCAAAGCTCTCGATCTACCGGTCAATTTTTGTTCCTACCCTCACCTATGGTCATGAAGGCTGGGTCATGACCGAAAGAACTAGGTCACGAGTACAAGCGGCCAAATTGGGCTTCCTCAGAAGGGTGGCGGGCTTCTCCCTTAGAGATAGGTTGAGGAGCTCAGTCATCCGTGAGGAGCTCGGAGTAGAGCCGCTGCTCCTTTGCATCGAAAGGAGTCAGTTGAGGTGGTTTGGGCATCTGGTAAGGATGCCCCCTGGCTGCCTCCCTAGGGAGGTGTTTCAGGCACGTCCAGCTGGGAGGAGGCCTCGGGGAAGACCCAGGATTAGGTGGAGAGATTACATATCCAAACTGGCCTGGGAACGCCTCGGGGGTCCCCCAGTCAGAGCTGGTTAATGTGGCTCGGGATAGGGAAGTTTGGGGCCCCCTGCTGGAGCAGCTGCCCCCGCGACCCGACTTCGGATAAGCGGTTGAAGATGGATGGATGGATTTTATATTGTTATCTTATAACAATAAATAAATAAGACATCTGAAATAAAGAAATATCTGGAAAATATTTACTCTATATTAAGTTAACCACATATCTTTTTTCTATGCACTTTTAGAGTACCGGTATGTAAAAACTTGACGAAAAACATTTTCAATTAAATTCAAATCTATTTGTAGTCCTTAGAAAACAGAATGAAACCGTAATAATTTTCAGTTTGGTAAATGTTTACTTTTTTATTCATTCATAATTTTTTTCTCTAAACTTTTCTGCGGACCCCCTAGCACACCCTTGCAGACCCCAGTTTGAAAACCCCTGCACTCAAACAAACAAACAAAAACAACAACAAACTATTTCTCTTTGAAATAAAGTTTTCCTTGTAAAAGTCCATTTAAATCTATTTTAGCAATAGCAGAACCTGCATACAATCAGCATCATTAATATACCCCTTTATATGAACTTGGTAATAACCGGTAGTCTTTTTTTTTTATGTATTTACATAACCATGTTTGCTCTCGTGTGCAGGTTTTGAGATCCCTGATACTGAAGCAGAGAAGTTGATGACACCACACGAGATCATTCAGTACATCGCTGACAAGAAAGATGTCTATGAATGAGAATGACAAATTATTGTGAGTTCAAATATTAAAGACAAATGTCAACAGAAAATTCAGTAATTTTGTTCCTAATAGGGTCACTCTTTTTCATCCAGGCAAAGAGAATCCTGTCACATGACAAACACCATGGATGTTTTGTCACAAACTGCTCTTTTTTTCTTCTGTTTTTCTTTTTGTATTTAGATAAATCTGTGTTCATAATTTTGTTTTTGGTTGCTTGTAATGTTCAGGATGGCATAATTTTCTGCTAGATGCATTAACAAGCTCCTTATTCATACAATAAGTGTGTGAACGTAATGTGAATAATTCATATGATACTACAATAATAAAGAGATTAAATCACTTTTAAAGGACCTCATGTATGTCTGCGTTCAGATGTATGAAGACCATTTGACATATACCATCTTTGTCAGTAGGACTGGCCACATCATTAAAATAATATTGTGGGATAAAAACAAAATAAGCTGTATTGACAGCATCAGTGGCATGTTGTCTATTTCCACAGAAGATATTTTCAACGTACCTCAGTTTGTGAAAAAATAAATAATGTGTCAGGAAAGGCACTTACAATACAAGTCTATGGGGCAACTGTTTGCAACTCTTAATGCATATATACATATGTGCAACATTCTTTGCTTTTTGACATATAAAGCATTTGCAAACCGGCAAAAAAGGCAAGACCACACTTGAAACTGAAAAAAGAATGTATCAGCAATACGAATGTGGTAGAATACAAAAAGTTGCCAGAGATTACATTAAAAGTAGGAGTCGCATTAGATATGATCAGCAGGTAATGATAAAGCACATAGACACTTGCAAATCCCTGGGATCTGTTAAAATAAGTGGATGCTGAAATAATAGTTTAATATGGGTTTAAAGTATGAGTCACACTACTACTACTACTATGCACAACCTACTGAAAATGTTTGCCAAGTCCAGTGTTTCAGTTTAGAATTTTCCAGAGTTTGAGCCAAGAGAGTGCTACACAGGTTATTTGGAAGAATGGAATGGATAGAAGAATTTTACAAATTTTATTAGTGTTTACTAAAGTGCTGGAAAAGAAAAATGTCCTATTTTTCTTTTCCAGCACTTTAGTAAACACTAATACTTCCACTACAACCATTTACACCCCATAAATAATATTAACAACTGTTAACAATTATTATAACATGGCTGGAGATAATGATACTTTCACATTCTTGTCTAATGAATTTAAAAAATCCACAAATGTAAATAGATTCTTGTAGTGACAGTTCAGAAGATTCATGCATAGTCTCAACCATAGCATTTCCTTTAGAACTGTTATTTTTGATGATATAACAAAGAGGAAGATAAGCCAAAACCTTTCATTTAAAACCTATCATATTGCTTCTGAACACATGGATTTAACCACTGGAGTCGTATGGTTTACTTTAGGTTGCATTTATGTGCTTTTTGGAGTTTCAAAGTTCTGGCCACCATTCACTTTCAATGAAATATTGTTCTAAAATCTTTGTGTTCACTAGAAGAAAGCAAGTCATCCACATCTGGGATGATATGAGGGTGAGTAAATGAGAGAATTCTCATTTTTGGGTGAACTATCCCTTTAACTTTCAGTAAGAGATGTCCTACATAATGTTATATACCATCTCAAGGTTGATTGATAAAGCAGCTCAAAGTACCACCAACACAGTACATTTTCACAGTTTCATAAATACACAGAAAAGCTGTCATTATGTGATAATTTATGTTTTATCTAAATTTTTTAAATAAGTGATTTGGCATTGCAATAAAATCAGACATGGTTTAAGAACTGTGATTGATAGAGTACAACAGAGGTTAGATGTAACAAAAACTTTTAGCTTGCTCTTAGGCATGTGTTTCTGTTAATGTGTGTGTTACTGGACATCTATGAAAATATGTGATGATGAGAGGCGAGGGAGGGACGCTCCAGGCTGTTCCTCTTCTGTGTGTGTATGAGTGTCAAGACATTTTTGTGCATGTAGGAAATTTTAAATACTTTTAATACATTTATCTCAGATTCAGACACACATTTTCGGCCTTGGACTGAAAGGAATTTATGTTGGCTGACAGTAACTGTGTCTCAAAACCTAGTGAGTTGCCTACAAAAATGTACTGTGTTGGTGGTACTTTGATATCATCAGTTAGTTATATAAATGAAAGGTAGGACCATATTCTAAAAGTGAAAACATGGTTCTCTTGGGTACTTTTTTTGTGTGCGTAGACAGCAATTTTGGGCATCACAGGCTTGTTCAATCTCTGAAAACTGTTGTTTTTGTAGGCGGCTCATTAAGTTTTAAGGCACAGAGAGTTGATATTGACAATGATCCCTATAGTGACCGTCTATTTGATCTAATTTATAGTATAAATTGATAGCACAAGCTTGTAAGGCGAGCACAAAAAATGTCTCTGTTTTCTCTGTTAACCACACACATACATGACTTAACTATCTTATAAGGACATACCACAGAGTTCTGTGGTTATGTAATTCTAATTAGGCCTACTAACTGTGGTACAAACCCAAAAAACAAAGCATTAATTATAATAATAATTGGGCCTATTATAAAACATTATTTTATGATTTTTTTTTTCTAAATGACAACATCCCCAAGTACACCCCAAATAATTGTTCGTGTTTAGCTAAATCAATCTTAAAGTTTTTTTTTCTCCCCAATTTGAAATGCCCAATTCCCAAAATGTGCAGCTTTTAAATTATGCAAAAAAAAAAAAAAAAAAAAAAAAATATATATATATATATATATATATATATATATATATATATATATATATATATATATATATATATATATAATATGTTTTATATATATTAGCCTATTTTTAGCCTAGATTTACACATTTCAATTTTGTAACAAACTTCCATCAAACTGAATTGTGAACTGTTTTACTGAAATTAAATTAATACATTTTTGTATTTTATTTAATCAAAGATTACTCAATTCGATTTTATGGAATTTCTAATTAAACTGAAATGCGTAAATCTTATAATTATTTTTTTGAGTGAGGCCACACACACACACACACACACACACACACACACACACACACACACACACACACACACACACACACACAAACACTCATGTTGTGTTTCCATGTTTTATGGGGACTTTCCATAGACATAATGGTTTTTATACTGTACAAACTTTATATTCTATCCCCTAAACCTAACCCTAACCCTAAACCTAACCCTCACAGAAAACTTTCTGCATTTTTACATTTTCAAAAAACATAATTTAGTATGATTTATAAGCTGTTTTCCTCATGGGGACCAACAAAATGTCCCCACAAGGTCAAAAATTTCGGGTTTTACTATCCTTATGGGGACATTTGGTCCCCACAAAGTGATAAATACACGCTCACACATACACACACACACACACACACACACACACACACACACACACACACACACACACACACACACACACACACACACACACACAACCAAGTTAATGGAACCCAAACCCATGTGGGCGAAGTGATCATCAATATGCCCTACTCACTACGAAGGACAGAGCTTTTGATGTGGGTACATAACATTACATTTTGAATGTGCCCTTCATTAAAAGTCTTGTGAAAGGGCTTTTTGTGAATAAACAAATAAATAAATAAATAATACTTTCTTACTTTTGTTTGGAACGACACTTCAGGTGGCGTCCCCTTCCCCAAGTGCCTTTCAAGGGTGCAAAAACGCTGTTTGGAAAATGCCCTGTCTCAAACTTTTTTTTCTCTTTCTCTTAAACTTTTTAACCGCTTCCGTCCCATTTCCCTCTTTAAAAAGATGCCTAATCGCAATCATATGTTTACCCTGTTTTCTACACCCCGCAGGCGCGCGCGCACACGCGCGTGAGTTATATTTCACCGAGCTGCTCGTCCACAGGGTCTCTGCGCGCGGACTGAGGGATGTACCCTTACTCTTCTATAAAATAGATTTTTTTTTTCTCCAAAAGTCTAAAGTCCTATATACACAATATTTTAGGAGTGTAAGACGTTCTTTATGGAATCAACTGTTAGGACGGATTCCTGCCTGGAATGTTTCGGTTCACAAAATGCGTCGTTTTGTGTATCTTTTACTGTTTATTTTCGCTCCAGGTAAGAGTATAATTTTATTTACACATGAGGACATTTAAGTGCTAGGCATCTTATAGCGTTGAAAACAGAAAATAACGTAATATTTTTACAGGCTATATTATTTATTATAAACAATATTGATAGACTACGTAATGCACAGTGGTGGATCTATAACACGGACTTACAAAAATGTACCTTGGAGATTCAGTCAAGATACCATAGTTACAACAGTATTGTTACTACTCTAATATTATAATAAAGTAAATGGGGTCTCCCTCTTACAAAAAGTTTCGTTACTATGGTACAATGATGGAATCAAATGGTAACACCAGTATATACATGGTTAGGTACAAATAATACAACATGCTACTAAGCTACAATAATATTTAATGATAGTGGAGACTAATTCAAATTTACCATTGATTTATTGTAGTAATAATGATGTTTCGGCATAACCTATACTACTACACTTTTGTATGGGACTTATGAAATAAGATTATCTTCAATAAAAACATATTTAATGTACCTAAACTACTGTAGTACCACATTTCTGGTGGCTAATACCCAATTTTTTTTTTTTTACTGTAATAACTATGGTGTTTTGGCAAAGAGTGTGGTAAAATTAGTAACATTATTGTATGGAAAATAGGATCCTTAAATAGCATTAACTTGTATTAAAAAAGAAAAATTTTATAAAATAAATGAGTGCTTCTTAATTTAGTGATGATTGAGGATAATCATGATGTTTCTTTTCATAGGTAATGCATCGTTGAGCTTGAGTTCAGACTGTGGTGGTAAAATTAATGTTCTTCGAAAGAGGAGCGGCTCTATCAGGTACTCTTTACCCAGTAAACTACACCCCACCAGATCAACATTAAACAATATTACCCAAAAGTGCATGAATAAACTTCTGGATGTTACTTCCACTTGGATTATTGATGCGCATGAAAATCAGACAGTGTGGATAGATGTAATTTCTGTTGGTTATGGCGCTTGTCTTGGGATTACATTTGGGAATGAGGATAAACTGACCTATGAAAAAGAGGAGCGTGTGCTGTTCTCTGGAACTGGGAGAACCATCATTGAATGGAACTTAAGAAGGACTATGAAAACTTCAGGTGCATTACATCTGAGTAAGTTTAATGACTGCAAAGTGTTACCAAAAACAAATACAGTAATATATACGTATTCAAGAAACCAATTTGAAAGAAATTTCACATTTCTGACATTTCTATTTATATGGAGTATATAAACAGTATCTAATTTGAAGGTCAGCGTATGGTTGTGTATTTCCCATGGTGCTGGAATTCTGTGTCTTGAATAATCCTGACATTCCTGTTTCCATTCATCTTTTGTGTTTCTAAGGATGGAACACGTCAGAGGACAGCCATGTTCTTGCTTTAAGGCCTTCCACACACTCTGACACTGACTCAGTGTCTCCTTTTCCCAGTGGCTCAAACAGTGTGACATTCACCCCAGACATTCCCAGCCCAGGCAATGTGGCCCCCATAACATATACTCTCAGGGGCGAGAGTGTATGGCAGGGCGAAGGAGTGTCTGACCTTGCAGATAAGAGCAGATCTCACTTTCCACAGGAAAACACAAACAATGGACAGGAAACAGCTGGAGCCTGGATCTCTGACCTCATACACACTGGCACACATTCTTATTCTGATACACACATTGGGGCAGATACAAACCCTGCCCCTAAAACACACATAAACACATTTACTGCGTTGTCCTACAAAACTTCTTTGGCTCTATCTTTCACTGAAATACAGTCATCATTGCTGTCCTTACACACTACACCCAGCCAGGCAACTGATATTACTGGAAAAACAAGCACAGTGTTAGACACAAGCGATGTGACACACATTGAGTTACATACAGGAAGTTCAGAGCACACAGATTCTCACACATTTACTAAAACTCAGTCTAGCACAGTTAGGGGTAAAAGAGGTGATCCACAAAGTTCAATGTTTCCAACAGCCAGGTTCCCTTCTATCAGGCCAGGTAATAGAGACACAAATCAAGGCCCATTGAGCAAAACCTCTAAACAGACAGACTTCCTCAGTGACATTCCTAACAAAGATCAGCATGAGGTTACCACAGTGATGGTCCCTAACATGTTTAGAATAATAGAGAGGATTGAAAAGAGTCTGTTCCATCAGAATACTCTTGGAATCACCCATGACAACCGACCTATAGCGTCAGAAATGGACAGAACGGATCACTTTCCAAGGTCAGCTCATCCAAATCGAAACATTAATAATCAAACACACTCAACGATCTACAGTGATTCAGAAATGGTTAGTAGCACACCTGCTGCGGTTTCAGAGTTACCAGACGTTAATCAAACCAACCCAATAATGTTTTCAGATAACGATGCGACTGTATACTCTGGTTACTCCAAGTCTTTTGATTCTACAAGTGGAAAAACTGAAATTCCAATAAATGTTACCATCCTCTCTGCAACTGAGAAAGACCCAACAACCTCAGGTAAAACAAACATATGCTTTCAACAATCCAGTTCGCTCACACGTCACATAACACAAAGTCATCTTCTCCAGTAGCATCAACCATCCACATCTCACACACCATACAAACCCAGCCTAATACAAGCAAGCTCAGCATCTGTGTCCATCACTACTGAAATATCTGATCTGTTGTCACACATCAGTAACAAAATAATTCTTTCTTCATTCTTATTTACTACCCCTCCAGATCGGACCCCTGCTGAGAGTACAAGTACACCAGAGGGAGATACAAAACCATCTCTTTTTAGAAGTGGTTGTGGCAACCGTACATGCACCTCATATTTACCTTCTACAGAGAGACAAGATGAAGAAAGACAGGAAAGCCCCATAACAACGCCTCCATCAATCCCTTCATCCAGTTCTACTAATCCTCAGATTAATCCCAACGTGACCACTGATATCATGTTTGAAGGTATCTTTGCAGTAAGATTAAAAAACTACACAGAGGATGAGGAACTTGAGATGTCATCATCAGAGGTCCATACCTATAGTCCAACAAACTCACCACCACTAACTGTAGAATCACCAATGCACTCACTTGCCCCTCAGTATTCACCGACACCTTCTGAAAACACTCAGAGTGATTTCAGATTTTCTACTGTTATTATTGACCAAGCAAGTAGTGGACAAACTGTGGATGTAAGTAACTCCAGTCCTACTTCCAGTAGCGTGACTACTTTCAGTAGTTTCAAGACAACTCTTGGTTTGGCTCCATTTAATGACATTCATACTGGTTCAATGGAAAACACTGAAAGCTTTACCTCTCAGACTACAGGGACTGCTGTGACACTGAGTCCATCATCTGCTGACATCACATCTAACTACATCTCTAACAGATCTGCAGTCAGGGTGTCTGATAATGCTGTTCAACCCACCTCACATGTTAGCATGACCACTTCACATTGGGACACCAGGCAAACTACTTCACAACCCACAATGTCTCCACATGCTACATCTACAGAAAATCCTAGAGTGCGTCTCCGTACGCACACTCCACTGCCACAACCTAACACCATCAGACCTTCAAAACATACAACCACAAGCTCCTATCTTACTCAAACAATGTTATCACATACAGTGTCCACACACTCAATCACTCAGACACAATCTTGGATCCAGTCTACTGCATCCAGCTCTGATAGGCTATGGCCACACAGGAGGCAATTTTTCATAGTGGAGGATCAACCAGCAATCATCAAGGGTGAGCACCATTTCTGTCAACTGTGTTCAACAAAACCTTTTTCTAAAATACATACTAAAATGTTAACCATGGCTGGTCAGCAGCATATTGTATTTCATCTACTTTACCAGCAAGATTGTTCAAGAAGCTTCACCAGAAACACCATGTCATCAGCTTGACCAGTAGCAAGCCAGTACTAACCAGCATTAACCAGCTTGGACAACTTGGAAATTCACAAAAATATCGAAACGCCATTAAAACAAGATAAAAGTACAGTACTTTAGAAGGAAATTGATATATGGTATTATTAGGTCTTGTGTTGAGGTTTATGCTTAAAACTTGGCAAAAGTAATTGCCAATGGGGTAAAAATGTACTTGTTTTCCATTTGAATTACATATATTTTTCTTACCCTATTGAAAAACAGGTTTTTCTTGTTTTTCTTGTCCAACCTCACAACATTTGGTTTGATTTATCTAAAAAACAAAATAGACTTAAAAAAAGACTTCTGTCATTTTGCTTTGCAAGTAAATTAATCTTGTTTTAAGGATGTTTAGATAGTTTTACTGGACAAGACAATTTAAATACAGGTTAAATCCATCTTTCCACTGCCAATGTGGCATAGAAATCGTATTTAAATCGGCGTGTAGATGCATTTACACAGACTGTTCAATGCTGCTCAGAGCAGGCATAAATGCATCTACACAAAAATTACAATTACATACATATAATAAGATTAATGTATTAAATGTAATTTTTTTTTATATAGAAATATAAAATGAATGAAAATATGAAATTATACATTAAATATAAAACACAACCGCTATCATTATAAAATGAAAGTTTTAATGCTGTTCTGAGGTGGGTTAGAGCAGGCATCATTTAGATTGGCTCAATTTATGCTGCATTGCGTCTCACATACATTTAAGAAGGCACAGTGCAGGATTAACTTGGTGGTGTAAAGATGCCTTAAAACCACGATTTCAGTGCAAGCTGGTCTAAACTGTTCTTTTCAGCAGGGATTAGTGTAAACAATCTGGATTTTTTTTATTTTACACTACATTCCTTTCTTGTAAATTTGAATTGTTGGTCCATTTATTTGTTTTCCTAAAATACGTATATATATATATATATATATATATATATATATATATATATATATATATATATATATATATATTATGTTTCTCAGATAAAACATTTCAAGTACTCTTACAAGTCATCCTGGAAGAAAACTTTGCTCCTAGTATGAGGCTCCTTGAGGTAAAACTATTTTAATTTTACTTAATTTCCTGTAGCTACTGCAATTTTGTAATTTGACTGCCATTGCAATAATATAGTGAACATAATCCACTCCTGTAGATGGAGTCATTTCTTCAGAGGGTTGCTGGGTACCAGAGTCAACATGTGACCTGGCACAGGTAAAATGCCAACCTGCTTATGTCTGTAATACGTTTTTTAGATATATTTAGAAGTAATAAGTGTCAGCTGATAGGCTGGACATAGGTGTAATTAATTACTGATTAATATATTTAACCAATTAAATGTAAGCAATGTAGCTATTGTTTTCTGAGTGTCTAATACAGTAGACTTAAGTATCTGGACATTTAAGACACATTTGCAATGTGTGAATGTCATTACATTAGATACAAAATATCAAACCAAATGACATCTGCAAACAAATGATGCTAGAACATTTCTCGAACTAACTTTTCTGAGCCATTTTGTAATTACTTTTATAGTCCTTTTTATAGTCATTAAGTCAGTTCATAAAATTACTTCTTCAAATTTGAGATTTGATAAGTGTGGGTGAGAAACAGTTTAATAATTAAGTCCTTTTTTTTATCATAATTGGCAATTTTTCACTTTCACATTCTCATTGTTTTTATTTAATTTTCTTTTGGTTGATTCGCATTCTTCGGGCATATCGCCACCTACTGGGCAGGGAGGAGAATTTATAATAAAAAAATGACATAAAGAAACAGTTCACCAAAAAATTAAAATTCTCTCATAACTTACTCATACTCATGCAATCCCAGGTGTGTATGACTGCCTTTCTTCAGCAGAACACAAATTAAGATTTTAGAAGAATATTTCAGCTCTGTAAGTCCATAAAATGCAAGTTAATGGGAGCCAACTTTTTGAAGCTCCAAAAGGTACATATAGCTATCATAAAAATAATCCATACAATTCCAGTGGTCTAATTAATGTCTTCTGAAGTGAAACGCTAGGTGTTTGTAAGAAATAGATCAATATTTAAAATTATTTTACTAAAAATGTTCGCTTCCAGCCAGCTTGTACGTTGACAAGGGTGGAGTTCAATATGAGGCATCTCCTCCACTCCTTCACTTGCATTCAAACCGATTCAAACAGCTCTCCTCATTCATACCAAGATGGCATCGCAGTTGATGTATCCAAACCAGCCAAATGAGGCATCTATGTATTATTAACTATGCTCCTCTGTTGTAAACAATACTGCGTTTCCATTTTTCTTTCTCGTATTTGACACGTCAGTTCTCGCATGAACTTGCCAACGCGTTTGACCTCGACTCTCTTGATTTTTTTTTTTTTAAAACCTTTAAATATTGATCTATATCTTACACCAAGCATTTTGCTTTTGAAGACATTAATGAATTCAGGGGAGTCGTGTGGATTACTTAAAAAAATTATCTTCTTTTGTGTTCTTAAGAAGTCATACATCTGGGATGGCAGGAGGGCGAGTAAATTATGAGAGAATTAACATTTTTGGGTGAATAATTTTTTTAAATATTGATCTGGTTCTTACCCACACCAATCAAAGCTTCAAGTCCTGGCCAACATTCACTTGCATTGTATGGACCTGCAGAACTGAGATATTCTTCTAAAAATCATAATTTGTGTTCGGCAGAAGAAAGCAAGTCATACACATCTGGGCTAACATTTTTGGCCACTGTGTATCAGAGTGTTTGATGACACGTCGAACTGATTGGTGGTTATGACTGATCATATTATTGATTTTCTTTTTCATCAGAGGTCCAGTTCTTCAAACAGTAGTTAGATTCGAGACAGTGGAGGCGCTTGCCTGGCTTGGGAAGATGGAGTCTCTGTTACACGGGGCAGGATTAAATCCACTGCCAAAAAAAGGATTATTTGTTGGTGGAGTCAGAGTAAAAAATATTACAGTAGGAGGTAAGTGACCAACAAGGACAACTTAACCAATTACATCTGTCACATTTATCATTCATTGGTATCTGTACATGTCATATTCTTTCTCTCTCTCTCTCTCTCTCTCTCTCTCTCTCTCTCAGGTTTTCATTCAGATGTTTGTGATTGGCTGTTTGAATGCCCATCTGGCTTTCAGTGTTTTTCTTCAAAGGGTAATGTCACCTGTAGGTCTGTGTGCTACTCTGACTACTGTAAACATCAGGGCATCTGTGTCCATCGCCACGGGCAACAGCCTGTCTGTCAGTGAGTTGCATTTACAGTTACATGCAGTGTTGTTTTGAACCTTTACCAAGCTCTTGCTATACTGTACACTCATTCTTTTTCTGAAGGTGTCCTGTTGGGGAGGATTATTGGTTTATGGGTCAACGCTGTGACTTGCGCATGACCCGGCCACGTTTGGTGGGTGTGTGCTTTGGGGTATTGATCGCTGTAGCTGCAGTTATGGCCCTCCTGTCTTATCTTGCAGTGCGCCGTTTTAAAACCATGCTTATGCAAGCCAAAGTGGAGCAAACACGTAGCAGGTATCACACACAAACAATCAAAGTAATTCTCTGTCTAAACACACACATACACTCATCTATAATGTAGTAGCCACATACAGAGGGACTGAACTGAGAAACACAAAAATACACTTTCATATGTGAATGATAGTATTCTATGTATGTGTGTGTGTGTGTGTGTATGTTTGTGTGTACAGTTATCACCGATTCAATCACTTTGATGAGCTTTCAGCTCGTTTTTGGGGAAAGTCATGGCCGGGCTCAGAGGACTCTTTAGATAAACCCGTCTTCACCCACACAGATGAATTACTACACCTAAGAGCGCTTGACCGTACGTGCTGTTACCATGATGACACTCTTTCTGTTGTCTCCACATACCATGGTAGTGGAACACACCTCAACACTGTATATCCTCACAGGTACCAGAAGAATATTTATGTTACTTAGTTTTCCATTTGTTTTGTGTTCAATAATATGAGACAATATACCATTGACTATATTGGTATTGGCCAATATATGTTTTCATTATTATTTATTATCAGTATCATTCTGAATATGCAGATATTGGAAGAAATTAATATCAGGGCTTATTTATTTATTTTAATTTAAAATGTATACTTTTTTTGCCAGGTTACAAAAGGATGAGACAGTTATCCATCTTTTCTAATGAACATTGTAATGATTTGATGACTGATTTCCTATTAAGCTTGAAAAAGTTTGGATTACAGCTTTACAGTGAACATTTATATTTTAACACAGACAAGATGTAGGTAGCACAGTTCAATGGAAAGGTGGAGGCGAGAACTGGCTTTGCAATATAAATAATATTTTAATAATAAACTTAAGCAAAAAAACAAACACACACACACAGGTATCGGGCAGCTGCCCATATCTCTCTCTCTCTGTCGCACTGCCATCTCCGGTCGCCTTTATCCCTCTCAGGCTAATCAGCCAAATTAGGGGCCGGGTGTGCAGAATCATGGCCTGGCCACTCCTCCACCCTCTAGTGGATGACAGCCACGCCTCCCCAGACAGATTGGAGGCAGTCCTCCGGCCCCTGGCGGATGGAATGCCCCGCAGCGTTTTCGGTGGACAGAAGGGATCTCCCCCACCCCTGGCAGTGGTCCTCCCACTCCAGGCGGTCGGCCAGGAGTCCCTCCTCCCCTCGTGGTCAGCAGCGGTTCATCCGCTCTGAGGCAGCTGGGTTCCTCTTTTCCCTGGCGACTGGCCTTGGTTGCTCCATTGGGGTGGATGGTAGAGGCAAGGACTCTACTACGGCGCATCCCTCCTCCTTCCTGGGTTGCGGCACCAGTGTGACACAGTTTAATGGAAAGGAGGCAGCGAGAACTGGCTTAACAATATAAATAATATTTAAATAATAAAAAGCAAAAAGACAAACACACTCACAGGTGTCGGGCAGCTGCCCGTAACTCTCTCTCTCTGTCCGGTTGCCTTTATCCCGCTCGGGCTAATCAGCCTAATTAGGCCTCCGCCCTGCCTCAATGTATTTTTATATACAACATTTGTATTTATTTTATTGGCCATCATATTGATACTGGCCAGGACATACAAATAATTATCACTTATACGTATTGGTCAGCCTGATCTCATGGAATTTATGTGAACATGACAACATTTGTGCAATTCAATATGTATGAGTTTTCCAGTGAAATGTCCAGCTGGGGGCACCAAAAGTGAGTAAAATGGTGTTGTATTTAATGAGGTTTTAAGGTGAATTTTAGATTGATGTTTTTAAAACATACCTCCGTATCGTATAACTTTTGCCTGAACCTACCCAAAAGTGTTTTAAAATATAAATGAGACATATGACAAATAAATCCTTATATACACTCACCTAAAGGATTATTAGAAACACCTGTTCAATTTGTCATTAATGCAATTATCTAATCAACCAATCACATGGCAGTTGCTTCAATGCATTTAGGGGTGTGGTCCTGGTCAAGACAATCTCCTGAACTCCAAACTGAATGTCAGAATGAGAAAGAAAGGTGATTTAAGCAATTTTGAGGGTGGCATGGTTGTTGGTCCCAGACGGGCCGGTCTGAGTATTTCACAATCTGCTCAGTTACTGGGATTTTCACGCACAACCATTTCTAGGGTTTACAAAGAATGGTGTGAAAAGGGAAAAACATCCAGTATGCGGCAGTCCTGTGGGCGAAAATGCCTTGTTGATGCTAGAGGTCAGAGGAGAATGGGCCGACTGATTCAAGCTGATAGAAGAGCAACTTTGCCAGAAATAACCACTCGTTACAACCGAGGTATGCAGCAAAGCATTTGTGAAGCCACAACACGCACAACCTTGAGGCGGATGGGCTACAACAGCAGAAGACCACACCGGGTACCACTCATCTCCACTACAAATAGGAAAAAGAGGCTACAATTTGCAAGAGCTCACCAAAATTGGACAGTTGAAGACTGGAAAAATGTTGCCTGGTCTGATGAGTCTCGATTTCTGTTGAGACATTCAGATGGTAGAGTCAGAATTTGACGTATACAGAATGAGAACATGGATCCATCATGCCTTGTTACCACTGTGCAGGCTGGTGGTGGTGGTGTAATGGTGTGGGGGATGTTTTCTTGGCACACTTTAGGCCCCTTAGTGCCAATTGGGCATCGTTTAAATGCCACGGCCTACCTGAGCATTGTTTCTGACCATGTCCATCCCTTTATGGCCACCATGTACCCATCCTCTGATGGCTACTTCCAGCAGGATAAGGCACCATGTCACAAAGCTCGAATCATTTCAAATTGGTTTCTTGAACATGACAATGAGTTCACTGTACTAAAATGGCCCCCACAGTCACCAGATCTCAACCCAATAGAGCATCTTTGGGATGTGGTGGAACGGGAGCTTCGTGCCCTGGATGTGCATCCCACAAATCTTCATCAACTGCAAGATGCTATCCTATCAATATGGGCCAACATTTCTAAAGAATGCTTTCAGCACCTTGTTGAATCAATGCCACGTAGAATTAAGGCAGTTCTGAAGGCGAAAGGGGGTCAAACACAGTATTAGTATGGTGTTCCTAATAATCCTTTAGGTGAGTGTATATATATATATATATATATATATATATAAATAAGTGAAAAAAGTGAAAATAAAGTTAAATAAAAACCTAACCATTAGTGTTTTAAAATGCTGAAGCAAAATGACTGTGTCTATGACTCTACAATGTAATGTAGCAGCTTGAGTCCATGGCTGGACTTGAACTGTAGTCCTTCGACTCTATGTCCAACACTATCAGGTAAGCTATCGCACAAGCTAATCATGGAATACATATATGTAGGTCCGTCTGTAATACATGCATTAAAATGTATAGTTTTTCAAAAGATACATTAGAGTAAAAATGTGTGGATATCATAAAATAGCAGGTTCTGAGTAATAGAGAGAAAAATAAGTATTTTTTAAAGTCATAATAAGCCATTAAAGTCATGATTTGAGTGAAAGTGAATAAAACACACAGTCGTTGTAGCACCTCTAGTGTTAATTTCACCTGGAAGCTGCAAGAAATTGTACCTGGAGACACATATAACAAGTTTTGCAAAAATGTATATAGAGTGGTGTTTTCTCTTTTCTTTTTTGTTGGTGGTTTATTTAAAAAATAAATACCATGCTTTTATAGTATAACCATGCTTTTTGTCAGGGTATCATGGCAAATCATAGTTAAAATAAATTACCATGTTAAAATAACATGGAATTAATATTTTAATCATATATGGCATTACCATCTCTATGGCATTGCCATCTGAAACCATTACTGGTATTGGTTTGATTGGTTCTATCTGTATATTTTGTGAATCATCACCAAAGGGATAAAGCACAACAGGAAATGCACAACATTGTTTTGTTTAGATATGTTTTTCTGTGTATGTTTGTGTGTACAGTTCTGAGTATGGTTGGGATCTCAGCAACTGCAGTTTGGCGGATTGTGTGGTGGACTCTGGGAAGGCTAGTGACCTGTCTGTCTGTAGCTGGCCGATTGAGCCAATTCAGTGGACACCCTTCCCTTTACTGCAGCAGCTCAACAGAAATACTAACACGGTAAGTCATACTTACACTCTCATCTCTATTGTTGTAATAGCTCAAATAAAGACAGAAATGTTCTTCCTGTCCAGGTGAAAGCCTCTCGTCCTCATTCTTACTGTGAAGGCATGGAGCTGGTAGATTTAGAGAAGAGCCGGACAGCTTAATGAAGTCTTAACAAAAATGTCTTAATAAATTGTTGGAGAATCCCCATTGCTGTTCCACACTGATGATTTATACAGAATGACCTTGATAAAATCATCATTTAATTGGAAAAAATATTTTTGCTGAATTTGCTTTCAGTGTACTGTAAATGGACAACATTGTACATGCTAATAAATGTGTAAAATAGTAATATTACTCTTAGGGGTAATTGTCAGTGTTATGGCAATAATATTTTTTTACTTGTTGGTGATAAATTGACATCTTGGGCATCTGTAAAGCAAAAAGTTCAAGATTTTAAAAAATATTTTTCAAATATGTGTGTCAACAACTTCTTGTTGTTGTATGTATTCTTCATTCATGTTTTTCATATTAAAGAGTAAAATCTTTTGTTTATAATACTTGGCTTCAAAAAAAGCTAATGAAATTCTATTTCCTCTTACTCTAACAAAAGTTGACAAGATGGTCAGCCACAATGCATAACAGAGACATCGTTCCAAAACTGTAAACTCAAACGATTACAGCTTAGAACTTTATCAAACCCAGTGGCTAAGAGATCAGTGCAAAATGTGGTAGTTCACTTTATCTTTTCATCTTCATTTAACAAAAAACCCATTTAAGTTTTCTTTTTCCATGGTGATCAAAAAGATGATTTAATAATGTCAAACTGCTTTTTTCTCAATTTAATGAAAATGGGTAGTTATAACTGGGGTTGCCAAGCACCAAAATGAACAAAAATAAAAAAGTAAAAGTAGTCAACTCATGTGTTATAATCCAAGCCTTCTAAATCCATACAATAATTTTGTGTGAGGAACAGACTGAAATTTAAAGGAATAATTCACTCAAAAATTGTAATTCTCTCATCATTTACTTACCTTCATGCCCTTCCAGACATGTATGATTGTCTTCCTTCAGCAGAACACAAATTAATATTTCTAGAAGTGAATGGGTGTCAACATTTTTAATCACAATGATAGCCATCATAAAAGTAATCCATACGACTCCGGTGTATTAATTAATGTTGTCTGAAGTGAAAAGCTAGGTGTGTGTAAGAAATAGATAAATATTTTGAACATATTTTACTAAACATTTTTGCTTCCGGCCAGCTTGAGGTATGTAGGGTGGAGTTCAATCTGCCTCTCGCGTGATGTAAGGGTGAAAGCCTCCTTTTTGTAGATATTCACTGGTTTGCGACTGCAATACTGTTTCCACTTAAAAGCAGTTTATGCAGCAGTGTGAACAAGGAGCTCGGTCTGAGGCATCTCCTCCACTCACTCACTTGCGTTCAATCCGATTCAAACAGCTCTCCTAGTTCAGCGGTCCAAGATGTTGCTGCAGTTGACATATTCAAACCAGCCGAATGAGGCATCTATGTAAGATTTTTTATGCTCCTCAATGTAAACAACAGTGCACTTCCCTTTTTTTTCTCGTATTACACGCATCAGTTCTTGCATGAACTTGCCAATGCGCTTGACCATGGCGGTCGTGAATTTTTAGTAAAAATATTGATCGATTTCTTACATACACCTAGCATGTCTCTTCAGAAGACATTTATTAATCCACTGGAGTCGAACAGATTACTTTTATGATGGCTATATGGAGCTTCAAAAATTTGGCACCCATTCACTTGCATTGTATGGACCTACAGAGCTGAAATATTCTTCTAAATACATCTGGGATGGCATGAGGGGGAGCAAATAATGTAAACAATAATGTATTTGTGTAACAAATGTTTTTATTTAATAATTTTTTTGGTTCCTGGGTAGTATGTGTTATTTCCTAATTGCTTATGCATCAAAAGTATTGACAATGGCTATTTTTTCACCGTACCTATTTTCCAGAACATTCCAGATAGATTCAGTGCTGAGTAAACTTGGAGTAACTTGTAGAACTTTCTAGAACTTTCCAGTAATATAAATAGTAGTATAAATACAGGGGCCTTAAGCACACCAGTTCAGTTTAGTTCCAACTGACTAAGTTGATACATATCTGCATTTTTCTGAGATGGCATCAAGAGGCTACAAGCATCCAGCAGATGCAAACTGCTATGTCTGAAGCCAATTTATCAAGACAAGAGCGGAAAAAGTACTCCGTGGAAGCATCTGCTAAGATGTGTGTTTGGCCTAAAAGGCATATTTTGGCATGCCTGTCGGGGCTCAAGACAAACCCTGCACACCTCATTTAACCTGAGAGCACTGCAAAAAAACTCTGGAAGGTAAGATGGACTATTGTTGCCCAGAATTTTATGTTATAAAATGTGTTAACTTTTAGAATTTGAAAATGTTTTACAATTTTCAATGTTATTGAAAAAATATATCCATCCATCCATCCATCCATCGTCAACCGCTTATCCTGTGTACAGGGTCGCGGGGGGCTGGAGCCTATCCCAGCTAACATTGGGCGAAAGGCGGGGGACACCCTGGACAGGTCGCCAGTGAAAAAATATATCATATATGAAAAATGTTGTGAGAATCTCTAATTTTGTAGCATGGTAGAGAGGGAAAAAGAGAGCCATGAAGTTTGCTATCCCAAGAAGTTTGCGGGAACCCACTGAGCACTCAAGAAACTGCTATTTCTGCATGGTGGACCCTTCCAAACGTTGAACTGGCAAGAATGCACCTGCTATCACCTATCCGGACCTTCCTTCATCCATTACCCTGGTGCTCCACTGCCATGAGCTACCCATACCCACTCCTACGGAGAGAGAGAGAGCGCACCCATCTTTAGAAGAGAGCAGCTAGTCAGAGAGCGTGGAAGACGTTGTAGATCCAGATGATATTTTCAGAGGTGGAGCTGAGGAGAGAAACCATGCTACCCCAAACAAAAAGACCTCAACGACTTGATTAGAGATCTTGGTCTCACCATGTCCAGTGCCGAGCTTTTGACATCTAGGCTCAAGCAGTGGAACCTGCTGGATGAAAGTGAGCAAGTCGCAGATCAGAGGAAGCATCACCAACTTTTTTCCAGCTTCTTCACCCGTCAAGATGGGCTCTGCTTCTGCTACAATGTGACCAGTCTGTTCGAGGCAATCGGAATCACCTGTAACCAGAATGAGTGGCACCTCTTCATTGACAACTCATCAAGGAGCCTCAAAGCCGTGCTGCTCCATAATGGTAACAAGTACCCGTCTCTTCCCCTGGCTCACTCGGTGCACCTCAAAGAGGAATACAACAGCATCAAGACCTTGCAGGACACCTTGAAGTAGGATGAGTACATTTGGGGAATGATTCGTGAAAGTGATTTACAGTATAATCGTAAATCTCGTAAAACTACTCACTTCTAAATCTTTTGTAGTCATTTTTGCATTACTTCAGTATAAATACATGTTTATTTGGATTCATATGTTGTTTTTCTGACTTTATGTGAACGAAAAGACAAATTCCCCCACTTTCTCATTGGAAAAAGGTACGTTTCTAAATATCAATGTCCTGGTCACAAATGCAAAGTTTGTGGGGAATAATAGCCATTTTCTATACTTTTGAGGCATAAGCAATTAGGAAATAACACTTACTACACAGAAACACAAATTGTGTTAAATAGTGTAATCCTTGAAGTGCTTATTTTACTGTAGTGTACATAAACTCTACATAATTTAGAATATTATTTAAATAAATTAGCCTACTGTACTGCATTGAAAACATCCTTTTTGAGGCTGATGAAAAATTGATGTTTCTAAAAATTGACATTATTAATTAAAAATACTAGTTATTTTAACTGTATCCTTAATGCTGTTGCTAAAAAGAAGCAAATCACAATTAGTCTGTCATTTATTGTTCTATTTTAAAATCACATTGCGATTTTAAGCACTGACTGGAACAACTTTTGTGCTTGTTACGCGATGTGTGACTGTTAAACATGAATTTTGACATGAGCGTCACATAATGTTTTTAGAGTAAATTGGAGAGGGCATGCTGATGAAATAGCAATAAAGTAGCAGTTTCTGAGAGTCTGTGATCAGAATCAATGACAGTTGTACTTTGATGGCCTCATGTGGCCATTATGTATATTGCATCTTAACAGTGCCAAGTACAAGACAGCATTATCCACCTTTATTTATACTTAGAGAGGACACAGAAAGCAGCATCATTTTTAGAGTCAGTCCACTTAATTTATTACATAACGCTTTAAGCACATATGCACATACTCAGTGAATGAAACAACTAACCGTCGCACAATTGCTTGTGACACCTTTCATATAGCGTATTTAATATTCATATGGCAGCAGAGACCTTAAGAGACCGTTTTGTGTTTCTTTTCACACTGGAGTAGTTCTCCTTGTTGCAGTGCTGCTTTTGTGCTTAAGATCATTCACAGAATTCCGTGCATGCACTAGACTTTTACTAGGATTTGCTGACTTCTGCGTATAGTTATGTGACAGCACAACTCTATTTTCTGGCTTGACTGAATTTTCCCCATGTGCATTTGCAAAAGAAACCCCTGTGTCTGAGCGCAAAGAGTTCTGTATGTTTGGATGCCCTCTTTCGGATTTCGCTGAGTTTTGCATGGAGGAAACGTGAGGATTCGCAAAGCTGTTATTGACAATGGCAGAGTTGTGGAAATGCGCAAAGCCACGGGTCGTGTTGACCGAGTTGTGCGCTAGCGCGTGAGTTGTAGTTTGTGGAAGCCCGCGCCCCAATGCGTACAGCCCAAGGTCGTTCCTATGACAGACAGGGGAGGGCTCGCCAGATCGGGAGTCGGGCGAACGATTTTGACCCTGTTTCCAGCGGTAACGTGAGCGATAGCTGGTAGAACGGCGATATTGCAGTGATGAATGTGTGCTGCGTCGGAGCGAGCCATGGGATTGTGCCCTTAACACACGATGCGTGTCGATGAAGAGGTGAACAGTCAGGACACCCACAGTCTCTGCTATGATGAAGGACAGAGCGCCGCAGTAGAAGCTCCAGCCGTACCAGTGACTGCGCTTGGAGTCGCTCTGGTTGGGGTCGCCAGCGTTGGACGAGATGTACACGATAATGCCAATGATGTTACTGAGACCTGAAACAAATATTTACACATATGAACCATGTTCTATTAAGTGTGACAAATAGGCATTGCTAGTGTGTTTATGTTTGCAGCACATTTAGCAACAGGTCAAATACAACTTCATGTGCAAATACTACCACCATTATTTAGTATTTTACTGCAGTCCACTGCAATTCACTTGTTTCTTAATAGAGGACACATTTGTTTCTTTTAGGTTTAGGTAAGGATTTGCTATATTACAATATTATTATAGGCCTACTACTATTGCTTATTTTTATGGTTAGGGATTTAAAGAAACCCTAATAAGGAACCACTTAGAATTCTCTCATCATTTACTCACCCGTATGCCATCCCAGATGTGTGTCTTTCTTTCTTCTGCAGAACACAAATGAAGATTTTTAGAAGAATATTTCAGCTCTGTATGTCCATAAAACGCAAGTGAATAGGAGCCAAACTTTTGAAGTGCCAAAAATCACATAATTCAGTATAAAAGTAATCCATAAAACGCCAGTGTTTTAATCCATAACTCCAGAATTGATATTATTGGTGTGTGTGAAAAACAGATCAATATTTTGCTAGAAATTCTTCTCCCTGCCCAGTAGGGGTGATATACATGAAGAATGTGAATCATAAAAAACACAAGAAGAAGAATTGTTGACGTAGATCGACTGAGCAGGAAGGAGAATTTTTTGTACAATTTTCCTTTTCCTTTCACATTCTTCTTCTTGTGTTTTTTTGATTAACAGTCTTCATGCATATCACCCCCTACTGGGCAGGGATTAGAATTTCTAGCAAAAATATTAATCTGTTTCTCACCCACATCTATCATATCACTTCTGAAGATATAGATTTAACCACTGGAGTCTTATTGATTACTTTTATACTGAGTTATGTGATTTTTGGAACTTCAAAATGTTGGTACCCATTCACTTGCATTGTATGGACCAAAAGAGCTGAGATAATCTTCTAAAAATCTTAATTTGAGTTCAGCAGATAAAAGAAAGTCACACATCTGGGATGGCATAAGGATGAGTAACTGAGAGAATTTTCATTTGTGGTTGGGGGTTTGAGCACCTGCCATTTTTCTTCTTTGAGAGAAAGTGTCCTTTATTCTGAGGTGTTTTTTTTCTTCTTTTTAAATGAGAGAAAAAATAAGAAATTCTGTCACTTCTAAAATTTCTCTCTGAGTGATCATTTTACATGTAAATATAGCTGAAATCACAGCACAGCTATTGTCTTTAACTTATGTTATAAAATTAGCAGTGCAGAGCAGCAGCTTGGAAATTGTTTGGAAGTGACTACTTATTAACATGTAGGCTTGTAGTTCCATTGAAAGTAGTTGGCAACACTGACACATAGATACATCAGACAGGCAGGCAGCATCCCCTTCAGCTCCTATCCCAGTTGTGTTTTTCTTGGCTTGGAGGTGAGTGGTGATGAACAAAAGACTAAGCTACCTCGACTTAACAGCTAATTAGCCAAAAGACAAATATAGTTAACTTCTGTCTTGCTAACATGCATGACTCATGAGCTACTAGCTAATGGTAAATGGTCTGCACTTATATAGTGCCTTCTTATAACCTTAGAGGTTACCAAAGTGCTTTACACTGTGTCTCATTCACCCATTCACACACACATTCACACACCAATGGCGGCAGTGTAATATGTACTAATGTAATGAGTTAGCTAAACTTTAGCTAATGCACTATATCATGGCCATACAGGCTAATGTACTGTAATTAATGGAGACACTACAGGTGAATACAGTAAAAGTTGTGTCTAATAACGTCATCACAATTGCCAAACTGATATAACTAATTGTGTTAACTAATTAACTGCACTAATTTGCATACATTTGACAAGACACTGCAGGTGAATAGGATAAAAAAAATAACTAAAGCATATCACCACAGAACTTCCCCAGTTAATAACTTACATCAAGAATCTTTTCCCCTGAAATGTTATGTTTAAATATGCAGATTAGCTAGTTTTGTTTAATTTAGAAGAAATCTACAGATGCAAACAGACAGAGGGTAGTAGGCTTAAAACAAACACCATCTAACTGTATTTTGGAAGTTTTCTTTCCATTAGAGTAAAAGCAGACACATTATTAGTGAAACTATGTCCCTCTCCTTGGCGCAGTCATTTATTCTAAATATATACTTGAAACTAGAAGCATAGAAAACATGCACATTGTGGCATAGTTTCCTTTGCTTTTGCCAGCTCTTGTGATAAACCTAGTGAATACTAAAGACCATGGTCTCTGTGTGAACTGATTATTTTGTAGAAATATTTTGAGTATGAAACAATTGTGTGAGTGTGAGGGAATTAAAATAAATTGGTAAGGAAGTCAGAGTTGTGTTAATATATTAATACGTTTTTTTTTTTTTTTAAATAAATAATTATGAGAAAGGCCCTCCACCCCCCACTTGAGCCCCCCAAAATGTCTGTGCATGTCCCTGAGACAGAGTGTTAGAAACATGGGTTCTGGTCCCACTGAAACCAGGAAGTAATTGTGTTCACCTTATCAATGATTAGACGGTTAGGTTTAGGGTTGGAGTTTGGGTTATGGTATACTTCAATTTTTTTATCAAAACTAGTGGCAGAAGTTTGAATTTCAGTAAACATAGGCCTATTTCAGCTGAAGAACATTTACATTTCACAGTTGCAAATTTACAGTGAGATCAGTCTGAAATAAGCCCCCACTCAGAATACCTTAGTAACCTCAACAATGCCCTGGCAACCAACAACAACACCTTTGTGGTAAGAAAACTAGGTAAGTGTGTGTGTGTGTGGACATACCAGCTGAGATGAAAAAGATGCCTGCACTCAAGATGACGTTATGTCGACTCTTGTAGAACTCACTGGCGGCTACACAAACTCCACCAATGAAAAGCAGTCCCACACTTAATATAGGGAAAAGACTAGATGCACGCACAGCACCTGAAATACACACAATTATACCTGAATGTCCTCTGAATCTGATGGATTGTTTTTGGCATTTCATTTCAAATGAGAATGTGTGTACATTTGTAAAGTGTGTGCTATATGTTTGATTGCACAGTGGCCTCTTCATACATTGGCAAACTTCATACATAACTAAAAATGACATTTATTATATAATTGATTAATATAAGTTATTGCAAAAATAGCTTAGAAAAGTGTAACTCTGGGATTTATATATATATATATATATATATATATATATATATATATATATATATGCCATTTGGTTTGATTTTATTTTCTAATGCTATGAAATTCATACATTTTAATCATCCAAATATTTTTTGGCTGCAATCTATTTGTTGGAGCTGTGGTTTATTGTGAGAAAGTCTTATATAGGCTACTCACGTAGTAGAAATTCTGCAGCATCTTGTTCATAATCTGGATCCTCTGGGAAATGATCAATGTCCTTACAAACCCCTTTAAAAATGCCTGTAAGAAAGACACACATACGCACACTTTCAGCAAATTGCTCACACGCTGTCCGTTAATGGCCAGTGCCATTTACCACATGGTTGGACTAATGCTATCAAATCTTTAACAATATCAATATCCTCCCTATCTAATTAGACATTCTCAACACACACAGACAAAAAAAGCACTCACTATCTTTCTCTTTTAAATGGAACTGGGCAGCACGGGATGAGTAATAAAGTTTTAAACTACAATAATACACACATTTTCTCTTTCTCTGTGTCCGACCAATATATATCATGCGCTAATTTAGCTAAGGTCTAAAGCGATATGCACATGCTGATTTATTTTTCCTTATACCATGATTTAAAATTAAAAGCATTATTACAGTATTACAAAAAGTAATAAATCAGGTTTGGGTCTAAGAATAAGTGAATTGTGAAAATGTACAATATAAAAGACTCCATTTAAAGGACTATTCCAGGTTAAAAACAATTGACTACCAAAGAAATATTAATTATTTTATACTCATACCGCAGTTTGTAAAAACAAAGAAAAAAATATGTTAACAGTTAAATGCTTATACTGAGAGTCTATGGGGCAAGCGTTTGCACCATTGACTTCTGTTGCAAGTGCTTTTCTGCACTCGCTTTTGCTTGTTTTTAGTTTGTATTTCTTTCCTTTTTTCCATTCTTTTTTTTGCATAAATTACAAAACCTATTTAATAGGAAAGTTAAATGATGCAGGTTGCATCACTACATGGACAGGCACGTGTGTGAGTGTGTTGGCCCCACATGTCTATGTGCACTATGTGATTGTGTCTGCATGTTAAAAGGTGTTTTCTATGGGTATTTCACTTTCTTTGTGGACATGATGGACAGTTGTAGAGAAACCGTATGTGTAATTCATGCTCACTCTAATCATGTCTTAAATCTTTTTTTTTTTTTACATTCACATATCTTTCACATTGACATATACACAACATGAATGCTGCCACTTTGTTCTCCTTTTAACAGTCTGAACGCTTCATTACACTTTCCATTAAAATAATTGATGTTGAACTGATATAGGTCAGAAAGTAGGAGATGGTGTGAGAGACATGGGTCAAAACTAGAGGAGCACATATTGTTAGAGAAAGTAAAAATAAGTAAATCAATAATTAAATAAATATTTATACAGCTCAGAATGTGTTTCATATGGCTCTAACTTACAATACACAGTTGTTTTACTTATTTTTTACCACATTTGTGGTAATCTGACACACACAACCCATACAAAAATATCAAGGTCCTGTCACTTTGTCAGTCTGGGTTTTTGCCTGACAGGACCATGACATCATCTTCCCATGTCTGTTT
Organism: Xyrauchen texanus; assembly: GCF_025860055.1. Classification (NCBI taxonomy): domain Eukaryota; kingdom Metazoa; phylum Chordata; class Actinopteri; order Cypriniformes; family Catostomidae; genus Xyrauchen; species Xyrauchen texanus. The sequence continues at coordinate 35,206,037 of NC_068286.1, read as the reverse complement.
TGTGTTTCGTTGTCTGTCTTTCAGCACACAGTTTCAGTTGTATTTCCTTCTGTGTTTTGTGTTAATGTTCTGTTTCTGTCTGTGTCATGATCCGGACACTCATGCTCCATGTCTGTCTTACTGGCATAGGTGCAGCACGCTTATGTCATCTTGGCAGCATGCATTCGCATCCATAGTTTATCTGTCTCTCGTGAACACGGGTGCACATTGCATCATGCTTGTATTTCGTTGTGGTGCTGTTTGGTCACTTCGGTGTGCGTGGTCGAACTCTAGCACAGGAGGCTGCCAGTGCTCCCGGCCATGGAAGCCATTCCCCAGTCGACGCCAGCGCTCCCAGCCACGGAGGCTGTTCCCCAGTTGCTGCCAGTGCTGCGGGCCATGGAGGCCGTTACCCTTTCACTAACTGTGCTCAAAGCCAAGAAGGTTGTTCCCCCATCATTGCAGTGCCCACGACCCCAGAGGTTATTCCACTTTCACTGCCTGTGCTCACAGCCACTGAGACTGTTCCCCTGTCTCTGCCTGTGCTCACAGCCACTGAGACTGTTCCCCTGTCTCTGCCTGTGCTCACAGCCACTGAGACGGTTCCCGTCACTTGTCTGTGCTCACAACCAAGGAGGTCATTCCCCTATCACTGCTAAAGCTCACAATCAAGGAGGTTGTTCCTTTGTCCCTTCCAGTTCTCACAGCCACAGAGGCTGTTCCCCAGTCTTTGCCAGCGTTCATGGCCACAGAGGCCTTTCCCCTGCCGCGGCAAGTGCTCGAGTCTTCCCAGGCTTTGCTCCCTGAGCCGCTCCCTCATGACCCCTGTTCAGTGGCCACCACCCAGTCCTCTGACCCCTGTCCAGCAGCCGCCACCCAGTCCTTTGACCCACATCCAGCGGATATAACCCAGTCTTCCTACACTGCCCAGCAGCTGCCACCCAGTACTCTGTCCCCTCTGCCCTGAGGACTCCTCCCAGGCCGCAAGACCCTGCCTTTGCCCTGAGGCCTCCACCCTGGCCACTAGACCCCATCTTTGCCCTGAGACCTCCTCCCAGGCTGCCAGACCCTGCCCCTTTCCTTAAGTTCCATCCCTGATTTCCCTTCCCTCCCTTTCTGTTGTATTTTATGTTAGCGCTCGTTTTGTCTGTCTGGATTGCTTGATGTTCCCATTTTGGGACACCGGGAGGGGGGTACTGTCATGGTCAGTCTAGGTTTTTGTCTGACAGGACCGTGGCATCATAGTCCCATGTCTGTCTTGTGTTTCGTTGTCTGTCTTTGTGTATGCCCACGATTTTGGTTGTATTTCCTGCCGTGCACTCTTTGGTCTGTCTTGTTTCTTGTCGGGAGCATGGTGTCTCAATCCTGACTTCCTGTTTCGGTCTGTGTCGGGATCCGGTCACTCATGCTCCATGCCTTGTCTTGTTAATGTGTCAATTGTTCTTCCTATTTTAGTCTCTTAATTTGTGCTGTCAGTTCGTCTTGTTTAAAATATACGAATAAATTTTTTTAATGAAAAGTTACATTAATATTTGGTTAATGCAATATGAACTAACAGTGAACTAAAGTATCTTTATAAATATACATTAACAAAGATGAATAAATGCTGTAAATATATATTGCTCATTGTCATTTAATGACAGCTAACAAATGGAACACCATTGTAAAGTATTACTTATGCTAGTGACATGTAATACTAACTATTTTGTGAAACTAAATATAATTTTTATAAGAGTATTAATTATAATAGGGTAATAGTAATTAGGCTACTGACATTTGTCTTTTGGTCATTTGACAAACACAACCCTAACTAAAAGTAATTTAGTTACTTTGATATATAACATTGATGAATGATAACATTTTTCACATATACTATTTACTAAAATGTATGATACTAACATGTTTTATTTTTGGACATTGACTGTGGTAATGAACTTATACTACATCTGGTACTACTTGGTATTAGCATGATACCATTTTTGTTTTTTGTTGGTGCTTTTTGTTTGTGAATTTTATAGTTACAAATTAGATTGTTCATTGTACTGTGTAATTACATTATAGTGCACTTACAAAAAAAGTACTTAGCCTACTAGTTTACTACTAAATGTATAAATGTGTAACTGTTTTGAGGAGTTGCTTATTATCATTTTTTACCATTGCTATACTTTATATGTGTGTAACATGAAATGTGTAAAGTGTTATCCAGTCTTCTCTTTAAGTAAACTCAAATAATAATAATATTTTTTATTATCATTTATTATGTCCCCTTACAGAAAAATAAATAAATAATAATAATTACCTTCCATGCAGCATTGTCGCCAGAGCCCCGAATTCGTGAGCACCTCTTCGTTCTTTCGGTTGGTGTCATTGTCATTGGCACTCTTGGTCCGGCAGACCCCACGCGAGTATAACCAGTAGTCCGTGCCCACAGCGATGGTCATCAGGCTAAAGGCCACGAAAGCCCCTGCCGTGGTGAAAAGCATCTGCGCTCCACGGTTACACACCTTCATCCTGCACCCGCGAGCAGGCTCTCTGTCAGAGTGCACATATAACGGCCAGAAGCACTTTATCCACATGGAGATTCATCGGTGGGTAAACTCTCTCTTGACAGCGATCACAAGATCGTAAAGAGAAGTTATTTGGTGAAGTTTGGGCATGGGTCCAACATGCTGCGCGCTTTTACGCGTAAAGGTAAAGCGAACCAAAAGATGGAGAACTGAGGTTAATGTCCATTTAGAAAAACATAATTAAGAGGAATCCTCAATTTCAGCGTCTCAGCTCTTCAATTACTTACCTTACACTTCAAAAGTTGGCTAAACTCCAAGCAGAACTTTCCATCCAAATTCATCTTCCGTGTATTCCTTTAGAAAAGACCAGTATGCCCACAACTGATAAGTGTGCATTTCCATTGTACATGCCGAGGTGGTTCTTGCTTTAATCTCAACTGGATCTCTACATCTCGTTGTGGCTGCAAAGCGCCGCCTCTCAATTTGCGCTCGATAGTAGTTACCGTGTACTCGACAAAGTGTTACGCAATGCAACATAGTATCTACATAACAGCTTTAATTAGGCTAAAACACACAAAATAACATAATTAACTTTAACACTTTTCAATTTAATTTCGTCATTATAAATACTCGTGCATTAATGCGCGTAAATGTAGCCCTATGAGCAGATGCGCTCGAGTACTTTTGCATTAATACTATATTATTTTAGGTTACTATTATTCAATTTCACGAATTTTTCGAATACACTATGATATTAACATTCTAATGTAATTACACTCTTGTATTTGTGCTCAAGCGGCACCACAAAATAATTAGGTATATGAATAGAGTTGTTTTTGTTGCTTTTGCAATAGTACTGTAGTTCGTGCTTAATGTGACATGATCACTAATGTGACCATAAGTTTAATAATTTATAGTCTCTGTTTATTATATGGTTGTTTCCATTCTCAAGAAATGGTGCATCCCCATGACTGACTAGTCACTAGGCTACTGATATCATATACATAAAATAAATACCCCCCCAAAAAAAAAAAACAAAAACAGATATACTCAACTTGTTATTAATTAATATATTAATTTCTCTTTAGATTGTAACACAAAGGAAGCCTTAAAACATTAATTTTATATGTTTGCTTTTTGTTCCATGTTCCCATTCTGTCACATTTTAATGAATAAATAGGCTTAGGCTATAGTTTCACAATGTAGGTTCTATGAAAATGCTGAATTTTTATTTATATTTCTATATTTGCCAGGTCATGAACTGTATTTCAACTTAGTTATGGAAAATGTGAGTAATTTTAGTTTTTACTGATTTATTCATTTATTTTTTGGTCCTTGGAACAAGCAGCATATTAACTGTGAATAGTCTAGTGCTGTCACGGAGAAACTCATGGAGGCAGAGGGATGGACACAATCATAGCGTTTATTGACAGAGGGAATGGATGAGAGGTGTAACAAACAGGTGAGGCAATCCAGACACAGGTATGACACGAACAGCAGGTGAGTAAACTCCAAACTGGAAATATAACAATATGCAGATGAAGAGAAAACTCAAAGTCTTTTGGACTTCACAGGACACGTTAAGGGATTCTTATGCAGTCCTTGATTAGACACTGATGAAGTGCAGGTGCATGTGATCCACTCAGGCGACATTGAGCACTGTGTGGAGTGAGAGAGAGGTAGCAGAGTGTGGCATGAGAGAGGGTGTCCAGTGGATCCGTGACAGGTGCTAGGCTTAATTAGCTATTTTTGCACTGACATTCATTCTCTTTACATTTAAACCTGAAACAATTTGAAAGTAACAGGGTTGCCAAAAGCATATCTTAAAAGAGAAATGTAATTGATTTTATATATATATATATATATATATATATATATATATATATATATATATATATATATATATATCAATGACATTTTAACAACAAAATTAAAACAAAAAAGTATTTGAAAATCAGACAAAATGACAAAGGTACAAGAATGTTTACTCAATGTCTTTCATGAGGGCTTGAGCCACAATACCATGGAAATTGGTATAAGAAAACAGAACAAATGAAAAATATAAAACTATTGATTTGAAGTCATTTATTATAACTATGAAACAATAGATTTTAATTTTTGCAAATATACATTTGATAGCACGGGGAGATCGACTTGATTGCATCAATCACAGTGCACAAGAGCTTGTTTGGTGTGCTTTGTTCCTCGCGATTCTCTGATTGGTTGAGGTTTCTCTGCAGGATCATGGGTAGATTTTCGCCAAGTGTTCTGCTATCAAACCTGATTTTGAAACATTGTAGTTGAAATAAAGTGAACTGATGGCTTCAACAGAAGCATATACCATCGATTAAAAACTTTGGAGCTTGTCTGTATTAAAATGTTTATAAGTTTATATGTAAAAAAATTATGTTTTTTTTATTCCAACTGTTTTGCTCTATGGCATCGCTTTAGGGTTAGAGTTAATGTTTAAGAACTGTTGGTACTTTGCAAGGCTATAATCACATATTCTGAATTGGGGTAATAGTTTAACAATCGGGCATTCATCCGATGGCAAATTTGCCGCTGTGACTCTAGGTGTACATGGACTGTTTGAATTTAGAGGGACGGATGCTGGTTGGCGCTGTCGTGCGTGGGGTTAATGCACACGTTCTTCTTTTTTCTGTTTGTTTGGCTCGGGGTTTGATTGTTGAACTAATGTTGGAATGTGGTCTTTATAATCTTATTTTTGACCCAATATATTTTTTATAATATGTAAAAATGACAAATGTTAATATGAATGGATTGTCTCTCCACATGGAATGTGAATGGGTTGGGACACCCCATACGGAGGAGGAAGGTTATATCTTTTCTTAAATGTAAGCAATATGATATAGTGTATCTTCAAGAAACGTATCTTTCCCTGCAGGAAGCTGAGAAATTTGGCAAGATATGGGGTGGACATGTTTTCTTTAGTGTTGACTCAAGTAAGATCAGGGGAGTCATTACATTGATAAGTAAACAGCTACAATTCAAATGTCTCAAACAGAGTAAAGATAAATTAGGGAGAGTCATTATTGTTTTGGTAGAAATTCAGGGGAAAAGGTTGATTTTGTCTTATATATATATATACGCACCTAACATTGATGATCAGGGCTTTTTTATTGATCTTCAAGGGATGTTGCAAACTGTTGGCACCCCTTGTGATATAATATTGGGAGGAGACTTTAATCTATTGATGGATTCAGTCCTTGATCATAGTGAAGCAAAAGTGTGCAAGTCCCCTAGAGCAACATACTTTTAAACCAATCTGGGAGGGACTATACATTTTCTTCATCAGTCCATAAGATTTACTCTAGAATATATATATATATTTTATATCTAGGTCCCTCATTTCATCTGTTGATTGCTCAATTAGAAACATCTTAGTCTCAGATCACACCCTGGTGAGTTTAGAGGTGTTGCCATATATGGAGAAATATAAATCATATAGTTGGTGCTTTAATGTATCTCTCTTGCAAAATCCTGATTTTCAACAAATGTTAAAGGCTGAAATCAATGTTTATATGGAGACCAACTGGTCCTCAGTATCCTCTGTGGGCATAGCTTGGGAGGCACTTAAGGTGGTTCTTAGGGGTCAGATCATACAATATGCCTAATTCATCAAAAAAATCCAAGGCACGAGAACTGGTGGATTTGGAAGGGAATATTACAAAAGCAGAGGCGCTGAATGTCGTCTGATGGCCTCAAAGAATTGACCAGATTGAAATACAGATATAATACTATTTTGTCATGGAAGATGGAGTTTTGGTTATTCAGGTCAAGACAGTCATAATTTGAGTTGGGGGACAAAGCAGGGAAGCTTTTGGCTAGATACATAACAGAGAGAGTCTTTTTCTACTATTCCCTCAGTGAAATCTGCTGGTGGTGAAATATTTACCTCAGCCATAGATTTTAATAATGCTTATAAAGAATTCCATCTTGATCTCTTTAGTTCCACGTCTTCGTCTACTGATGAGGATATTAGAAATGTTGTGGAACAATTAGATCTCCCTAAACTGACAACTGAGCAAAAACATTGAATGATTCTGAGATAACCTTGGAGGAGCTTGACGAGGTAATTAAGGCCTTGCCTACAGGCAAGGCTCCAGGACCAGATGGCTTTGCTGCTGAATTTTCTAGATCTTATGCTACAGAACTGGCTCCAGATTTGTTAGAAGTTTATACAGAATCATTAAAGAATGGAAAACATCCACCAACCATGACACAATGCCAAATCAGTCTGATTTTTAAAAAGGACAAAGATTAAATAGTTACCGTCCAATTTCCCTGATCCAGCTAGACATTAAAATATTGTCAAAAATGTTGGCTAACCGATTAAATAAAGTTATGACATCTCTTATACAAATAGATCAGGTGGGGTTTATTCGGGGCCACAGCTCTTCTGACAACATTAGGCATCTCATCAATATTATGTGGTCAGTGGTGAATGATCAGCCATCTCACTTGATGCTAAAAAGGCATTTGATATGGTAAAATTGTATTATCTTTTTAAGATTTTGGAAATATATGGGTTCGGGAATACCTTTATTGGATGGATTCGGTTACTTTATAGACACCCGGTAGCGGTGGTACAAACAAACAAATGGATTAATTTCAGATTATTTTACTCTGGATAGGGGCACCTGGCAGGGTTGTCCTCTTTCCCCATTACTGTTCTGTTTTGCCCTGGAACCATTAGCAGCCGCGACAAGAAGGGAAGATTATTTTCTAGGGGTGGTGGCGCATAAGCATTTGCTTTACACAGATGATATTTTATTACTCGTCACTGACCCCACTAGACCATGACTTGCCTCCACAGAATTATGAATGCCTTTTCTAAGTTCTCAGTATACAGAGTTAATCGGTCTAAATCCGAAGCTTTGGCTCTGACAGCCTACTGCCTTACCAGTGGCTCAAACTATGGCTAAAACTAAGTTTCTGGGCATTTTATTCTCAGCATATTTGTCTGATTTAGTTAGAGTTTATTTTGATCCCCTAATAAAAAGGTTTTCGAGTGATGTGGGCAGGTGGGCTTCATTACATTTATCTATGATTGGTAAGGTTAATGTTATTAAAATGAATTGTATTCCAAAATTTAACTACCTGCTACAATTTCTCCCTGTAGATGTCACCCTCTCTTTCAAGCAATTTGATAGCATAGTGAAGTCCTTCATTTGGAATCGTAAGCTCACAAAAATATCTCCCACTTTTCCTCACATGTATAAAATGATGAACACACACATCTGCGTTTTAAAACTTCTGCTTTAATGATCCATAGAGTATAAGTAAATAACATGCAAACTTTATAGATGTTAATGTCAATGTGTTATTATTGACATGCATCTGTCTTGCATAGTATAAAATCTTGTTTTTGGGGTTGATTCTTATACAGGAAGCCCTTTAAAAATTTATAATTAAAACATAATAGGAAAACAAAAGTATCAACTGCTTAAACCAGGCCTGGAACAGGAGTTGTTAAAATGCTCAAATGTTGTTTTAGGTGCGACAAATAACTGAATCAAGTAAAGGCCACATCACTGATTTACAATTATGCACATGCCGAAGAGTTCAGGACAAAAAGGGTAGTTATATACTCACTTGTTACTTTATCTATACTTTTTGATGCTCATCTCATGAAATGTCCAGTAACGGTAACAGCTTTTCTATCCTTTTTCCCCATCTCTCAGATCTTTGAAGTTCAGGCTAAACATGTATCCATCCATATGCACTATACAATAAATATATACATTATGCCCATTTTTCTGGTGATCACCTAAAAAGCAGGCTATACTTCTACAATCACTGTTTATATGATCACACCATGGGTTTTCAGTTGGAAGACTAGAATAATTATAGTTCTATTTAATATATCTAAATAAAAAATGAAACAAATGATTATAAATGTTCACACACCATTATAAAATATCTATGCTGCAAGAGATCCAACCATTACAGACACACTTGGTTAATAGGTAAACACTGAGTTAAAGAGTGAGGGCTCTATCAGGCATGCATACGGTTGACTAAAATCCCTCATGGAGACTGCTTAAAGACACGTGGCTCATAACGAGCTCCCAAAAGTCTGCATATATGCCTACAAAAATGTATGGCTGTAATGTAGTCAATGGAAAGGAGGAGGCAAGAACCAGCTTGACAATATAAATTCAATTTTAATTGTAAATTGAAACAAAAGACACAAACACACACACGACGGACATGTCCGTAAACTATCTCTCTCTCCCGCACAATCCTCCGCAGTCTGCCATTATCCCTCTCGGAGGCTTGATTAGCCTGTTAAGGGACCGAGTGTGTAGAATCACGACCCGGCCCCGCCCTCTGCCCTGCCACAATGGCACATTAGGGCTTCAGTTAAGTCTGTAATTTGGGTTTTATTCAGCTCATATAAATCATATTCTATGCTGCCAGTCAGAAGCACAGATGTTTTGCCAATTCAATTAACAGCACTAATATACTTTAGCAATTGCAAACACATTACATAATCGCATATGGTATATGTGTGTTAAAGTTGCGCCCAACATCTGTTCATGAAATCATGAAAAATAAATCTTAAATCTTAAGAATTTTAAACAATACTTTAAAACACAATAATGGTAATTGCATTAAAACCAGTATGTGTCAAGTAAATAATGCTTAAATGATGGAAAAATGTCAACTGACTTTTGTCCAGTGGCAAATTCTCAGGGCCAGCAAAGCCTTCTCAGCTGGCTTAACATGCCAAATAAATAAATATTTCTCATCCTTTCATTTTCAATCACCTTTTTGCCTATGAATTTTAATCACTTTCAATTAGAGGAAAACGAAAAGTTTATCCAGTCAGAATGTATTCCTTTATTCTTATAAGCGAAGTGTGACATCGGTTTCACAAATCGGATTCCCGAAGCAGTGCGTGAGTTATTTGAGGAGGTCCACCCCCTCAGACCTTCAGAATTTCTTCAGAATCCCTCAACACTGCAAATGAATGGGCAACTAAAGTCAGATTGTCAGATTCATCAGCCAATCAGATTGATTTATTTGTTCTTGGTGGGTGTGAGCTCCAGGATAAGTCCCGGTCGAGGCCTTCTAGCTGGCCTTGGGTGATGCAATCACACTTTAAGCAGTGTATGCAATTGGAAAGCAAAGAGCGCGGGATCGTCATCACTGTCGCTATCACCATTGAGAAAGAGATCCTTATGGATTTAAAAACACGAGATGTTCTGCACGACTGTGTGATTGCTGAATTTATTAAACAGGAAAGGAGGACTGATTTTCACTTCAAGTAAATTAAGTATTTTTTGCATTGTTATAGAAACATCAGGAGTTTTCTAAGTGTAAATTAGGCTGCTTGAGCATTCAGTGTCAGATCAAGTTTTGAAAAGTAAGATAACGGGAGCGCTGCAGTTCCGAATATCGGAGAATGGAATGTATTTATGGTCGGAGATATCAAGTAGGAATATCCCAAATCTAACTTGAATGGAACGCAGCATAACTGTGTACCCTAATGAAACGAAATTTATTGCAAGCAACATATAATTCACAAATATTATTAGATATATTTTTCCAGGTATTATGGATCTACTTGGTAGATTCAAATGAAAAATTATTATTTTTGACATTCATTTCACAAAACATTCATGCTGCAGTTAAAACAGGCTTGCTTGAGCATTATGTGTCGTTTCAAGTTATGGCTTTCGTACGTGGGCGTGTTTTTAAGATGTAATTTGATATTATTAGTTGACTGCCACATAATGTATGATAGGCATATTGTGAAATTGTGTTTTCTTAATGGCATGAATGGCACTGAAGGCCTAGACTTAAAATGTACGGCCAGCGGCTACATTAGTCACTACTAAAATTATATTTTTAAGTGGAAATTTGACCTTCAAAGTTTTATCATTGTGCTTTTGAATGTTATGTAAATTAATTCTTAAAGTTACCCCCTCAAGACATAGTGACATAAAAAATGTAACTTTAAGAGGATCTCATGAACAGAAACCATTATGACAGTGGGCTGTGGCAAACTGCATGCCATACAGGTAGCATAATTTGATTGTATTACTTTTCTCGACACAACATGCATCAGCCAAATATGAAACTGATATGTGGCCACAAAGCTTGAGTATATGCATTATACATTTACTTTAAATCATATGCTAAAGCACTGGAACTTTGTATTAATACTAAAATGTTTTACTAATTTAAACTGGATTTTAACTTAAAGGGATATTCTGGGTTCAACTAAGTTAAGCTCAACTGACAGCACTTGTGGCGTAATGTTGATTACCATAAAAATCATTTTGACTCGTCCCTCCTTTTCTTAAAAAAAAAGAAAAGAAAAGAAAAATATCTGGGCAACAGTGAAGTAAATGGGGCCAATCCATAAACATTCAGTTACTTACTGTTTCAAAAGTGTAGCCACAAGACGTTGACAATATGCATGTTAAAATTATTTTAATGTGATACAATCACTTGCTAAACTTCTCTAAAGTTAAAGCCAACTTTACTACTTTGTTGCCATGATGTAATGCAGTAAATAAACTGATAAAAATTATGATTTAAACAACTTTACAGATCAAATAACTTTCTTTTTATAAAATAGTAAACTTCACATTTCTTCCTTTAAACTCCCCCAAAATTAGACCCATTAACTACTATAGTAAGTGCCTCACTGTAACCTCCATTTATACTTTTTTAAAGAAAAGGAGGGACGAGTCAAATGCCACATGCTGTCGATTAAGTGTATTGAACCTGTAATATTCCTTTAAAAGGTTGCAGCTTGTGTGGGGCTTAACAAATTTTTTTTTGGAAAAATGCATTGGTTAGAAGTGCTGCGTGTTTTCAGCCAAAATCATTTGGGCTGCAGGAAAAGACTAACTTGATTAATGGAGAAAATGTATATATATTAAAAAAAGAGGTAGGATAATTCTCATGGAGATGAAGACAAGACATTCTCATGGAGATTATAAATACACTCTTTTATAACGTTCTCTCTCCACAGTTCAGTGTTTCTAAGACCTTGGTTGAGACTGTAAAGTTGTCCTGGTTTAGTTCTGTGTGAGTCTGCTGGGTTTGTGCTTTTTGAGGTAAACAATAAAGATGCACAAGGAATTATGCACTCTAGGGAATAAGACTGTCTTCTCTTGAAATAAAGGAGCAATCAATCATAGTTTGGGGTTAAACCTAAATGACGAACTCAGGATTGGTGTAGGAGAAGCCTTGGAAATCAGTTTGGTCCAAATTCATAATGAAGAGTTTATCCGTCGGAGTCAGTTCAACTGCCATCTTGGTAAACTCCTTGTCGAAATTCCCTATGTCATACCGATTTTTCTAAAAAGAAAGAGAGAATAGAGTTATGGTCATAGAAAACACCATGAGCATAAGCTTTAACATACTTAATGTTGTAGGTTTAGGTTGTAACTGGATACATGGAACCCATTTATTCTACTGTTCGATGAAGATCAGCACACATTTTATATTACAGATATTACAGTTTCTACTATCTGATTTTTCAGTTCCATCGATTCCAAGTTCTTCCCAAAAAACTGTTTGGGAAGAACAAACACATCTCACAACTTTTGCAAATGTAAGTCGTGGGTTGTTGGCATGTTCTATTACACATTTATGATTTTATTAACTATAATTAAGTTATTCAAGCAGAAATGCAATTCAAGTTTGGTTTACATGAGTCAACATGAAACAGCATTCTCAACACATTTTACTTCCAAAATGTGATTGAAACAGGATTTTCAACCAGTAAAAAACAGTTGGGTGGGACTTTATCTATTGAGAATTGATTGGATGGTGAAAAGTGACATTCTATACCAGAATGGAGCCTGAAAATCTGGTCTCATGACAATTCGTAGTAAAAGTACAAGATGGCAAAATCGTAAAAAAACTGACGACCTTTACCCGTCGTAAGAGAAAATAAATGATCAACGATCAATGTTACTCAAAATCTTCCAAAGTTTAATCCCCAAACCTCAACCTAATGATGATTTTAGTAGTAAAAATAACTTTTGAGTACCATGGAAGAAAGATTGGGGTTTGGAACAAGACAAGGGAAGCGTATTACAGGTTATTGACATACATTAGTCATTTGAATTGTATAAATTAATTTGGAATGAGTAACCCAATTTGTTTACAGACGTTTCCTTTCTTAAAATAAACGGTTGCATATAGGCCTGCTAAAATGCCTGTTTGTTGATTGGTTGGGCTCTATGAGAATAAAAGTCATACCCAGAGGTGGGTAGTAACTCGTTACATTTACTCTGTTACATTTACTTGAGTAAAATTTTTGGGGAAAATTTTACTTTTAGAGTAGGTTTAAAAGTGGGTACTTTTTACTCTCACTCAAGTAAATTTCGAATGAATTTTTTTTACTTTTACTTCTTTACAATGTGTGGCGTTACTGTAGTTATATTACTGGGTTTAATTTGAATTGATGTGTAATTTATTGAGAGATTATTAAATGGGACTTTGACGAGATCGGAAGTTCACAGCTGCGCGCGATGAGACTCTCCCATTTGAGTGACTGTCACTCAAGTCATCAGTCCAGCAGCATCAAACTCTTCAAAGTGAAACCCTTTCTTCGCTCCACACAGTGAAAAAAAGAATAGTTTTGTCATGCAATGCCTTCTTTTAACACCAAGACAAGCTGATATTTCAAGATTAAAGTCACAGCTCCAACTTCAGGCATCACGCTGAGGTAAGTTTTGTCTCTAATTCTAAAGCTGGCTTCTCTGTGTAATGAGATGGTCATTTTCAGTGTGATTCTGTAACTGAGCTCTTACGACATCAGTTTTTAAGTGTACGTTTTTAAATCAGGGCAGCAATATATCAGTGCGCTTTGTCCCGCATATCATAAGCAGTATTTATGCATATACTCAATGCCCTCGCAGGGGGGCTGGAAACTATCGCAGCTACTTCTGCTACTCCTTTAACTGTATAAATCCATGTAAACATCCAAGCTGAGCGTAAATTGTGGAAAATTAACAGTCATCGAGTGTACTTGAAATGTACACTTGAAATTAGAGAGCATTGTGTTTAAGAATGAGTGAACAAAATTAGGGAACGAGTGGCTCACTCAGAATTCTGACACTCCTACAAAATAGCGGTTTCAGTCACAGCGAGTGTTCCACGATCAGGGATGGTGCCCTACGTAGGTTGCGTACTCTGCATTCATCTTGTGTTTTTGGTTATTCACATTCTTCTCTGTCTCGCCCGCTGCTGTCTAGCAAAAAATGACTCCACTGGAGTCTTATGGATTACTTTTATACTGCCTTAATGTGTGTTTTGGAGCATCAAAGCTAAAATATTCTTTTAAAAATCAGAATTTGTGTTCTGCAGAAGAAAGGAAGACATACACATCTGGTATGGCATAAGGGTGAGTAAATGATGAGAGAATTTTCATTTTTGGGTAAACTATCTCTTTAAAGTGATAGCTCAGCCATAATTTAATATTCTGTAATAATTTATCTACTCTCATGTTGTTCCAAACCAGTGTAAGGCTTTGTATTATGTGGAAAACAAAATATGTTAGACAGAATGTTAGGGACTGACAGTCCCTGACCATTCACTTTCAAAAAAAATTAAATATATATGTATATAAACAAACATTCACTGAAAGTAAATAGTGACTCGGGCAAACAGTCTGTCTAATATCTCCTTATTGTATTGCATGGGAGAAAGAAAGTCATACAGGTTTGGAACAACATGATGGTTAATGATGACTGAATTTCATTAATAATAATAATAATTCTAAAATACATGTTCAATGTGTATTATGTAATGGAATATAGGGGAGTTATCAACTATTATGTCATTTGTGAAAGTAACGAGTTACTCACTACTTGAGTACTCTTTTAATTGGATAATTTCTTACTCTTATTCAAGTAATTATTTATGTTAGTACTTTTAATTTTACTTGAGTAATTATGTTTTTGAAATAATTGTACTTTTACTTGAGTACAGTTTTTGGCTACTCTACCCACCTCTGGTCATACTTTTTTGTGCGATACCATATCTTGCAATTTTACCATCAGGCACAAATTATTATAAGTCATCATGAAACTATGTTAAGCCAGACCTGAATGTGAGTTTGCAAAAACTATGGCTAAATAGCTATGAAAAAATTATCAAATAGCCTAAGTGATTTGAGCATTATTACGATTCCATGAAATATTACGAAGACAAACATTTATGAATCATGACCAAGACCAACATCAAGACCAGGAACATGTATTTAAAAGTAAATAGAGCTCATTTTGATTTCATCTGATATATGTCTTAATGAGTGCATATCAACTGTGAGACAACACAAAAGTACATCAGAGGAAAATTTGAGTTTCCAAACAAATACAGATACTAGAAGTCAGAAACAGAGCAAAGACAACCAAGTGGAAATGGATGAAAAGAAGACCCACTTACACCAGAATCAAAAACTCAAGACACAGGAGACCAACACAGCTACAGCTTTTGAAGTAAAGAGTGTCATTCTATAATAGGCAGAAGTGAACCACAAATGACATGGAGGAGCAGTACAGAGAAGAGCAGATTGGAGCATATAAACTTATCTGGAAAACACCCATAGGATGAATGATGCTTCCAATTACAGAGACAAACAGCTCATGAAAGTTCTGATAAACAAAAACCAGGAACAGAAAGACACAAATGGCTACCAGATGCCATTTCATTCACAACAGAGGATAATCAAGAAATGTTCCTACCTTCTGCTAGATGCCAACCCAGCTCAAGAATAAGGGCACTTGGAGAGCTGTACCTTGAGTGTCTGGTCCCTGTACATACTTTACAACCATTTAACCATGTCACCTCATGACCCAGAAGTCCAAATACACAATTTTATACATACAAGATGATATATGCCAGTTTTGCAATGTTAATTGCTATGCAAATTTAGCATGTGTTTGGAGTTCCTTGATTGTTAAAACTAGTACATAAGAAAGTATTTGCAGTTTTTATCTTTTTAAATATATTCACATTATTAACACTTACAAAATTAGGTCTCAGAATTGCAGAATTTTTCTAGAGCTATAACCATTATTGCCAGCTTGTGTGGTTCTTTTCAATTCGCCGGTTTGGAATGGAATGCATTCTATTTACATGTGAATATTATTAAAATGGATAATATTCTAAACAAAAGCTAAATTGTAATAGCAACTGAATGAATTATATGCACTGTAAAAGTAAAAAGGTGCACCTTGAGGAGATTTTTCTACCTGACTCTTACTTTACTTTTATTGGTGTAGCCTAATTTAGTCAGGTTGATTCAGCCATATCAAGTAGTTTGACTAAAATAAAACAGCTAATTTAGATGTTGCTACTTGAATTACATTTTTAAGGTACCTATCAACACATATGCATAGAAATATATCTGCCACAAATTCACCTGTTTATATTAAGATAATGTGGTAATACAACAAATGGTAGACATTTGAATCTAAAATTATGCAGAATACTATTAAATCATTGTAATATATAATGCAAACTTATTAACTTGACATGGCATCTAAAAATCGTGACGCATCTGTGCGAGACGCTGAAAAATAAAAAATCAGCGAGACATGGCGCAATGGTTTAACATGTCCATATACCATATGTTAATAGAAAAAAGCACAATTGGAGGCAAAAACATGCTCTGTGTGAATGGCCCCTACTCATTACATAAAACATTCAAAAAATATTGGTATTCAATGATTACTTTTTGGTACTATTCGAGTGTGCAAGAATAAACACAGAGGATGAAAATATACCATCAGAGATTTTAATATATATTCTAAATACATATATTTTCTCTATAGAAACAGTCTGTCCACAGTTACAAAATAATTTGATCCAAACACTGCTAGGCGCAGGTAACAAGTAAAAAAAGTCATAAATCACAGATATTGAGGAATAATAACAAAAAGATATGTTCTTGTAAAGAAGTAATTAAAATAATCATGTCTGAAAATCAGTTGCAAAGATGTTATATCACATCACTATCATTTCCATTTGATTGATCTTTGTTTAAGTTGTGCACTGGTTGGAAAACTATATGTTGGCATGACCAGTTCCTAAATTTTAATCTCTGACTTGGCACAGTTTCACACAAGCCCACGTACAACACCCAACCAAAGCATCTATAACTGATATTCCAAAGAAATTTTCCAGCTTAGTCAAATGTGTGAATCGGTGAGAAAAAGTTCACATTTCACCCAAAAATCAGAAAAAAATAAATCATATATACCTGTATATAGCAAAACACCATTTTTAAAACCATTTTGCAACGTGACATTATTTTCATTACAATTTAGCACATTTCCCTAACCAAAACTCATTACCATAACACTAAAAATGTTAATTCTAATTACTGTTCTGGGAAAAAATACTACTGATTAATTTTAATATTTTACATTGCTATCAATTTACAAATGTAACTTATTTTATTCATTTACATTTACTTCTTGATTTTGGGGCAAAATCTGACATGGACATGATCTTAAAAGGTACAGTGAGATTCACCCAGATACGTTTGACTTTTAAGACCTGTAATATTACAGTATATGAAACAAAAGCATCATAGACTCACTCTTTTATAAGCTCATTTACAAAGTTAGACAATTTCCCTTGATAATTCCCGAAATAAGGGGTTTAAGCAACATGAATTGAAAGAATATGCAGGATGAATATTGTATAACATTGTATATAGAAATTAGCTCAATTCCATCAATCTGGTTCACTCTCTTAGGCCCATTCAAACGCTGTCATTTTAGGGTCTGTAATCTGATTGCTCCCAATAATGAGCTACTAATATTGAGCTAAAACTGGCTTCTTGGATGTAATAGATGCAAATTTAGGATTAATGTACGAGAAGCCCTGGAATTCAGTTTGGTCCAGGTTTTGAATCACTTGCTGGTCGGGAGGGGTCATGATGGGAGGATGGCTGGTGAAAAAACTATCAAAGTTCCCTCCATCTCGACCGCACTGTGGAGAAGATGAGAGAAGAGAGATGTGGGAAGGGAAAATGGTGGTACGAAATGAGCAAAGATATTAGAATTAGAATTTTTCCCTAAAATGTGAGAACAATTTTAAAAAGTTTCCAAAATGGTGATTCTGGTGTAATAACACTATAATTAAATTATGAACAATAAAAATGTTTTTTTGACTTAAATTGAAATATTCCAAATAATTTCCATCTACATCACTTTTAGTAACAGTCTCTATAGTAACTGCACATTATGAATGTGTAATGATAGGAAAATGATATGAGCACAAATGTACATTGCATAAACCACAAAAATATATAGATGTACAGTACTAAAAATATATGTTTAATATATTATATAAGCAATCAATTTTCTGTTCTTGTATTAGCAATGTATTTCATGCACATCATTTTGCATTTTTTTCTGATGCTGCAATTGTAATTATTTTTACAGATTACATTAAATTATCAAATTTTGAATTAAGAAGCATTTCAGATGCAGAATTCAGAAAAATGTGATGCATGGAATTGCATAATTCCACATTAAAAAGAAGTGTGGGGGTGAAAAAAGGGATTATGAGAAAAAAGGAGGATCTATATACTTTCAAACAATTTACCTGTGAATGGGTGAAATTACTGTATAATCATTTAAATATATTCAAATGTTCATTCATTGTATGAACATTACTGCATTACTACAGTATGTTACAAGAATGCATCATAACTTGGAGGGAGGAGCTTAATTAAACCAGCTAATCAGGATAGAGTACACTACAATTTCCGTCATTCAATATATTAAGACTTCTCACTAGGAACAAACACAACACAAATTTAACATTGACTATTTATGGTTAAAGACATCTATATACATAAAGCCTCATCACACAGGATTCCAAATGAGCCTGTCCTACAACCCAGACAAAATTGTGTTAAATTACTTTTTAAAGGGGTCATATCATGAAAAATTGCATTTTATTAAAGTAGCTTACTCTGTATATAACAGAAACAAACTGTACCCTTCAGAACTCAAAACATCCTCACCAGTCCAGAAAACCTCTATTTAAACTTGTATAAGAGTAATGACTAATGATAAGAGTAAACTGTGGAAAAGTCATCCAAACTTTGTTCTATTCCTGGCTGTGTGTAGCACCTGCTGCTCTGCATATTCCTCCAAAGGATTTGAAAGGTATAAACAAGCAGCTGAAGTTTAATATTTTTGTTTTTTTACAAGGTTTCTGATCCTCATTTTAATGGTTTGTGTGGCATATTTCTGCATGGTGAACCTGTCACAGTCAGACTTTGCAAAGATCAGTCCCTGTCCATGAAAAAAATAACACTTTCAATACAATTACACCTGTGAAAATACTTTTAAATGTCCCCTTCATAATGCAGTCGCCATAGGTTTCGGTTTATTTTTCACCAATAATGCAACCCAAAAAACATGAGATATGAGAGCAATTTTGCAAACATTAATACCACAGTCTGACCACACCAAACAACAGCATGGCAAACTTGCTGAAATTTCTGCACAGTGAAAATGCTTAACCTTCTGAGTCCTGAGTGTGACTGCTGAGTGCATTTCCCATTTGCCTTTTTGAACTTGAACTAGTAGCACCTAATAAACATGCAAATAATAATAATAAAATAATAATAATTATAGACCAAATGGTTTTCCTAAAAATGTATGCCCACATACATATGTAGACAGCAGGACTACATTGTGAAATTTTAAATAATATCAAGATATAGAAAGTCAGTTACAGACATAACATCAGAAATTAGCATAAATAATTATAATTTAAAGAAATGGCCAGCATCATCCAATCACTGCCAAGCATATTAAAATAAAATGATGCATTATAATTTCGGAATCTAAGTACTGATTACCATTGCCCATGTCTGCTAAACATATTGAGTGGTGCAAACATCATCTGCAACCTTAAACTGAAGTTTTGGTAGGATGTTAGCAGTGTATGCACTTAGGATGCTATAGGATGCTCCCTTGCTTTAGTGACTTAAATGCCAGTGAGCTGTCTGTCTGCACTGGTCTCAGAACAGTATGAAATGCCCCTTATTTTCATCCTAACTCCATATAAAGCCTCTGAAAGCAAGATTTGTCAGATTTTGGGTGTACCCATTGATTCTCAGTGTGATAGTGCACAGTAAATTTAGGTTTTCTAAGAAAATATGTATGCAAAGTACACATTAATATACACCGTGTTTAGTAGCCCTTTGTGGTTTCCTTAAAAAACAACATCTTATTGAGTTTGCAATGACATGATGGTGAATAAATACAAACAACATTTAACTGTTGGGTGAAATATGTATTTAAATACTTAAAATGTTGCATTAGTATTTTCTACATCTATCCTGTGCTGCTGACACAGTAGCACATTTCAATTTAAACAATTACAGAGTGTACAATGATTCATTACTTCCTAGTTTGGACAGTTTGGGACCAGAGTATCCTGGCCACATGCACAAAAATAGGTTCTCAGAAAACTACACTTTCACAAAAAAAAAAAAAAAAAAAAAAAAAGGCCACACCATCTTATTTAGTCCTCAAACACTGCAGTTCGCAGCATTACAAATTAAGATCACAGTGTACAGGTAATTGTCATACTGCTATGTTGCTTGGAACCACACCCAAGACTTTCACCCACTGTTGCACTTGTGTATATGGTTGAGTGACAATAAAGGGATTTAATTTGATACTGTGTAACAAAATGCCAGTTCACTGGTATTGCTATATGTGCTGCAATGCACCCTCCTGATAAATAACACCCACCCACAGTTTGTTTTTTACTTACTGATTTGGGTTTGAAGGGTGGCTGAACTGCCTTCTTCTGCAGTTTGTCCCAGTCCATGTAGCGGAAGAAAGCGTGTTCCCTTATGTCTCTCACTCCCTCTGGTCCACAGCCCAGACGGTGGCCTGGGTGCTTGGTCATCAGCTACAAACACACAAGAGTGTATGTGAGAATTGGTGAGAATCAGCGTCACCTAGCTACTCCTAAAGACTGCAGTCAAGCTACTCTTTTGAAAAAGTAGTAGGCTACAATCCAAGGGACTATAAAAAAGCAGCAGGGAAATATATATATATATATATATATATATATATATATATATATATATATATATATATATATATTCTTTTATTTGTATCCCCTTTTCTCCACATTGGAATGCCCAATTCCCACTACTTAGTAGGTCCTCATGGTGGCGCGGTTACTCACCTCAATCCAGGTGGTGGAGGACAAGTCTCAGGTGCCTCCACTTCCAAGACAGTCAATCCACGCATTTTATCACATGGCTCGTTGTGCATGACAACGTAGGGACTCCGCATGTGGAGGCTCATGCTACTTTCTGTGATCCACACACAACTTACCACGTGCCCCATTGAGAGCGAGAACCACTAAACGCGACCATGAGGAGGTTACCCCATGTGACTCTACCCTCCCTAGCAACCAGGCCAATTTGGTTGCTTAGGAGACCTGGCTGGAGTCACTCAGCAGCACACCCTGGATTCGAACTTGCTACTCCAGGGGTGGTAGTCTTTGTCAATACTCGCTGAGCTAACCAGGCCCCAGGAAATATGTTTTTAAATGTAAAGTTACCTGATGAATTTATAATTTAGTCAGAGACATATTTTTTCTGGCACTAAAACTAGGGTTTCAAATATTTTTTTTTACCTCAATTATGGTGACAGCATCAAACCTAAAATTTACACTTAATACAGCTAAAAAACTAGAATAGTCTACAACCTAATTTATATACCTTGAAAACAAAAACATTATAATGTACAGCAGCATTTACAATTCCAGTTATGAAAAAGAAAACGTCTGTTAACTAATTGCGTCACTCATTCCATATTTATTTCTGCAATGCAAATGACAGATGTCAATAACATGTAATTTGCTTCCCTTGTCTTGTTCTTCCATGGTAAACAAGTTATTTTCCAATTAAAATCATGGTTTATGTTTAGGGTTTAAATAGGGGTTAGACTCTATGGTCAGGTTTAGGATTGGGAAGAGGTTAAACTTAGGAAAAATCATAACTTTGTTTGTTGGATCATTTATTCTTCTCTATGGCTATAAAAGCTGTACATTTTTGTACGAACCAACTTGAATGATTTCAACATCTCGTACTAATTATTCCAACTTGTCATGAGACTGGGTTGGTTAGTTACTCCCCAACACTGGTGAACACTGTGTGTGTTTGTGGGTTGCCTACCCCCTTGCATATGGCCACTGCTTCTTTGGACATGGATTTGGGGTAAGACACATGATGCTCCATGATCGACTGGAAAAGCTCATCTTCATCCTCACCATCAAAAGGGGGCTAAAGGAATTGGAGAAAAACCTTCACACTAATCTACATCTACTGTATCACAATTGCAAAAAGAAAACTCCAGTATGACATTATTGGCTTAATTTTAATGCATGAGCAATCCAATGATTGCACCATCTGTTATGAGTATTGTCAGCCTCTAAAGTGATAAGTGTAATGCTGTGTATACTATGGTATAATTAGGAGTAATAAAGCGATAATACTCAAGAGACTGTATGTTACAGTGTTTTTGCCATGATGCAAAACAGAAACCCCTTTAATCATGGAAAAAAATACTGTAAGGCAAAGCCTCGAGTGGTTCACTGCTTTTATAAATCGGTGGCAACAGCAATATGACAAGACATCACAGTTTAATGAATACGTTTTGCATTAATAATAATCATCACAACAAATAACATTTCAGCCAAGTAATATTCATTAGAGCTTAACTGTGAGCTGTTTATGTCCGCCAAGCAACATACATTAGAAATGTGGCACATTAATATATATATATATATATATATATATATATATATAAAAATTCCTTTGATGTGCGGTTACAGATGTTAATAATGATGTAATTCACACATGCACCCATGCGCATGCACACACGCACGTATATACACACACACACACACCCCTTTACACTCAGGGTTTGAAATTAACTTTTGGGCTCACAAGAAACTGCGGCTAGTAGTTTCCAAAGCCACTCAACATTTTCACTAGCCAAAATCCCCCACCCTACAAAAAGTGATAAAAGGTAAGTAGAGGCTGTAACTGCATGCATTTGTATGGACATTATTTGAACGAGAAGTATATGAGATCAGTAGGCCTAATGATTTAAGTCACCTTTAGAATGTTATGGACATTTAGAACAGGAGGAAAATCTGTCAATAAATTGTCCATAATTCATGGAGGTTTTAATCCCTTCTTTCTAAATTATACTTGCCTATATGAAAGTTTACCATTGTTCTGCCCTTGTTTAACAGTGGCATAGGTAATGATAAGGCCATTACTACATGGATGACTCCTCTTTACTGTGGTTAGGTTAATGTAGATAGTCGGTTCTAAAAAAAAAATAAACTATAGTATTTGTCTAAAAAAAACAAAGCAAACAAAAAAAATAACACACACTAATTGCATAAACACATTTATAAACCTTTAACTACAACGTTTACAATTGTAATAAAAATTAAGTCTAACAGATTCACTCAATTATATTAAATAATAATATATATATATATAACAGTTAGTTCCGTTCCTCGAATCTGACTGGACGAGAGACGTTCCATGAGCACTGATGGTCTGACACCATAAGCACTGTATCACTCCGCTTGTGTTTGTGCCATTCTAAACTAGAGTGTAAGAGTGCATATGTGTTAAGAGCTACTGTTTGTCTTTTTTTTTTTTTTTACATTACATATGTTAGCCAAGTGGTGGCAAAAGATAATTTTTGTGTGTAATATGAGCCAGTTAGGTGACGTGAAGTGAATCCGTGTCAGCTGTTTACATACAACAGCTCTTTGTGATCGCTTGTATTACTACTACACTACTAAAGCTTGGAAATAGCAACAAAAACAAAATAACTTCAGCATTACGGCTCATCACAGCTGAGAGACACAACAGACTGATTAATTACACAATGGGTGTTGTTTAAAATGGTGGAGGACATTACGGTTTCTATAGCGATCGACTCTTGTGTGAAATAGGGAGAAATACCCCCGCTTTGATGCTATTTTTCCACTGAGAAAGTTGATCTTCAGAAAGCTGACAGCATCTCTGTTTTGGAGTGGTAACAGCTGATCGCACACACTCCATCCATCTATCTCTCTCTCTCTCACATTTATCCAATAGCTTGTTCGAAACAGCACAAGCCGTGATGCTATTTATGAAGTGACATTTTTGAATTACTAACGAAGGCTTGGACGCATCATTTATTTTGAACCAGCAACTAAATCTGCACCGCTGTGATTACCTATGGCACAAGGCTGACCGACAGCAGTGCAGATGTAGGGCCATATTGTACTGTTGCTCGTGTGATATTGCTTAAATATAAGTTACCAGTTAGTGCAGGAAAAAAATATTTTTGTAAAACATTACCAAATACCATTTTTTTTTAGTAAGGGTGACGATGATGTGTATTTTAAAAACTGATCAAGTGTATTATTTGTTTCCTCTTTACCTCGTCAGTGCGGTTTACAATGAAGAGCAGTTGTTTCAGGGGTTTGATTTCCTGCATACAGAGCTTTAAACTAGAATGTTCTCTGTAGAATTCAAATGGATCACAGAAGTTTTATGGTCTCCGCCGGTTGCCCTGGTATCTCGTAAAGCCTGAATGCATCATGGATGTTTTGCTCTGGAGCACACTGACTGTACATGTCCACTGTTTTCAATTAATTCTAATGAGAATCCCCCTCAAGAGGGTTTCATTCGGCTCCCATTGGAAGGAATTAAAAATGCTCACTTCACTCACCATGCACCAGTGGAGAACCAGTATAATGTGCGCTTCGGTGCTTCATCTGCCCCGCACAGATGCACATTTAAGTTATGAGAGGCATGAATATAATTAAATTAGTCACTTGACTTTCATAGAATATTCAGTGCAGGAAAACCCTAAAAAGGGCACCCACAGAAAAGGCTGGTAAGAGTGACGCAGTTACCGCCTCTGCCGATTTTTACCTGCATTTGGCAGGTGTTCATTTCAAACCCTGTATGCAAAATATATACAATGTACACTGTATATATATATATATATATATATATATATATATATATATATATATATATATATACACAGTATCTCACAAAAGTGAGTACACCCACTTTTCATGTGACAACACTGAAGAAATGACACTTTGTTACAATGTAAAGTAGTGAATGTACAGCTTGTATAACAGTGTAAATTTGCTGTCCCCTCAAAATAACTCAACACACAGCCATTAATGTCTAAACCATTATTTTCTATCACGGCTTTAACCGTCTTGGGTATGAGTTCACCAGAGCTTCACAGGTTGCCACTGGAGTCCTCTTCCACTCCTCTATGATGACATCACAGAGCTGGTGGATGTTAGAGAACTTGTGCTCCTCCACCTTCCGTTTGAGGATGCCCCACAGATGCTCAATAGGGTTTAGGTCTGGAGGCATGCTTGGCCACTCCATCACCTTCACTCCCAGCTTCTTTAGCAAGGCAATAGTCGTCTTGGAGGTGTGTTTGGGGTCGTTATCATACTGGAATACTGCCCTGTGGCCCAGTCTCCGAAGGGAGGGGATCATGCTCTGCTTCAGTATGTCACAGTACATGTTGGAATTCATGGTTCCCTCAATGAACTGCTCCAGACCATGATACTCCCACCAACATGCTTGACTGTAGGCAAGACACACTTGTCTTTGTACTCCTCAACTGGTTTCCGCCACACACGCTTGACACCATCTGAACCAAATAAGTTTAACTTGGTTTCATCAGACCACAGGTCATGGTTCCAGTAATCCATATCATTAGTCTGCTTGTCTTCAGCAAACTGTTTGCAGGCTTTCTTGTGCATCATCTTTAGAAGAGGCTTCCTTCTGGGACGATAGCCATGCAGACCAATTTGATGCAGTGTGTGGCGTTTTGTCTGAGCACTGACAGGCTGACACCTCACCCTTTCAACCTCTGCAGCAATGCTGGCAGCACTCACACATCTATTTCCAAAAGACAACCTCTGGATATGGCGCTGAGCACGTGCACTCAACTTCTTTGGTCAGAAAAGAAGAAATCCTCAGAGAGTTTTTGCCATAAGGTGCCATGTTGAACTTCCAGTGACCAGTATGAGGGAGTGTGAGAGCGATGACACCAAATTTAACACACCTGCTCCCCATTCACACCTGAGACCTTGTAACACTAACGAGTCACATGACACCGGGGAGGGAAAATGGCTAATTGGGCCCAATTTGGACATTTTCACTTAGGGGTGTACTCACTTTTGTTGCCAGCAGTTTAGACATTAATGGCTGTGTTGAATTATTTTGAGGGGATAGCAAATTTACACTGTTATACAAGCTGTACACTCACTACTTTACATTGTAGCAAAGTTTCATTTCTTCAGTGTTGTCACATGAAAAGATATAATCAAATACTTACAAAAATGTGAGGGGTGTCCTCACTTTTGTGAGATACTGTATATATATAATTCAAATATTAATAATATTATATAAATAATACAGGTATATTTCCTATTTTACAATGGCTCTGAACATGGCACATTCCATTAGGTTGTAGAGCCATAACTATTCCTTTTATAACATCGCTTTCATCACGTAGCATTAGCTTACCTGTCCTGCCAGCATTTCATACAGGAGAACTCCATAGGACCACCAGTCAACAGATTTTCCATACGGTTGATAAGCAATGATCTGCAACAGAGGACAGCTAATATGCCTTTCTAATATGCACATTCACATCACACACACACACACTTGTTGTGTTTCCATGTTTTATGGGGACTTTCCATAGACATAATGGTTTTTATACTGTACAAACTTTATATTCTATCCCCTAAACCTAACCCTCAAAGAAAACTTTCTGCATTTTTACATTTTCAAAAAACATAATTTAGTATGATTTATAAGCTGTTTTCCTCATGGGGACCGACAAAATGTCCCCACAAGGTCAAAAATTTCGGGTTTTACTATCCTTATGGGGACATTTGGTCCCCACAAAGTGATAAATACACGCTCACACACACACACACGCATGCACACACATGCACACGCACGCACACACACACATGCACACGCACACACACGCACCTCGGGAGCAATGTAGTCTGGAGTGCCACAAAAGGTTTTAGTTGTGTTCCTTTCAAAAATGTTCTCTTTGCACATGCCAAAATCTGCAATCTTAATGTGGCCTTCAGAGTCCAACATCACATTATCCAGCTTCAGATCTCTGCACAAATAGGGACAAACAGGCAACAATTCACACACTCATTTGTATGTTTTTATTAGTGTTGGGGAGTTCTGAACTAAAAGTAGAGATGCTATTAACATAACAAACTTTTTAAGTAGTGTGAGACAGTAGCTCATCACAAGTGTGTAGCTCTCCCAGTAATGAGCTACATATTCCAGCAAGTAGTGCTGTAGCAAAACTGAATGCTATATTTGTCACATAATATTGCGAAAGCAGCAATGGAGCAAAGGGAGGATTCAAACACTCTCATCTACACAGTCCTTTCTCGCATGTAGCACTGGAAAATCAAAATAATTTAATAGAATCGGCTCTTTCGAACAGTTCAAGTAAATGAACTGATTAAAATAAAATATTCTCTTATGTTTAGCCTTGAAAACACAGATTCATTTTAGTGAGTGGGTTCCTTTAGATGGTTCATGCATATGAACTGTAAATTATCTAGCTGAAAACTAGAAAAAAAACAATTCACTGTAGGCTTTTCACGATTATTAAATAACCACCTAATCTTGTTATTTAATTGAACCACAGTTATTTGAGACAACTGTGATTATTGGGCATTCAAATTCCAATAAAATTTTAGTTCCCATGTAAGGGAATTTTAAATGAATATACAGTATTAATGCCATGAATGGCACGTTTGTTTGTCCAGGGGCTTAGATTCCAGGGGGGGGGAAGTAACCCTCCCAATAATAAAAACAAGCAAGTACAACCCCCAAATATTTATAACATGATCAATGGAAACATATAAATTCTTCACACTGTAACCCCCCCAATGTTCAAGCCAAATCTACGCCCTTGTGTGTGTCATTCAGTTGAACTCTAAGTACGAGCATCAGTATGCCGCACCATGGAGGCAAAACAGCCCCTAACCTGAAGAGCGCTGATGCGCGGACTGTCAGCAAACTCCCACGAAAATACAAATGAACAAGTAAAAATTTTTATAGTGAACGCAGAACGTTCCGGGTTCACCATAAACGATCCTGTAATGGGAAACGTTCCTGGTTCTACACATTGTAATGACATACAGTGACAAAGAGGAGATGCAAGCTTACTCTATTTCTGTGGCGTGATTAAATGATAAAATGAAATCTCAGAGGTTTTGCTTCATGACAAACGTCTAAGTTACTGTTGTAACCTCCATTCCCTGATGGAGGGAACGAGATGTTGTGTCGAACGAAGTGACACTAGGGGACTTTCTTGAAGGTCTCGGTTACCTCTGAACTTGAGAAAAGGCCAATGAAAATTTGGCAGACAGAATTTTCATGTCTCTGCCCCGGACATATGGGTATAAAGGGAATGAATCGTGCAGCTGTTCATTCAGGTTTTGCACTGAGGAGCCGAGTATAAGGTTCGGCCACTGCAGTGGCTCGGTTCAGCGTCGTGGACAGGGGGACACAACGTCTTGTTCCCTCCATCAGGGAATGGAGGTTACAACAGTAACCTAGACATTCCCCGTCTGTCACTCACTTCTACGCTGTGTCGAATTAAGCGACACTAGGGGTCCCTATTCAAGCAAAAGGCTGCATCAGACTGCACGTACCCTTCCCCAACGGCCCATAAAAATCGTCATACATTTTTTAGGTTCCCGGCACCCTGGAGGGGGGTGGATGGGGGTGGGGGGGACAAAGCAACGTGCCAAGCATGGGAGCAGGTTGCGCCTTTTCTCTCTCTATGTTTCTCACATAGAGTTAAAGTGGCTGGGGCCATCTTAACGCTATCACACATATCGGGGGAAGGTGTTCTTTTCCAACTCCTATTCTTTCAGGGGGAAAAGACCCCGCAAAGACCACCACCTGCCCAGGCTGGGGGGAGGTAAAGAGTGGCAAAAAGGCGCGGAGGTAGATCCTACCTGCTGTGAGGGAGGAGTTGCTACAAACACGGCGACCGGGGGACAGCGGGGACTGCCCAAGGGAGACGCGGGTCCGCCATTAGGGGGACTGTACCGCAGAGAATACACAAAGGGGGATTAATCCACAAAGGCCCCTCCTGTGGAGCACCTATTCCAGTACAGAGTAATTTTAGTACCCGTAGTGGGTCTGGTCGGGGAGTTCCTCCGCTGAATTCGCGGACTAGAGGGCTAAGGAGGAAAAACATCCAGGGAGCGCGAACCTAGTGGACTCTCCTGGGGAAAAAGAGCACACGTGATCACCCCAGTGGAGGGGAAATGCACTATGTGCAAGCGGAACACCTAGTCAGACGTTCCGCATTCCCGAGTTCTACATGCTCGAACATGGGACAAGATGACTAAACCCTGAGTTAAAGATTGTAAGATGAGATTGTAAAATCTCGTAAAGGTATTGGGTGTTGCCCAGCCCTCTGCTCTGCAAGTGTCTGCTAGGGAGGTGCCATTGGCGAGTGCCCACAAGGATGGCCGGTGCACACTTCTCGTTGAGTGTGCTCGAACCCGCAAGGGGGCGGGCACGGCCTGGGTGTGATAGACCAAGGTGATGGCGTCAGTGACACAGTGGGAAAGCCTCTGTTTGGAGACAGCATTCCCTTTCCGCTGTCCACCAAAGCAGACAAAGAGCTGCTCAAAAAATCGAAAGTTCTGCGTGCGGTCCACAACGGTACGCAAAGCACACACCGGACACAGTAACAAAAAGGCTGGGTCTAAATCCTCTCAGGGCAGTGCTTACAGGTTCACTACCAGGTCCCTGAAGGGGGTCGTAGAAACCTTTGGCACATAGACCAGTTGCGGTCTTAGGACGACATGGGTGTCTGCTGGACCGAACTCCAGTCAAGTGTTGCTAGAAGAATTCGCCAGGGAGGGGCTGTCGCCCCCTAGAGTGACTTGTTTCTCGTCCTGCCTCACCTTGCATAGCACCCGTGCAAGAAGGCTCACTGGGGAAATGCGTATTTGCGCAGCCCCCGAGGACAGCTGGGTGCCAGCGTGTCTGTCCCAAGGGGGGCCTCTGCTAGTGAGTACCACAGCAGGCAGTGGGAGGTCTCTTTGGAAGTGTACAGGTGTGCTTTGCCGAACCGCTCCCAAATCAGCTGGACCGCCTGGGGGTGGAGCCTCCACTCTCCACTGAACATGCCTTGTCGTGACAGCGCATCGTGTTGAGGTTGCCTGGGATTTGAGTGGCGCGCAACAAGTCACTGCTGGCTCCGAAGGAGGAGATTGTGGGCAAGTTGCGACATGCTACGAGAGCGCACGCAGCCATGGCGATTTATGTATGCTATCGTGGCGGTGCTGTCTGAGTGAATCAAGACGTGCTTGCCCCGAAGCAGCTGGAGAAACCTCCGCAGGGCATGCATTATAGCCAGCAACTCTAGGCAGTTGATGTGCCAACCCAGCCGGGGCCCTGTCCAGGAGCCGGCGGCTGTTTGCCCGTTGCACACGGCACCCCAACCCTGTTTGGTGTGTCAGGACACCTGCTGTAGGGGGACTCCTGTCCACAGAATACAGAGGTCTGTCCAGGGGTTGAAAGTCTGGCAGCAGGCGGGGGTGATGAAAGCACGGTATGTGCCGCGGCGCCATCCCCATCTCGGGACTCTAGTCTGAAGCCAGTGCTGAAGTGGTCTCATATGCATCAACCCCAGTGGCGCAACCACCACAGAGATATTTTGATATTAAAAACATTATCTCTCATGTCATTCAAAAGTTTTTAAAGCCTTAAAAGAAAATCATACTGTAGTTTATCCCAATTTTATGATTTGATTTTTAAATATTTAAAAATGAATTCTTACAGCTAATTCCCATTCAATCAGTTAAAATCAGTCAACATGAACACACCGGCGTGCAGTTACTAGCGAGCTGATTCAAATTTACCAACATTTGTATGATCATTTGCATAGAAACATTTTCCAAGAACACGTAATGCTTTTTTTTTTTGGTTTAGTCTACAAAAAGGAATAAAACCTACACAAATATTCTTAAGTGTCCATTCACTGTCAGTCATCATGCTTTTGTCTGTATCCTGCCCATTGACACTCTTTTATATACCCATCTTTTCAGTAGTTTCAGCTGTTATGTTTGATAATGATCACACTGACACAGGGAGTAGCATCAACTTATCTTCACTTTTACTTCATCATAACTGTCTGTCCAGACCCATGTAAATCAACACATCAATTCATCAGGCATCACCGAATGATTCAGCACAATCAAACTCTAAGCATCACTGAACACTAACTCAATGCATTAGTAACCCCACTTGAGAGAACACAACATTTCCCCCCCTCCTACAGGTTTTCAAACATGAAATGTTGACACAAAGTCCTGTAGGTGCCCTGGCCGAGAACGAGTGCGAACAGGCCGCGGTGAAAGACAAGGATGAGGCTGGGCAGGCTGTGATGGACAAGCACACATCTCAGCTGGCAGGTTGACAGGGATGTCTGGGGCCTGTGAAGGAGCTAACTGAGGTCTCGGCTGAATCGCCGGATTGTCCTGCCATGCTGCGGGAGTGGCTTGAGATGTGACACCTGTTGTATGTGCCGGGCCCGGTACTTTGCGGAGACGGCTTGCATGCCACCGCGTGCCATCACTGAGCAAGAAGGTGGCTGGGCCCAGCTGATGACTAACTTTGAGAGGCGAAGACCAGTATGAAGCGAGTTTGTGGTCTCTGTGGGGCCTGTGAACCCTGACCCAATCTGTGGCCTGTATGTCCGGGACCTTTGCGTGTGTCGAGAGATCGAATTTCTGCTTCATCCGCCTCTGCTGGCATTCCACTGAGGCCCTGACCTTTGGTAGTGGGCCCTGAGGCATTGCTGGACTGAGCCTGTCGAGGGGAAGGTGGAGCTCACGGCCAAGCATGAGGAAAGCTGGAGAAACCCCCGTTGTAGAGTGTTGGGTGGCCCTGTAGTGCAGCAGTGTGTGTCGGATGGCCTGTTCGAAGGTCCATCCCTGGAACAGGTGTGCTCTGAGGCTGTTTTTCAGCGACTGGTGAAAGCGTTCAACGCCACCGTTAGCCTGGGGATGATAGTATGCCGTGCAGATGTGGCGAATACCCTTGTTTTTGAGGTATGTGATGAACTCAGCCGAGATCAGCTGCGGGCCATTGTCCGTAGTGATAGTATTTGGGAGGCCCCAGCGGGAGAACAGAGAGTCCAGAGTTGATTATGACCAGAGAGGTCACAGAGCCGGTGGTAATGAGCTCGGGCCATTTCGAGTGCAGGTCATAGACAACCACTAGGAAGCGTTGGTGATGAGGAACTCCCTGTATCTCACCACATATGTCCAGCTGCAGGTGATCCCAAGGCTGTGATGGCCAAGCAAGAGGTTGTAAGGGTGGGGGGGCCTGGTGACCCGTCTTCCCGCTCAAGAGACAGGCGGCACAGTCTTTCACCAGGGCCTCAATGTCTTTATCTATCCCTGGCCACCAAACCCGGTCTCTGCAGCGCTGTTTCAGCTTCACAATACCAAGGTGGCCCTTGTGAGCCATTGCCAAGACACGTGCACGTAGGGTGCTGGGGATGACTGTGCAGAGGCCGCGTGCCACACAAGTATCGTTCCAGCAGGACAACTCCTGCTTTATTCTGGAAAATGCTGCAAGCCCCTCCGATATCTCATGAGGCCAGCCGTTCAGAATATAGACACGGAGTTGAGAAAGAATCGGGTCCTGTTCAGATGCGTCCTTCAGTTCTTGTAACGATACGACGGCCTGGAGGGGTGTGTGTAACATCTGAACAATGTCTCGTTCCCCTTGGTCCGTGTCGGTGTGTGTGTGTATGGCAGGGTGGGGTGGAGTAGCGCGGGACAGTAGATCAGCCACAACATTGTCTCTGCCAGGGGTGAACTTCAGGTCAAAGTTATACTGGCGAAGACGGTCGGACCAACGGTGTAGCCGCAGTGGTCTGTGGCCTGTCCCCGATGTAGAAAGCAGTGCAGTCAGAGCCTGGTGATCAGTCCTCAGTGTGAAAGCACGGCCATAGAGATACAAGTGCCACCTCTCGCAGGCCCAGATGCAGGCTAATGCTTCACGTTCCCCCACCGAGTACCACTGCTCCGTCTGATTGAGGACCCGTGACACAAAGGCGATGGGCTTCTCCACGCCCCGCTGAATCTGTGACAGCACTGCTCCTATGGCTGTAGCCGACGCATTGCAGGTCACCAAGGTGGGGCTAGAGATATCGAAATGAGCCAACACTGGAGCTGTGGTGAGCTGCACCTTGAGCGCCTGCAGCGCCTCAGAGCATGCCCGTGACCATATCCAAGGCTCATCCTTACGCAGCAGACGCCGTAGTGGGGCAGTGGAAGCAGAATAATGTGGGAGGAACTTCAGATAGTAACCTGTCATGCCCAAGAAGGAGGCGACCTGTGCAGCCGAGCTGGGTTCAGGAATTGCTAGTATAGCGTCTACATTTGACTGAAGTGGTGTGATTCCATCCGCCGACAGTCGGAAACCCACATACTCAATGGTCGGTGCAGAGAAAACACATTTTTCGGCATTGAGGGTTAGTTTGTGTTCAGCTAGGGCTGCAAAAACTCTGCTGAGGCATTCATCATGACTCACCGGAGAAGGCCTATGGATAACCACATCATCCAGGTAAATGGCCACCCCCGGTATACCAGCCAATACGGACACCATGATTTTTTGAAAGCAGCTGGGGGCGGAGCTAAGTCCAAACGGCATGCGCGTGTAACGAAACACACCTGCATGGGTCACAAAGGCTGTGAGGTTTCTGCTGCTCGGGTGGAGAGGCACTTGTAGGTAGCCCTGTCTGAGATCCAGTTTAGAGAACACGGTTGAGCCATGGAACAGAGCAGTGAGCTCTTCAGAGGTAGGCAGTGGGAACCTGTCCGGGATCACTGCCTTATTCACTGCTCGCAGGTCGACACACACACTTGTAGGGCCCCTGATTTCTTCTGAGCTACCACCAGGTTTGAGACCCAGGGCGATGCATCCACTGGTTTGATAATGCCAGCGTCCAGCAGCTGCTTAAGTTCAGCTGAGACACCATCACGGAAAGCCAGAGGAATGCGGCGAAGCGGCTGAATGACTGGTTTAACGGCAGGGTTCAGGAGAGGTTGGTGGTCAAAAGCAGTGAGGCACCCCCAGCCTTCAAACAGGGACGGCCATTTTTGCTGCCAAGGCATGGAGACTGTCAGGATCGCAGCTCCCTTTGTGTCCACCAGGGAGAATCCCAGAGCCGAGAACAAATCCAGACCCGTCAGATTGGCCCCGCGACGGGCAACATGGAAGGTAAAGCCGGGTACCAATTTGTTGCCATACCTAACAGTCACTTGCAGGGAACCCACTAGGTCAATCTTTGAGTCGCCATAGCCACAGAGTGAAGCAGAGGGTGGCAAAAGTAGCAGTGCACTGAAAAAACAACTGTATGTGTGCATGTTCAAGAGGGACACACTGGCACCAGTGTCCAACAGCAGTGGGATACATACATCATTTAGGTGCACTGAGCATGCTTTAAATGAGACTGGCCCAGAGTAGACATTGTGAATGATAGTGGGTGACTCAGCTGGAGCAGAGCGGCAGACTGAAGCAAAATGGTTGCGTTTGCCACAGTTGCGACACGTCTGACCACGGGCTGGGCAGTTCTGCGCTCTAGACGGATGAGATGAGGATCCACAGTTATCACAGGACCGTGACGCTAGTTTTTGTGGGCGTGGCCGAGACTGCTGCGGGCGTCTCAGTAGCATAACTGCAGAGGAGTCTGCTGCTGGCAATGTGTCGTTCTGACTAGGCTGTAATATTGATGTAGGCATGGGGGAGGGGGCTGGGTAGTCCGTGATTGTTTGCTGTTTAGTCAGTGCCGACGCACATGCAGCTGCACTCTCTATTTGTAATGCAATCGTGATTGCTCGGGACAGTGATAAATCGTCCGGTTCTAATAGCAGAGTTTCACGTACTTTTGCGTTGTTGGTATGTTCAATTAACTGGTCGCGAATCATTTCGTCCTGCAACGCACCGAACTTGCATGTGCTGGCCAATCCACGGATTGGCGAAACAGAAAACGGCGCAAGAGCGCGCTCTGTGGGGGCGCAAAGTGTGCGGTCAGTAGTTCCACGTCTGCGTCATAATCGATTATGGCGCCTGACTCAAGTGTTCCCAGCACACACTGACCCTCGGCTCCCAAGCAATGCAGTAACAGCGCCTTTTTGCGGGCTGTGCTCACATCAGTCAGCCCCACTGCCAAGATGAAAGTCTCGAAGGACTGTAACCAGCGAGTCCAGGGAATCGGAGGCTCACCAGGCAGCGCGAGGAAAGGAGCAGGCGGTGGTAGTGCGATATCAGCCATCCTCGTCGCCAAATGTTATGTTTGATAATGATCACACTGACACAGGGAGTAGCATCAACATATCTTCACTTTTACTTCATCACAACTGTCTGTCCAGACCCAAGTAAATCAACACATTGATTCATCAGGCATCACCGAATGATTCAGCACAATCAAACTCTAAGCATCACTGAACACTAACTCAATGCATTAGTAACCCCACTTGAGAGAACACAACATCAGCGTCATCATAAATTACAATAACACAGTGTAATCAGCACATATTATGGCTGTGTATAGTGTGTTAGTGCATTAGCGCCATGAATGCACAATGTAAACATTACAAATTCCACATTATCCACTGCATATACAGTATATTAATTTAAATCATCATAGATGAAGTCATCGATAACACATGTTTTACATGTTGCCTTAAGCATCCTCATATTTCAATGTATTTCTACATTGCAGTGTGGCCAGTAACTGGAGAGATTATTTACACCGTAGTGGAACAATGACAAAAACAATATGCCAGGCTTTGGATAAGAAATAAACACATATTACATTTATTAGTAGATAAGCAACTATAACTGATAATTAAACTCTGTAATCAGTGAATTGAAATGTTATTTCTTTGTGATGCAGTGATGTAGAGTTTTTTTACACCCATCATTAAGCATTTTAATATTCACTGCCCAAACCAGTGTACACACAAAAAAGGACACAGAGAAGTACACTCATATCCAAACAAACATTTCACCTGTAAATAATGCCCTTCCAATGGAGAAAGAAGAGGCCAATGGCAATTTCTGCAGCATAGAACCTGATGGTAAAGAAAAGTTAGAACACAAATTACAATTAAATCTCTGGTACTATCAGTTAACTTGCTGACTTAGGGATAAATGTGATCAATTCACATTAATACTCAATATCAGACATTTCAATACTCCAGATCCATGACTATAATTACATTTGTGGTCTGCTACCTGACCAGTTCCCAACGGGAATAAACTATTGTTTGCACTAAATTCAGGATTGTAATAAATGAAAATCTAAATTATAATGACAAACTTCAAAACCTCAAATTAAGGGTATGCTTTGTTTACTGAATAGGTTTGAGCTTAAACTTAATGCCTGTGCATACATCTAAATGACATGACTGTGTTTAGCACATTGAAATGTAATTAGAATATTGCAAAAACTTTGTATCAAGTCATACATCTTGTCATTTTGACTTATGCAGTGTGTATGTGCAGAAGTGAGTGATTACATACGCAGCATGGGGTTCCCTAAATTTTCCCACTTGCTGTATCTGGTACATCAGATCTCCACCATTGATATACTCCATCACAAAGTAAAGACGGTCCTACAAAACACAACAACAATAATTGATTCAGAATATAAAATATTATCATTAAGTGTGCATGTACAGTACATCACTGTAAAGTGTGTATGTGTGATCTGTACCGTTGTCTGAAAGCAGGAATGGAGTTGGGTGAGGAAGGGCGGTTTGCCAGAGAGAGCGAGAACTCTTTTCTCCACCATAGTGCATTCAACATCATCATCCTGAATGACAACATCCTTCTTTAAGGTCTTCACCGCATAAAGCTCATCTGAGCCTTTATGCTCTGCAAGCATTACCTGAGAAAAGGCAGAGAAAGGACAATGTTTACTAGCTAGGAATATTTATAAATTAATACTTTATTGCACTCTTTGTAATTAACAAGACTGAATTCAAAGTTTTAATTTACCTCAGAATAATTGCCATGTTTTTTTTATTGTAGCAATAATAATATTATTTGTAATACATGTAGTGCATTAAATTTAATTAAGTATTCAGTTGTTCTTTTAATTAAGAGAGTGAAACTTTCATTTTTGGGTGAACTATCCCCTTAAGAAAGTAAGAACTGATAAAAGAGTGTCCATCAATGGGATTATTGTGTGTGTATTGAAAAAAATCATAAAAGAACTGAATAAAATAGTTGGAATGTCAAATTAGGTTAATGCCTTAACCATGTTAAAGGTGCATTCAGTATTTTCCTCATTAAAAAGGTTTAACTCCTAATGACATGAATTGTAATTTTGCAATATATGTAGGAAACAATGACCACATACATTAAAATGAAGACTCTAGTCATAACAGTAACCTAATAAAAGCGGTTTTATTCTACATGGAGAGGGTCCACACATGGGGAATGCCATGTAAGAATCACATGATCAGTCGAATACTACTCACTTAATCTCATTAACCATCCTGTTATTTGACACTTTCACTCACTAATTACAATAATCAAGGCTGTGACTGTGAACATTACATTTCTATATTGCAGCATTTTTCCTGAATAGAGAATTTCTAGGCGGCTTTCTCAGTCAAATTACATGCCGCCTCCGGCTGTCTACAAAACTCTGGTGGGTGTCTTCGTGGAAAACACTAACAAACGTTGCACTCAGTGGATTGTCATTTTTAACTACAAATCTTGGCAATAATAATAAAATAATTCCATTGTCGAATAGTCGCACAAACTCCAAAACTGTCATCTGAGCGGGAGTCGAGACCGGGAGAGATTTAAAGTTCTGCCGGCTGATACGTACTCTAACACAGAGACACTCGTCTCTCACCCCCGCTGTCTGCAGCTTACAACATGTTGCATCATTGATGAGATTATCATGTTAAGATCAATCTTATGTGAAAAATAACACTAAAATGACAACAATAAAATGTGTGTGTGTGTGTGTGTATATATATATAAATATATATATATATATATATATATATTGGTTTTGGATAGACAAGATGGACAAATGCTTATCAATAATACTCTTATGGCTAAAATGTTTACAGTGTTCAGTGACTAAAATGTCAATATGACTAAATGTTACTAAAATATGACTAAAATGTCAACAGGTAGGTCATTGTCTAAAACTACATGTGACAGGGCTGTGGGTAGGGCCGGGTCATTATTTTACACACCCGGTCCCTTATCAGGCTAATCAATCCACCGAGAGGGATAAAGGCCAACTGCAGATGGTGGTGCGACAGAGAGAGCACGTTTACGGGCAGCTGTCCGTCCTAGGTGTGTGTTTGTGTCTTTTGGTTTATATCTTCATTAAAATATTTTTTATATTGTCAAGCCAGTTCTCGCCCCCTCTTTTCCATTGAACTCCCTTACACTACATTAAAAAGCCCAGACTTTGTCAACTAAAACTTGACTAAAAAAATTAATACAAATAGGATAAGGTTGACTAAATATGATAAAAACTAAAAAAGGACTTTGACATAGGATTAAGACTAAGACTAAATTAAAAAACAGCCGACAAAATTAACACTAGTATTCAGTTGCCAGTTCATAAGTAGTGTATTAACGCCAAATGTCTAGATTACGGATGTAACCTCCGTTCCCTGATGGA
Source organism: Xyrauchen texanus (assembly GCF_025860055.1). NCBI lineage: Eukaryota > Metazoa > Chordata > Actinopteri > Cypriniformes > Catostomidae > Xyrauchen > Xyrauchen texanus. The sequence continues at coordinate 35,167,693 of NC_068286.1, read as the reverse complement.
CGGAACGAGACGTTGTGTCGGAGAAGCGACACTAGGGTTCTCTCTTGAGTGCCGAATATGGAATATTCTCCATCAGGGAACGGAGGTTACATCCGTAACCTAGATGTTCCCCGTCTGTCGCTCTCTCGACGTTGTGTTGGAGAAGCGACACTAGAGGTCCAATTTAAATCACATAGGTGTTCTGCTGACACAGGAGCGGGCAGGTATTTTACGTGCACAGGTGACCAGCTGTGTCAGACCGCACGTACCCTTCCCTTATGACCCAAAAACATCGTCGGAATCCTTCTGGTTACCCTAGACAGGGGAACAAGGCAACGCTTGCCAACCTGGGAACGGGCCGAGCCTGGCTGGGTCTCTTTTCTATCTATGTTCTCGCATAGAGCAATAAATGGCCAGGGCCCTTACATGCATCAAGGGAAGGGGGTCTTATCCAGTTTCCTATTCTTTCAGGGGGAAAAGACCCTGCGGAGACCACACCTGCCCGGAAGGGGAGGTAAGAGTGGTGAATACGTCACATGGGTTTTTAGGTGACATGTGGAAAGTGGCGCAGTGTTAGATCCAGCCTCAAGGAGGGGGGAGTTAATACAACACGGCGACCGGAGGACTGCCTATGGAAAACGCGGGTCCACTTTTGTAAGGGGACCGTACCGCGGATAATACACACAGGTGGAGTCCGCGTAGGAGTCCTTGACCTGTGGAACACCTATCCCAGTACAGGTTAGATTAAGTAACCGCAGTGGATTGGGTCGGCGAGTTCCTCCGCTGAAATACGGACCCACAAGGGCTAAGGAGGGATCATCCAGGGATCCGAGAGATGTGATCTCCTGGGAGAAACAGGCACACAGTTTTACCTCAGCTGAGGGAAAGGGCGCTAGGCACAAGCGACTCACCCGGCCAGCTCGTCAGCATGTTACCGAGTTTTACGGGCTCGGACCTGAGAGAACACGGGACGATACTGACTCAACCCGGAGATTGTAAAATCTCGCGAAGGTATTAGGTGTTGCCCAACCCACTGCTCTACAAATGTCTTCCAGGGAGGTGCCCCTGGCCAGTGCCCACGAGGACGCAACACTTCTGGTTGAGTGCGCTCGGACCCGCAAGGGGAGGGGGGCACGGCCTGGACGTGATAAACCAATGAAATGGCATCAATGACCCAGTGGGCGAGCCTCTGTTTGGAGACAGCATTCTCTTTCCGCTGTCCCCCGAAGCAGACAAAGAGCTGCTCAGTACGTCTAGAGCTCCGCCTGCGGTCCAAATAAGAACGCAAAGCACGTACCGGACACAACGAAAGGGCTGGGTCTGCCTCCTCCTGGGGCAGCGCTTGCAGGTTCACTACCTGGTCTCTAAAGTGCGTGGTAGGTACCTTGGGCACGTAGCCCGGCCGCGGTCTTAGGATCACATATGTGTCTGCCGGACCAAACTCCAGGCAAGTGTCGCTGACAGAGAATGCTTGCAGGTCCCCGACCCTCTTGATGGAGGCGAGCACGATCAGCAGGGCCGTTTTAGGAGAGAGGGCCCTGAGTCCAGCTGATTCTAGCGGCTCGAAGGGAGATCTCTGGAGGCCCGTGAGGACCACTGAGAGATCCCAGGAGGGGAACAGGCTTGGCCCGGGAGGGATTTAACCTCCGGGCGCCTCTTAGGAACCTGATAATTAAGTCGTGCTTACCCAGAGACTTGCGGTCTACTGCATCATGGTGGGCCACGATGGCGGCAACATACACCTTTAGGGTGGAAGGGGACAGACTCCCCTCCAACCTCTCCTGCAGAAATAAAAGCACTGACCTAACTGTGCACCTCTGTGGGTCTTCAGCCGGGAAGAACACCAATTTGTGAACAGGCACCACTTTAGGGCGTAAAGGTGCCTGGTGGAAGGGGCTCTGGCTTGGTTGATCGTGTCTACGACAGCAAGTGGTAGACTGGCTAGATCTTCCGCATCCCGTCCAGGGGCCAGACATGGAGGTTCCAAAGGTCTGGGTGCAGATTCCAGAGCGTGCCCCGTCCCTGAGAAAGAGGTCCTTCCTCAGGGGAATTCGCCAGGGAGGGGCTGTCGCGAGAAGCAGAAGGTCCGAGAACCAAGTCCGAGTGGGCCAGTATGGAGCCACTAGGGTGACTTGCTCCTCGTCCTCCTTGACCTTGCACAGCACCTGTGCAAGAAGGCTCACTGGGGGAAATGCGTACTTGCGCAGCCCCGTGGGCCAGATGTGTGCCAGTGCGTCTGTCCCGAGGGGAACCTCTGTTCGGGCATACCAGATCGGGCAAGTGGAAGGTTTCTCGAGAGGCAAACAGGTCTACCTGGGCCTTGCCAAATCGTTCCCAAATCAGCTGGACCGACTGGGGGTGAAGCCTCCACTCTCCACTGGGCAAGCGTTGTCATGACAGCGCGTCTGCTATCACATTGAGGTTGCCGGGGATGTGAGTGGCACGCGGCTCCAAAGGAGGAGACGACGGGCGAGTCGTGACATATGGCGAGAGCATATGCCGCCTTGGCGATTTATGTACGCTACCACAGTGGTGCTGTCTGACCTGACTAGGACATGTTTGCCCCTCCCAGCGGGTGGGCAAAGAAAACAGTCAGCAACTCTAGGCAATTGATATGCCCACACAGCGGGGCCCCTCTCCAACCCACAGCTGCGTGCCCATTGCACACGGCGCCCCAACCAAATCTGGAGGCGTCGGTCGTGACCAGGACGCTTCGGGACACCTGCTGCAAGGGTACTCCTGCCTGTAAAAAGCAGAGATTTGTCCAGGGTTTGAATGTCTGGCGGCAGGCGGGGGTGAGCATCACACGGTGCGTGCCGCTGCGCCATGCTCAACTCGGGACTCGAGTCTGAAGCCAGTGCTGAAGTGGTCTCATATGACACGTAGGATGCCATATGCCCCAGGAGCTTTTGGAAGAGTTTTAAAGGGACCGTTGTGCAGGGCTTGAAAGAGGCGAGGCATTTCAGCACTGACTGCGCACGCTCGTTGGTGAGACGTGTTGTCATTGAGACCGAGTCTAACTATATGCCGAGAAAAGAGATGCTCAGAACCGGGGAGAGCTTGCTCTTTTCCCAGTTGACCTGAATCCCCAAGCGGCTGAGGTGCCTGAGCACCTGGTCTCTGTGCGCGCATAGTAATTCTCGCGAGCGGGCCAAGATGAGCCAATCGTCGAGGTAATTGAGTATGCGGATGTTGGCTTCTCGGAGCGGGGCAAGAGCTGCCTCTGTGACTTTTTGAAGACGCAAGGGGACAGAGACATGCCGAAGGGGAGGACCTTGTAATGGTACGCCTGGCCGTCGAACGTGGACCGTAGAAAGGGTCAGTGTTGAGGCAGAATCGAGACGTGGAAGTACGCGTCCTTCAGGTCTACCGCTGCGAACAAATGTAGATGCTGGACCCAAGTTAGGATGTGTTTTTGTGTGAGCATTTTGAACGGGAGTTTGAGCAGAGCCCGGTTGAAAACTCTCAAGTCCAAGATCGGTCGTAAGCCGCAGCCTTTCTTGGGTACAATGAAGTCAAGTCAAGTCAAGTGGTTTTTATTGTCGTTTCAACCATATACAGTTAGTACAGTACACAGCAAAACGAGACAACGTTCCTCCAGGACCATGGTGCTACATAAAAACAACAAAGGACCAACACAGGACCACATGAGACTACACAACAAAATAAAATACCTACATAAACTACCTATATATACCTATATAAAGTGCACGTGCAAACATGTGCAAAAAGTACAGGACAGTACAACAAATTACTGACAATGAACAGGACAATAGACAGTGCAGCGCCGACCAGTACTCAGTAGTGCAAAAAGATGACAGTTTCTAAAAATGTAAACATAACATACTATGAGATAATGTTCTATGCACATAGCAGTTATTGAGGTAGCAGACAGTTATAAAGTGACAGTAATTAAAGTGCAACTCAGGACACGTGTGTGTCAAACCAGTCTCTGAGTATTAACGCCGCTGTGTTTCGCTCTTTTAGAGGAAATATTCTTTTACACAAAAAGGGAAATCACTCTTTAAATAAAATCAATAAAGAGTTATTGTCTGCGCTGTCAAAGCGCCCAGGGGCAACGCTGCACTGCCGTGCAGAGAAGGAGCGCCGTCAATCCAACAGCATGCAGAGCGTAAGAGAAAAAGCAGGAACTGGTGTGTGACTCGCAGCAGACTGCATGCACTACCATCGGCTACGAAGAAAATTTCTGAATGAACTCATAGTATTTCCTCGCCTTTATACCCGTATCTCCGGGGGTGGGGTATGTAACTACTATCTGCCAACTTCTCATTGGCCTTTTTTCATAGATCAGAGGCATATTCGGCACTCAAGAGAGAGCCCTAGTGTCGCTTCTCCGACACAACGTCGAGAGAGCGACAGACAGGGGAACCAATGTTTACGGGTTTTTAACGTTACTTTTTTGATCAGTATGGTACCATCTCTGCCTCATTTTGAGCCAGGAAAAACCCTGTAATGGCACCTGAAACTGAAAACTATTGATTTTAAATGATGCTGTATCAAAGCTGCTAGGTGTTGGTGTAAGTTACTGAGTGCACCTTTAAATTTAACAACATTATACATAATTAACTAAACTCAAAAGTTAAAAAGTTAGTGTTGGCAGAGCATTGTTTGTGCATTGTTGTGTGAATGTTCCGAAATAATATGTGTGTTTGAACATTTGTGCTACCTTGCCAAAACTGCCTTTGCCCAGCACCATGATGAAGTTGAAGTCTGTGAGTTTCATGTGGTCTTGGTTGCCATTGACATCGTATTTGAAGGTGTCATTCTTTGTAGAGTCATCTATATTCTTATTTCCAGGGCCAATCTGGGCTCTCTTAAATTCAGAAATCAGATTAACATAGTCAGAAATGGAGAAAAGCACAATATACAGAAGATATAATTGGCCCCAATGGGAAGGGGAAGTGAATAAACTATAGATTTCACCACAAATTTCTCCCTCAATTCTTCATTGCCCTCTTCTCCATCTGGTGGGACTGGAACGTTGAAATATTCCCCTTCCTCTTGGCCCAGCATCTTAAACCTACAATCCAACCATGAGCAGAAAAACCATCAAAAAGCTGGCCTTGATTGTCACAAACCTTGTTTTGTCCAGAAAAGTTGCTATAGTTTCATGGTAGCTTTTACCATCCATTGACACTTTGTTTCTGCAATTCAGAGATGCCAAAAGACAGTGATCCCATAAAGTCATTTCTGCTGGTAAAATCCCAATCCCAAATCTCCACTGACAAACGCCTGTCCTGATCTGTAGCTTTGAGATTACTATGGCAACACAAAGATGGAAAGATATGTCACGTGTGGAATCGTCACATTTGTATAATGCTCAACTACCACACAATACCTTTGATTGAGAGAGTTGTTCAATTTAACTTACAAGATGAAGGTTTCATTCCAAGTTGGATTGAGGGAGCACTTGATGGTTTTGGTCTTCTGCTTGCTCTCATTCTTTGGATCTGGAATTAATTTAAGCTTCACGTATGGATCTGACAGGCCATTAGGATCCATTGGCACCAAGTTCCGAGCCTCCTTGACTATAAATTGAAATTATACAGCAGTCAATGCAACGTAAATGAAGAACTTTAAGGATCTTTGAACTTGTGCATTGTTCCAAACATACAATTGTTGAAGAATCTGCATTACAAAAAATTCAAACTCGATTTTTTTGTTTATCTGAAGAAAACGTTAAATGAAATGTTAACGGTGTGGTGCTTGCTCACGCAAAATTTGTGGCTATATTGCTAGGGTTTTCTGAGTGGTTGCTAAGGCCTTACTAAGCAGTTGCTAGTGTGTTCTGGGTAGTTGCTAGGGTGATGCCAAGCAGTTTCTAGGCTGTTCCTGATGTTACTAGGGCATTGCTATGTGGTTGATAGGCTGTTCTTCATCATTACAAAAGTGTTGGTGGGGAGATTTGGTTGGTTATTAGGGTGTTCTTTTCCTAGAGCACTGCTAGGTGGTTGCTGCATTTTTGTTGTTGTTTTTTTGCCATTTGGTCAGGCATTGCTAGGCATTTCCCAGGGTGATCTAATTGGTTGCTACGGTGTTCTGGACATGGCTGGGTCTAATAGCCTTTTTCTTGTGCACACCCCCCCACCCCGCACCTCCTCCAGAAGGATTCCCAGTTGTTGCTAGGGTGTTTTTTTGTTTCTAGGGCATTGGTAGGTAGTTGCTAGAGTTTCAGTTGTTTGCTAGGTATTTTCTAAGATGCTGCTTTTTAGGTGTTTGGTTGGATATTACTAGGCGGTTGACAGGGTGGTTGATCTGGTTGGTTGCTAAGGTATTCTCAGTGGTCAATGGGACATTGCTAGGATGTTTCTAATAGTTACTAGGGTATAACTAGGAGGTAGCTAGGCTGTTCCTGATGATTACAAATGGGTTACTAGGTGGTAGGTGCTAGGGTGTTCTTCTTGGTTTCTAGAACATTGTTAGGCAGTTGCTAGAAGGTTGTGGGTTGTTGCTAGGCTGTTGCTAAGGTGCTCCTAGGTGATGTTTAAGTATTTTTAATTTTATTTTTGGTATTTGGTTGGGCACTGCCATCCCATTCTAATAACAGTATGTTAATTGCAGCAAACTATCTCCCACTAAAGAGTTTGTAATATTGTTATAAATTAACTGCAATGTGTATGAAAATTCCACTATTATTACACACAGCAGCTCTACCACGCTGGTTGATGGGTGAGTGTGTGTGTGGGTGAGTGTGAATGGGATGTGGGGCGATCGAAGGCAGATTGATCTCATGTTTCCAGAGGATGCTTTTCCTGCCTGAGGCAAAAAGGGCCGTTAAAAAAACCACACACAGGCTCGTTTAGAACATTTTGTTGCAGTTTTTTTTTTTTTTTTTTATCACTCAAATAAAAGCATTTCAACTCATAAAGAAGATTTTGTTTTTGTCTCTCACCTTTAGTGTCAGACACATTTGTCATTCAAAGATTTAAGATTAAAAATTTTTTTTTACAAACCTTACCATTATTGAAACATTCTGTTCAATATTCTGATTCTACTGATTTGAATGTTTGGCTAAGCCGTAAAAGCAGTTTGCTTTCAGCTCTGCTGATATCAGACTTCCCACAACAGAGCAAAAGAATAGAAACTGTAGCTGACACAAAGTGAACAATGCCCATATTTGCTTATAACTTTACATATTCAAAACCAGCACAGCGGATCACTAGTTTCAGTTGTTCCAGTCTGAGCACAGCCATTCATCTGTACGTGGTGCTCTGGTCCATAAAGACTTGTAAATAATTGTGAAAAAATTGTTATGATAATGTTAATAACAATATACAACACCATGAATGCCCCACAAAATACATTGGGAATCTACACTGAAAAAATGTCTGTAATAAATAAATAAACAAAAAAAAAAAGTATTTCTGAATCAAGTTAAATATGTTGGGTGAAACTAATTAAAGACATTTTTATGTTCCGATCAGGTAGAAATATCTCTTTAAGGTGACAAATTTTATTATTTGCACAGTATGGTCCTCTCAAGGAAAATTAGTACCCAAACCCCCCCCCCCCCCCCTCCCCCCCCTTTTTGGAGTGGTACTTGACCCTACACTTCCAAGAGTGTTAAGAGTTGTCGCCAGGGTATTTCTAGGTGGTTAATAGGGTGGTTGCTAGGTGGTTATCTACCAGCCCAAGTCAAAAGGGCCCAGTCTCTATGATATTCTATTCTCACTGATTAGTTTAATTTAAACAACAGAATCCAATTGGAGGTTTGCACCATAAAGAAAAAAATATATATTTGCGTGAACTCACTGGTCACGGTGAGAACTAATTGTTTTATGTCAGCAGCTATTTGAAGTCGTCCTCTCCTCTCTGTGTGGTCTGTTCCACACAGACTGGGAACATTTTCCGCACATCGTTTATGAATATTCATCAAGCAAGCTGCATAGAAACACACGTAATTAGATTGACAGCATCACACATGGAGCACTGCTTTCTCATTCTCTGCAGCTTACTAACACACACAAACACCACAAACACACATACGGCCATGCAAAAACACCCACACACACATAGACACACAAAGATATCACCCACATTAGCCACATGTACAGTACACTTGAAGCAATGAATAGACGCATTTATAAATATAACACACAAAATATTTTAAAACTTGAAAGATTTAAAAAAATATATATTGTTACATATTCACTAACAACACTGTAGTATTTATTGAAATATATCTATAGGTGCAAGGCATTCACACTTAACCATGACATTAGCCAAACCCTTTTCGAAGGTGTTCAGAATGGAATAATGTACTAGCATACTAGCGCAAACACTTTTGACATTAAATCATGTGCAGGATACAAATTACAGAGATCTAAAATTACATTTTATCTAGTTCAATTCTAACTCTTGAGATCAGTGGTGGCATTACCTCAAGTGAAAATGCTATTTTTTTTTTAAATCATTAACTGCATTTGCACAAGGGGAAACAAGAGTAAATTATCAACATAAAAAATGACTTAATTACTTGCGGAAATACCAATTTTTTATTTTAGAAATGAAATTTCAACTAGTTATAACTGTATTTCTTGATATCTGCAATTGCATTGTGACTAATACAATTTCACAGTGATCTGTCATTAACTCCTGTTCAAAACACAATTACATACAGTATACCTACAATTAATTTAATAATAGTTGGAATGATTCACTCTTACTCTAAGATATGCAGGGACATTGCACAGTTTCAATCGTGATCCAATTATATTTTGTGATGTATCGCAATATATTAAATCGTGACATATGTATTGCAATATGTATTGTATCGTGATACCCAGCCCTAACAATTTTAATTTTATGTAAAAAATAAATGTTTTTTTTTTTAGCTGTAATTTGGCTTTCACATGTAGTGATGTAAATTTTTGATATCAATAATGTGATTTTTCAGCCTATGCATGATTTTCTTTTTTGGGGGATTTTCTCCCCAATTTGGAATGCCCAATTTCCAGTGTGCTCCAAGTCCTCGTGGTGGCATAGTGACTCGCCTCAATATGGGTGGCGTAGGATGAATCTCAGTTGCCTCCGCGTCAAAGACGGTCCATCCATGCATTTTATCATGTGGCTTGTTGAGTGCGTTACGGTGGAGACCTAGCGCATGTGGAGGCTTCACACTATTCGCCGCAGCATCCACACACACTTCAATACGTGCCCCACTGAGAGCGAGAACCCCGTTATAGCGACCATGAGGAGGTTAACCCAACATGACTCTACCCACCCTAGCAACCGGGCCAATTGGTTGCTTAGGAAGCATGACTGGAGTCACTCAGCACACCCCGGTGATCGAACTTGACACCAGGTGTGGTAGCCAGCATCTTTACTTGCTGAGCTACCCAGGCCCCCCATTGACAATTTTCAATATATAGCTCAATAATTATGTATTTGTTCTGAAATGGCTCAAAAGTGTTTGTTTGTTTTATCAGAGGAACCATCATTTCATCCAAAAAGCCATTGTAGCCAAATAGATTAAATATTTAAAGACATTAAATGAAAATCTATTCAAAACTAATTAAAGCATTATTTACCTTTTTACTAATACATTTTTGTGAATAAACAAGGTGTGCTACTTCACTAAGCTGTTCAGTTGAACACTGCATAATACTAAATTATTACTGTGAGCCACGTCAGGTTGATTATTATAATATAATGCTGAGTTATCATTATTATTCTGATTAATAGACAGACATACTTAGGAAGGCAGTGAGGCTGAAACGTGTTCTCCTGTTCTGTGAGATATAAAAAAGAAATGTAAAGAAATTGAGAAAAATGAGTGTGGATCATTTTGTTTTTAAGACTGTTTAAGTTGTATGGATCTATGCACCCTGAACTAGTAGATTCCATTTCTTTGATTACATTTGAGTTATGCAAAAGTAATATATTTCTGTCCTGTTTACTTCACCTTCACCTGTTGCTTTTATTTTGACACAGAAAGTGCTGAGCTTTTATCTAGACACAGACAAGACAATGTGTATTTGACAGTTTACAATGTTCTGCGTTGCCTGAAATGCTGTAATCTCCTCCTCATCTGTTATTCTGTGCCGCATTTGTAAATATGTATAATAACTTGTAGCGGTTACTAATGTTTGAAATTGCACGAATGCTTGAACCTGCATTACTTTGACTGCACAGTGCAAGCGAACTGATATGAAAGAGCTGCCATGCGTGTGCACACAGGTCAGCAAGTCACCGGTTTGTTTTGAAAATGTGCATTTTTATTAGTTGTAATTCAACTGTTGATGGAATGGAAAACGTCACTAGTAAATTACTGATTACCAAGTAATTTACAATACTAGTAACCTAAGTAGTCCATTTATAATACGTTAAATTGGAATTTCAACTAGTGAAAAAATTAAACAAGTAATTTTGTTTTCAACATTTTTTGGTTTTGTGGCAAAGTTAACTTCAGATATCTGTCATGTAATTGTAACTAGTAAAAAGTATTTTTAGTTATCTTAAATTACTGCATTTCCAGATATCTTAAATTAACATTGCCATATAAATCATATCCTGCACGTTATTAAAATCAAAAGGTTTTGCGTTAGCATACTACTTACTGCATAGTGCGCAATATACACTGTCAACTGCCTCTTATGTTTTTTAAGCAGTATGCTATTCAATATGCATTATGCAACGTTAAACATTTAAAACTGCAGTATGCTATACTGTTGTCACATGACCTCTGTATGTTGCATGTTTAATTCAGAGCATGACATCTAGTATCATATCAGAAATTACTACAGCTATTTTAACACTGGTTGTAAATAAACATGGTTTGTCTGGATCATTCTTCAAACTCTTGATAACAGAAGGTCAGGTTGAGCACATTGTATTTTAGGACGTTGTCCAAGCAGTAGGCTATACATACTAGATACTACAGGAGTAATAAGAGGATGGTAGTATGCCATTCCAAACATACCTGCAGTCTCTTTGTTTTTTTTTTTATAGTTAATCAGAAAAAGATTTGTGTTTCATGCTTCACCTGAAACTATGTGGGATTATTGTTAATCTCTGACAACTAAGCAGATCAATCAGTTATTATGTATCTTGTCAGCACAGCCAGTAGAGGGCACTGTATGAAGGGTTTTATTGTGTATTGGCACTTTTGGCACAGAGTGTGTACTCACTGTCACATTTCATCCCTTGTTTTACAAGTCCATACAGGAAAGATCCACAGTGGTCACAGAATGTAGGGCTGGAGTATGTGTGTACCTTAAACTTATGTTTACTGCGTGGGTCCTGAGACACAAAACACACTAGAGTCAGTGTTTTCATCTATACCACTGCATTTGACAGCTCATTATATAATTCACCATACTAATATTAATATAATGCTTCTTTGCAGAGATTACTTACCAAAGTAACTTAAAGCAGCTGTAAGCACAAAAAGAATCTGGCCACAGCCATTCAGAAAACATGAAAGAGGCTTTCTGTCAAAGGCATGTTTGGAGAGGACCGGTTTATTTTAGAGGTAAATGGTCTCCCAAACAGATGAGGTTTGTAAGGATAATGTTCTTTTAAATTAACCTTCCTTGACTAAACATAAACTTGACTAAATATGTCATAAAGCAAATGTGACATAAAAAATGCAATTGCTGAAGAAACCATTTCAATTACAGGCGCTCTTAAAACAATGATTCCATTTTCATGGACTTCAGACAACAGTTTATTCCAGCAGTTCTCTAATAACTAGCCTGCAGGTGGCATGATGTTGCATAAGTATTAGGTGTGAGGTAGTGAGGAATGTTTGCTCTGTAACAACTCAGAAACCGGAGGTTGGTCTTGGTCTGTTCAGAAAGCACTGCGACGGTAGCGTACATAAATCGGCAAGGCGGCGTGCGTTCTCATCATATGTCACAACTCACCTGCCATCTCCTCCTTTGGAGTCGGCAGCAACTCAGGTCGAGGCACGCCACCAATATCCCGGGCAACCTCAACACGGCAGCGGACGTGCTGTTGCAACAGGTCTCGCTCAGCAGAGAGTGGAGGCTCCACCCCCAGGCGGTCCAGCTGATTTGGGACCGGTTTGGCATGGCACATGTAGATCTCTTTGCCTCCCAAGACAAGGCATCCGCGCCCAGACCTCTGGAACCTCCATGTCTGGGCCTTGGACGGGATGCGGAAGATCTGAGTGACCTACCACCTGCGGTTGTAGACACGATCAACCAAGCCAGAGCTCCCTCTACCAGGCAGCTTTATGCCTTAAAGTGGCGCTTGTTCACAAATTGGTGTTCTTCCCAGTCTGAAGAACCGCAGAGATGCGCAGTTCGGTCAGTGCTTTCATTCCTGCAAGAGAGGTTGGAGGGGAGGCAGTCAGGCAGATATTCATGTCATCCTAAGACCGTGACTGGGCTACTTGCCCAAGGTTCCTACGACTCCCTTCAGGGACCAGGTTGTGAACCTGCAAGCGCTGCCCCAGGAGGAGGCAGACCCAGCCTTTTCGTTGCTGTGTCCGGTACGTGCTTTGCTTATCTATTTGGACCGCACACAGAGCTTTAGATGTTCTGAGCAGCTCTTTGTCTGCTTTGGCGGTTGTCGGAAAGGGAATGCTGTATCCAAACAGAGGTTAGCCCACTGGGTTTTTGACGCCATCTCCCTGGCCTACCAGACCCAGGCCATGCCCGCCGCCTTGCGGGTTTGAGCACACTCGACGAGAAGTGTGGCATCCTCGTGGGGACTGGCAAACGGCACCTCCCTAGCAGACAGGTCCGAGCCGGTAGAACTCGGTAACGCAGAACAACTGACCGGGTGCAGTGCCTTTCCCCTCTACTGAGGCGAACACGTGCGCTCTTATCCCAGGAGATCCCACTAACTCGGCTCTCTGGATGACTCCTCACTAGCCCTCTGGCCTGCAAATTCAGCAGAGGAATTTGAGAACAGACCCACTACGAGTTTCAAGTGCTCTCTACTGGGGTAGGGCTCCACAGGCCTAATTCCCTTTTCGGAAACTCCCTGTGATGTATTTTCCATGGTACGGTCCCCCTGTCGACGGACCAGTGTCTCCCTAGGGCGGTCGCTGTGTTTGTAGAGCCCCTCCCTCACTAGGTAGGACCTACCACCGCGCCACTTCCACGTGTGGCTTGACAGCCTAAGCAGGATGTGGTCTCCGCAAAGTATTTTCCCCCTGAAAGAATAGGAACGGAAAAGAGCACCTTCCCCGACACGTTTTATAGTGTTAACATAGCCCCAGCAACTTTATGCTCTATGACGAGAAACATAAAGAGAGAAACGGCTGTGGCTGGCTCCCATGTTAGTCATGTCACTTGTTCCCCCCTCAGGGGTGTTGGGATCCTAAGAACTGGATACGACACTTTTTTGGGGGCATTGTGGAGGGTTATGTGCGCCCAATACAGTTGCTGATGCTATTATTATTATGGTTATTATTAGATTCCTCTGTAAGGAGGGAATCTATTGTAATTGACGGTTTTATTATTATTATTATTATTATTATTATTATTATTATTATTATTATTCTCCTTGAGCCCCAATATCTCAAAAAGTCACAGGTCAAAAATTTTCTAATTTGGTACATTGATACTACAGGCCAACAGGAACACACAAACCAAGAATGGCCAACATTCGCCCCTAGGGGGAGCTACAGGTCACGCCGAAATTCCCATTTTCTGGTCAAAAATGTTCTAATTTGGTACATTGATACTACATGCCAACAGGAACCCACAAACGAAGAATGGCCAAGATTCGCCCCTAGGGGGCGCTACAGGTAATTCCCAAAAGTCCCATTTTCTGGTCAAATATTTTCTAATTTGGTACATTGATATTACAGGCCAACAGGAACCCATAAACCAAGAATGGCCCACATTCGCCCATAGGTGGCGCTACAGGCCACACCCCAAAAAAATATTTTCAAAGTGATACCATTTCCACGCCATTTGTCCAATTCTTCTGAAACTTGGTGTACATGCCTCATTTCTCATTGGGAACAAAAAAGCCTCAAGGATCCATAAGGTCCGGTATGATGGATTTTCCTGTACACTGAAAATGTTTTGTTTAGGATTCAGACAGAAATACATGTTTTTTGGATTCATAAATTGAGAGGGTTTAACCCCAACCCTTTACTGATCAATTTTAAATGATTTGCAATTTTGAGGAGGAATTGCATTGCTGCTTGCAGCTATATTTATTATTACTATTGTTGTTTTTATTATTAAGATCACACATACATATTCAGATTTTTTTCTTAGTTCTTTTTCTCAATATTAGCAGATAATTTTATTTACTAAAACAATTCCAAACATTTTGTTTCTGTACAGATACACAAAACTACACAAATTTGCTTGCTTAAAAAACTTTAATGAACAATCTGGATCTCAATGTCCTCAATGCGATCGCTTCCTTGGAACTATCATCTCCCAGGACCTCAAGTGGGAGCTTTCCCTAATCAAGAAAGCACAACAGAGAATGCACTTCCTGCGGTAGCTGAAGAAATTCAACCTGCCTAAGACAATGATGGTGCACTTCTACACAGCCATCATCGAGTCCATCCTCACATCCTCCATCACTATCTAGTACACTGCTACTACTGCCAAGGACAAGGTCAGACTGCAGCGTGTCATCCGATCTACAGAGACGGTGATTGTATGCGTAAAAAACGTATTTGGCAATAAGGCTTTTACTGATTCTGATCATCTCCAAACAGGATCTACTCCCTGCGCTTTCCCTAATTGTTGATTCAATTATTAGACCTATTAGCATTAATATTGTTATTGCTCTTAAGGATAATATAACAAAGTATTGCAATCATTTCAATAAAGAAAAGGCCGTGAGCTAATGTTTTCTTATACATATTTTTTTTTTATATTAGGCTATGCATCATATTTTTACTGTACTATGTTATTCTTATTGTGCACTATTCCACGTGTACTTGTATCACAGTACCTTTTGTTATATTATCCAGAAATGAATCCAGACATTATAAAAAGGGTAGTTGGCTTCGCGAGTTGGTTTGGAAAATACTTGTAGCAAAATACATGTATAAATATAAACACATGTAAATAAATATAAACAAATATAAAACATATATTTATGAAACCGGGCTCTTTACTTATCTCACTCGCATAAAAACACAGATTTTATACTCTTTAGAATGCATAAACACTGTAGAAAGAACATAATGAAACAGTTATGCCAAATTAGGTAAATAAATGCTTTAACAGCATTCAGTATATTAATCTCTAGCACTGACAGCTAGCCTAACCGTTGGAAAGGGGCCCCGCTGCGTTGGCACATCAATTGCCTGGAGTTGCTGACCGTCCTTCTTGCTCTCAGGAAGATCCTCCCGTTAGTTCGGGACAAACATGTCCTCGTGAGATCGGACAGCACCACGGTGGTGGCGTACATAAATCGCCAAGGCGGCGTACGCTCCCGCCACATGTCACAACTCGCCCGCCATCTCCTCCTATGGAGCCAGCAGCGACTCAAGTCGCTGCGTGCCACTCACATCCCCGGCAAGCTCAACGTCGTAGCGGACGCGCTATCACGACAACGCCTGCCCGGCGGGGAGTGGAGGCTTCACCCCCAGTCGGTCCAGCTGATTTGGGAACGGTTTGGCAAGGCCCAGGTAGACCTGTTCGCCGCCCAGGAAACCTCCCACTGCCCGCTCTGGTACGCCCTAACAGAGGCTCCCCTCGGGACAGACGCGCTGGCACACAGCTGGCCCTCGGGGCTGCGCAAGTATGCATTTCCCCCAGTGAGCCTTCTTGCACCGGTGCTGTGCAAGGTCAGGGAGGATGAGGAGCAAGTCACGTTGGTGGCCCCCTACTGGCCCACTCGGACTTGGTTCTCGGAACTCAGGCTCCTCGCGACAGCTCCTCCCTGGCGAATTCCCCTGAGATAGGACCTCCTCTCTCAGGGACGGGGCACGCTCTGGCACCCGTGCCCAGACCTCTGGAACCTCCACGTCTGGTCCCTGGACGGGACGCGGAAGAGCTAGCCGGCTTACCAGCGACCGTTGTGAATACCATCAACCAAGCCAGAGCTCCCTCTACCAAGCACCTTTACGCCCTAAAGTGGCGCTTGTTCGCAGATTGGTGTTCTTCCCGAGCCGAAGACCCACAGAGATGCGCGATTAGGTCAGTGCTTCTGTTCCTACAGGAGAGGCTGGACAGGAGGCTGTCCCCGTCCACCCTCAAGGTGTATGTTGCCGCTATCGCCGCCCACCACGATCCTGTAGACGGCAAGTCTTTGGGTAAGCACGACCTGATCCTCAGGTTCCTGAGAGGCGCCGGAGGTTGAATCCCTCCCGGCCAGGCCTAGTTCCCTCCTGGGATCTCTCGGTAGTCTTGGCAGGACTCCAGAGACCTCCCTTCGAGCCGCTCGAATCAGTTGGACTCAGGGCCCTCTCTCTTAAGACGGCCCTGCTGATCGCGCTCGCCTCCATTAAGAGGGTCGGGGACCTGCAAGCGTTCTCTGTCAGCGACACTTGCCTGGAGTTCGGTCCGGCAGATACGTCTGTGATCCTAAGACCGCGATCGGGCTATGTGCCCAAGGTTCCTACCACACCATTCCGAGATCAGGTAGTGAACCTGCAAGCACTGCCCCGGGAGGAGGCAGACCCAGCCCTTTCGTTGCTGTGTCCAGTGCGCGCCCTGCGCATTTACCTGGACCGCACACAGAGCACCAGACGCTCTGAGCAGCTCTTTGTCTGCTTTGGGGGACGGCAGAAAGGGAATGCCGTCTCCAAACAGAGGCTCGCCCACTGGGTTGTCGATGCCATCACACTGGCTTATCACACCCAGGCCGTGCCCCTACCCGTACGGGTCCGAGCTCACTCAACAAGGGGTGTTGCGTCCTCGTGGGCACTGGCCAAGGGCACCTCCCTAGCAGACATCTGTAGAGCTGCGGGTTGGGCAACACCCAACACCTTCGCGAGGTTTTACAACCTCCGCGTTGAGACGGTTGCGTCTCGTGTTTTCTCAGGTCCGAGCCCGTAGAACTCGGTAACACGTAGACCGACCGGCCGGGTGGATCGCTTGCGCCCAGCGCCCTTTTCCTGACGTCAAGGTAAAGTAGTGCGCCTTCTTCCCAGGGCGCCCCACTCCGAGTCGGGCCCCTGGTCGATTCCTCCCCAGCCCTCCGGGTCCGCGGTTCAGCGGAGGAACTCGCCGAGCCAAGCCACTGCGGGTACCCTGATGGCTACCCTCTACTGGTATAGGTGCTCCACAGGTAAAGTAGAAGGCCTCCTGTGCGGACGCCCCCTGTGTGTATTTCCACGGTTCTGTCCCCTTACGAGCGGACCTCCGTGTCTCCCTTAGGCAGTTACAGCTGCCCCGGTCGCCGTGCTGTAGCAACTCCCCCCTTCGAGGCTGGGATCTACCACCGCACCATACTTTCCACACGAGCCCTAAGACGGCCGTGTGATGTGTCTACCACTTTTCCTCCCCAAGAAAAAGGGCAGGTGTGGTCTCCGCAGGGTCTGGGTAAGACCCCCTTCCCTATATGCGTGTAAGGGCCCCGGCCGTGATTGCTCTATGCGAGAATCATAGAGAGAAAAGAGGCCCAGCCAGGCTGGCCCGTTCCCATGTTGGCAAACATCGCCTTGTTCCCCTCCCAGGGGAACTAGAAGGATCCCGATGTTCGTATGGGGCATTGGGGAAGGGTACGTGCAGCCGGGTACAGACGATGCGTGGCACTGGATGAATCCCTGCCCGCCTCTGTATCGGCAGTTCACGTACACGGTTCAGCACATGGCAAGATTGGAATGGGTCCCCTAGTGTCGCTTCTCCGACACAACGTGGACAGAGCGACAGAAGGGGAACGTTTGGTTACGTATGTAACCTCCGTTCCCCGAGGGAGGAACGACACGTTGTGTCTTTCCTCCGCCATGTCACTGAACCGAGCCACTGTTGTGGCCGGACCATTTCGGCTCCTCAGAAAAATCCTGAATGAACTCCCGTATTTGCGCCGCTTAAATACCCGTATGTCCGGGGGCGGGACATGCAAATACTGGCTGCCAACTCTCATTGGCCTTTTTTCATAGATCAGAGGTGAATATCGGCGCTCAAGAGAGACCCCTAGTGTCGCTTCTCCGACACAACGTGTCGTTCCCTCCCTCGGGGAACGGAGGTTACATACGTAACCAAACGTTTATTTTACAACATGTACAGTAGTCAGATGATTATAAATATTTTATTATTGTTATTTTATGATTTATGAAATTTAATTGTAATAATTTGTAATGATTATAGCCCAGGTTAACGCTTCAGAAATAGATTTATGCATTCAGTAATTTGTTGCATTTGTGATATAGTTTAATTCTAAACAATACCTACTGAAAATATATTATAAATGCAGTTTATTTATTGGCATTTTGTCCAATACTGTCCATTTTCTGCCACAGTTTCACGGTCAATTTCCTGCACACCAAAAGTTATGCACTTTGTAAACCCCATTTAGTACCATGTTTTACAAATAAAACATACAGTATTATCAGTAGTATCAAACACATTGTTAGCCTACTGTTGCGCTGCCCTTAGGCATATGAACAAACAACTGGCACATTGTAATGTTGAACGAGTGCTTAAATCCGTTTGCTGTGAATGTGACAGAAAGCATAAACATAACTTTAGCCTACCTAGTCATTATAAATCATGTGAAACTACATTGAATCAGGTGTTTTTTTTTCTTTTTACTTATATTTTATTAAACCTCTGCATTATACGTTACAAAATTATTTTACATTTTGACCTCTTGGTGGTTACATATTCCAGCAGTATTGACAGTCATCCAGTTTTAGCAAGCTCAACTACATTCTACAATTAACAGAAACATCAAAATACATCTGTTAATGGATAAACAAAAACAATTATTATCAATCGCAAAAAAAGAAAAGAAAAAGTGGCTATGGTGGGGATACTTTATTGTATTAACAAAGGCATTACAGGGGTCAATCGCTTTATGAATTTCGGCTTTTGGAGCCATAGTGAGAATGTAATTCCTTCCATTTCATACAAATCCCAAACTTTTTGGATCCAAATATTATATAACGGAGGTTCAGGTTTTATCCATCTAGCTGTAATGCACTTAAAGGCTGCTGCCAAAAGGATTTGTAATTGGTAATATTGCGTTGCTCATATTTTCGTTGCCTCCGCTGTCACTGCGGGGAACATTAAGAAAATTAAGATAAAAAAATGTATCTGCTTCGTGTGGTTATCTGTTCTCTTCATAGATAAATAAATGCATAATCTGCTATGATTATGCTCATCCTGTAAATTCATGATTGAAAATGAAAATGTGAACAAAAATAAAAGCTATTAAAAGTCTTATTATCATTAAAATATGAAAATTAAAATGATGGATAATAATAGATTATGATGGAATTTTACGACCCTGTCCGTCAAAATGACGGACAATAATAAAGTCTTACACAAGCACTGTATGTGACTTGTTTTTTTTTTTTTGGAAAATGCTACTAAGATGGACAGAAAACATGGACAAGTTCTTGAAAAGGATAAATATTGACAATGGTTAATCTATGTTGGAGAGTGGTGTGCTGTAGAATTTTTTAGTCGTAAAAAGTGTGCCTGGCAAAGGTATCTGGCAAAGTCTCTGAGATGATATTTCGCTTTACATAGTTCATTGCCTCAGGTGCACTCTGGAACTCCTTTCTTCTCTATTATATGAAATTTGCGGTCTAGCTGGGAAAAATAGGCTGTATCAGATACCCTGTCATCCGCATAGAGCTTTTCTGATGTCGGTAAAAGCCACTCTCGCCCTGGCGACGTTAGCTGTATAGTCTGGAAATCTCCATGCGGTCACAATCGTACAGCTTTGCAATGTTGGCACAGGGTTTATTGCCCGGCTTACTAGATTTTCACATCTCTGTCCATTTGTAATGACTCGCAACAATTTGGAAACTGCAGAGGGCGAACTCGCTCCTGGTTGTTCTGGAACACCCACAATGCGAATATTCCCTCTCTGCATTCAGCCTTCCACGTCCTCACATTTTCCTTTAAGTTCATCCACTTGATTTTGAAGTTTAGTTACTGTGGTCTGAAGAGTAATTACTTCATCTGACCATGTTGATTGTACCCCTTCTACATCCTTAATGTTCTCCTTTATTTGCCTGATTTCGGCGCCTGTAGCAGTAGTGTTGCTCACGATTTCAGTGCGCATTGTGAGCAGTTCACATTTAATACTGTCAAAATCTTCCGCGAGTGTACTCTTCAGTTCTTGCTTTATTATAGATAATATATCAGACCTCAAAGATGAAAGAATATCTGCTTTTATCATACATGGTCCATGTTTATGTCTTCAGGTCGCGTTGTAGGAGTATCCGATCGGCCCAGGTTGGATGAAGCACTCTGTCCGGGGTCTTCAGGCCTTGCACCAGAAGAGCCGTCATACTTGAATTCACGGAGATTCGCTGCCATCCATGATGATAATAGTCCAGTGTCAACTTTTTATTTGTTTGTGTCCAGTATAGTGTATACCATAATTTCTGTGCCAATAATACTGCTGTAGAATTAAATTACTATGGATTCTGCAGGAGCTCTGCTAAAACACGTTTTACTCCATATCTTGCTCAGTAGTGTGCCCAATGTTATGAAACAGGGGGTATAATTTAATCTAAAATCATATATACTGTATTTCCAATCACATTCATCTCCGCAAATTCCATGGGATGGTGCTCACGGAGATGGTGCTTAAGGTTTGCCTTAAGTGTTTCCCGCCTGAGTCGATAATTTTTGCGACAATCTTTACAGACTGGGTAACCATCAACACTGATAGTGCCTTGTGGGTCTGTAACATACCCAAAGTAATCCCAGACAGAATACTTCAACAGCTTTCGCAGCTGAAATAAAGGTTCAGGATTGAACATGTCTGTATGATGCGCTCTTGCTGCACTCATGCTGCGCTCCGCTCGTCCTGCATGTCTGATGTGTTCGTGATGCGCTGCGCTCGCGACACCTGCATGTCACCATTCAAATCGAGTGACAGTAGAATGTAACATGAGAAAGGCACAATTTCAAGATTAATTTTATCTTGCCATATTTGTATGATGCTGTATGAATGACACCGATTCTGTCTTAATTAAACTGATTTGGATTTTAGAAAAGTTTTGAAATAAATCAGTCTGTTCTTGCAATATCGTCAGTGAGAATATTTCAACGATATGACAACCGCCCATTTTAATACCGAGGTATATTGTGAAACCTTGAAAACGTTACATCCCCAGTTTTCTGGTAAGTTCACAGTACTTACATCTGATGCAGGGCCCTTGTCAGCCCCTGGGCAGGAGAAAGCAACAAACTCATGGCAGCGCTTGTGGACCACAAAACAGCACACTGGGGAAAGACAAAGAGAAGTATGAGGTTTAAAACACATGCAGTACAAGTCACAGTGGCTCTAAAAAGTACTTACAAATGTACTGTATGAATGTGTTAGATAACAAAAAAAAAAAAAAATAGAACAAAGCGGTGTTACTGTTACTTTTCAAAATGAAGAGTATTTGGACACTCTCTGGTTGTCAAACTTTAATGGAGCATGTCATAATTAATGTGATGAACAACAAAACACCTGAGGGGAACTGACTTCA
The DNA here is from genome assembly GCF_025860055.1 of Xyrauchen texanus. Taxonomy (NCBI): domain Eukaryota; kingdom Metazoa; phylum Chordata; class Actinopteri; order Cypriniformes; family Catostomidae; genus Xyrauchen; species Xyrauchen texanus. The sequence continues at coordinate 35,146,137 of NC_068286.1, read as the reverse complement.
TACGTCCATTAAAAAAACACCTTGCAACATGTAATAAGATTCTGAGGTTCAGGGAATGAGGAAGCGGGAGACGGCAATTCCAACACAGGAATGTATCTTTTATTTCATAACACACGTTCGCTTCAATGCGCAATGGTACAGCTCACACACAAATAACTAAAGGTTTTTAATAAATAATAGCAATAATAATGAAGCAGCCAACACACGCCTAGCTTGTCTCCACAGCCGCTGTCTCCTCTCCTTAAAAGCCCAGTCACTTCTCACTGAAACACAAGACAGGTGTTTTGCACAGGTGGAAATCATTCACCACTCATTTGTAGACAAATTTGAAAAGAACTAGAGTGGACCTAAATACAAAAATATTCTTGGGTTGGAAAATCCATGAAGATACAGGCAATTTATGCTGTAAATGCTGGATGATGATTTGAATCAGAGTTAAGATTGTATGACATAGATGAAAACAATTGCCTAGGCGAGAGACAGGAGTATGAATTATCGTCAGGTTCAGCAGTGATGCAGTTGAGGTTTGTGTGAGTAAACGCGTCTGCTTTTAGTTGGTCGCGCTGTGCAGTTGAGCAAATAACAGCCTGTTTTCATAACATCAGTGTACTTGCCTGGTGTAAATAAATACAGTATCTCACAAAGTGAGAACACCCCTCACATTTTTTTTTAATATTTGATTATATCTTTTCATGTGACAACACTGAAAAAATGGCACTTTGCTACAATGTAAAGTAGTGAGTGTACAGCTTGTATAACAGTGTAAATTTGCTGTCCCCTCAAAATAACTCAACACACAGCCATTAATGTCTAAACTGCTGGCAACAAAAGTGAGTGCACCCCTAAGTGAAAATGTCCAAATTGGGCCCAATTAGCCATTTTCCCTCCCCGGTGTCATGTGACTCGTGAGTGTTACAAGGTCTCAGGTGTGAATGGGGAGCAGGTGTGTTAAATTTAGTGTCGTCGCTCTCACACTCCCTCAAACTGGTCACTGGAAGTTCAACATGGCACCTCATGGCAAAGAACTCTCTGAGGATCTGAAAACAATTATTGTTGCTCAACATAAAGATGGCCTAGGCTATAAGAAGATTACCAAGACCAATGTATGTGTACCACAGAGATTATCAAGCTGGCTTACACGGATTTAACTTTCCACACACACAAGAAGGTGACTCTCAAATCAATATAATTCAAGGTGCTCTCAGTCACTGTTTTCCTCATTACATTTTACTCAATAAAATCAACAGTAATTTTAAAATATATGTATAAAATCGATCACTCACATGAGATGAAGACTCCATTTTAGTAACCTTATAAAACTTGTTTTATTCTGCATGGACAGGGTCTGGCTGTTTTACTGTCTCTGTCTGTCTATCTAATCTCTTTCTTTTTGGAGGAGGTTTGGCACAGGGATCTACAGGGGAATTTAAAAATGTCACTTAATTTCAAAAATGTTGCAGACCCCTGCTGAAAAGACCAGCTAAAACCAGTTTAAGCTGGTTGGCTGGTTTTAGCCAGCTAAGACCATCCTATCCAGTCAAGACCACCCTGACCAGCTAAAACCATACTGACCAGCAAAGTTCAGCATGACCAGCTAAGGCCAGCTTAAAGACAAGCTTGACCAGCTAAAAAAGGATTCAAAACCCTTTTAAAACCAGCCTGATCAGCTATGACCAGGCTGGGCAACCAGCTAAAACCAGCCAACCAGCTTATACTGGTTTTAACTGGTCTTTTCAGCAGGGCAGCATTTAATGATTATTTAAATGGCTTTGCAATGTAAAAATCATGAAGTATACATACAATAATATGGTAACCTATCATCCACATTTTATAGGCATAAAATGCAAAACTAAATTTTATACAATATGTAATGGGGGTCCCAGCTCCATCTCTCTACCCACCAAGTGGTCCTTGGCCTGAAAATGTTAAGTATGGAGTGCCACAGGGATCAGTTTTAGGGTCTCTGCTTTTCTCCTTACATATGTTTCCCCTGGGAGATATTATCAGGAATCATGGAATAAGTTTCCACTGTTATGCTGATGATACCCAACTTTATATTTTTTTGAAACCCAACTCCAATTCTCCAAATTAGAGTGTATCAATGAAATCAATGATTGAATGATTGAAATTTCCTTCTACTCAATTCCGAAAAAACAGAGGTACTAATTATTGGACCAAAACAATAAATAAAATATAATTTGACTCTCGTTGGATGTATTTTTACAACGTCTTCTACAGCGCAGAAATTAGGTGTTATATTTGTTACCAATCAGTCCTTTGAAAATCTAATTTCCAATGTTTGTAGAACAGCATTCTTCCACCTCAGAACTATTGCTAAGTTACGACACATGCTCTCTGTTGCTGATGCTGAAAAATGAATTCATACATTCATGACCTCAAGATTATTGTAATACATTACTGGGAGGATGTCCTGCAAGTTCAATAAATCAACTTCAATTGGTTCAAAATTCAGCAGCCAGAGTGCTGACTAGAACCAAGAAATATGATCATATTAGCCCCATTTTATCATTATTACATTAATACAAAATTGATCAGGTAGCCAATGAAAACATTTTGTTATTAGCTACCTGTTCAATTTTGTATTAATTAAAACATTTAAAAAATGTGTTTACTACGTACAAAGCTTTGAATGGTCTAGCTATGCAGTACTTGAGTGACTTTCTACCATGCTATATTCCATCACGTTCATTACGATATCAAAATCCAGAGGTAGATCCTTTTCGGCTCCAAAACTATGTAATAGTCTCCATAACACTGTTTGGGATGCAGACACTTTCACTCAGTTTAAGTCTAGACTAAATACTCATCTATTTAGCCAGACATACACCTAATTTATCCATCAACTCACAAATAGGCTGATTTAGTCAAGTCTGCCTGAACCAGAACCATTTATCATGATCTATAAATCTGCCAAAATATTTTTTTTTTGGCATCTACGCTAACATTATTCTATTTGTATCCCTTTCTCAACCTCGGGATACATATCCAGAGGTTACCAAATCGGGCCAGATCCAGCTTCGTTCCTGCTTGGTGTCAGACTCTACTGCTACGCGTCTCTGAGTGATGACTATTAAATGCAGCTGGTGCCAGCCAGACATCACTTCAGTCTATTATGATGGACTTCATGGGATAAAATGATGCCAACACTAACTATAAGACATGGGATACTTCATATGCCACTGCCTGAACCTTGCCCTTGGACTTAGGATAGACCTCAACGAAATGTACTGCCGTTTGAACTGCGATGCGCCTCACTGATCTCTGACTGCATCACCTTGGTCTGATGATGGACTACACTCTTAAAATGGAATAGATAGACTATCAATTAATTGCCAATAACAGGCCAACAAACGAAGGACAATGCATCTATTAGCCCTTTTCCACTGAAATTGTGAAGGTTCTTGTGCAGAGCCTGTGCTCCGCTGGTTCACGGCCGGGGCAAAACGGAGCCTATTGTAAACAGTCCACAGACAATGCATTACGGTCTACATGGTAGTTTCACGTGACTACCTAAAACATAAACAAACATGGCACGTTATAGTGTGTTTGTATACAGCTCTTGTTATACACTTTGTTTTTGAGGACATATTTAAACATACGGATTAATGCAATCCATCGCTATTACATTGCTGTGGCAGGGCGGAGGGCGGGGCCGGGTCGTGATCCTACACACCCGGTCCCGTATTAGGCTAATTAAGCCACCGTGAGGGATAAAGGTCGACTGCAGAGGATCGTGCGGGAGAGAGAGATCGTTTACGGACATGTCCGTCATGTGTGTGTTTATGTTGTCTTTTAAGTTTATCATTAAACCATTATTTATATCGTCAAGCCGGTTCTCGCCTCCTCCTTTCCATTGATCACTTTACACTGGTGCCGGAAACCCGGGATGTCCAGGACCTCTGGGAGAAAAACAGCCCCACAACATTAAAGATCCAGCAATACACTTTTAACCCTGGGCATTTGTTACTTCATCTCTGTGTGCACCAATCCCATCTCTGATGTGTTGCCAAAAGCAATTTTTTTTGTTTCATCTGACCATAGAACCCGGTTGCATTTGAAGTTCCAGTGGTGTCTGGCAAACTGAAGATATTTGAGTTTGTTGTTGGATGAGAGCAGAGGCTTTTTGTTTCTTGAAAACCTCCCAAACAACTTGTGGCATTGTAGGTGATGTCTGATATTTTTTGAGACTAACTGACCACAAGACCCAACTAATTTCTGCAATTCTCCAGTTGTGATCCTTGAAGATTCTTTGGCCACTTGAACCATCCTCCTCACTGTTGCTGGTGACAATACTGACACTAGTACTTTTCCAGGCCGATTCTTAACATCTCCAGTTGATTGGAAATTGTTAATTATTGCCCTGATGGTGGAAATGGGCATTTTCAATGCTTTTGCTATTTTCTTTTCTATTTCTTGTTTTTATTCTGAATACATAATTATGATTCTTTTTGAATAAAAGATTAAAATAATAAACAATGCAGATTTTTTCTTCACAGCATTCCTTTCTCATATTTACTGTACCAAGGGTGCCAATATTTTTGGCCACCACTGTATTATTTAATAATTTATATTATCCACAATTTACAATCATATTTAATCAAATTACACAATGATGAGTCTAAGACTTTATAGATATTACGGTTTCATTTTCTGTTAATGCATAATTTTCTGTAAAGCTGCTTTGAAATTATGTGTGTTGTGAAAAGAGTTATACAATTACAAATGACTTGACCATGTATGGAAAAAAACATGCCATCAAAGGGAATGGTGACAAAGTCTTTTTACTCAACAGCTCAATTTGTGTTCCACGTTTAGTTTTCAGACAATGACAATAAACTTGTATATATTTGATAGAAGTTGATTTTATCACTTCTTCAATTACACTAATATATAGAGATAAACTAAAATTAAGTATACACATACACACACACACACACACACACACACACACACACACACACACACACACACACACACATTTTCTATTCAGTTTTTATTTTATTCTATTTTGTTATTATAATGTTTTATTATTATCATCTTTGTCTTGTTGCTGTATTGTATTGTTGCACACTGGAAGCTCCTGTCACCAAGACAAATTCCTTGTATGTGTAAGCATACCTGGCAATAAAGCTGATTCTGATTCACCCAAACATTGCTAAAAGGGCTAAAACGGCAGATATAAATATTGCCTATATTTTCTGCAAATCTGCAATATGTATTGTGAAAAGTGCAATACAAATAAAACTGACTTGACAGCACTAAAGAAACAAAAACAATCCGATACAATAAATACATACAAAACAAAACATGAAGTTAAAGATCTTTAAATCACAGGGGATTTCTTGTATTCATTATTAACCTGACTATTAAATATGCATTGTTAAATAAATGATTTATGAGGTTGACAACTCAATGACAACTGGTGCGATCTGTGATCTGCGAGTCTGTTTCATGCAAACTCTCTCTTCCGATCAATCCATTTGGCACACATGTATTTCCTCTCCACACTTTTGACAGACCAGGTAAACATAAATACTCGAGGTAAGGGAGGGAACCAGACACACACACAAAAGGTAAATCTAACTATAGCAGACATTGACATTCCAGCCCTGTGGATGCAATGTTGGATATATGAAGGAGAATGTGGGACGGTAAAGTTTTAGCCACTGACACGGAGGCAAATGGATCTCACCTTCATGTGTAAACAGTCTATTGTATTTGATCTAACCCTGCCCCTTTTCCAGAGAAGCATTCCAGGACATTCCTTCTGTAATATGTACGCAGTTGCCTAGCAACAAGACTTCATGGTTAAACCAGTTGGAACGGCTTCCTCCACTAAATGTCAAGTTTATAGTCTATAAGCTGATGTTTCTGCTTATAGTCACCAACAGGGTCCATATTAAGAACCGGTTCCATATTTTCTTTTAAAACTGGAACTGGATGATTTTCATAGCTTTCGGTTCCATTAACAGTTCTCAAATGTGCATTCTTCTACCTCAGCATGAAACACACAGCATTACTAGTGTAGTCCAAATACAGAGAAAATAGCTTTTATGAGCTGGTTCTTTTGAATCAAGAGTGTGAAACATACAACATGATCTGGGTAATTTAATTCCCAAATTAATGGCTCTTATCGGCTGGTTCGTTTAAATCTACAGTGCGAAACTTACAGCGCGAAGAGTGTAGTCCGTTTCCAAAACTAATTACTCTAATGAGTCACTTCTTCTTAATCTACAACATGAAACATACAGAGAGACCACTGTAGTCCGATTCACAAATTAATGACTCTTATGAGCCGGTTCCTTTGACTCTACAATGTGAAACATACGGTGTAGTATACATACCAGTATGGTTCAATTCCCAAGCGATTGACTCTTATGAGCAGTTTTTTTATTTAATTTTTTTATCTACACCAGCTGTCAGCAATTAGCAGACCACAGTCTGGGTACGTACCCAGGACTCCGGATTTGTTCCATCCATATAGCGAGACATCAGGACAACGGTTGCCCCATCTCTCTGCAGAGCAACAAAACAAAGGAGCTGTGTACACCAGAAGCACTCTGGGGCGTAGATAGCGCTGATCTTTGTAGATAGCGCTGACCTTTGAGCAGATGTGATCTCTGATTAGCCTCTCAAAGCATTTGCTGATGATGGGGGTTAGAGCAACAGGATGCCAGTCATTTAAACAAGTGATTTTTGATTGCTTTTGTACATGCACAATGGTGGACGTGTTGAAGCATGTGGGGACTACAGACAGGGAGAGGTACAGGTTGAAAATGTCCGTAAAAACACCAGCCACGCACGCTCTGATGATGCGGCCTGGAATGCCGTCTGGACCCGCGGCTTTACGGATGTTCACCCGTTACAGAGACGGAGAGTGAACCTGCAACAGAGACGGAGAGTGAACCATCCTCTGTAGCGTCGTCTGCGAGTGCTCTCTCTCCGCGAGGGTGGTGTTATTGTCCTCGAAACGAGCATAAAATGTATTCAGCTCATCCGGGAGAGAGGCAGCGGTGTTCACGGCTGAGTTTTTATTCCGTTTGTAGTCCGTGATGATGTTAATTCCCTGCCACATACTTCTAGAGTCGGTGGTGTTGAACTGTCCTTCAATTTTGTGCCTGTGCTGGCGTTTGGCTGCTCTGATAGTTACGGATGGCATAACTGGCTTGTTTATGCTCCTCCACATTTCCGGAATTAAAAGCGGAGGTCCGTGCATTAAGTGCCACGTGAACATCGCTGTTAACCCATGGTTTCTGGTTGGGGTAGATCCGTATTGTTTTGGTTGGAACAACATCCTCTACGCACTTCCTGATGAAACATGTTACACTATCAGTGTATACCTCGATGTCATCATCAGAGGCGGACCGGAACATCTCCCAGTCCACGTGATCAAAACAGTCTTGTAGCATAGAGTTTGACTGGTCCGACCAGCACTGGATCGTTCTGAGGGTGGGTGCTTCCTGTTTCAGTTTCTGCCTGTAAGCGGGCAGAAGCAGAACGGAAGAGTGGTCTGATTTGCCAAATGGTGGGCGGGGGAGGGATTTGTAGCCATCACAGAAAGGAGAATAGCAATTGTCCAAAACCCGGTCCCCTCGTGTGTTGAAGCTGATGCGTTGGTGGTATTTTGGTGCAATTGTTTTAAAATTGGCTTTGTTAAAGTTCCCGGTAACAATGAACGCAGCCTCAGGGTGCGTGGTTTCCTGCTCACTTATACTCCCATACAGTTCTTTGAGTGCCCGGTCTGTGTCGGCTTGTGGGGGGATGTACACAGCTGTGATAATGACCGCTGTGAATTCCCTCGGGAGCCAGAATGGTCGACACAGAAGCATGAGAAATTCCAGATCAGGAGAGCAAAAAAACGTACATTCCTCTGATCACACCACGATTTGTTGATCATAAAACATACACCACCACCTCTGCTTTTGCACGTGACAGATTAATAACATAGAGACAGATATAATAGACAGCGGTAATATCCCCAGTACCATTGTACACAGTGTGATTGTAGCTCAGCTTCATCCATCATGCAGGTATACACCAGTTTAAGAACATAACTGGCCTCGGTGTGCACATATTGATGAATGGTCTCCTTTCTTTTGAACCATAAAAAAGCGTTAGTTACGTGACAGTTATGGGCACTTCCTTTCAAATCATAGAGAGCCTATATATGGGAGAATCAAACATCCGCGCTCCTTTAGCCATGATGATTCACGTAAATCAATAATTATTGCTTTTTTCTGTGACGTGTTTCAAGTGTACTCCATCTATAGGCAACATTTGGCAAGCGATCATTTTGACAAACTTTGCTAATTGAATTGTAATGATAAATTATTTCATACTGCTGCACTGCACAGTGTTAACCATTAGAGGGTGCGTCAATGTCTGCAGGGGTTTATGAGTATACACACAAATGGTTTATTCAGCCCAGCCCCTTTTCAGTGCTCCGCTTTTCCGAATTTTGTCATCTAACTTCCTGTTTGCATTGAAGCTACTGAGAAGAGTAGATAGAAATAGATTACGTGTGGGAGCATAGAACGTATTTTTCGTTCGAGTCTTTTAATACGTGAAAATGCTTGTGAGGTGTTTTTCTGTCACTGTTTATGTTGGTTTTTCTGACACCAGAGGAGGTAAATTGCACCTGGCAGATCATATTTAGACAGCTATGACACTGCACTTTTTCATGATACAAGCATGTCATTGTTATACGTGTAATTCTGCTTAATTTCTTGGTTTCAACTCATTAATAATTTGGTTTAAAATGTGTAGTTGACATGAAATTTCAAACAGGACAGCTCCTATTATTATAGATCAAGTTTAGGTCAAGTTCATTGCATAAAAGGAAATTACATTTACCTTTTAAAATGAATGTAACCCCTCATTTTAAATAGGCTCTAAACACAATATAAAATAAAATGTACACATATATATATATATATATATATATATATATAAAATTTATATACAACTTTTGTCCCCAGTCCATTCAAACGAAGATGTTTTTTCTCCGTGTCTCTCTACACTCCTCAACTATCGACTCATCTACCACATCCATGCTGCATCCGAAAATGTAGGTAGCTGACTTGCTAGCTAATCAATTCATAGCTTAACTGACAGCTGTTCTGAATGAATGGAATTCTTAAGGACAGTTTGTAAAGCACCTTATTTTCATCCTGTCTCCATACAGCCTCAGAAGTCAGCATAGTCCTGGTTCCCCGTCTGTCGCTCTCTCCACGTTGTGTCGGAGAAGCGACACTAGGGGTCTCTCTTGAGCGCCGAATATGCCTCTGATCCATTGAAAAAAGGCCAATGAGAAGTTGTCAGTCAGTATTTGCATACCCCGCCCCCGGACATATGGGTTTAATGCGAGGCAAATACTAGAGTTCATTCAGAAATTTTCTTCGGAGCCGATGGTTGTGAATGCTGTTCGCGTGAAAACACACCCGTTCCTGTATTCCTCTGACGCTACTGCATGCTGTTGGATTGAGGGCGCATTACAGCGGCGATTCTTCTCCTTGCACGGCAGTGCATATTGTCACTGGGCGTTTCGGCAGCGCAGTATAAAAAACTCAGACGAGTTATTAAAACAGTGATTTTCTTTAAAAGAGTGATTTCCTTTAAAAGAGTAATTTTCTCTAAAAGAGCAAATACACAGCGGCATTGAACGTCCTTTTCAGGACGCGTCTTTGTAAAGATGCCTTTCCGCCCCTGTGTAGTTCCTGGATGCGGTAGAGTGCTCTCCGCTTCAGACGGCCACAGACGTTGTCTCCTGTGTCTGGGCAGCGATCACACCGAGGCTGCGCTTGTGGATGGTTCATGTTCTCACTGCGAGAACATGACTATGACATCGTTGCGGTCGCGGCTCGCTTACAACCGTAAGCAAGCCACTCCAGCCGCCCCTCGCATTGCTCCTTCTTCCCACGGGATTGAGGGCGGTGCGAGTGGCGCTGGAAGCGATTCAGGGATGGCAGCGGGTGCGGCTCCGTTGGGTACCCCCCCTCGGACCACCCGTCCCCCGGCATGCTCGTTGACTCCCGTCCGTGCTCGAGGCAACAGCAGCTCGCCTCACAGCCAGCACGCCCAAGCCGAGGCTGACGCTCAGATGTCCGACATGCTTTCCCGGGCCGCCGCCAGCGTTGGCTTGGACTGGAACCCCCCGTCCTCCCCACAGCCATCGCGGTTAGATGACTGGTTCCTGGGGTCCAGACGTAGCTCACAGCCGGGCCCCCCCCGGTCCCGTTTTTCCCAGAAGTGCACGATGAGCTGACGTCGCTGTGGAGGGCACCGTTCACCACACGACATAACAAAGCCACACGCTCATCCGCTCTCGCTACCCTCGACGGCTGAGCGGCCCACGGGTACACGACGATCCCCCCGGTGGATAGGGCTGTTGCGCTCCATCTATTCCACGGAAACCCTACCACCTGGCACGGTCACCCTGTACTCCCATCCAAGGCCTGTAGGACAACATCCTCGCTGACAGTGAAGGCCTACAGCGCCGCCGGAACTGCCGCTTCCACCCTGCACGCCATGGCCCTCCTGCAAGTCCACCAGGCCAAGGCGCTCAAAGAACTGCACGTGGGTAGCCCTGATCCCGACGTGCTGCAGGAACTGTGCTCAGCAACTGACCTCGCCCTCAGAGCCACGAAGGTCACGGCGCAGTCACTCGGGCAGGCGATGGCCACCCTCGTGGTCCAGGAACGACACCTATGGCTGAACCTGGTCGAGATGCGTGAGACCGACAAGCTTCGCTTTCTCGACGCCCCAGTCTCCCAGTTTGGTCTCTTCGGCGACACCGTCGAGGACTTCACCCAGCAGTTCTCCACTGTGAAGAAACAGACGGAGGCAATATCACATATCCTGCCCCGCCGCAAACCTGCCGCCCCGGGCCCTGCCACGTCTGCTTGCCGAGGGCATCCCCCTGCGAAGAAATGACAAGCTGCTCCGCCTCAACCTGGGCCCAGCTCTCAGCCCACGTGTCAAGCGCTCCGCAGGAAGCAGACGCCCCCCGTCTCACGGACCCCCTCGAGGACACGGAAGGCTCCCAGGCGCTCCCGAGACGGACGACCCAGAGCCCAAGACGTTAGCTCCGGAGATGGTAAGACCACTCCGTCCCCCCGGTGGAGGGCCGGGAGGAGAATTTTCCTTTAAAAACTTTTCTTTTGCCGCTCCCCTTAACCGGGGCAGCGGTACCCAAATTCTCAATAAAAGAGCTATTTCCTTTGTCTCTGGGTCATCTGGCCCGCAAATGCCGTTCTCACGGCACTCTGCCCCAGATCCAGAGGACGCCACTACAGGACCTCCTCCTCAGTCACCAACCCGCCCCCTGCCGGATGTCCGGAGCAAGGTAAGTGCTTTGAGTCTTTTCTCAGCACCAGAGCCTCAGGACGTGTCCGTGCCTCCCGACGGCGTACTACCTGCTCCACCCCGCTGCGAAGCCCCGCCGGGTACGTCAAAAATAACCGTCCCCTTGGTGCCCCTAGCACGGAGATTGGATGCGTGGCTTTCAATTCCCAACCCGTCTCGCTGACTGGCCCGGACCATCCGACTAGGTTACGCAATTCAGTTCGCCAGACCCCGCCCCCCTTCACGGGCGTCCGCTTTACCGCAGTGCATGGCCAACATGCCAAACTCCTGCGCGCGGAGATCGCTACTCTTCTACTCAAAGATGCGATAGAGCCTGTCCCTCCAACCGAAATGAAGAAGGGTTTCTACAGCCCTTACTTCATTGTACCCAAGAAAGGCAGCGGCTTACGACCAATCTTGGACTTGAGAGTTTTCAATCGAGCACTGCTCAAACTCTCGTTCAAAATGCTCACGCACAAGTGTATCTTGACAAGCGTCCAGCACCTAGATTGGTTCGCAGCGGTAGACCTGAAGGACGCGTACTTCCATGTCTCAATTTTGCCACGACACCGACCTTTTCTATGGTTTGCGTTCGATGGCCAGGCATTCCAGTACAAAGTTCTCCCCTTCGTCATGTCTCTGTCCCCTCGCGTCTTCACGAAAGTCGCAGAGGCAGCTCTTGCCCCGCTCCGAGAAGCCGGCATCCGCATACTCAATTACCTCGACGACTGGCTCATACTGGCCCACTCCCGAGAGTTACTATGCACTCACAGAGACCAGGTGCTCAGGCACCTCAGCCGCTTGGGGCTTCAGGTCAACCGAGAAAAGAGCAAGCTCACTATGGTCCAGAGCATCTCATTACTCGGCATGGAATTAGACTCAGTCTCAATGTCCACATGTCTCACCAACGAGCGTGCGCAGTCGGTGCTGAAATGCCTCGCCAAATTCAGGCCAGGCACGATGGCCCCTCTAAAACTCTTCCAGAGGCTCCTGGGGCATATAGCATCCTCCGCCATGACCACGCCGCTGGGGTTGATGCATATGAGACTGATTCAGCACTGGCTTCAGACTTGAGTCACGAGACGAGCATGGCGCCACGGCATGCACCGTGTGACAATCACCCCTGCCTGCCGAAAAATACTAAAACCCTGGACAGACCTCTGCTTTCTACGGGCAGGAGTGCTCCTGCAGCAGATGTCCCGACGCGTCCTGGTCACTACCGACGCCTCCAGATTGGGTTGGGGCACCGTGTACAAAGGGCACGCAGCCGCAGGCCGTTGGAGAGGGGCCCCCGCTGCCCTGGCATATCAATTGCCTAGAGTTGTTGACTGTCTTCTTTGCCCTGCCGCGGTTTCTCCCATTAATTCGAGACAAACACGTCCTAATCAGGTAAGACAGCACCACTGCGGTAGCGTACATAAATCGCTAAGGCGGCGTACGCTCCCGCCACATGTCACAACTCGCCCGTCGTCTCCTCCTTTGGAGCCAGCAGTGACTCAGGTCACTGCATGCCACTCACATTCCCGTCAAGCTCAATGTGGTAGCGGACACACTGTCACGACAAAGCTTACCCAGCGGAGCGTGGAGGCTCCACCCCCAGTCGGTCCAGCTGATTTGGGAACGGTTCGGCAGAGCCCAGGTAGAACTGCTTGCCTCACGAGAGACCTCCCACTGCCCGCTCTGGTACGGCCGAACAGAGTCTCCCCTTGGGACAGACGCACTGGCGCACAGCTGGCCTGCGGGGCTACGCAAGTATGCATTTCCACCAGTGAGCCTTCTTGCTGTGCAAGGTCAGGGAGGACGAGGAACAAGTCACATTAGTGGCTCCCTACTGGCCCAACCGGGACTGGTTCTCGGACCTCGTGCTCCTCATGACAGCCCCTCCCTGGCAAATTCCCCTGAGGAAGGACCCAGAAGTGACGCTTGTTCGCAGATTGGCATTCTTTCAGGGCGGAAGACCCACAGAGGTGCGCAGTTACGTCGGTGCTCTTATTCCTGCAAGAGAGGCTGGAGGGGAGGCTGTCCCCTTCCACCCTAAAGGTGTATGTCGCTGCTATCGTGTCAGAATCAGAATCATTAAATTCCATACAATTCCCATTACTGGTCAACAAAATTCAGTAACGCCCCAGGATCAGTCCATTTCAAGTCGTCCAATAATTGTAAAGTTGGTTGCTTGACCATTTTTAATTTTCCTATCTTTTTTTTTTTTTTTTTTTTAGTTATTACCTCTATGTATTGGTATTGCAAAACAAAGTTTTTTTTAATTTTATTAATTTTTGGTTATTCAACTGTTTACGAAAAACTCAATATCTCGACTCAGGATGGTCCTAGAACAAAAACTGATCTCTAGAGCACATTATAAGGTTCATGTACGTATATAAACATTCTTGTTCCTTAAACTTAGAACTTAAGTCCTAATGTACAATAGCTTATGCTTGTCAGTGAGGTCTAAAATGTTACTACTTTTGATATTGGCAACAGTGAAGCATGGTCGATCATATTAGGGCAAAAATCTTGATTATTTTATTATTATATGAGAATTATTTAATAATTCTTGTATTCTTGATAATTTTTTGTAATGTTTTTCTGTATAAATATCTTAAAATCCTTAAAATACCAATTTGATTTATCTTGTTTAGAAACAACACTGCATAAGATATTTAGGTTTTTCAGAGAATGTATTTTTAACATGTGTATTTTATCTTACTGTACTGGCAGAGTTTTTATAGTCAAAGCAATTTAAAAAATCTACCAGTGCTGAAGAAGTAATCCAAAGTATTTAGAATACGTTACTCACCTTGTGTAATCTAATGCAATACATTACAAATGACATTTTACAACATGTATTCTGTAATCTGTAGTCAAATCCATTTCAAAAGTAAAACTCCCAACCCTGCCAGCATGTCCAAACATCACATTTTGGCTCAGTTCCATTTTATTTTTAGTTCTCTGTAATTTAATACAACCCCACCTGTTTGTTTTTTTTACATTTACATGAGCATGCTTTCACTTAAAAAGAACATGTTTTGCAGCAGAGGAAAGGCTTTACAATCAATGAATTTATAAAGCTGGTAAATTTAACAAGCATTATGTTTGTTATTAGGTTCAACATCAACAGTAGCCTTCACTTAGTCCTCATGTTTGCATTCTCTCCTTCTCTTTTTCACCACCTCACTCTCTTTACCTCAGTCTAAGTCTACAAGTATTTGCTAGTAAAATGAAATGGCAAAAATAGCTTGGGGGAAAAGCTCTGACCTACTCTCTTATTGCTTACTCTAACTTTTTTTCTCACTTCTACCCTCCATTCCCCTTACAAACTTGTATGCAATCAATAGTTGAAGAATATGCAAATGTCATTATTTATAAGAGATAGGACTTATGAATATCTTGGGAAAATATAATCTATTAAAATGTGCTTTTTGGGTTTAAAGACCCCATAAAATGGCTTGAAGACTACAATACTCTTTCTGTAAAACTTTTACTTTAAAAAGGAAATTTGTAAAGTGCATATCTTCTAAAAGTTAATTTATTAAACTTTAAGGAGTACACTAATGATCTCAAAGTTAACAGATGGACAAAAAGCCATAAAACTCCAATTTATATTTAATTGGCTCTTTAAAAAAAATCAACTAATTAACTAAAATGCCCACTTGAATAAAGAAACTGCTTATGACAATTATTATTGAGTACACAGAAATTAAAATTATGGCACATGAAAAAGTGCAGACTATGCATGTGTATGTGTGTTGGAGGTCTGCATACACTGTTTTATTGATCTTTATTTCTTGCAAGTGATTTTGCACATAGTAAATGATCAACATTAAATTCTACCACATCGCTGCGTCAGTAGCTGCTTTGGCTGGCTCTCCCAGTATACTGTAAAAATATAAACACAGTAAATATGTTCTTCTGTTCAATTACTTTTATACACAAGAAGTAAAAATGAATGCAGACAATTGGGTGATTACGCAATACATCAGTAAGTTCAAATTGGTGCTATGCCAAATTTGCATAGTATCATACAAATGGCATGATAGGCATATATGCAAATTACAAATCAATTAACTCATGATGGTAGGCTTTCAAAAATATGATGACAGAGTGATGAGCTATCATTAAATGTAGGGCTAGTGTTGGGAAATATTTAGAATGTGAATCAAAGCCAATTCGCAACTTTTTTTTGCACATTAGAGAACAAAAAGTTAAGAAAGTTGAGGAGAGATGCTCTGCTAAGTGTGATCAAATATGCTAATTAATTCCATAAATTTAGAATTTGTTGGAGATCATGTGGAGACAGGAAATACAGGAACAAGGCGTTATTTCCGAGCTGGCCATTTATGCAGACACAGGACTCACTGTTAAAACAGGCATGAAAGTTTCAATCTGACAATAATTATGTAATGCATAATATGTTAAGATTCACTATTAAGATGAAATTCTTCACTTGTTTGAAGCTTGAATACTGAAGCTTATCTACATGTCCACTTGTGAAAACCTAACACAAACGTTGTGCTGAATGTTTAAACCTATGCAGTTGCCAATTGTGCCCAGAAATGAGGGACATTTTTCCTTGAAAGTCAAGAAATAGTGTGTACAGCCTGGAAACCAGCCTGCCAGGCCATCATATAAGAAGGATTACTTAATAAAATCCTGGTGCAATTTAACATGTTTTATAATGAATGTGGATTTTAAACGCAAGGATTAACTGTGTTCTTAGCACAAGGATACTTTTCATACTGTACATTTCATGTCAGAGCAGGTGGTCACACCTGTTATGCTGACATTTAATACAACAGACTACATTATTTGTTGTGCAAAAATATAAAAAACATTGCTTTGGCCATCATCATCTCCATTATTTATTTTTAAATTAACTGTTTACATTTCATAATTGTTCTACAGTTTAATTTAGCTGAACAGCCATTCAATAATCTCAAATAGGCCTACAATGTAAAAATATATGTTGTGGAAAATATCTCTTCATCGTTTTACTTAATATAGTATTTTTATTTACAAAAAGGTATTATTCTTAAATAATCAAACAGCAGGTTCCCATTGTGACAACATGCCCTGCTATAGGGTCAAATTGCCTACATTTCTTTTAGTCAATACTTAAAGGAAGGAGTTGATTCCACAAAAACAAGTGTCTTGTCAGCTTTACTTAATCCATTTGCATTGGGACAACATGAATACTTTTTGTTTGGTTAACTGAAACTGGGCAGAGGATTTCTAGTTCCCAGCATTCTTTGCGTGGGACTAGATTGGTGTTAAATGCTCAAATTAAGTGTTAGTTTATGACTTCTAGTGCAAGTTGAATATAAAAATTGAAGACTTGTTAATGTTTAATGTTTTGTTGAGATTTAGAAGAATTTCTGTTGTGTTGAATTTTTGGGTTGTGTTGGGTTACCATCATGGAGAAGACTGGAGACTGAGCCTAGGTTGACGGCCAATACATTTTCAGAATTCTATAAATTGCTTTATCATTGATCAGTTACTGTAATAACAATAGCATAGTGACCAAGTTGCACTTAGCAGCGTGTCCTACCAGCATGCATTTAGCATGCTGAAATGTCCTGTTACTAGATCCCATAATGCTATAAGAGTTTGAATTGAGTTATTTGACACATTTAATTTTGTTGGGTTTACTTGATTCAGTTAGGTTTCCTCTACTTGAAATATTTAAGTTGAAATAACATAATCATTTTAATTTAAGAAAACTATTTCAATCATGTGGGTCTACTGTCCATGATTGAATCATTTGAGTTATTTGGATGTTAAATTGAGTTTACTTGATTCACTTAGGTTTGCTCTACTTTTAATATTTTAGTTGAACTTGCATGGTAATTTTAATTTAGGTAAAATTACCACTGTCCATAACTGAATCAAGTAAAGCCAAAGATTATAATTTTTTGTTGTTGTTGTTTTATAAACTGACTTTGGAAAAATAAGCCGACGCGGAGTAAACAAAAAAGTCACTAGAGTAAAAAGGATGACAACTAGCCCCAGTCTACCCTGCAATGTATGTACTGTACTAGCAATCAACACTGCAATGTAATAACTGTGTATGATGATGCATTATTAACTGTCCACTAATGATGTGAGTAGGAGGTGATGTGTTCAAGATATTGTTACCATAACGCTGTATGATAGCAGTTCAGACACTGACATTTCACTCCACTCATCAGTGCTTGCGTATTTGTATGAAATACAAATATCCACACATGCCTTAGGTGCATGTGCGGTTACAGCACAAACACAACTGTCAACAGCCATTTCTTCAATCCACCAAAAGAAAACTGAAGGCTTCACAAATAAAAGCTGTAGTTGTTGCACCTCTGTCAGCAAAAAATAAATAAAAAATAAGGGTAACAGACACCATGCAACAGAGTATAAACAATTTCACCCATTGAAAATGCACAGACATTCAGCGCTTAAATCTCTCTCTTCTCTCTTAAGGACCGAAGAGTGCAGTCTTACCTTGACACTGGAAGCCTTGCTTGCCGAAACCCCTGCAAAAAAGACGAGACTCTGTGTGAGATTACAACACTAAAACAGCATAGACACCAAATCAGGACGCATTCCTCTGCGCTCACCACCAAGACACGCGCAAGCGCGCGCCATATTTCACATTATCCCCACATGCATAGCAGGGAAGGTGATGACTTAACGAGAGTAATTTCTCATGACAGTCCTGACAATTATCCTTACTATAAACGGAAGATACTTGATTAATGTGCAATATCTTTACCAAACACTTAAAATGTGCTTTGTTGGCATTAAATGCACAGACATATAGATATTTTCAAGTGACGCGCAGAACTGCAGCATTGCGTTGGGAAAACTTGTACTGAGCAGATGGTTGCACGAATGTCTTTTTCCGTGTGCGCTCGGCGTCTTTGTTTAGTGTTGAGTGCGTTCAAACGCTTTGGTGTGTTTGTGTCAGGGGCTTTTCCTGTCACGAGCATCAAGTGAGTCACCTGTGCCCTTCGCAACCAATCAAACTGCCCCCTATACCACCTATCGCATCCCCCAACATCCCCTCGCCTATCCTAACGCTCGCTGACTCACCAGATGAAGTCGGTGCAGTGCCTGCAGAAGGTCGGCTGCTTGAAGAAGCGCGCGATGAACTTGTGGTTCTTCACTTCGAGCACGTTTTTCTGCTTCAAAGCGCCCTGCCTGGCGAAACCTCGCGCGCCCCCCGCATCCTCCTCAGTGTTGTTCCTTTGCAACGCTTGACCAGACATAATGGCGACGGAACTGTTAAATACCCGCGCGTCTTATGGATACAGTGGGTATAAATCTCTACTAATCGTCTTCGAACTGTAGACTGCGTCAATGTACCGGATCTTGCTCGGCTTGCGTTTCGCTTCCCGGTTAGTCGGTAGTCTAGCGACCACACATCTTCCTTTCCCCAGCTGACTGTTGTGCCGGAGCACGCAGACAGCGGTGTTTCTAGTGATAGCCTACTGGAACCACGCCCCGTTTTCCCACATTTGTTTTGAATAACTGTTACTGTTTTGAAGTGTTACGGTTGAGAGACATATTTTGGTTGTATATCTTGGAATATATTCCAAGATATACAACCAAAATATGTCGTATATATATATATATATATATATATATATATATATATATATATATATATATATATATATATACACTCACCTAAAGGATTATTAGGAACACCATACTAATACTGTGTTTGACCCCTTTCGCCTTCAGAACTGCCTTAATTCTACGTGGCATTGATTCAACAAGGTGCTGAAAGCATTCTTTAGAAATGTTGGCCCATATTGATAGGATAGCATCTTGCAGTTGATGGAGATTTGTGGGATGCACATCCAGGGCACGCAGCTCCGTTCCACCACATCCCAAAGATGCTCTATTGGGTTGATATCTGGTGACTGTGGGGGCCATTTTAGTACAGTGAACTCATTGTCATGTTCAAGAAACCAATTTGAAATGATTCGAGCTTTGTGACATGGTGCATTATCCTGCTGGAAGTAGCCATCAGAGGATGGGTACATGGTGGCCATAAAGGGATGGACATGGTCAGAAACAATGGTCAGGTAGGCCGTGGCATTTAAACGATGCCCAATTGGCACTAAGGGGCCTAAAGTGTGCCAAGAAAACATCCCCCACACCATTACACCACCACCACCACCAGCCTGCACAGTGGTAACAAGGCATGATGGATCCATGTTCTCATTCTGTTTACGCCAAATTCTGACTCTACCATCTGAATGTCTCAACAGAAATCGAGACTCATCAGACCAGGCAACATTTTTCCAGTCTTCAACTGTCCAATTTTGGTGAGCTCTTGCAAATTGTAGCCTCTTTTTCCTATTTGTAGTGGAGATGAGTGGTACTCGGTGGGGTCTTCTGCTGTTGTAGCCCATCCGCCTCAAGGTTGTGCGTGTTGTGGCTTCACAAATGCTTTGCTGCATACCTCGGTTGTAACGAGTGGTTATTTCAGGCAAAGTTGCTCTTCTATCAGCTCATCGGCCCATTCTCCTCTGACCTCTAGCATCAACAAGGCATTTTTGCCCACAGGACTGCCGCATACTGGATGTTTTTCCCTTTTCACACCATTCTTTGTAAACCCTAGAAATGGTTGTGCGTGAAAATCCCAGTAACTGAGCAGATTGTGAAATACTCAGACCGGCCCGTCTGGCACCAACAACCATGCCACGCTCAAAATTGCTTAAATCACCTTTCTTTCCCATTCTGACATTCAGTTTGGAGTTCAGGAGATTGTCTTGACCAGGACCACACCCCTAAATGCATTGAAGCAACTGCCATGTGATGGGTTGATTAGATAATTGCATTAATGAGAAATTGAACAGGTGTTCCTAATAATCCTTTAGGTGAGTGTATATATATATATATATATATATATATATATATGTATATATGTATATATACAGGGCATTAAGTATCTGGGCATTTTATTCCCAGCAAATTTGTGTGAGTTAATTTTGACCCTTTAATAAAAAAGTTTTAAATGATATGGGCAGGTGGGCTTCATTACATAACGTGTCTATGATTGGAAAGGTTAATGTAAGTAAAATTAATTGTATTCCAAAATTACCTGCAACAGTCTCTCCCTATAAATGTCCCCCTTTCTTATTTCAAGCAATTGTATAGCACAGCAAAGTCCTTCATTTGGAATGGTAGGCATCCTAGATTAAATTTTAATAAGTTACATAAGCCGATTGACAAAGTTGGGCAAGGCCTACCCAAGATAAAATTTTATTATTAAGGTTTTGTATTGAACAGGAAGTTCTTGCCCCCATTTTGCCATTGCAGAGCCTTTCTATTAAACTAATCGGAAAAGTTAAGTTACATCCCATTATCTCGCATTTGCACTAGGTATGGACAAAAGTGTCCAGAGTGTTTAATTCAGACATTTATTTAAATGCTTCCTCGAGCATATGGCTGAACCCAAAATTATGTATTAATAAGTCCCCTTTCTGCTGGACAGAGTGGATTGTGAGGGAGGTTAATTTATGGAGGTGTCCTATATGAGAGTGGAGTGTTGAGATCCGTTGAAAATTTGGTTCAACATTTTGGGATTCCAAGATCTCAGTTCTTTATGTATTTTCAGCTGTGCAACCTGTTCTGTATTATTTTTGAAAGTAGCATACACCCCCCTAAAGTGACAGATACTCTGGGAGTGGTGATTACTGCTTTTGGAAATGGTCATGAGGCATCAGTGTAGTTCTCCCTGCTAATTCAGAGTCTGGGGGATGGAACTTCAATTTCTCTCAAGAGAATATGGGAGAAAGATTTAAACATGGTATTGGAGGAGGGAATGTGGGCTACGATTCTAAAAACATCAAGTCTACATCTAGAGATGCAATTCAAGATTTTGCATCGATTCTATTGGACCCCTCTGGATTGTATAGGCTTGGACTAAAAGACACACCCACCTATTGGCGATGCCAGTTGGAAGATGGAGATATAACACTAGGATCCAGGAGTTTTGGTTGAGAGTCTAGAATTTTGTTTGCAAGGTCCTGGGCACTCAAATTCTGTTCTGTCGCAAACTTGTGCAACACTGTTTGTTGGGTGATGGGGCGGTTATTGATATAACCAATAGATATGTAAAAAGGTTGGTCCTCACCAGCGTGATATATCAGGAGACAGATAATTCGGTGGGCTTTCCCGCTTTTTATGAATGGGACACTGAATTGGGCAAGGTAGCATAATTTGTAGAGATGTCGAATAGACGGATTATATAATCTTCTTTAAGATTCTTTCTTATTTGTTTCTTTGTTACTTTCTTGTTTTCTTTCCCCTTCTGTCACTCACTCGATGTTGTGTTGAATGAAGTGACTCAAGGTGTCATCCTTGGTAGCCTATCGTACCTCTGAACTTGAGAAAAGGCCAATGTGAAATTGGCAGATAGAATTTGTATGTCCCGCCCCCGGACATACGGGTATAAAGGGAAGCAGGCGTGCGTCTCTCAGTCAGATTTTATTTTCGGAGCCGAGCGGTTGTGCAACAGCAAGTTGAGTTCACCTCTGTTCAACTCACATCTACTGGCAAGAAGCACTGCCGTTGGATCTTACGGTGCATTTCCAGCTGGCATTCTCTCTCTCTGCACGCTGTGCAGTCCACGCCCCTTGGTGCTTCGACAGCGCTTTCACTGCCTAAACAAGTGTTTCCCCCCCTAAAAGAGATTGTTTCTCTAATAGAGTTTGAGTATTCACTCATAAAAGAGCAATACACAGCAGGCGTTGTACGTCCTTTTCAGGACGCGTCTTTTTAAAGATGTCTTTCCGCCTCTGTGTAGTTCCTAGATCCGGTTGATTTCTCTCCACTTCTGGCAAAGCTGCCTCGCGTGCCTGGGCTGCGATCACACGCAGGCGGGGTAAATCAACACAAACCAGCCTGGCATTCTTGCTTGCTTCCGTCCGAGCTCGGGATGAGTGTGGACAGGAGTACCCCTGCAGCAGGTGTCCAGACGTGTCGTGGTCACCACAGACGCCTCTCAACAGGGTTGGGGTGCCGTGTGCAATGGCTCCTGGACAGGGCCCTGGCTGTGTTGGCACATCAACTGCCTAGAGTTGCTGGCTGTATTCCTTGTATTCTCACACTGATTCGGGGCAAGCATGTCTTGATCCGTTCAGACAGCACTGCATCGGTAGCGTACATAAAACGGCAAGCTCTCCTCATATGTCACAACTCGCCAGCCATCTCCTCCTTTGGAGTCAGCAGCTGCATGCCACACATATCCCGGGCAACCTCAACACAACGGCGGACGTGCTGTCGCAACACTTTTCACCCAGCGGAGAGTGGAGGCTTCACTCGAGGTGTTCCAGCTGATTTGGGACCGATTTGGCATGGCACTGATAGATCTCTTTGTCTCCCAGGACAACTCCCACTGCCCGCTCTGGTACTCCCTGACAGAATCTCCTCTCGGGACAGATGCGTTGGCACACAGCTGGTCAGGAAGGTTGTCTTCAGGGCTGCACAAGTACGCGCAGATACCCCCCTTCGAGCTGCTTGACTCAGTTGACCTCATGGCCCTCTCCCTGAAGACAACCCTCCTGATAACGTTAGCCTCCATCAAGAGGGTTGGGGACCTGCAAGCGTTCTCTGTCAGCGACACCTGCCTGGAGTTCGGTCCGGCACATACTCACGTTATCCTGAGGCTGCGACCAGGCTACGTGCCCAAGGTTCCTATGACCCCCTTCAGGGACCAGGTCGTGAACCTGCAAGCATGCTGCCCCAGGAGGTGGCAGACCCAGCCTTCTCGTTGTTGTGTCCGGTACGTGCTTTGCGTATCTATTTGGACCGCACGCAGAGCTCTAGATGTTCTGAGCGGCTATTTGTCTACTTTGGCGGACGGCGGAAAGGGAACGCCGTTTCCAAACTGAGGCTTCCCGCTGGGTTGTCAACGCCATTTCCTTGGCCTTCCAGACTCAGGTCGTGCCCACCCCCTTGCGGGTTCGAGCACACTCGACGAGAAGTGTGGCATCCTCATGGGCACTGGCCAATGGCACCTCCCTAGCAGACATATGCAGAGCAGCGGTGTCTCGTTTTCATTGGTTTATCAATTCATTATGTTGTTATCAGTTCTTGTTTGTCATTTGGATTTAGTTTATTAGTTCTGTTATGCAATTGGTCCATGGTCATTGTCTTGTTATCTTGTTTATAACTCAGTCTGTTTATTGGTTGATGTTTCCCATGTCCATGTACTTAAACCTCATGTTTTCCAGTGTGTCTTTGTCAAGTATTGTATGTGAATGTATTCATGTAAACTTTGTCAAGCCAAGCCAAGCTCATGTTTATATATATATTTTTATATATATAGTTAAGTCCAGTCCAGCCAAGTCTAGTTCATGTTTAGTTCACGTTTATTGTTAGAGTTTTTGGATTTCACGTTTTGTTTAAATAAACTGCACTTGGGTTTATCTTCACGACTTCATCATCATCTTCATCATTGCCCTTGCCAGCATCGTTACATAGAGTCATCATGAAAGAGCTAATGGGAAGGCCTGGTAATTTATTATTATAAATTATTAATTGAATTATGTAGATAATTGTATAATTATAATTCAGTGAACTGCCCTTTTTGTTATGTTGCTGAGAAATTGAATTATCTTGGCACTCAAACCAGTGATATCTGTTTGTATTTACAGAGAATACCCTATAGGCTTTTGTGCTTGTATGCAAATCACCCTGTACAAGTTTTAACCTGTGTGTGTTAACTATTTTCCATGGAGCCTGAGTAAGAAGAGTTTGTATTTGTTGAATAGACAGAAGAAAAACAATTTTTTGGGCAGGTGTCCAATCTTATGGCATATAAACAAATCTTATGTTTTTAAGTACTGTTACCTTTGCTAAGGTAGATCTATGAAGTATGAGCATTTTAATTTTAATTTTTATTTTTATTTGACTTTATTCCAGTCATCGACCTGAAAACCAAAATAGGTCTAGAATAGCAGGTGAGAGCTATTCCTTAGCATTCCCATTCATCTCATTGGCAGTTGCTCAGCTGGTTCATTTCGTTTTGTCAGAATACACAGCTAAATAAAATAAATAAATTGATCAATTGTCACACAGAATACATACATTTCTGCATATACATGGTGAAATTATTTATTTTTCACATATCCCAGCTAAGCTGGGGTCAGAGTGCAGGGTCACTGAGAATGTCCATCAGTGGAGAAAAATGTTACCTACTTAAAACCCATGTAGTGGTGACCCAAGAGGTACTGTAGAATGCTCCTGAAATCAAAATGCACCATAGAGCTACAGACTATATTAGTTTCCATCTGGCATCCGCCACTTGACTTCTAAGTCATCTGTCTGTGCCCTGTGATGAATATATCTATTTAGTGTTATAACTCTATAGAAAGTGTGGCGTGATGGGATATTGTTCCCATAGTGCTTACAGCAATGTTGAGTGAACTGAATCGAAAGGGAACATCGGAACAAGACTTTTTCAGGAAATTCAGAAGAAAAGGTGACTGAGCGCCCGCTTGTATAGGCCTACTGCGTGCCTAAAAAGGCGGGGCTCAGACACCATTGCCATTCATCTCAGGGAACCGAGGTTACATGTGTAACCAGAGATGGTCTGTGCTTCAAAAAAAATTAAAACCACTTCCCCCAGTGCTTGAAGCAGGAAGTGTTTTAGAACGAATGGGCACATGTGTGCTCCAGTGTCTAGATAATTTTCTCACAAAGGGGCACCAAAGGCAAGATTTGTAAAGTGAGTTGTTTTTTGCAGTAAATTATGTAAAATCAAAGTTTGTAATATTGTGATTCACGTTGAAGCTGGTTGGTTTGTTTCATGACTTAAAACTATTTTATGAAGGATTTTAATAAAGCCCTATGTAAAAAATTAATGGGGAAAATATTTGCAGAACCAAGATGGCAGGACAAAAGTGCACTCTATTGTACACTTGAGGTAGGCATATAACTCCAAGGTAGCATCAATTGGGCTTTCCTAGCATGCTTTGGTTAAGGACATCTGCTAAATCCATGCTAAAATATACATGATGGTAAATTGCATGTGGTGGCTTCAGAATGTCAGAAATGTCATCATGCCACAATACAATATTACAGTGTTTCTTACCATACAAAGTAAGTAAATTAATAAATAAATATATAACTGTATGAGGAACATTTGTGAACGCAAACACCTGCCCCACAGATGGTTCTTTACTTGTGGCTGCAAGTTCCTCTTTATATTTGCATTCATTCATACACTTAGTTAGCAGACATTTTAGTCTTAAGTGTCTGACAAATTAAGAATGCTACAGATTAACTATTGATAACTATTGCCAGAAAAGTACATCAAATATGTTTATCTCACAAGATTAAAACAAAGAGATGGATATTCAGTCTATGACTTCCTCATAGCCTATAATCAGGGTTGGGAGTGTTACTTTTGAAATGTATTCCACTACAGAAAGTGAAAGTCTTGTGTGCAGTTCCGAGCAACATAGCAGTCATGACAGTGACGAGACAGATACCAATTACAATAAACTACATATTTACACAACACAATTTACATATCATATGTACACATATTGTATATTATATACAATAATAATATACAATGTACAGTAAACAATACACACAATATAGAATACACGTACAATAACAAATAAATAAATAAATAAAGAGTATATAAAAATATACTGTAGTTGTATTGTGGAGAATATAATTATGACAGTCCAGTGTGAGATAATAAGATTAATAAAGTGCAGTGCTGATGTATATTGATCGTGTGAGATCAAGTGTTCAAAAGTCTGATTGCTTGGGGGAAGAAGCTGTCATGTAGTCGGCTGGTGCGGGTCTTGATGCTGCGATTCTGCCTGCCTGATGGTAGCAGCCCATGACTCGGGTGGCTGGAGTCTCTGATGATCCTCCGAACAAGGATCTGCACTCATGTTGTAGGTCAGTTGTTCATCAAAATGAACTGTTATCATGGAAATTATTCAAGCTATCTCTACAACTCACACTGTAAACCCTGTTGTCATTACTGGAAAAATCAAATTCTCCTTGTGCATATGGTTATAATCTTATTTATTTGAGTTGTGTTATTGTGTGATTAAATTTGAGTTAACTCAATTCAAACTATTATGTTGAAAAAACTATATTTACATAGCAAAGCTGAAGTCTACTTGCAGCTAGTTACCTTACCTTAAATAGATACATTTGTTCTATATGAACACCAAGTTAAAAAATGTAATTATAAAATTTTTGGAGATGCCATTACTCAGTTCAATTGAGGGAACAATCTTATTCAGTCAGTTCAGTACAGTCAACTTATCAGGGTTATCAGTACATGCCCATCTCAAAGAAAAGATCTCAATTAAATATATTCCACTTAGTTTAATCTTTAATGAATTTATTTATGTTCCTCTGTAAGAAATAATAGGAAAGATAATGGAGTATCCAAAAGATGGCGCCAAACCCTTGAGACACTGTTAATCTCAAAAGCTCTCTATCACCGTTGCTAAGGTAAATACAAAGCTGATAAGGAAAACTAAATAGAATTTAAATGGCAAATCTAAGAAAATGAATGTTGAGAAAATTATTTAAATATTTTGTCATATTACTTTTTCATAGATAAAAGTTTTCTGCAACATAGTCTCAGGAAAGCTTGTAATAATTCAAAACAAACAAACAAAAACTCATAATGATTTGGAAGATGCTTAAGATATCATGAAAATTTTAGACAAAACAATTAACAAACAGAATTTCAATACAGTCAACATATTTTAGCTTGCCTCCAATACAACTTTATTTTCAGAAGGAAACATCTGTAAACAAATTTAATTATCCGTTTCAGTGACTGATATTACTATCCTGGAATATCATTCCCTTGACTTGTTCCAAAGTATTTTTTCTTCTGTGGTACGCAAATAAATGTTCCTAGTTTTTGAAAGAATGTAGGCTAATATTGCAATTTTCATAGGCATAATTGCATTAAAAATTAATTAATTAGATGTTAAATTAAATATAATGCTCAAAACCTACATAGCCTATTTCAGCCTATTGACTGAAAAACATTAACAAATATCTTTTAGCTACAAACTGTAATCATTTTATAGGATATCACTTAATGGTTATGCCTAAGGTGGCCTCAGCCAGTGCAGGTCAATATATAAAGGCAACATACTAAAAATGAGAGACCTCATATTCTATCTAAAATAAAATGATGATTTTGTAAAAGGAAGTCACAAGGACATACAGTATACAGTCAAATTGTTTGGATTGTCTTTATGACAGTTCATTATGTGGAGTGTTGCAATGTAAAGGTTCAAAGTAACAAACATTTGTTACATTATATTACAATTAGATAACCTCCTATTTAACAGCTCACAGATTCCACAAACACTCTCTGGCCACTACATTTGGCCTGAAAAGTTTATATTTGTTCAGTGTATTATTGTTTCTTCACATTAATATTTAACCTCAAACCATTGTATGTTCACAGTGGTGTTAGTTCTCTGATGTGGTTTATTACCAATAATTGATGGATTTATTATCAGGGGGCAGAAAGTTATCCAATACAATAAGAAGTAAGCTGTTAAAATTAGGTCAACTCAATCAAATCAAAACAGTTGATCAACAGTGACAATTTTCTTTTTTAGATTTAGGAAATGCATTATCACGTTTTTACTCTTCAACAATGTCTCTCCTTAGGGCGAATCTTAGATGGCTCCAGAACTCTGATTTATTTTCCTCATCTTCGGGCCACTCTAAATACGTCCTGGAGTTCATAATCTTCCTCAGCTTGCAGAAACGCTTGGGAATTGTCTCCTTCTTGATTGGCTCTAGAAGTATCAAGACAGCAGAATCGTTGTGCTCATCGACAATGCGGAAATGTGAAAAGTCCAGTTCGTAGCGGCACCATTCGCTGGAAACAAAGTGCTCGGACAGAACAAATAGGGTCCGATGGCTCTTCTCAATTGAATCAATTATGTTATCCACGATCCAACGTCCTGGCCTGAAGTCACGTTTGTGCAAACAGAGAGCAAAGGGAGGATGAGCACTTTCTAGCTCTGGAACTAGGATCTCCTCGACCCACTCAGCATCATGTTGACTGTAAGATACAAAAGCGTCATAGCGTATTTCTGTAGCTGATCGACCAACTGCTGGTTTTCGTTTTGCTTGTATCCATGCTTTAGTCATCTGCAGGTACCATACAATATGGAGCTTGTGACAGGTAACAACAATAATTCCAAGCACTAAGACGGTCAATGAACACAGGACTGAGACAGCGGGAATCATATAGCATTCAAAGACTGATAATCTGACACTGTCGATAGTATCACCCCTGAGAGTAAATGGAGTGTCACAAACATAATTACGATGACCATCCTGTAGGGTAACGAAATAATCAACATCCTGTCTGAAAAAAGCCACAAAATCACAGGAGCAAACAAAATTGTTTTGACCCGCCTCCAAGAATTGCAGGTTTCTGTAACGTCTCAGAGCTTTCCCGTTGAACATATGCAAGGCGTTCCTTTGGATGAGCAGCGTCTTTAGGTTCAGAAATAATTCCCCCTGTGGCAGTTTCATAAATCTGTTGCCTGACAGTATAAGCTTAGTAAGCTTTGGAAATCTTTGGTGGAACACGGTAAGATCATTTTCACTGAGATCCAGGACTGTCAAGCTAGAAGGCAAGCAAGGGGTCAATTTTCGTAGCTTTATACTTGAAAGGTTCAGAAACTTGAGAGTTGTTGGCCACATACACTCCTCCGGCATAGAAACAAAGCTATTGTGACTTATATCCAAATGTATAAGGCTCTTCAGTTTGGCCACCAGACTTGTTATCAGCTGAAAAGATTTTAAAGAGTTCTCGCTCACATTGAGTGTGTTGAGGTTATGAAAAACCCCTTGACCAGTATACAAGGTTTCCTTAATTGTCAGGTCTGACAGTAAATTTTTGCTAAGGTCCAAGTACTCAATGTTTTTCAAAAAGACAGAAGTTATATGAGGAATCACAAAAACTGTGCCATTGATCACAGACACCTTTTGAAGATGCTTTAGGAGGAATGCCAATTGGACCATGCTGCTAAACTCAAAGAAGCCTTGGATGTCAAGATTACGTATGTAGGCAGTATGCAAGCTTTTATAATCTGTGAATGTAGCTTTCTGCCACCACCCTTTACCAACTAAATGTACATCTTCAAGACCAATGTAAGACAGTGCAGAACCATTCATGATGAACAAGAAATAGGTGACAGCTTCATCTGTAGTGGTGCTATTCAGCAAAGTCAAACTCGTAGTGCCCCCTTCTTTCAGCTCTTTGAAGGGTTCCACTGAAGTGTTTGTTCTGAGTATGACATCTTTGATAATCAGCATAGTTTCAGGGTGGGATACATCTCTAAGGATCTTAGAGACAAGTTCTGGATCTTTCTGAAAAAGTCCTTGAAGGCTCATGGAGACTAAACCGATGGGTTGGGCTGCTCTAAAGCTACCATTCTCATATGACCTCAGGTTACTACCAACAAATGTAATCTCATCCAGATGAGTGAGACCATCTAAGCCATTCCTGTATACCTTACTCAGTGAAGGACTACCAAATTGCAGTGTCCTCAAGTTTGACAGAGACCAAAAGAGAGGAGCAGGCCCGAGGGTGGTGTATGGATTTACTAAAAGGTTCAAATGCTGAAGAGAGTTTAAATCATGGAACCAAGATGATGATAGATTTTTCAGGTTGTTAAAGGACAGATCAAGAACTTCCAGCTTATGTTGAGAGTTGAAAGCTTCTTCATGTATAAACTTGAGCTTGTTCATATGCAGGTTTAGGTTTTTCAGCTCACTATATAGGCCGAGATCATTTGAGTCAATTGACTCAATTTGATTGAAAGACAGATCGAGGCCAACAGCATTCACTGGAACTTTTGGGACCTGTTGGAGATGTCTTGAGGAACAGTTGCAAAAATGTTTCTCATCACATTTATCACATTTTGTCCAAGAGTACTCAAAACCTTGAACCAATATGAGCATAATAAATAGAATTATGGACTGTTTTGCTCCCACAATTGTCATCCTGCAATAGAAAAAACACTAGTAAGTTTTCATTTTAAAAGTCTTTCACTATAAAGTTTTAGTACTTGATTACAATGAATTAGAAATTTGTACTGTACTTGGTATCTATAGCCTACTATATTATTGTACAGGCCTATTTATGAAGAGAATTCAGGTAAATTGGCACATCAAGTCAGGGGACAGCTAAGGCTGCATGTTATGTTTCTTTAAGACTCAGTAGTAAATCACTTTAAATAGTCCCCTGTAATGCCTCTTATAATCTCATATATTTTTCTCATAACTTAATTTCTTATATTGACTCATTCCAAATAATATAATGCATTCTACTTCTTTGCTTACAACAGTGTTTTAGGTGTCAACGTTTTCTGACATATTTTGGTTAAACCCATGGCCCATTTTAAACACAGTGGTTTTGACATGGAGGGGGACACCTGACATTTAAATACATCTTTGAATTAAATTTGTTTGTTGCATTTAAAAAAAAGTTTTTTTCATAGAATGATAGAAGAGCCCTCACTAAATACAAAACCACTTTTGAAAAGTTTGCATTATGTTCATAAATATTTTAATGCTAATGATTTGTCAAAAGTGTCCCAATTTAACTAAATCCACTTTATAGTATTACAGTTACATAATGCGGCTATTCAGCAAATACAAGCGTCTGCACAAAAACATAGAGCATTTTGCATTTCTGATGCAAAATTCTTGGCAATGTACACTCTGTTTATATCTAATTCATCATATGCCCCCTTCTGTGCAATTGTGTGGCTACATTTGTAGTCTTAAAACATGTTGCATTTTACATTGCTGCCACTCCTGCTTAAGAAAAGACAGAAAAGCTTTTACCTGGCTGGCAGTTCTGCTCTCAATGTTTCCCTGCAGACTGGCAGTCATAAAAATGGCAGAAAACAGATTCCAAACACAGAATGCAAACATAGTGTGAGTCACAGGAGGCAGTGAAACTGAGTAGCATGACTGAAACAAAACCATGTCCTGATTTTTTATTTTAGATTTTAGGGATACATCCGCTGACCAATCTCAGAGCAATTATATTTAATCTATACTGTACATATTTTCTCATGATGTACCTTTAGTTATAGTTTGGAGATATAGCTAAATATTTTTCAAACAGCTTTTATGCAAAACATTTTTTGTAAAACTATTTCAGACATCTTCTTATTTTCGCTCCACTGAGCAGCTCTTTAGAATTAAGGATTTGAAAAGAGGAAGTCAGCTTGCCACAATGGCATTGAAAGTAACTCTATCACACAATGCACAACTTTACTTCTCCTGTGGTTGTTGTATATAGTGTACAGCATCATGAACTTTAATTCATGACAAGCAGTTGCAAATATTAAACAAGTACAGCAAAAGTAATAAAACAAATGAAAGAAAAGATACACAATTGATGACATGAATGTAATTACCATGCAGTTCAGTGGTGAAATGCTGGGATCTTCAACTTGAACAAATAAAAATATATTTTATATAATGTAATTTATATATATATATATATATATATATATATATATATATATATATATATATATATATATATAGTTAGGAATTCCTTGTCTTGTTTCACTGTTGCCCTCTGTCTGCCATTTTTGTAACCTTTGCATTCCATAGTTTTCACTTTTGTCCCTTGTTTAGCTCCACTGTCTCACTTGTCATTGTTTAGAACTACACTTCCCAGAATCCACCTGCCATCATCACTGCCATTTTGTTCATTGTTTTCACCTGTGTCTCATTCTGTCATCACTCACTGTGTATTTAAGCCCTGCTTTTTGTTCACTCCTTGTTGTTCGTTGAATGTTGTTAGCCTGGTGTGTGTTCCCTGCCTGTGTTTTCTAGTTTTATGTTTATTTCCCCATTGAGGGTTTTCCTTTGTGTTTTTTCTTGCTTGTTTATTTAATAAAGTGTAACTGCATTTAGATACGCATCTCCTCGTCTGCATTGCTGCTCTATCGTAACAGAACGAACGACCCAATATGGATCTAGCAGCTTACCTGATGGAACTGACCCAGGCGGAGTTGACCATCCGCGAGTACTCCCACTTCTTTTCCGCTGTTGCCATCCACACCGGCCGACGACACATCCCTGAAAACCATCTACCAGCTCGGGCTACCAGCGTACCAGCTGAGGGATTGCCGAACTCCGGAGACCTCACGTGGAGGGAATATGTGGATCTAGTCTTGGGAGTACTCGCTGCCGGGGAACCACCTCTCTCGATCCCGGTTTCCGCCACTGGGCTTTCCGTGCCTGCCACGGCCAGCGAGCCAGAGCCCACGCCTGCCACGGCCAGCGAGCCAGAGCCCACGCCTGCCTCGGCCAGCGAGCCAGAGCCCTTGCCTACCCGGTCTGCGAGCCAGAGCCCTCGTCAGCTACGGTCAGCAAGCCAGAGCCCTCGCCTGCCCCGGTCTGCGAGCCAGAGCCCTCGTCAGCTATGGTCAGCGGGCCACAGCCCTCGCCTGCCCCGGTCTGCGAGCCAGAGCCCTCATCAGCTACGGTCAGCGAGCCAGAGCCCTCGTCAGCCACGGTCAGCGAACCCAAGCCAGCGCATACCACGGTCACCCAGCCAGCGCCTGTAGCCTCGACCGTCCCTGAGCCAGTGCCTGTAGCCTCGACCGTCCCTGAGCCAGCGCCTGTAGCCTCGACCGTCCCTGAGCCAGCGCCTGTAGCCTCGACCGTCCCTGAGCCAGCGCCTGTAGCCTCGACCGTCCCTGAGCCAGCGCCTGTAGCCTCGACCGTCCCTGAGCCAGCGCCTGTAGCCTCGACCGTCCCTGAGCCAGCGCCTGTAGCCTCGACCGTCCCTGAGCCAGCGCCTGTAGCCTCGACCGTCCCTGAGCCAGCGCCTGTAGCCTCGTCCGTCCCTGAGCCAGCGCCTGTAGCCTTGACCGTTCCCGGGCCAATGCCAATGGTCATGCCCGTCCTAGAGCCTGCGCCCCTCGAGCCTTCCGAGCTTCCCAGAGCTCCACCTTCCGAGCTTCCCAGAGCTCCGCCTTCCGAGCTTCCTAGAGCTCCACCTTCCGAGCCTCCCGAGCTTCCCAGAGCTCCGCCTTCCGAGCTTCCCAGAGCTCCGCCTTCCGAGCTTCCCAGAGCTCCGCCTTCCGAGCTTCCCAGAGCTCCGCCTTCCGAGCTTCCTAGAGCTCCACCTTCCGAGCCTCCCGAGCTTTCCAGAGCTCCGCCTCCCGAGCTTTCCAGAGCTCCGCCTCCCGAGCTTTCCAGAGCACCGCCTCCCGAGCTTTCCAGAGCTCCGCCTCCCGAGCTTTCCAGAGCTCCGCCTCCCGAGCTTTCCAGAGCTCCGCCTCCCAAGCTTTCCAGAGCTCCGCCTCCCGAGCTTTCCAGAGCTCCGCCTCCCGAGCTTTCCAGTGCTCCGCCTTCCGAGCTTCCCAGTGCGCCGCCTTCTGAGCCTCCTGAGCTTTCCAGAGCTTCACCTCTCAAGCCTTCCAGGGCTCCGCCTCCCAAGCCTCCCGAGCCTTCCAGGGCTCCGCCTCCCAAGCCTCCCGAGCCTTCCAGGGCTCCGCCTCCCAAGCCTCCCGAGCCTTCCAGGGCTCCGCCTCCCGAGCTTTCCAGAGCTCCGCCTCCCGAGCTTTCCAGAGCTCCGCCTCCCGAGCTTTCCAGAGCTCCGCCTCCCGAGCTTTCCAGAGCTCCGCCTCCCGAGCTTTCCAGTGCTCCGCCTTCCAAGCTTCCCAGAGCTCCGCCTTCTGAGCCTCCTGAGCTTTCCAGAGCTTCACCTCTCAAGCCTCCCAGGGCTCCGCCTCACAAGCCTTCCAGGGCTCCGCCTCCCAAGCCTCCCGAGCCTTCCAGGGCTCCGCCTCCCAAGCCTCCCGAGCCTTCCAGGGCTCCGCCTCCCGAGCCTTCCAGGGCTCCGCCTCCCGAGCCTTCCAGAGCTCCGCCTCCCGAGCTTTCCAGAGCTCCGCCTCCCGAGCTTTCCAGAGCTCCGCCTCTCAAGCCTTCCAGGGCTCCGCCTCTCGAGCCTTCCAGGGCTCCGCCTCTCGAGCCTTCCAGGGCTCCTCCCGAGCCTCCCAGGGCTCCGCCTCTCAAGTCTCCCGAGCCACCCAGGGATCCTCCTCCCAAGCCTCCTAGGGCTCCGCCTCCCAGGGCTCCATCTCTCAAGTCTCTCGAGTCTGCCAGGGCTCCTCCTCTCGAGCCTCCCAGGGCTCCGTCTCT
The DNA here is from genome assembly GCF_025860055.1 of Xyrauchen texanus. NCBI lineage: Eukaryota > Metazoa > Chordata > Actinopteri > Cypriniformes > Catostomidae > Xyrauchen > Xyrauchen texanus. Next base: position 35,111,574 of record NC_068286.1, on the reverse strand, counting down.
CGAGCCTCCCTCTGCTCTGCCTCCTGAGCCTCCCACAGCTCTGCCCCCTGAGCCTCCCGAGCTTTCCATGGTTCATCCTCCCTCGGCTCTGCCTCCTGAGCCTCCCACGGCTCCGCCCCCTGAGGCCTCTGAGCCTCCAGAGCCTCCCTCAGCTCCGCCTCCAGAGCCTCCCTCAGCTGAGCCTCCCGAGCCTCCTACGGCTCCACCTCCCGAGCCTCCCTCGGCTCTGCCTCTGAGCCTCCCATGGCTCCGCCCCCTGAGGCCTCTGAGCCTCCAGAGCCTCCCTCAGCTCCGCCTCTAGAGCCTCCCTCAGCTGAGCCTCCCGAGCCTCCTGCGGCTCCGCCTCCAGAGCCTCCCTCAGCTGAGCCTCCCGAGCCTTCCATGGTTCCTCCTCTCTCGGCTCTGCCCCCTGAGGCCTCTGAGCCTCCAAAGCCTCCCTCAGCTCCGCCTCCAGAGCCTCCCTCAGCTGAGCCTCCCTCGGCTCCGCCTCCAGAGCCTCCTACGGCTCCGCCTCCAGAGCTTCCTACGGCTCCGCCCTCAGAGCCTCCCGAGCCTCCTACGGCTCCGCCGCCAGAGCCTTCCAGGTCACCGCCTTTAGGGCCTCCTCCCAGGGGTCCTGACCCTGTCCCTGACCTGTGGCCTGTTCCTGTCCTGTGGACTCCTCCCAGGCCTCCTGACCCTGTTCCAGTCCTCTGGCCTCCTCCCAGGTCTCCTGACCCGGTCCCTGTCCTGTGGCCTCCTCCCAGGCCTCCTGACCCCAGTCCCTGTCCTGTGGCCTCCTCCCAGGCCTCCTGACCCCAGTCCCTGTCCCGTGGCATCCTCCCAGGCCTCCTGACCCGGTCCCTGTCCTGTGGCTTCCTCCCAGGCCTCCTGACCCGGTCCCTGTCCTGTGGCCTCCTCCCAGGCCTCCTGACCCGGTCCCTGTCCTGTGGCCTCCTCCCAGGCCTCCTGACCCGGTCCCTGTCCTGTGGCCTCTGCCCAGGCCCCCTGACCCAGTCCCTGTCCTGTGGCCTCCGCCCAGGTTTCCTGACCCAGTCCTTGTCCTGTGGCCTCCTCCCAGGCCTCCTGACCCGGTCCCTGTCCTGTGGCCTCTGCCCAGGCCCCCTGACCCAGTCCCTGTCCAGTGGCCTCCTCCCGGGTTCCCCAAACCTGTCCTTGCCCGGTGGCCAGCTCCCTGACCACCTGAACTTGTCCTTGCCCTTTGTGCCCCCTTGGACTTCCTGCCTGCCCTTTGTGCCCCCTTGGACTTCCTGCCTGCCATCTGTGCCCCCTTGGACTTCCTGCCTGCCCTTTGTGCCCCCTTGGACTTCCTGCCTGCCCCTTGTGCCCCCTTGGACTTCCTGCCTGCCTTCTGTGCCCCCTGGACTGTCTGTCTGCCCCTCGTTGCCCCCTGGACTGTCTGTCTGCCTCTCGTTGCCCCCTTGGTCTGTCTGCCCACCTCAAGCTCCCCCCCAGTCATGGACATTTTTTGTTTTGTTTTATGTTACTTTGATCATCTGGAATCCGATCCTTGAGGGGGGGCTATGTTAGGAATTCCTTGTCTTGTTTCACTGTTGCCCTCTGCCTGCCATTTTTGTAACCTTTGCATTCCATAGTTTTCACTTTTGTCCCTTGTTTAGCTCCACTGTCTCACTTATCATTGTTTAGAACTACACTTCCCAGAATCCACCTGACATCATCACTGCCATTTTGTTCATTGTTTTCACCTGTGTCTCATTCTGTCATCACTCACTGTGTATTTAAGCCCTGCTTTTTGTTCACTCCTTGTCGTTCGTTGAATGTTGTTAGCCTGGTGTGTGTTCCCTGCCTGTGTTTTCTAGTTTTATGTTTATTTCCCCATTGAGGGTTTTCCTTTGTGTTTTTTCTTGCTTGTTTATTTAATAAAGTGTAACTGCATTTAGATCCGCATCTCCTCGTCTGCCTTTCTGCTCTATCGTGACATATATAGAGGGACCCTCCCTCTAGATACAATTATGTAGTGCATTTCCTTCAAAAATAGGTATTATAGGTAAATAATTAATAATTATCATAGGTAAAATATTTAAAATAACTATTGGTTAATGTAACGATTGCAGGAGGAGGCAGAGGCAGACGGGAAGTTTGGATCTAAATGTGGTTTAATTGAACAACGGTGGAAATAAACAGACATGCACAAATGAAACAACCACGATGGGTAAACCGAAACTAAAACATGAAAACACTGGAACTGGGAATACACGGCTGGAATGAACACGGGAAGACAGGCATGGGAGCGAACATCAGAACATGGGAACATCAAAACAGTGGGAACAATGAACGACAAGGTAATGGAGGAACAGGCAGGGTTTAAATACACAGACACATGAGGATACAAACGAGAATCAGGTGCGCACCATAACAGAATGGAACATGGTGACGGTGACACGGAAAACACGAGGCAGACAACCAAGGATCGTAACATAACCCCCCCTCAAATGATCGGATTCCAGACGATCCTAAATAAAACAAAACATAATTTTTTTTTTTAAATCGTCCAAGGAATGAGGGGGGGACTGGCAGACCACGGAGAGCACACAGGGAAACCAGACAGTCCAAGGGGCAGACAGGCAGACCACGGGGGCACAGAGGGTAGACGGGCAGTCCAAGGGGGCACAAGGGGCAGACAGACAGTCCAAGGGGGTACAGAGGGTAGGCAGGCAGTCCACGGGGAGCACACGACGGGGACTGGGTCAGATGGCCTGGGAGCTGGCCACGGGGCAAGGACAGGTTCAGGAGGCCTGGGAGGCGGCCACAGGGCAAGGACAGGGTCAGGAGGCCTGGGAGGCGGCCACAGGACAGGTTCGGGAGGTCGAACCGTGGGAGGCTCTGGAGGCGGGGCCGAGGGAGGAGGCGCCGTAGGAGGCTCTAGAGGCGGAGACCTGGGAGGCTCTGGAGGTGGAGCCAAGGGAGGTGGCGCCATAGGAGGTTCTAGAGGCGGAGGCCTGGAAGGCTCTGGAGGCGGAGCCGAGGGAGGTGGCACCGTAGGATGCTCTAGAGGCGAAGACCTGGGAGGCTCTGGAGGTGGAGCCGAGGGAGGTGGGGCCGTAGGAGGTTCTAGAGATGGAGGCCTGGGAGGCTCTGGAGGCGGAGCCGAGGGAGGTGGTGCCGTAGGAGGCTCTAGAGGCGGAGACTGGGAGGCTCTGGAGGCAGAGCCCTGGGAAGCACGGGTGGCTCGAGAGGCGGAGCCCTGGAAGGCTCGAGAGACGGAGCCCTGGGTGGCGCGAGAGGCGGAGCCCTGGGAGGCTCGAGAGGCGGAGCCCTGGAAGGCTCTGGGACGTCAAGGCTACTGGCGCTGGCTCTGGGATATACCTGTAAGTCACAGGTGAAAAGAGGCATACGTTACCCTCTTGTGACACATGCTGCTATTTTTGCATTGGCTGATCGGAACTGTTAACAGCAGAACAGCATTTCTACATTCACTCCAAAAAAATTATACAAATAAATAAATAAATATTTATGAGTCATCAGTTTCATAACAAAATTCCATCAAATTTAGAGAAATCTTTAATAAAATAAATAAAATATTTAATGTTTCATTTCAATTAGATTGAATTGTGTTATGAAACTGAAATGTAGTTCCCCGTCTGTCGCTCACTTCAACGTTGTGTCGAAGAAGCGACACTAGGGGTCTCTCTTGAGCGCCTTTTGCGCTTGAGAGTTTTGATCTATGAGAAAAGGCCAATGAGAAATTGGCTTACAGAATTAGCATGTCCTGCCCCCGGACATACGGGTATAAAGGAGGGGAAAGGCATCTGTTTCATTCAGAAATTTTCTTCGGAGCCGGTGGTTGTGTATGCAGCGAGCTGCGAGTCACAAACTGTTCCTCTCATCTTTGAGCGATTGCTGTTGGATCTACAGTGCATATCAGCGGCTTTCTTCCTTCTCTGCACGGAAGTGCAGTTTGCCCCTGGGCGCTTCGACAGCACAACTAAAAGAGTTGATTTTCTCTAAAAGAGTTATTTTGCTAAAAGAGCAATAACACAGCTGGCGTTGAACGTCCTTTTCAGGACGCATCTTTATAAAGATGCCTTTCCGCCCCTGTGTAGTTCCTGGATGGGGTAGAGTGCTCTCCGCTTCTGACGGCCACAGGCACTGTCTCGTGTGTCTGGGCTGCACGATTGAGGCGATCTGTGGATGGTAGCGGGCTCGGTTCCGTCGGGTATGCTCCCACAAACCACCCGCCTCCCGGCATGCTCATTGACTTCTGTCCGGGCTCAAGGAAACAGCGGCTTGCCTCACGGCCAGCCTGCCTATCCTCTTGAGCCCCCTGAGCTGGATGAACTCGCCACTGCATCGGAGAGCGGTCCGGCGTCTGACGCGGATGACTTGACAGCACGCCCAGTTTGAGGCTGACGCCAAGATGTCCGACATGCTTGCCCTGGCCGCCGCCAGCGTGGGACTGGACTGGAACCCTCCGTCCTCCCCACAGCCTTAGCGGCTTGACGATTGGTTCCTCTGGTCTGCGCGCCACTCACAGCCGCGCCCCAGAACAAAGAACCGCGTTGAGCACCCCTTTGAGGACCCGTAAGGCTCCCAAGCGGTCCAGAGACGCCCGACCCAGAGACCAAGGAGGAGAATCCTTTTAACCCTTCGGGCTGCGGTACCCACATTCTCAATAAAAGAGCTATTTCCTTTGTCTCTGGGTCGCCGCAAGTGCCGTTCTCACGGCACTCTGCCGCCACACCTCAACAGTACCGGCACGCTGGATGCGGACATTTTGCCTTCAGCCCCACGACTGTTCCCCAGCCAGCCGGTTCTGACGAGTACAGAGACCTCTACGGGACCTCCTCCTCAGTCTTATTTTGAAGTGTTTTCCCTAGACTACGTTACCCAGTATGCACTGCCCTCATCACTGCCATCTGTTCCTTATTGTTCTCACCGGTTTTCCATTCCCTTATTAGCTTTTGTTTGTATAAATATCCTTTAGTTTTTGAATTCTTTTGTCAGTTCTTGTTTGTTGTTTGTTTTGAGTTGTTGTTTCACTGTCATCATTTTAATTAAAGCCTGCAAATAGATCCTACATCTCCTGTCTCATCTCAGCAACCATTTGTGACAGAAGAACTGACCAAACATGGATCTAGTGGCTGTCCGAATTGTGTTCTCAAACAAGGGGACTGTCCAGTTGAGGATCACGTCTGTGAGTTCTTAGAACTAGCAAATTTAATGCACTATCCAGACCACTCTCTGGTGGTTTTCTTTCTTCTGAATAGTGCACTGGCGGCACTGATGCCTCCGGCTGATCCTCACTGGACACTCTGTGATTATGTTGAGAATGCTCCGAAACTTTGCTGTTCCCCTATCACAGTGGATTATGGCATGAACCCTTTGGCATCTTTGGCCCATTGCTCCAAGTCTCTGCCCATACTCAAGACCACTGAAGTCATTCCCAGTCTCTGCCAGCTCTCATGGAGCCTCCCACGACTCTGCCTTTGTCGAGCCTCTCCTGGCTCTGCCTGCCTTCGTCAAGCCTCTCCTGGCTCTGCCTGCCTTTGTCGAGACTCTCCTGGCTCCACCCGCTCCCCCGGAGACTACTCTTACAGTGGCTCTGCCTCCTGACCCGGTCCTGGCCCTGTGGCCATCTCCCGACTCTATCCCAGCCATCTCCCAGACCTCCTGACCCAGTCTCTACCCTGAGGCGGCCTCCCCAGACCTCTGGACACAATCCTTACCCTGGGGTCATCTTCCTGCCCTCCTCAGCCATCTTTTGGGCACCAGTAGTCACTTCCTAAAGGGGGGGTTATGTCACAGTCTGTCTCCCTCATGTTTTCTAGGACACTTATAGTGACAAAGGAGTTATACTTCAGTCTGTTCTCACCCAAAACTGATTGGATTGCATCAGAAGACATGGATTAAAACACTGGAGTCTTATGGACTACTTTAATGTGCTTTTTGGAGGTTAAAACTTTTGGTCACCATTAATTTGCATTGTATGAACCTGAGATATTCTGCTGAAGAAAGAAAGTCATACACATCTGAGATGGCATGAGGGTGAGTAAATGAGAGAATTACAATTTTTGGGTGAACTGTTCCCAATGTCACACACTGTGATCAGATCCCAGGTAGCATGTAGTAATCGGCCCGAGCTCGGCAGCATCGGCAGGTATGATCGGGCCGAGTGATACATGCTGTTACGGCGTTAAAGCACTGGGTCAATTCTGATTCAGCACAGCTGGGCCAGATCGGGCCACTTGATCTATGCCACTTCTGGAAATTATTCGGCTTGGATTTATCTTTATTAGGCTACTTTATAATGTATGTCTATCATAAATTAATAACATACACCTGTTGTCATGTTTATTCTGTTGGTTCTTGTTTTTTGTGTCTTTTATTTTGAAAAGTTAGTCCTGTTCATGTCTTCAGGCAACATTAAGGTAATGAGCTTTGACGCAGTTCGGCGGCAACCTATTGGAATATAGAACTGCTCCGCTCTAGCGATGTCTAGAGAACACAACAGTGTAAACTTTGGTTCCCACCAAATAATAGTTCCGAAGATAAAATAGAGAAGAAACTAATTATTGCCGTGGTGGGTTTTCCTGCAATATACGACCTGTCTCTGTTTGCTTACAGGTATATATGTATTTTATTTTGGTTATTTTGGTAATGAACAACCATAATTTTAATTCATCATAAAGCCATCAATCGATTTCTTTCACATTTAAAAGAATTCATGAGGATATATGCTAGTTGTGATAGGTGAGCAAAAAATGCTGGATGTTTTGAGGACCCTTTAAATATAGTTCACAAAACCAAGCATTTCGAAATTAAGTTGCCACCTATTCAACTACATCAGAGCATCCACAAATCTTTGATAGTGTTGTTGGCAGGGCAGCCAGAGCGAATTTTGACACTCTTGCTGCCTCTGGTCTGAACGCACGGTAAGAGTTTCACTCAGCAGCAGTGGGAGTCTTATTACCGGTGAAAGTGTGGGGTGGTGATGAACGCTGTGTCTGTGCTGTGGACCCAGGCAAAACAATGGATTATTAACTAAGTCATATAAAAAATGGTTAAAAAAAGATGACCAGAGTATATAAGATTAACAATATCCCAGTACTAATTGGAGAAGGGAGAACAACTGTAACAGAGGAAGACAAAGTCCAAACTTTTAAAAAAGCACATAGTTCTGATCATTTAGATGTCAATTATCGGAATAAAAGGAAGGAAATGTATGAACATTGTCAGGACTTATATTATCAGAAACCTACTGGACACACAGCTTTAGATGCAAATTTTGAGATGTTTGAATTCAAAAGAGTACTAGCACAGGCTGGAAGCACTGCCTCAGGGAAAGACAGGGTGTGTTATACTATGTTTAAATATGCAGATGAAATGGTGCTAAAGGCAGTCTTCAGTCTGTTTAATAAGGTTTGGGCAGAAGGTAGGTTGCCAAGGGACTGGAAACATGCTGTCATAATTCCCGTTGCCAAATCAGGGAAAGAACCATCAATAGTAGGGAACTATAGAGATTAAAATCATACCAGAGTTTAAAATCTGAAACTTTGGGAGGTTGACGGATGGGACATCAGTGTACACTGCAGAGTTAGTTGCTATTCAAATGGCACTTGTTTAGGTCGAGGAAGTGTTGCCAGATAAGGTTGTTATATGTTCGGCTCAATGGCATATCACTCTTAAGTCTTCAAACATTTCAAACATGTATAGATGATATCTTGACAGAAATATTGGTCAGTTTATATAGATTAAGGCAGATGACATTTTATATGGGTACCAGCACATGTGGGGGCAAGGAAACTAAAAAGCAGATAAAATGGCTAAGGAAGCAATAAAATTAGATAATATATGCTGAACAGACAATTTTAGCAGGGCAACATTTGATTTTAGAACAACAACAACAACAACAACAACAACTTACATTTATATAGCGCTTTTCTCAAACTCAAAGCGCTTTACATAGTATAGGGGGGAATCTCCTCAACCACCACCAGTGTGCAGCATCCACCTGGATGATGCGACGGCAGCCATAGTGCGCCAGAACGCCCACCACACACCAGCTATTGGTGGAGAGGAGTGATGTAGCCAATTCAGGGATGGAGATTATTAGGAGGCCATGATTGTAATAGAAGCTTGCTATTACAAATGGCAGAAGTACAGGGGATACATGTCAGACTGGAAGACATTTCCATAAAATACAAAGCAATGAAAGGCAAGGTAAAATTACTCAAATAGAGTAAAAAAAAAACTTAAATAGAGAGGAACACGTCATGCTCACACACTTAAGAATGGGTCGTACTAAACTTAATGCAACACTTCACATTATGGGTAAACTTAACACGAGTTTATGTGAAACGTGCCAGGAAATGGAAACTGCTGAACATGTTTTAATTAAACGTATCAGATATGAACATGAAATAATTTAACTTATAAGAGAACTACAAGCTTCAGGATGTACAGAATATACTCTATAATATATTAGATCAGGAACTGGTAAAATAGTAAAAGCAATACTGAGATTCTTAAACATAGACAATAGGAAATCCTTTTATTCCTAGAATTCATCCTCGTCACACTCCAGGACAGTAGGTGGCGGCATACACCTATTTAGTTGGTTTACAGTCCAACAGAAGAAGAAGAAGAAGACGTAGTTCATGATAACTAATGTTGTTAACAAATGTAACCTTAATGTAATGTGTTACCATTCTTTCACTTTGATGATCAGGGGAAAAAGTGTATATACTGTACTTGTTTTACTTGATGTTACACACATTTCAATATTACTTATGCTGGACACAGTGACTTATTGTTAAATCATTGGACTTTGCATTGTGAATAGTCTATCAAACTAAATTGAGGTGTTGGCAACACATGAAAAAAATGGGCCTACCTTTAAATATATTTGATTTAATTAAGTCTGAATTCAGTTAGACCATGTTGATTTTATTAATAATTTCTTGTACTTTATTATTTACTATTTACATGTACAGTATAAAAAACAAACAAAGTATTTATGAGTTGAAGATGTGGAAAGAAATGTTGCTCATTGACCATGAAAAGCTCCCAATAGAGGTGTTGGAAGGAGAAAATTAGCATAGCTCAATGCACAGTAATTAACTTTAAAAAAGTATTCCTAATCAGTTTATTTGATCAGTTCAATGCTGAATATAAATTTTAAAAGGTAACTGTGGCATGGGGGGATGTGGTCATGTGTCAGTCTGCAGGAGAGGGAGAATGGTAAGGATCGTCACCTGTGTTATGATTACTCTTTTCTCTAATTATACTGATGGCAGAGGGAGACCTGAAAAGGCATGCCAGAGCATCAGAGTGGGGAGAGAGCACAAGGGACAAGCTGAGAGAAAGACCGGCAAAATAAAGAGCCCTGGTTTTGAGCTGGCTATAAGCTGTAACCTTATAAATAAATACTGAACTTAACTGTTCGCTGTCTCCTGACTCCTCCATTGCCCCATGAAAATAGAACTTCTACAGTGGTGCCAAAAACCCAGCTTTGGAGGAGAACGTCGTCATGGAGTCCGTACCACTGGGCGAAGTCTTCAAGACCCTCACCAGCATCCAGCAAAGTTAACATCAAGCCTTCATGGACGTCTCACGTTCCTTACCCTCTTCAAAATTATCTCCCGAGTGGGAATTCCAAAGGAGATTCTTACTGATCAAGGCACAATATTCATGTCACATACACTAAACAAACTGTACAAATTATTAGGCATCAAATTCATTCGAACCAACGTTTATTACCCGCAAACTGACGGGTTGGTTGAATGATTTAATAAGACCTTGAAAAACATGATTTGTAAGTTTGTACATGAAGATTCCAAAAATGTGGATAAGTGGCTCGAACCCCTGGTGTTTGCAGTACGAGAGGTATGCCACGTGGCGTGCTTGACGTCATATCTATATCTATATCAAAGGCAGGCCAGAGTATCAGAGCGGGGAGAAAGCACCAGGCACAAGCTGAGAGAAAGTCGGCAACATAAAGAGCCTTGGTTTTGAGTTGGCTATAAGTTAACTGAAAAAATAAATACTGACCTTAATGTTTTGCTGTCTCCTGACTCCTCCATGGTCCACGAACATAGAACTTCTACAATAACATTTATAAACCATGCATAGTTACATAACTCCGGCAGCACTGGCATATCACCGGCTGCCAGATTGCTGTATCTATATATTACCTCATAGTCTTACCATGTTTCCACAACTCAACTGACTACAATCAAGTTTAAATGGGGGTGATTTAACTCACTTGTGTTCAACTCATGCCCAATTCCCAATGTGCTCTAGGTCCTCATGGTGGCGTAGTGGCTCGCCTCAATCCGGGTGATTATCACATGGCTTGCTGTGCACATTACCGCAGAGACATGTTGTGTATGCTCAAGATGGCGCCGAGTATGGCTGCTGCGTTGCGAGCTCCGTTGCGAGCTCCGTTACAACACTGCGGTTTATTGTTTGTTTTGTTTACAGTTCTTTGTTTTTTTGTCTTGGATGTTGTCTGGCTTATTGTTTATGACAGCCAAACGCTTTTGGACATTGGTTCTACAATTTCACATCGAAAACCGGACTTCAAATTCCTTAATGCCGACCCGCTGTTTACAAACACGCCGGCGGAGCCCTTTGTCTGGGCTGCCCGGCCGCTGAAACGCAGAAGGAAAAGAGGAAAACGAGCCGGCGTTCTCATCAGAGTAAGACGTCGTGCAAATCGACCCCCACTACCCAGTATACTACTGGCAAATGTTCAGTCTCTGGACAACAAGCTCTGTGAGCTGAGAGCGCGGATCTCTTTCCAACGAGAGATGAGAGATTGCTGTGTTATCTTCCTTACAGAAACCTGGCTGGCTGCGGAGATTTCAGACTCGGCCATCGAAATCACGGGCTTTTCCGTGCACCGAGCGGACAGAGCGAAAGACCTCTCTGGTAAAAGCAGAGGTGGTGGTGTATGTTTTATGATCAACAAATCGTGGTGTGATCAGAGGAACGTACATTTCATCAAGTCTTTCTGCTCTCCTGATCTGGAATATCTCATGCTTCTGTGTCGACCATTCTGGCTACCGAGGGAATTCACAGCGGTCATTATCACAGCTGTGTACATCCCCCCACAAGCCGACACAGACCGGGCACTCAGGGAACTGTATGGGAGTATAAGTGAGCAGGAAACCGCGCACCCTGAGGCTGCGTTCATTGTTACCGTAGACTTTAACAAAGCCAACTTCAAAACAATCGCTCCAAAATACCACCAACACATAATGTTCAACACACGAGGGGACCGGGTTTTAGATCATTGTTACTCTCCTTTCCGGGATGGCTACAAATCCCTCCCCCGCCCCCCATTTGGCAAATCGGACCATTCTTCCGTTCTGCTTTTGCCCGCTTACAAGCAGATGCTGAAACGGGAAGCACCCACCCTCAGAACGATCCAGTGCTGGTCGGACCAATCAGACTCTGCGCTACAAGACTGTTTTGATCACGCGGACTGGGAGATGTTCCGGTCCGCCTCTGATGACGACATCGAGGTTTACGCTGACAGCGTAACGTGTTTCATCAGGAAGTGCGTAGAGGATGTTGTTCCGACCAAAACAATACGGATATACCCCAACCAGAAACCATGGGTTAACAGCGAGGTTCGCGCGGCACTCAATGCGCGGTCCTCCGCTTTTAATTCTTCTAACGTAAACAAGCCAGTTATGCCCTCCGTAACACCATCAGTGAAGCCAAACGCCAGTACAAGCACAAACTTGAAGGTCAGTTCAACACCACTGACTCTAGAAGCATGTGGCAGGGAATTAATACCATCACGGACTACAAACAGAATAAAGACTCCGCTGTGAACACCGCTGCATCTCTCCCGGACGAACTTAATACATTTTATGCTCGTTTTGAGGACAATAACACTGCCCTCGCGGAGAGAGCACTCGCTGCTGACGCTACAGAGGTTGATTCACTCTCCGTCTCTGTTGTGGATGTAACCCGATCCTTCCGACGGGTGAACATCCGTAAAGCCGCGGGCCCAGATGGCATTCCGGGCCGCGTCATCAGAGCGTGCGCGAATCAACTGGCTGGTGTTTTTAGGGACATTTTCAATCTGTCCCTCTCCCTGTCTGTAGTCCCCACATGCTTCAAAACATCAACCATTGTGCCTGTACCGAAGCAAGCCACAATCACTTGCTTAAATGACTGGCGTCCTGTTGCTCTGACCCCCATCATCAGCAAATGCTTTGAAAGGTTAATCAGAGATTACATCTGCTCTGTTCTGCCCCCCTCTTTGGACCCATTGCAGTTTGCCTACCGCAACAACCGCTCCACTGATGATGCCATTGCATCTACACTACACACTGCTCTCTCCCATCTGGAAAAAAGGAACACATATGTGAGAATGCTGTTTGTAGACTACAGCTCAGCATTCAACACCACAGTGCCCTCCAAGCTTGATATGAAACTCCGGGCTCTGGGCTTAAATGGCTCGCTGTGCAGCTGGATCCTGGATTTCCTGTCAGGCAGACGTCAGGTGGTTAGAATGGGCAGCAACATCTCCTCATCACTGACCCTCAACACTGGAGCCCCGCAGGGCTGTGTTCTCAGCCCCCTACTGTGTTCCCTATACACGCATGACTGTGTGGCAACACATAGCTCTAATGCCATCATTAAGTTTGCTGACGATACGACGGTGGTAGGTCTGATCACTGACAATGATGAAAGAGCCTACAGAGAGGAGATGCACACTCTGACACGCTGGTGTCAGGAGCACAACCTCTCCCTCAACGTCAGTAAAACCAAGGAGCTTGTGATGGATTTCAGGAGGAAAGACGGAGAACACAGCCCCATCACCATCAATGGAGCACCGGTAGAGAGAGTCAGCAGTTTCAAGTTCCTCGGTGTCCACATCACTGAAGAACTCACATGGTCCGTCCACACTGAGGCCGTTGTGAAGAAGGCTCACCAGCGCCTCTTCTTCCTGAGACGGCTGAGGAAGTTTGGAATGAACCACCACATCCTCACACGGTTCTACACCAGTACTGTAGAGAGCATCCTGACTGGCTGCATCACTGCCTGGTACGGCAATATCACCGCTAACAACTGCAAAGCCCTGCAAAGGGTGGTGCGAACTGCCAGAAACATCATCGGAGGTGAGTTTCCTCCCTCCAGGACATATACACTAGGCGGTGTGTGAAAAAAGCTCGGAGGATCATCAGAGACTCCAGCCACCCGAGTCATGGGCTGCTCTCACTGCTACCATCAGGCAGGCGGTATCGCAGCATCAGGACCCACACCAGCCAACTACATGACAGCTTCTTTCCCCAAGCAGTCAGACTGTTGAACACTTGATCTATCACGATCAATAATTAGCACTGCACTTTATTTATCTATAATCTCACACTGGACTGTCAACATATTCTCCTCAATATACTACTTCATATATATATATATATATATATATATATATATATATATATATATATATATATATATATATATATTTCATATACTCCTTACTTATTGTATTGTATATTGTGTATTGTATATTGTGTGTATTTTTTACTGTACATTGTATATAATTATTGTGTTGTGTAAGTATGTGTACATTTGATTTGTAAATTGTTTTGTGTAAGTATGTTGTTTACTGTAATTGGTATATGTCTCGTCACTGTCATGACTGCTATGTTGCTCGGAACTGCACACAAGAATTTCACCTACTGTTGCACTTGTGTACATGGTAGTGTGACAATAAAGTGAAGTGAAGCTATTCTCTGCAGTATACATGCACATCTCACCACGTGCCCCACTGAGAGTGAACCACATTATAGAGACCACGAGGAGGTTACCCCATGGGACTCTACCCTCCCTCCGGGCCAATTTGGTTGCTTAGGAGACCTAGCTGGAGTCATTCAGCACATGCTTGTGTAACTTAATTGATTCACCGCCTCAAGACCAGCAACGATTGGCTGAACATCTTTTTTGTGGCTTTTTAAATGGATGGTGCATTGCAACGAAAAAAATCCAGATTCCGGAAGTAAATACAGCGGCAAAAACCTGTTGAGCCACATAGACAATATATATCATATATATAAAAAAAACTTTAGCCACACATATCGATACTCGTATGTTCCTTTGTTTCATGTGCAGCAGTAGCCTACACCTTTTTAGACTGCATACGTGCTTCTCCCGTGAATACGCGTATGCCGCTGACAAGCTTTGGTCATCTCATAACCGAGGTCAAGGTAGAGAAATAAGCCTTAATAACAACAGATATCATTCATGCATGCTGTCATAAAAATGTAATATATATATATTTTTATGTTTACCATTCAAATGGAGAACAGAGAGCTTTTAAAGCAGAAAGCTAATTAGCCTATCTATTTAAGGGACAGTTCACCCAAAAATGCCAAACTCATCCATGTGCCATCCCATTTGTGTGACTGTCTTTCTTCTGTAGAACACATATGAAGATTTTTAGAAGAGGGTCTCAGCTCTTTAAGTTCATACAAGTGAATGATGAACAGAACTTTAAAGCTCCAGAAATGACATGAAGGCAGCATAAAAGTAAACCATGTGACTCCAGTGGTTTAATCCACGTCTTCAGAAGTTGGTATAATAGGTGTGGCTGAAAAACAGATCTGTCACATATTCCCTGTTGTCTTTTGTTTTTGTGCTTTTATGTTGAAATTCTTGTTTCGTTCCTGTTTCCTGTTAGTTTTTGTAGTCCTTTTGTAGTTTCATTTTATGATTGATTTCCCCTGATTGTTTCCACAGGTGTTCCTCATTCCCTTGTTTGTTCGCTTGTATATTTAAGCCCTTGTTTCCCCTGGTTAGTGTCAGATCTTGCATGTATTATCATGTTCTGTGCCTGGTTTCCTGCATTTAGTTATATTCTGAGATACTTTGTTCATCTTTTGTTTACATTAAAGCTGCGCTTAGATCCTCATTCTTTGCCTGCCTCGTCACAGAAGAACTGACCAAAGATGGATCTAACAGCCTTCAGAATTCTCCTCCTCAATCAAGGGGACCGTCCAATTGAGAATCACGTCCGTGAGTTTTTAGAGCTGGCGAATTTAGTGCACTACCCAGACTACTCTTTGGTGGTTTTCTTAAGAGTGGGTCTCATTTGTGCACTGAAGGATCTATTGCCTGCAGCGGATCCTCACTGGACGCTCCTCGCGCTGCCAGCCTCGAAGAAAGGCTTCTGTTCCCCAGTTTCTGCCTGTACTCTCTTCCACTGCTCTGCCCTCAGAGTCTTCCACGGCTCTGCCCCCCCATGGCTCTGCCTTCCATGGCTCCGCCCACAGAGTCTTCCAGTAGTCTCCCCCGAGACTGCTCCTCCCACGGCTCCGCCCACTCCCCCCGAGAGTGCTCCTCCCACGGCTCCATCTGCTCCCTCAGAGACTATTCCTTCAGTGGTTCCATCCGCCTTACTAGTGACTCCTCCTACACCGGCTCCACTGCCTGACCCAGTCCCTGTCCTGTGGCTGCCTCCCTGGCCTCCTGACCCTTCTGTCACATATTCCCTGTTGTCTTTTGTTTTTGTGCTTTTATATTGAAATTTTGTTTAGTTCTTGTTTCCTGTTAGTTTTTGTAGTTTCATTTTCTGATTGGTTTTTCCCCTGATTGTTTCCACAGTTGTTCCTCGTTCCCTTGTATATTTAAGCCCTTGTTTCTCCTGGTTATTTTGTCAGTTCTTTCATGTATTGTCATGTTCTGTGCCTGGTTTCCTGCATTTAGTTATATTCTGAGTTAATTTATTCATCTTTTGTTTACATTAAAGCTGCGCTTAGATCCTCATTCTTTGACTGCCTCGTCACAAGATCAATGTTAAAGTCATTTTGTTACTATAAATCTCACCCCCCCCCCCAAAAAAAAAGTAGAATCTGGAAGTAGAGCAGAGAAGGGTTTGCTGGCCCTGAGAATTCGCCACTGCGATTGAGTACCATGTAAGTACTGTGATTGGGGATGTTCCCGAAGCCGAATACCTTATTTGGAAAGGCACGGATAATGACTTTAAAATGAATAATGGATTAATCTGAATAATATGCAAATATTCTAATTAACCAAAAAGCAAAAGGATAAAGCAAGATTTTAAATAAGCATTTCTAAAATTACAACAAATTTATGAATCTGCAGCCAATATTTCTAAAGCTGAACCTTGTGAATGAAAATGTGCATGCTGTGATTTAAAATCGGGTGGGTGTCTGTTAATTGTGTGTGTCTGGAGCTTAATAAGTGCAACATTAACTAAGATACGACATCATATACACTATGCACATCTTGAAATGTTTCTGTTAATGTATCACATGATTCACATGTGATAGTTAAATTCCTAACCAGAAGTGATGATTTCACATCGGAACTCATCTATCCCTCTCTTAAAGTTGACCATTTTTATATTCACATCAGCAAAGGTTATTAACTGTTTAAGACTTCTTTATTAAACATTTAATAAAAATTAAATGCTCTATTAAAGGTTTAAATGCTCAGAGTATTCATCTATTAAGACTTATGTAATGAAAAATGCTTTTTTTCTTCTTTAAACTGCACTAAATTTGAAAATGTTAAATGTACTTGAACTCTGGTAAGGCGGTCAAGCGCCTGTCCGGGGAGAGAAAGCGGTAAGGGCGCTTGCACCTGAGCTAAATTATGTCTAACACCTGTCTCTAATTTCAGTGAGCACGGGGAGAGCGGCATATAAGACACAGAACCTCCAGATGGGGAGAGAGCTAAGGATGGCTGGCGCGAAACAGACGTTCCGAAGCTTTGCGAGATCCCGAAGCAAAGATGATTCGAAACACTGATCCGAAGCGTGATTCAAAACACCCACGTCACGTGACAACGGCTAAATGAAGCGTCTAAGTGTTTCATCAGGTGGAGTGCTCCGCCGAATCAGGGTTTCATTGATTGGTCGGTTCGGGAACAAATCACACAATCACACAGTATAAAAGTTTTGTCAACGCATTTTCATATCGTGGGTTTTTGTGAGAGGAGTTTGGTTTTGAGATAGTGGATTTTTGGTGATATAGTGACATTTATAGTGCGATTTGTTTAGTTATATTTAGGATTTAATTTACATTTACACATTGACTTAGAGACACACAGAGTACATATAGTGACACATGAATAGATGCATTGATAGAAATATATATATATATATATATATATATATATATATATATATAGATATATATAGATATATATAGATATAGATTAATAGATAGATACATATATTACAGATACATATAGATTATTAGATAGATAGGCTACATATAAAATAGATAGATAGATAGATAGATAGATAGATAGATAGATAGATAGATCGAAATGGAGGCTCCACAGAAGAGATGCCGTACATCTGTGGTGTGGGAGCATTTCCATTTGGAAACCCCAAATAAAGTGAGATGTGTGTATTGTGATCGGCAGCTCGCCTACTGCAACAATACATCATCCATGATGCGCCATTTGAGGAGCATTCATCCTGCCATTCTGCAGGGTGCAGAGGATGGTAGTGTTCCCCTGTACCAAGGCCTGCTACTGACACTGCTGGGCCATCTAAGCAAGGTATGCATTGTTTGAAATATAGGCTAATTATAAGTGAAATATAATAACTAAGTGTTGGGCCATTGTTTAGAAAGGCCATGGACTAAGACATGCCTAACATCCCAATCACAACTGCCAATCACTTTAAAAACAAATGTTGTCAATATAATATTATACTTTGTGAATATACATTTTATATGTCTACATATGAGTACCCAATCTACAGCCAAGACATCATTTTGTTTTTTTGTAATTGTTGTATTTCTATAATGCACTTTATCTTTCTCTGCACACTGAGCATAAATATTCATAACATAACTTTGTTTAGGAAGGTTTCCAAATGAACCAGTAGACTACTTTCACGGTAGGCTACTATTTTTCAATATATTTGTCTGAAAGTATGTTTTATCTTCTCTTTTAAAAGGCAGACAGAGGGAATTGGATGAGGCTCTTCTGAACATGGTGGTGAAGGATCTGCAGCCCTTCACCATCGTGGAGGATGAGGGTTTCAGGGCCTTTGTGAACAAGCTTGATCCAAGCTATGTCCTTCATCCCGGAAGGTGCTTAAAACAATGGTCAGCGAAAGGTACAACACAACCAAGGAGAAGACAATGGAGGACCTACAAAAGGCGGAATTTGTTAGCCTTACGGCTGACATGTGGTCTTCCATTAATATGGATGGATATCTTGGTGTAACATGCCATTACATAACACCAGAGGCAACAATGGCAACTGTTTTACTGGGTGTAAGGAGGTTTTACCAAACCCACACAGCCCAGCATCTCATGGAGGCTAAAGCCTTGCTAATGGCTGAGTGGGGAATAACCTCCAAAGTTCACTGCATGGTGACTGACAATGCATCCAACATGATCCTAAGTGCCCAGCTACTCAGCCTTCGCCATGTCCCATGTTTTGCTCATAATTTGAATTTGATAGTGAAAAGGCCCTGGATCAAACCCCAGTCATCAATGAAATTCGCCAGAAAGCCAGAAAGATAGTGGGGTTGTTCAGATCCAGCTGCAAAGCAAAGGACAAGCTTGTGGAGATGCAGAGCTTGATGGGCAGACCAAGTCTGAAAATGATACAGGAGGTTGAAACGAGATGGAACAGCACATTCGACATGCTACAACGCTTGTATGAGCAACGTGAGCCAGTGGCTGCTGCACTTGCCAATTTAAACAGTGATACTGCTCCCTGACAAGTCTTGAGTATGACATTATTCAACAGTCATTGACACTTCTTCAACCATTCAAACTAGCAACAACAGAGATGTCAGAGGAACAGAGAGTGTCTGCTTCAAAGCTCATACCATTGTACAGGATGTTGCAGCACAAGCTTGCACAGAAAAAAGGAAATGCAACGCAGGAATCAACTGTACAATTAGGTAGGACACTATGACCATACGTGTAATTGGCCATAACTCTCATATTGTTGTCATTATTTTAATTAATATGGTTTTCTCTTGTGTTGGCTCATAGGCTCACATCTACAAGAAGGTCTGCACTCCAGATGTGGAGGGTACGAGACTTTTAGAGCCTTGGCACTGGCTACACTGCTGGACCCAAGGTTTAAAAATGTGGCTTTTGGAAATCCTGCCAAAGCCCTGGATGCTGAAAAGCACATCACACTGGAGTGTGCTTCACTGATGCGTTCAAACACAACTCCTGGTGAGTTTCAGTCTATGTTATCTTATGTAATGTGATTCATGAAATTTATACTTCATATGTGTTGTCAGTTTATGATTTGTTACTAATTGCCGTTTTCTTTTAATTCAGAACCACAAATGTCAACATCAGGCCCATCATCAACACCAGTTGAAACACAAGACAGTTTATGGGAACATTTTGACAATCGTATCCGTGAGACCCAGATGATACACAATCCTACAGCTGATGCCACAGTGGAAGTGAAAAAATACCTCAGCGACGCGCTTTTGCCCAGAACTCATGATCCTCTAACTTACTGGAAAGAGAGAGCAGTAATCTTTCCTCATTTGTATGTCCTAGCTAAAAAATATCTTTGTATGCCAGCAACAAGTGTCCCTTGTGAGAGAATTTTTTCAAAGGCTGGAGAAATTATCTGTAAAAAAGAAGTAGGCTGAGTCCTTCAACAGCAGAGAAATTAATATTTTTGAATAAAAATCTATAAGAAAGGGAGACATTGTGGCTTGATTTATTTTTATTAATATTCATTTTTCATGACCAAAATCACATTATGCAATGTGAAGAGACTACAGGTTACAAGCTTCATATATTACAAAAATACAATAAAAAAAAAAAACCAACACATTTTTTTATTAGCTCTTTGTAAAGGTTGTTTCAGATCAACACCTGCAAGTGACCACTAGGTGTCACCGTGGAGACGGGTTTCGGATTGATTCGAAGCCTCCAAACAAAATGGCACATTTGCTTCGACTGTTTCATTGCTTCACGAAGCCTCGATCTGCCCATCTCTAGAGAGAGCCAGAGACTGAGAGAGACCTGTTGTGAAGCTGAGTTCTGAAGTTGTAAAGAGCTGAATTAAGTTGTAAAATGTTAAAATTGCTGAGTGATTAGGGGCCCCCCAGGGCTGTGTGCTCAGTCCACTGCTGTTCACTCTGCTGACTCACGACTGTGCAGCAATGCACAGCTCGAATCACATCATCAAGTTCGCCGATGACACGACCGTGGTGGGTCTCATCAGCAAGAACAACGAGTCAGCATACAGAGAGGAGGTGCAGCGGCTGACGAACTGGTGTAGAGCCAACAACCTGTCCCTGAATGTCGACAAAACAAAAGAGATGGTTGTTGACTTTAGGAGAGCACAAGGTGAACACACTCCGCTGAACATCGACGGCTCCTCTGTGGAGATTGTCAAGAGCACCAAATTTCTTGGTGTTCACCTGGCGGAGAACCTCACCTGGTCCCTCAACACCAGCTCTATCACCAAGAAAGCCCAGCAGCGTCTCTACTTTCTTCGAAGGCTGAGGAAAGCACATCTCCCAACCCCCATCCTCACTACATTCTATAGAGGGACTATTGAGAGCATCCTGAGCAGCTGCATCACTGCCTGGTTTGGGACTTGCACCGTTTCGGACCGCAAAGCCCTGCAGAGGATAGTGAGGACAGCTGAGAAGATCATTGGGGTCTCTCTTCCCTCCATCAAAGACATTTACAAAAACACTGTATCCACAAAGCAACCAGCATTGTGGACGACCCCACACACCCCTCACACAAACTCTTTACCCTCCTCCCGTCTGGCAAGAGGTACCGAAGCATTCGGGCCCTCACGGCCAGACTGTGTAACAGCTTCTTCCCCAAGCCATCAGACTCCTCAATACTCAGAGACTGGTTTGACACACACGTGTCCTGAGTTGCACTTTAATTACTGTCACTTTATAACTGTCTGCTACCTCAATAACTGCTATGTGCATAGAACATTATCTCATAGTATGTTATGTTTACATTTTTAGAAACTGTCATCTTTTTGCACTACTGAGTACTGGTCGGCGCTGCACTGTCTATTGTCCTGTTCATTGTCAGTAATTTGTTGTACTGTCCCGTACTTTTTGCACATGTTTGCACGTGCACTTTATATAGGTAGTTTATATAGGTATTTTATTTCGTTGTGTAGTCTCATGTGGTCCTATGTTAGTCCTTTGTTGTTTTTATGTAGCACCATGGTCCTGGAGGAACGTTGTCTCGTTTTGCTGTGTACTGTACTAACTGTATATGGTTGAAACGACAATAAAAACCACTTGACTTGACTTGACTTGACTGATTAATTAAAGAGTGTTATCTTTGTTTGCTTGACACCTCTTGTCTTCTGATAATTATTATACATGCACATACAAAACAATTTCTGTTTCATGTAGATATTAATATCTGAAATACCAGGAGAAAGCACAACATATTCCACGTTAATGTAGATTTTTCTTTTTTTCTTTTTCTGGTAATAAAAATTAAAATAGAATGAAATAATATTTTTTTAAATAATAATTGTATATTATTATTATTATTATTATTAGCTATTATTATGAAAAGGCATACACAAGGCATATTTTAGTAATAGAAACTATAAATGTAAGAGTAATACTTAAAAATGGGCATTTAATTTAGTTTTCAGTAGTGTAGTCTAGGGCATACGTCGTGTGCCCACCTATCTTTCAAATGATTTTGCATATGCCCACCTAAAATTAGTTAAGATAAATATGGTCGCAATAACAGCGATGAGGCTTTTGACCCATAACGTTTGATTATACTGAGGTGATTCAGCAGCACCATTGAGTGAATTGTGATTATTATTATTATCTTTGTTATTATCATCAGTACCGCTACTTCCTACACGCATATTACGCAGGCAGCTTAGGGCACCAACTCCCTATTAAATAGATATTTAATATCAAGCTTTAGTAGTGTACTGTACACCTTGCCATCAAGAAAATGTCTTACCCTATATTTTGTACGTTCAAATTACACTTTAATTCATTATTTTTTACCATTCATTATTACAAAGAACCATAAATTCTTAATATTATTTGTTTATGTATTGAAAAATATAATTTTCTTACATCTTTTATATAAGTGTTAATATATGACTTTTAGAGACCAGGTGTGTTCTGTTTTGTTGGAATCCTCAATAAAATCACAGTATGCCCACCATTACTACACCACTTATTTTAACGCACTTCCGGTTTAAGCCCTGCCCACACCAGGTTCTATCCGAATACATAGACATATACAGAAATGTTGTCATATGAAATGATTTTAGTGTGGTAAAATCAATTACCTTTTCAGTGTAAAGTTATTTAAGATATTTAAAGGCAACTTCGTGGCCATGATGATGTAATGTCAACAAACCCTTAAACAACTGTAAAAATTACTATTTAAACAACTTTACAGCTTAAATACTACACAAGTTTTAATTTAAAGTGCTGTAAGTGCTTTTATAAAAATTATAAGCTTCACATTTCTGTATTTAAATCCTCCAAAAATTGGCCCCATTAACTTCCATTCTCCCTATTCACTTCCATTGTAAGTGCCTCACAACCCAGATTTTTGCTTTTTTTTTTTAAATAATGAGGAACGACTCAAAATCTATTTTTGTGGTAATCAACATTATGCCACATATGCTGTCGATTGAGCTTAACTTGTATTGAACCTTGAACATTCCTTTAAGTATTATGTGACCTTAACCAAGGGCATGTCTCATCGTTAAAGACACCATTTATCAAAAATGTTTAATACAATGAATAAGAAATGTCAGACAACATACTGGGAAAACAAACTATAAGAAAAAAAAAAAAAAAAAACAGGTGCATGCCTAGTTGAGAAAGTGTACTAGAAATTGTGTCTCCCTTTATTATCACATGATTTGTGTCTTGCCTGCATTTTTTTCTCCCTCTTATTCTCTTCCCTTTTCTAGTTTGTGCTTGCCACATATGGTGCTCTTGCACTCACAGCTGCTGCCTACATGCTGAGGCACAGCAGGAAGAAGGAACTTAAAACAGCATCTGTGTTCTCATAAACAACAAATGGAAAGTTTAAGGTTTTGGGGGGTTAAAAAGTACAATTAATTATTCAAGAAGACCAAATGAATTGTCTATGGTTAATGTAACATATGTTTTTTATTCATGCCCAGATGTTTGCTTTCTTTATAATTCACACATATTGTTGTCCATTTGACTCTTTTAATGTATGCTTATCAAGTGTCTTTTCTTTCTTCAAGAGTTTGAGTGCTTTCTTTCAAATCAAAAGCTGCTTTGTTTTACACTAGCAGAGCAGGTCAGCTAAGTGAAAATGAAATGAAAAAGCACCTGTATTCAGGTCTGCTGTTTGTGGTGGGTTGTGGTGAGTTTTTTTTCTTCTTTCTTTTCTTTTGAGACTTGGGCAATACACCCAGCTGTAGCAAATCTTTTGGTGAATGTGTTCTTGATGTGAACTTCCTAAAGTTGATGACACTGGCATTGATAGTTGGTCTTCTTGGATTTTTACAAAACTATTTCCATTGCATATTTTTTGAGGCTCACTTCAAAGGGAGAACTAACTTAAGGTGGAAATTCATCTTTGGATTCGTACGGAGTACAGTGCATGGTAATTCTTCAAAATCTGCAGACAAAACCGCTATTTGATCATGAAAAACATATTTAAAACTGCTTAAAACAATGAATGCATTATAAACAAGCAAACACACATTTGACAAATGTATTTTAAAATAACAGATTTGTATATATATATATATATAGAGAGAGAGAGAGAGAGAGAGAGAGAGATTTTTTTATTTTTATTATTCATTTTAAAATTCATTTATGAACTTTGAATGAATGAAAAATTAGTTCTTAGAAAATGTTCAGGCATGCATTCTCTCTTGATCGCCAGAGATATATCTTATCAGTTGTATACAGAGACCAAAGGAAAGAACATTAAACCACATAGCGTCTGTTAACAGTTTATTTTTTGAAAAGGCATTTATGTTATGAATTGAACTGGTGTCCATGGGGGACAAAAAAGTTGCACACTTGTGTGACTGATATGGGTGTATGCTAATATATATAAATTCTATAAAAGAAAATCTTAGTATACATATAAAATGCTGTAAAATACTTATATTTATACTAAAGGAATATTGTTTTTTTTTTTTTTTTTTTTTTTGTATACAAAATCAGAGTCGGAGACAGGATAATTGAACTGAGAAGGCATTTGAAATTTCGAAGGGGGCACAGTCACTTTACGCTAAGAAGTAAAGCTGCTGAAAATTACGTTTTTTCCTGTCTACAGTCTGACTGTATCGTGGATAAAAAAGTGTGCTTCTTAAAATCTATTCACAACATAGATCATCAGTTATGAATATTTGCTTTTTTTTTGTTTTTTAATTTAAATGTTTTTCTTAAGATTACAATCCTAAAAAAATAAACAAATAAAGCAGGCCTAAACATTATCACCGTTTAATCATTAATCTTTTGTAAACTGAGATTACTAGGTAAATATCACGTGATTTAAAGTAAACCGAGGTTCAAAGTGAAAGTGATACCAAAGTAGGACTTAATAGAAGACTAAAGATAAATACATTTGCATAACCCCTTTTGCTTCAGTTATTCTGAACATAAACTGTAGTTGCTTGCATCTTTCATATGCATTAGGCTACTGATGTCTTCTTTATTGCCAAGATCTTGGCCATAATGAGGAGCCTACATAGAGTTGAGGGGTTGTTTCAGTTATTCACGCTAGCTGCCAAATCTATCCCCATTCCTATGTCAAGCATTCCACTTTGCACGTTGCGCATTGTTTTTGAGTGGCATACAGTGTATGCGTCTTTCGTATCATAAGTTGACTCTAACATGTTCACATCGCAACGTTCCAACATCCACACAGTCAGAGAGCTCTTGGAAGATATCCTCCAGTGATTGGTATGCAAGAGGCGAGGGCAGCTGTATGTGTGTGTGTGTTGGTGCAAAAAACTTTCGGTTTCGCTACGCTATTCTTTTATAAGGTTCAGCCTTTTGGAAGAATGGTGATACATCTCAAAAAGTAGAGTCGCAGGAAATCTTGACACAATTCTGGAGAAGTTGGGATAGTCAACATCAAAACTACAATTGCGGTAATTGTCACTTTGTCTTTTCGTGTCTGTGCGTGTTACAGAATTATAGAATAATCTCTGTAACTCATTTTGCCGTTGTTTTGTTGAACCGTTCTGATAACATCTGTGTAAAAATGCATTAGCGCTATTTTAAGAATAGATAATTAATTGATTTCATTAACTTGCGAAGCAAAACTCTCTGGCACTACAGTAATTGAAATTATGTGCTGGAAGAATCATTCGCAGAAGTTACATTCAGAGACATTGTCTTTTCTTTTTCTGTTAGGATTCAATGGGGCTAAAGGCGCACCTTAAGAAAAATTCACTTTATTTTCTGGTCGCAAAGTACGCCTATATCAAGATTAAAAAAAAAATATATAATTGTTTTTTATTGAATATCAATGGAGTAATTAAAGAAATAATAATATAATATTGTTTTGATTCAAATTCTTAAAAAAAAAAAATGTGGCGATGTGTAAATATAGGGACAACAGTTATAGGGCAAAATCTGTCAATTTAGGCAAATACACCTCTTCTCTTGTTGGTACAACTCTTTGTCTTTTTCTTTCTCCCTCAGGCTGCAAAGAATTACTTGTTTATGTGTTGGGACCATGGAGGAATGTCATGATTGGGCCCCAATCAAGAATGGTCCAACACAATGACACTGACCTCACAGTTGTGCCACAAGGCCCATCCAAGCCAGCAGAGCTCCCTACGCTCTGTCCCATCCCACCAACACACTTTCGTTCCTTTCGGCATCAGCAGGACTGTAATCTCATCACCAAGGCTGTGCATTACTTGAGCCACAGTGGATTTTATTTTGGTCCCATGGATGTGGATGAGGCTCATACACAACTTGCCAAGCTCCCACTAGGGACGTTCTTAATCAGGGACAGCATGCAGGCAAATGTTTTCTTCACTCTAAGCTATCAGGCTCCCGAGGGACCAACCAGTGTACGGGTGCTTCTCAAAGATGGGGTTTTTAGTTTGGCCGGGAGTAAACACAATTTCCCTTGCCTATTTGTCCTGTTGCAATACTATATAGCCTCCCCAAAAAAGAGCCTGAGTATGCCCTATCGTGGAGAAGCAGCACAGAGCCTACAAGAACTGGCAAGGAGAGCAGTAGTGCAAAGTTTCGGGAAAGATAGGATTCAACAACTGCCTGTGAGCAAGAAGCTTAAAGAATTTCTGTGGTTGTACCCATTTAGTATATGAACATATAACAGATTGTTACAGATTGCAGCTTTTCACATTTTGCCTTTAAGAAAGCATAATTTTTTTTGATTGCCCAACTAGAACATACTGTAATGTTTTTAACTGAGTGATAGTTTGGGCTATTTTCAGAAAAATGCACTACAACAAAGTTTTATTTGAAAGATACTGCTTAATAAGTAGCCTACATTACATTGGTACTGGTAAAGGACTATAATCTGTATTACTGAATATCAGAATCAGATCAGAATCAGAATGAGCTTTAATGCCAAGTGTGCTCACATACACAAGGATTTTTTTTTTTGGTGATAGGGGAAACAAGCAAGTGGACACAGAATATTACAGGGAGTCACAGAATATAAAACAAGGTAAAAGTATAAATAGACACAAAGAAAAGAAAATATGAACACTTTGTTACTTTTAAATATTATAGTTTGTCTTTATATATGATTGTAAACCATCAAATACAAAGCACAGGTAGTGGCCGATGTCAGTATGAACATTTAAATTATGGATTCTTTGTATTCGTACATACTCGATATACAGTACAACATGTAGACTATAAAATCTATAGTGTTTATTGTAATTCAACAATATTCTGCCATGCAGATACTCAAAGCATTTCACCCAGTTTGATGTTAAAATATTTTTGTTTAGGATTGTTTTTATTACAATAAAGTTAATTTAATTGATCTGTTTAATGATTTATTATTTTCTATGCAATAATGGGCTACTTGTAATCTGACCCAACCAGGAATATCCAGGCACCTCTTACATACTAACTTCACAGACTTCACATTTCAACAACCCCATCTTGAAAATCCAAGTTTTGTATCCACCAGGTCCACCCATTCAAGTTAATTTTAATGGTATAAATTGACGTAATATCGATTAAAGTGGAGAAATACATTTAACTTAAACTTTTCAGTTAACACAATAACTGAATTATTGTATTACTGAATATGAGTAACTGAACACAGTAATTCTTTACTTACAAATCTAATGTACATGATAATTAAACACACTGTGTAACATTTATATAATATTTTTTAGAACATTTCACATTTTTAACTTTCCTTGTGATTACATGTATAATCATGTACCACATAACAAACAAAAAGCTTCCACAGGAGGACAAAATACATGCTACATAATCTATAAACATTATCACCTTGCATTATTGACTATAGGCACAAGTTACAGAGCTGAACTAAACACTTGGTGCACAATACAGGATGACGGAAAACAATCGACAGATTAAAAAATAATAAATGTAATCATGAATGTGACATTTTTAGTAGACAATGTACTTCAGACTCCACAAAATAAGAAGTTACCAAATGTAACAACAAAATAACAATGAAAACGGTGCAAATAAACTTGAAACCACGCAAGCTCATTAACTTTCAAGCCTGGTACATGTTGGGAACACTAGCTTGAAAAATTAAGTAAAATGTGCTTATTTTCTTTACCTGTGAAATTTGCACAAATTAGTGAATAAATACGACATGATATTCTACTTTAAGTTTAATACTTGATGATACATTTTAAAGATAACAAATAATCATAAATAATATATAAATTTTACAGAAAATAATTTTTTCTGTGTACATGGTTTCACAATTGAATTGTGTATTCGACACAACTGATTTTTTAATGCGAATAATCTACTTTATCTCATGTAAACCTCATTTTTGCTGCACTGCAGATGGCTTTGTTTCTATAGGGTGGAACTAAATTGAATTTATTAACTTTTAATGTCCCATAACCGTATTTAAATGTGTATATTGTTATTATTATTATATTTTTCATTGACTGTATGGTAATACAAGAACAGTCACAGTATTGCCTTGTTTTTGAGTTAGTTGACTGATTTTTCAGTTAACATCTAAATGCAATTTAAAGTTTCACGTGTGAATGAGAAAACTTTATTCAGCAGCTGTATATGGCTGTGAATGAATCACAGTCTTGCTGTTGTATTCACAGCTCACTTGTCGATGAGCTACAGTATATCATTTGTCATGTACAGTACATGTGCTTGTCAGATCAAGTGTAAATGTTAAAAATAGCTGTGTATTTTTCTGTATGGTTGGAGGAAAAGCATGGAACAGATGTGGATGCACAGTTTGAATGCACAAACCAGTTCAGACATACACATATAGACCACTGAACCTATAGAAATCACATCCTTTTGTACAAACACAGAATAAACATGTGTTCCCTTATCGTATAATGTGTTCATCCTTTATTGTACAACGTGCACATCGACATAATAGTGCGTGGAAAATTTCTCATCATTTACTGACCATACCAGACGTGTATGTCTTTCTTTCTTCTTCAGAACACAAATGAATATTTTTAGGAGAATATCTCAGCTCTGTAGGCCCATACAATGCAAGTGAATGGGTGCCAAATTTTTGAAGCACCAAAAAGCACATATAGCATCATATAAGTAATCCGTTCGACTCCAGTGGATTAATTAATGCCTTCTGAAGTGAATCTCTAGGTGTGTGTAAGAAATGGATCAATAATTAAAACTTTTTTTTAACAAAAAATTTACGAGGGGCGAGGCCAAGCGTGCTGGCAAGTTCACATGAGAACTGACACGTGAAATACGGAAAAAAAAAAACCGGAAGCGCAGTGTTGTTTACAAGAGAGGAGCATAGATAATCATTCATAGATGGCTCATTCAGCTGGTTTGGAATGCAAGTGAGTGAGTGGAGGAGATGCCTCAGACTGAGCTCCTTGCTTAGATCTCTGCATAAACTGCTTTCGTGTCAAAAAAGTGCCAATGCCCATAGAAACAGCTGCTAATAAAGGAACTATGTATGAATATGCAGAATATACTTACATGCTTACGTCACACGAGAGGCAGTTTGAACTCCACCCATGTCAATGTACAAACCTCAAGCTGGCTGGAAGCGAACATTTTTAATAAACATTTTTAAATATGTATTTATTTCTTACAAACACCTAGCGTTTTGCTTCAGAAGACATTTATTAGACCACTGGAATCGCATGAATTGTTTTCATGATGGCTATATGTACTTTTTGGAGCTTCAAACATTTGGCACCCATTCACTTGAATTTTATGGACCAAGAGAGCTGAAGACACACCTTAATTTGTGTTCTTCTGAAGACAGTCATACACATATTTGATGGCATTAGGGTGAGTAAATGATGAGAGAATTTTTGGGTGAACTATTCCTTTAAACTCTTATTTGAAAGTTTTACACTCAATGAAAGTCATGGCAGAACAATATATTATAAAATATATTTTATTGTTGCTGTTAAAGCCCCCTTAAAAAATAAAATCCCTCACGCTGCCAAAATTCTACTATTTACATAGGATATTAAAGGGTTAGTCCATGTTAAAAATTCTATAGCCATAATTTACACAACCTCATGTTGTTCTACATCAAACCAGTTTGACTTTCTTTCTTCCACAAAACACTAAAGGAGATGTTAAGCACAATGAAGTCACCATTCATTTTCATTGCATATTTTTTTCTCACATACAATGAAAGAGAAAGTTGACTGAGGCGGTCATTTAGTTAATCTTGTTATTGCAAACACATCTGGAAGGAAGCATCAGATAAGACCAAAAAGAAAAATAATCTCAGCACAATGTTGATATTTAAGGAATAAGGCCTGAAACAGGTCCATTTTGATTAAAGAGTTAAGAGTTAAAGACTTTATTGTCATTGTAATGCTGTGCAAAACAAAAAAATGTTGTTGGTATCCCACAAACATTTACATAAGAAAACAGCATCAACAATAAATATCCAAAAATGCATGCAGATTAATATAGATTAAAAAGGTAAAAAAATATATAAATAATAGTCTATTTAAAATGTGTAGTGCAATTCCAAATATAATTTACAGATGAGACCAGTCAGGAAGTGTTTAAAAGTTGTACGGCTCTAGCAAAAAAGCTATTTTTAGTCTTGTGGTACGAGAGTAGATTTTCAAGTATCTCCTACCTGAAGGGAGGAGATCAAAGAGGTAGTATGCAGGGTGAGTGGGATCCCTAATAATTTTGTAGGTTTTGCTCTGACATCTGGACAAATAAATGTCCTCAACTGATGGTAACTGTGTGCCGATTATATTTTGTGCCATTTTGGTAAATCGTTGCAGAGTCCTCTGTTCCTCTCTTGTACAACAGCTGTACCAAGATGTGATGCAGTATGTCAGTACACTCTCCACTGCACATTGATAAAAGTTCACAAGAAGTTTCTGATCCAATCTTGTTTCTTTAATCTTCTCCGAAAAAATAGACATTGTTGTGCTTTTCCTATGACAGTGGAGGTGTGTGTAGTCCAAGAAAAATCCTCTGTAATGTTCAACCCCAAGAAATTAAAACAGGTGACTCTCTCCACAGCCACTCCATTTAAAAACACAGGACTCAGATACATTTTCCTTGTCTTCCTAAAATACACCACAATCTCTTTTGTCTTCTTGGTGTTAAGGATGAGATTATTGTTGGAACACCATGCTGTCAGATTTTGTAGTTCATCCCTGTATGCACACTCATCATTGTTTGTAATCAAGCCAATGATTGTTATATCATCTTTTATATTATATTATACTTTTATATCAAATTCTACAATGGTGTTTATTACATGAGTGGGCAGGCAGTCATGAGTGAAGAGTGCATATAACAGGGGACTCAGCACATCCTTGTGGAACACCAGTATTCAGGGTAAGACTTGAAGAAGTATACTTTCCTAGTCTGACATTCTGGGAGTGGTTGGTTAGAAAGTCCAAAGTACAGCTGCAGATGACTGCACTTATTCCCAAGTTGTGGAGATTAGACACAAGTGCTTTGGGTATTACCATGTTAAAGGCCGAGCTAAAATCAATAAACATCATTCTGACATATGTATTTGACAGATTATTCTGTACTGCTACAACATCTCCATCACTGCATTTCAAGAAATTCTTCTTATAGCATTCACGCACACATTTTAGACACACCTACTTCTTCCACTAGGCTTAGATTTATGTCCACTGACACTTAAAAGCCCATTAGAGTGTCTATGATAAATGGAAGAGTTGAGGATATTGTCAACACAAAAAAGATCAGAAATATTTGGACAAGGTTTGCATGAAGGTTGGCCAAAAGTCTCTCTCTCCTCCTCAAATGAAGCCTCTTAAGATTAATTTAGAATCATCCAGCCTTGCTTATCAGAAACCAATACTGAACCACAGCAGTAGTGTTATACAGGGCACAACCATGCATTTCAATAGCTTTTCCACTATGATGACTTTCTGCATGCCTTGGCATCACCTCTCTATAGTTCAGTTACATTAGCCAGTAAGTCTTCTAACAAGACTTTCTCATTCTTTTGCTACACTTATAAAAGCAAAAACCTGAAAGACAGAAAGAGAGCAAGATAAAAAGCTATTGAATGCTTAAAAACACAGAATTTATCCCCCCAAAAAAGGTCTAAAATGAATTTATTATGTTTTTCAATGGTGTACATTAAAGCTCAACATACTGTATATTCTTGAAATTCAGAGTCTGATCAACTTAGTACGTGACATGTATTTGATACTAATGTGGTGTGGCCATATGGAGCTTATTTACAATATTGAAAGTTTGATGAGATTGGAAACAAGGCTGTGAAGGCTGGACATTAGGTCTAGGGGGTGCACAGCCTGGCATTCCCAATTCCTGAAAGCAGCGATTTCCTCCATCACATTGTTTCAATTTTGTTTTATTATGGTACAATGTTACAACAAAATACAAAATTCTTCAAAATTTAAAATCTATTGAAATTTGAAACTGATTATGTTTCAGAATTAAATTTTAGAAAGGAAAAACAGTGTGATCTTTTTTTCAATGCATTACCATACAGGGTTAAGAAAGTAAATAGGGTCAAAATCATTATTGGAACCTTTTTATTTTTATTAAATTTGAATTCTGTGTTACTTGCATTGGACAAAAATATCTGTATTTATAGAAGTTAGTTTGGTAAGAAAGCATCTGCCAAACTTTTTTTATTGTTACATTATATGCAAATAACATACATATTCTGAGTATAAAAAGACACATATTTTGAGTTCCCCTTCTATCACTCACTCGACGTTGTGTCGATGAAAAACCTCCCATTCTTTGAGAAATGGCCAATGAGAATTGGCGAGTGGAATTTGCATGCCACTGCCCCGGACATAGGGGTATAAAAGGAGCTGGAATGCATTCAGATTTTTTCTTCGGAGCCAAGCGGTTGTACTATCAGCAAGCTGAATACTACTGCTGTTCCATTCAACTCTTAAGAAGTGTATGCTGGTGGATATTCTGTGCTTTTTAGACAGCGCCAAAAGTGTGTATAATCCTGATAAAGAGTATATTAGAGCACACATACTGACGTAGAACGTCTTTTTAAAGATGCGTCTTTATAAAAATGCCTTTCTGTCTTTGTGTGATTCCTGGATGCAGTCGTTATCTCTCCACTTCCGATGGCCACGGGCGCTGCCTCACGTGTCTGGGGAGCGATCACACTGAGGCAGCGTTTGTGGATGGTTCATGTTTTCATTGCGAGAATGACCATAACCATGACAATGTTGCGGTCGCGGCTTTCCTTCTTCCGCAGGAAAAACACTTGCTCCCACGCTGCGCCTTCTACCCATGGGTCTCGCCAAGTAATTCCCTGTGGACCTCCCGTTCCCCAGCACGCTTGTTTGGTCTCGTCTGATCCCGGACACATTGTTGGACACCTAAGACTCGACTGGGCTGCCACCTTCCGGTCTGCTCGCCCAGTCTGAGGCTGACACAGAACTGACCGCCATGCTTGCCTGGGCCACCGTGAGCATCGGGTTGGACTGGAACCCTCCACCCTCCCCTGAGCGCTCGTTGCTTGAGGATTGGTTCCTCGGTTCAGGCGGCGCTCACGGCCACGGCCCCGGTCCCTTTCTTTCTGTAGGTGCATGAAGTGAGGTGGTCGTGGAGGGCACCTTTTGCTGCTTGAAACAGACTTCCGGGTTCATCCGCTCTCACTACCCTCGATGGCGGGGCAGTCTACGGGTACACAGAGGTCCACGATGCACCTGGACCCACAAAAAGCCGCCACCTGGTGAGATCGTCCGGCGCTCAACTCCAGAGCCTGTAGGACTACATCAGCAACCAAAGCTTACAGTGCTGCTGGACAGGCCGCCTCCGCCCTGCATGCCATGGCCATCCTGCAGGTACACCAGGCCAAGGCACTAAAAGAACTCCACGTGGGTAGTCCTGATCCCGATGTGCTGCAGGAGCTACGCTCGGCGACCGACCTCGACCTCCGGGTGACGAAGGTCACAGCGTGAGCATTCGGGCAGGCGATGTCCACCTTGATGGTCCAGGAACGCCACCTGTGGCTGAATCTGGTTGAGATGAGGGACGCCGACAAAGCCCGCTTTCTCAACGCGGCCATCTCCCTGATTGGACTTTTTGGTGACACTGCTTACGACTTAGCCCAGCAGTTCTCAGTGGTGAAGAAGCAGACGAAGGCCATCCAGCACATCTTGCCCTGGCACATCTCCCCCTGTGGCGGCAAAATCCCAAACGGCTTCACCTCAAACTGAGCCCGGTTCTCGCCCCCAGCGTAGACCCCCCCGCAGGAAGCGGTTTGCTTTCGATGACCAGACGTATCAGTACAAGGTCATCCCCTTCAGCCTGTCCCTGTCCCCTCTTGTCTTCACAAAATTGCAGAGGCAGCTCTTACCCCATTATGTTAAGTGGGCATCCGCACACTCAACTAAGTACCCAGCGGGCTGGGTAACACCCAATACCTTCTCGAGATTTTACAATCTCCGAGTTGAATCGGTTTCATCCCGAGTTCTTTCAGGTATGAACAGGTAGAGTTTGGTAATACGGAACAGCTGGCTGGGTGTATCGCTTGCGTATAGCACCTTTCCCCTCCCCTGAGGCGGAAACGTGTGCTTTTACCCCCAGTCAAGTTCACAAAGTCATGGAACCAGGATGTCCTTCCTCCTTAGCCCTATGGTTCGCAAACTCAGCAGAGGAGTTCGCAGCCAGCCCCAGTACGGGCTCTAATATGCCTTGTACTGGGATAGGTGCTCCACAGTTGCCGATTACTCCGGTAACCCCTGTTATGTATATTCCGCGGTACGGCAAAAAAAAAATGCACCTGTTGGCAGACCCGAATCTACCTTGGGCAGAACTCTCTCTGCCCCCAGTCGCTATGTTTGTAGATTTCCCCCTCCCCTTCATGGCAGGACCTACCACCATGCCTCTTCCTTGTGCGGCTGCTGAGCCCATGTGTGGTATTAACACATGTTGACCTCCCCTTTTGGGCAGGATGTGGTCTCCGTGGGGTCTTTTCACCCTGAAAGAATAGGAAAGGAAAAGAACACCTTCCCCGATGCATATGATAGCGTTCGATGGACCCAGCCAAATCTAATACTCTGTGGAGAGAAAACATATTGAGAAAAGGCCGCGGCTGTCACGGCCTGCACCCATGCTAGTTACGTCGTTTCCCCCCCTCAGGGATGTGGGGAACTACATGATGTATTGTTTAAAAATAAATATTTAAATAAATATTATATTAATAAATGTTCTCAAACTTGTCCTCTAATTTACAAACTCTGCATTAGATTTCATATCCTCATATAATGTTCACTGCAAATGGAAACTGAATGCTTAGCTTCACAGCAAGGAAAACTTGCTGAAGATTATTGTGACTAGGATACTTTCATTTCTTTGGAATTTTCACATCTTTAGCAAGTGGCAGTTATGAATGCCCTCAGCTTTATAGTGTATCTGTCAAAACAGTTGCTTAAGAGACATAAAGCTGATCAACTTGCCCTGGTCTTCAGTTTTCATTTGTCATTTTAGATTTTTTGTTTTCTTTTAAATGTTTTTTAATGTTTAATATTTGTATAAAATGTTTTACATTTATTTAAAATGTATGCTTTTTGTATAGTAATTATGAATTAACACACATTGTGCACATTAATGTTTTCATACTGCCATAATGACTTTTATACTCACTAATACTCTTTTCCACGATCATTCTAGTTGGGCTTTTGTTTTCAGGGAAGGACTCTTGATTGCCCTTATTTTATGACATTCCAGAACAGAGGGGTTACCAGGATATCATGTTTGGGGAGGCATTTGGCTTGTTTGGGGGGGCAACATAAACAATTGAAATTAAGCTATACTACACACAATCTGTTTTAGTGCATATCTTTTTCTAAGCCAGGAACCCAGAGATAGGCACAGGGCCCCTATTAGACTATAGGGCTTAAACTGGATTTTTGTTGTGTCAGACCTCACTCATCTGCTAGCGATGGAAAAATATGCACAAAACAATCCACTTTTAAATTGTAATTTATCATCAGATGCAGAGGCATTTCCAGCATTGAAGAACATCCGGGGCTTAGCCCAGACAATTTTATTTTCACACTAGCAACCATTCCCTGTAGTCCAAAGCTGGTGAGAGGGTATTCTTTGAGTTTTGCTCTGGCTGGGCCTGTTTCTACAGTTCCTAAATCTTCCACTCTAGTACTATCCTCAACATCCTCTCTCCTCCCTGAATCATCTGTGATGCAAAAGAACAGATACGGCACACAACTTATTGCAAATCAGCTTCAAACAACTAATTCATCAAGTGCTACATATTTCAAATTGTAGGCCAATACCATTGAAGTAAATGTATTGGGAAGAGCAGATCAGTGGGATTGCCCTAATATCTATCATGATTCTTGAATATTCATGTACATTAACATAAAGTCATCACAAAGAGTTATATTATAGTGAGTAAAGTGAGGTAAAAAAAATATTGAATATAAATAATTTATATTTTTTGACATAAATAGTCAAAATGATGTATAAGATCCTAAGTTAAAGCAATACATGAATGATTTTAGTCTAAGTTCATTGACACACTATGGCATCGAACTTTATATAATTCTCATCATCTCTATGAGAATAATTCATCTGTCAAAATCCTTTCATTAGGATCATTAGGATCATTGGGATAAACAATGTTTCACTTTTAACTTTCTCTAAAGTAAAGTGACTTATTAATTGTTACCAGTTTCCATGCCTGATTCTAGCACAGCTGCTGCTCCTCAGTCTGTAGCTCATCTTTGCTACACTCTACAAAACCATTTAATCAAATCAAAGTGTATATTTCCTACAAACTAATATCACAAAACAAGTCACACATACATTTTATGTTAATGCTTATTGGTTATCCTTAGCGAAAACAACACCTGATAAACAAGAAAAGTACGCTCCGAACCGCATTCTCTGGCGTGAGAGGCGACTGCGTAAACTCGGAGCTACCAAGCTGCGTCAATTTAAACAAGGAGGTTAGAGGCTACAACTCTTGAGGTTTAGCCTACTGTGGGTGAAAGCCAGCTAGATGATGATCTTAAGATTTTAAGGACAAAAACAAAAGTGAATTCTTACCCACTGACTTCTTTAGGAAAAATAATTTGCTTAATTTTTGCTGTCTTTCCTGCTAATTGCCGTTATCTCGCCACTAAGTAACGTTAGTTGATGTCAACGACTGTGCAAGCTCCTCCTCTACCTGCTGCATATTCAACAGAGAGGACGAAACGGAGTCGCCCATAGGCTACCGACAGCAAAGGAACTTATTCTATAGGCTAGATTATGCCTATGTCTATTTTTACAGGCTGTATGCAGTATGTGCAAAGCCAAAGCACAATGAAATAAGGCAACTTATGATTTCGGGGGTTTACATAGGCTTTTGTCCGGTTTCATATTTGTCAGTCAACTATTCAAAATACATTCGGGGCTACACTCAAAACAACAGATGGACAGATTATTTCTCAAATTCTCAGGGGAGGCAGAGCTTATCCTAGGGGAGGCACTGCCTCCCCCAGCCTCCCCCTAGACACGCCCCTGTTCTAGAAAAGAACATGGTTGCACGTTTTCCACAAAGAGGCAGGCTTCTCCCTGTTGACCTATCTAGTTCAGTTTACCTTTGGCTTTTTACAATCCATTGGGGGCAGTGACTGAGAAAGATAAACACAGGTAAACAACAGTTTACAATGCATCCACAACTGGCAGATGATAAGTCACACTGTTTACATTTTAAGTTAATAATAAAATATTATTATTATTGTACACTTCAATCTGTGTTGCCATGGAATCAACTCAAGAAATTAAATTCCTCATAAATGTACTGAGCAAATAAAGCATATTCTGATTCTAAACACACAGAGGAATTAGAAAGAGTTCTTTCTAATCAAGAAGAGTTTGCAAGTATCTTAACAAAGAAACAAGTTTAGTGTGTTTTTTTTTTCTAGTAATAGTCTGAGTGTGAGTTCACATGCCTGATGACTAAGGCATGTCCATTTAATTTAGGGCACAGGCAACATTCCAAAATCAAATTTGTAAAGGCTTAGTAGTGTGCCCAGGAAAGACAAAATGCATAATTTACCAAAAATATATAGAAATGATGACTCCAAAGAAATCCTCCAAAACCATTCTAATATTTACATATGCTAGTGTCGCAAGACTGCCGTTGAACAACTAGGCATTGTGCGTTTGTCTGTACAAGTTGTGCACTTAATTAAAAAAGAGCTCTTTAAATGCTCTCAAACAAGATAACTGGCAGCCAGTCGATCTTTCCTTGAGTTTAAAGGAATAGTTCACCAAAAAGTTGAACATCCCTCACCATTTACTCACCCTCAAGCCATCCCAGATGTGTATGACTTTCCTTTTGCTAAATACATTAAGATTTTTAGAAGAATATCTCAGCTCTGTGGTTCAATACAATGCAAGTGAATGGCGACTAAATCTTTATAGCTCCAAAAACCCATAAAGACAGCATAAAAGTAATTCATACAACTCCAGTGTTTTAATCCATATCTTTTAGGGCAACCTAATACGTTTTGGGTGTGAACAGACCAAAATCAGACCAAAACTATTGTGATTTCAAGCTCAATTACTCTTCTTAGTGCCTGATGTGTACGCAGAGCGCTAGATGGCACTAGGAAGTGTAATCGAGCTTGAAATCATGATCGCTGATGTCATGATTTATGTGAAAAAGGATAGCTTCAAAAGACATTGATTAAACCACTGGTGTCATTTGGATTACTTTTATGCTGTCTTTATGTGCTTTTTGGAGCTTCAAAGTTGTGATCACCATTCACTTGCATTGTACAGCTAAACATGGCTGAGATATTCTTCTAAAAATATTAATTTCTGTAAAAGAAAGTCATAAATATCTGGGATGGCCTGAGGGTAAGCAAATAATAAAGTGATTTATTTTTTATTTTTGGGTGAACTATTCCTTTAAGGCTATGCCTCGCAGAAACTGAACTGTGGCACTTTGTCAGATTTACTTTGAAGGAGTGGCTCCACAAGAATTGTGATTTACCAGAAACCATAACACATGTAACATTTCTGTCAGTACCATATGGTTTTCAACAAAGTCACTCACAGGTTGATTGACAGCTGTTTTGGATTCTGTGAGCTACCTATACTAAACGTAATTGTAAAGTGAAGGAATTTTTAGCAGGAAGGCCTTCAGAGCTTTCAAGCCAACCACAACGAAAACAAAAGCTTTGTTCTTTTTGAAATTAGAAGTCTTTGTGAAATCTGAACCTCTCAGATGTAACCTGATATGGAAATATTTTGTGGTACATCTTTAGCATTCTGATTTATCCTGCAAGATTGATTGAGGCTGTGTGTATGCAGTGTGATTGTATGTGTGCATTTCTGGTTTTGTTGTAGTGATTACATCTTGTCAATGGTTGGAAAGATATCTAGGGGTTTTCCCAGAGCAGAATCTTTCACATGCCATTTGCATACATATCACACAATGTTTGCCTATATAAATACTACGTAGAGCTAATTGTTTAGTAGCAAATATTATAACCCCAAAAATTCTAAACATGTTTGATCAAAGTCTGTCACCTTTAAATCACAAACAAAGGGGCTAAAAACATAATTTGCAAGCAGATATCATGTTTGTTCCATGAACATTACCTTGTTAATAGTTCCTTGGATATAAAATCTATTTTTGCGAAATAACAGATACAGAAATTCTCAACCACTCTTTCTATTTTTGGCACATTCAAACTGTTCTGAAGAACTCAGAACATTTAGAAGCAATGTAGCTAATTTTACCTCTGTAATTTAATTCATACTTTTGAATAAAATTACTGTTGCTGAATCTTTTTCTTATGTAGGATCATAGGAATAGTTCACTAAAAATTAAAATTATGGGGATTAACATTCCCGTTTGTTGCAATGAAAGTGAAAGGTGACTATTGCTAACACTGCCTAAAGAAAGTCATATGGGTGTGAAACAATATAAGGGTGAGAAACGTAATCTTCCCTTATGGGTGAACTATCCATTCAACATTAACAATGGCCCTTTTGTTTGATTTGCACTGGAACTCTGAGTCATTTTCAGAACAAACGTGCATTCTCCAAAACCCAAAAAGAGGCACTTTTAAGATTACCCTGATGCCCTCTGGTGGAATATATTACATGGCTGTACTTGTGCTGTATTTGTATGAAGGGGACATGTTGAATATATATTTGGATTTAAGACTAGGTTATACAGAACAGACCTTTTGGAAAATTCTCAAATGATGCTGGATAATAGGATCATCAGGTTTTGCGCAAACTTGTGTAATCCATGACAGCTTGAGTATATACTAACTCCCTGCCTCACAGAACATAGAATTTCAATTAGAAGAGGGGATTTGACCGGCCCTGTGGCAAGGAACTTTAAGGAATTTAACCACCCTGCAGTATGCCTTCCCTTTTGTTTCGGGGCATTGATCAGATACAACCTTCAGTAAAAGCATGGACTATATTAGGAAGAAAAGGGAGGGTGATGAGGATAGATTTTCCTCTAGATCTCCTCTACATTGCTGGCATTGGCATTGGCAATGACGGAGATGATGACGTGAAGAACCCAAGTTGAAATTTATTTATAAACATGAAATCCAATGAGCCCTAACTATAAACATAAAAGAAACCTAAAACATGAACTTAACTAAACTTGATGTAAAATTGGCTTGATAAAACATGACAATGTTACCAAACATAATATCTGACAAAGGACAATGGAAAACATGAGGGCTTAAATACTTGGACATGGGAGAACACATGACAAAGATAACCAATGTCAAAACTAAACTTTAAACAAGATAACAAGACTAAATACTAAATGAACTTTAACCAATGAAAATACAAGACTACTAACAAAGTAATCAAACAACAAATCAATGAAAACAAGACACATGAACAGGGGAATCACAAGAGAAGATCACATGAGGAACAGGAAATCACATGGTATGACACCACATGACCTGAACAGGAACTAAACTTAAACTTGTTCATGGTGTGAAACAAGAACAAAACACCTAAATGTGACGTAAAACTCGGTCTTGGCGGCCATGATGTGGAACTCTGGCTTGGCGGCGATGTGGAAATCTGGCTTGTCGGCCATGACGTGGGGCGAAGCCGTGGAAGGTGGAGCCGTGGATAAATGGGAAACAACCTCCATGATCGTGAGCATGGGCAGAGACTGGGGAATGACCTTCGTGGTCGTGAGCTTGGGCAGAGAATGGGAAACGACCTCAGTAGTCAAGAACACTGGGAGGGACTCTGGAATGACCTCCGTGGTAGTAAACATGCACAGAGACTTGGGAACGACCTCCATGGTTGTAAACATGGACAGAGACTCAGGAACGACCTCTGTGGTTGTGAGTGTGGGCAGAGACTGGGAAACGACCTACATGGTCGTAAACACTGGCAGGGACTCTGGAACGACCTCCGTGGACATAAACATGGACAGAGACTCGGGAACGATCTACGTGGTTGTGAGCATGGGCAGAGACTGGGAAATTACCTCCGTGGTCGTAAACATAGGAAGGGAATCTGGAACAACCTTCGTGGTCGTAAACATGGAGAGAGACTCGTGAATGACCTCCGTGGTTGTAAACATAGACAGAGACTCGGGAACAAACTCTGTGGTCCTGAGCGTGGGCAGAGACTGGGAAATTACCTCCATGGTCGTGAACACTGGCAGGGACTCAGGAACGACCTCCGTGGTTGTAAACATGGACAGAGACTCATGAAAGAAACATAAAACATAAAACATGTACTTGAACTTGAATAGGCTTGATGTAAACTTGGCAATGTTAGCAAACATAACGCCTGACAACGGACAATGGAAAATTTTAGGGATTAAATACTTGGATATGGGAGAACACATGACAAAGATGAAAAATGGCAAAACTAAACTATAAACAAGATAACAAGACTAAATTAACTTTAACCAATGAAAAGACAAGACTAATAACAAATTAATCAAACAATGAACCAATGAAAACAAGACACATGAACATGAGTGTCATGTTCTCTGTTGTCTTTTGTTTTTGTACTGTTATTTTGAAGTTTAGTTTAGTTCCTGTTTCCTGTTTGGTTTTTGTAGTCCTTTGTAGTTTCATTTTATGATTGGTTTCCCCCTGATTAGTTCTCCTTCCCTGATTATTTCCCCAGGTGTTCCTTATTCCCTTGTTTGTTCCTTTTTGTATATAAGCCCTTTTAGTTTCTTTGTTACCTTGTTAGTTCTTGCATGTGTTATGCTCTGTATTAGGTTTCCTTGTTTTTTTTCCCTTTGTCCTGAGTTGCCCCTGTTTTGTTAATGAAGCTGCACATAGATCCACAACCTCTGCCTGCCTACGTCACAGAAGAACTAACCCTCAGATGGATCTAGCAGCAATCTTCCTCCAGTTGAGCCGGGCGAACCTCCCTTTGATCGAATACTCACGTATGTTTTGCACCATTGCCAGATGCACTGGTTATGCGGACCGACACCTAAAGTCCATTTACCAGATCGGCCTCCTTGCCCATGGATGGGAGGAGTTGCCAGAGAGTGGTGAGTACATTTGGATTGAGTACGTGGATATGATTTTGGAGAGGTTTGCTCCTGAGCCAATGCCCACGCCTGCCACGGTCAACGAGCCAACGCCCACACCTGCCACGGCCAACAAGCCTAAAGCCTCGTCCGTCCCAGAGTCAGCGTTGCCAGCCTCGTCCGTCCCAGAGCCAGAGTTGTCAGCGTCATCCGCCCGGAGGAGGAAGAGAAGAGGAAAGGCTTCTGCTCCCCAGCCCACGCCTGCCACGGTCAGCGAGCCAGAGCCCACGCCTGCCACGGTCAGCGAGCCAGAGCCCACGCCTGCCACGGTCAGCGAGCCAGAGCCCACGCCTGCCACGGTCAGCGAGCCAGAGCCCACGCCTGCCACGGTCAGCGAGCCAGCCACCCAGGGCTCCGCCTCCCGAGCCTCCCAGGGCTCCGCCTCCCGAGCCTCCCAGGGCTCCGCCTCCCGAGCCTCCCAGGGCTCCGCCCCTCAAGCCTCCCATGGCTTCAATTCCTGAGCCTTGCACGGCCCCGCCTCTTGAGCCTCCCAGGGCTCCGCCCTCCACGGCTCCACCTCCCAGGGCTCCACCCCTCGAGCCTCCCAGGGCTCCGCCCCTCGAGCCTCCCATGGCTTCAATTCCTGAGCCTTCCACGGCTCCACCTCCTATGGCTCCGCCTCTAGAGCCTCCTATGGCGCCACCTCCCTTGGCTCAACCTCCCTCAGCTCTGCCTCCAGAGCCTTCCAGGTCACTGCCTCTAGAGCCTCCTATGGCGCCACCTCCCTCGGCTCCGCCTCTCGAGCCTCCCAGGGCTCCGCCTCCCGAACCTCCCAGGGCTCCGCCTTCCAGGGCTCCGCCTCTAGAGCCTTCCACCCCTCGAGCCTCCCAGGGCTCCACCCCTCGAGCCTCCCATGGCTTCAATTCCTGAGCCTTCCACGGCTCCACCTCCTATGGCTCCGCCTCTAGAGCCTCCTATGGCGCCACCTCCCTTGGCTCAACCTCCCTCAGCTCTGCCTCCAGAGCCTTCCAGGTCACTGCCTCTAGAGCCTCCTATGGCGCCACCTCCCTCAGCGCTGCCTCCCGAGCCTCCCACGGCTCCGCCTCCCTCAGCTCCGCCTCCCGAGCCTCCCGCGGCTCCGCCTCCCGAGCCTCCCGCGGCTCCGCCTCCCGAGCCTCCCGCGGCTCCGCCTCCCGAGCCCCCCACGGCTCCGCCTCCC
The DNA here is from genome assembly GCF_025860055.1 of Xyrauchen texanus. Taxonomy (NCBI): domain Eukaryota; kingdom Metazoa; phylum Chordata; class Actinopteri; order Cypriniformes; family Catostomidae; genus Xyrauchen; species Xyrauchen texanus. The sequence goes on along the minus strand of NC_068286.1, from coordinate 35,068,236 downwards.
AGGGCCTTCCATGGTTCCGCCTCCCAGGCCCCCTGACCCAGTCCCTGTCCTGTGGCCTCCTTCCAGGCCCCCTGACCCAGTCCCCGTCCTGTGGACTGCCTGTTTGCCCCCTGTGCCCCCTTGGACAATTTGTTTTTCTTGGGTTTTTTTTTTTTTGTTGTTGTTGCTTTTTTGGAGCGTCTGGAATCCGCTCCTTAAAGCGGGGGCTCTGTCATGTTCTCTGTGTTTTGTTTTTGTACTGTTATTTTGAAGTTTAGTTTAGTTCCTGTTTCCTGTTTGGTTTTTGTAGTCCTTTGTAGTTTCATTTTATGATTGGTTTTCCCCTGATTAGTTCTCCTTCCCTGATTATTTCCCCAGGTGTTCCTTATTCCCTTGTTTGTTCCTTTTTGTATATAAGCCCTTTTAGTTTCTTTGTTTCCTTGTTAGTTCTTGCATGTGTTATGCTCTGTACTAGGTTTCCTTGTTTTTTTCCCCTTTGTCCTGAGTTTTCCCATGTTTTGTTAATAAAGCTGCACATAGATCCACAACCTCTGCCTGCCTACGTCACAATGAGAACCACATGAGATCACAAGAGAGAAAAGGCCACATGACCACATGACCTGAACCGGAACTGAACTTGAAAATAAAAGACATGAAGAAAAAGAACAAAACACATAACGTGACATAATGAATGAAGAGTTGGTAATGAATGAATTATTATTATGATTTAATATTTTTTCCCTTTTGTATTGAATTGTGATATGTAGTAGCTTTTTACTGTATTAAGTTTTGTGCATAACTCTGCACAATTTTTTTAAGTATTAAGTTCTTTGTAAATTGTTTTTTATGATGTGTAATGGAGTGTGGTTTTCCTATTAGCCTGTTATATAATTAACTGTAGAAGTATTTTCACACGTGGACCCAAACATATCTCTATTTGATCACTTGCTAACAGTTGGCAAACGTTTATTATTGCACATATTCCCAGCTTTTCAATCTTTGTGTTACTCTGATCAGTCCATCTGTTATATTTTGTTTTGTTCATTTAGCCTTTTCTGCTTATTCCTGTATTCTGTTTGTACATCCACATGTCTGTCTATTTGTTTGCCAGGTATTCTTTGTTCTTCATACAACTTCTAACATTCAGAACATTTGCTTCTTAGATTGTAGCCAATGTATTCATAATGTTAGATCTCTCTCTTTTTACATGTCAGTTTTGCCACCTAGGAGTGTTGTCACCAAGGAGTATAGCCTATACAGATGATAATCTTAGTCATTCTTATGTAGAGAAAGAGAGGGACAATGACTGGTAACCAATGGTGTAAACTTAGAGACTGTAGAGTAGGAAATGCTGGTTTGACACTGTCAGTCACTGCACCCTCTCTACCCACATCTATCAAACAACAAACAACCCCCTCAAAAGTTGTGCATGTGTGGGGATATTGTTGATGCATTATATATATATATATATATATATATATATATTAGGGCTGTCAATCGATCACAATTTTTTATCGAATAAATTACACGGTGTCCCGATTAATTAATTGTGATTAATTGCATATACAAATATTTGCTGAAAAAGCCCCTCATATAACAATAATCCAATATATAATGATGAAATAATTATACATAGTTATCTTTAAATATTAAAAATTATATATATATATATATATATATATATATTAGGTTTGATTTAACACATTAATTCCGTGCGATTCATTTTATAAAAAATAATGCATTAAAAACATTTACGCAATTAATCGCAGTGCCCCCAGACCGTATTAAGGAAGATTCCTGAGAAATGCAAGCTTGTATGGCAGTAAGTGAAACTTCAGCTCTATGGGCAACATGCAGTTTATACAGTGAACAAAACAACTATCCAGCAGCAGCACAAATTCGAACTAAGAGATCTCAAGATGTGTTCTAAGTATTAGATATTTAACTTGACACAGTGACCTAAAAATTTATGTTTATGACGCAACGCACCCAAGACAGTACACAAGCATGCCTGCAGGTGTGACGGGTCCTTAAACAAGCCCTGTTAATAAATCTCCAACTGAATGACAAATTCACTTGTGAAATGGATTGCTTAGTTAATATATAATTTTTTAATATTAATAATATAATATTCAGATAATTAAAATGCATTACATTCTTGTAGCAGAAGAGTTAATCATTGATAAGACATTCAAAAACCGGCTTTAGAATACAATGTATTGTTTACTTCCATATTATTGATCATAAGACAACCATTGGCATACAGTTCACAGAAATCCATTTCACAAGTGAATTTGTCAATCAGTTGGAGATTTATCATGGGGGCTTGTTTAAGAACCTGTCAATTTACACCTGCGTCAGGCATTTTCTATTTTTTTTTAGAAACAAGCCAGGGGTATACATAGTGCACAATACTACAGATATATTTTACAATAATGCCAAGACATTATATTCATTACATAGTGCAATGGTTTTCAATGCTTTGGAGTTGTTGGAGGTACAAAGAGTATTTAAATAATATTTCAAGTCTTTACCCAAAAGTGCAAATAGGATCTTTATAGACATAAATGTACACTTATGTATAAAAAACTTGGCAAGAAAAATAAACAGATTAAGCAGAAAATATTAACTTAAGTTATCAAAACTGTGAAAACCAAATAAAACGTCTTTATAAAGCAAAGAAAAAATAGAGGTACGTACAAACAAACAAAATTTCTCCAAAATACTACAGCGTGGACACATTCCCAAAAAAGGTGAGGGGCAGATTCATCTACAGCATTTCAGAAGGAGCAAAGTGGATCTATTTCAGGGAGCATGTTTCTTAAATAAAGATTGACTGGGTAAAATGGTGTAACAGTTTAAAGGACACCTCCTTAACCTTGTTGTTAATTAAATATTTGTAAGGTAAAGACCATACGACCTGCGTCAGACATGCTTGTGTCACGTCTCGGGTGTGTTGCGTAATAAAGGTAAAATGTCTAGGTCACTGTGTCCAGTTAAATATAGTTTAATACTCAATCTTTAAACACATCTTGAGATCCCTTGGTTCGCATTTGCGCTCCTTCATGTGTTTTGAACACAAGAAATTAACACATGTTTATGTTGTGTGTCCGCTGACGGGTTGTTAATGTTTTGTTCACTGTAATAAACTGTGTGTTGCTCACACAGCTGACGGTTCACTAACTGCCCTCTGGAGTAAACAGGTGGTACTACAAGCTTGAATTTCTCAGGAAAGCATTGCGATTAAATGCGTAAAAAAATTTTAAAGTGTTATTTTTTGTAAAATGAATTGCACCTTATTAACGCGTTAAATTGACAGCCCTAATATATATATATTTTTTTTCCCACATTGTAGTCATGACAATATGAAAATTACCATCTTTTTCTGTGTTCCAGGTGAGTCATTCCTTTACAGACTGCACTTCAACTTTCCTACTTGTAGTAACAATCATAAACATAATTAGAATAAATGTTTTATCTTTTAAAAATTAATGTAAAGTGGTACAAAATTAGCTAAGCTATCACAAAAAAAAGAAAAAAAAAGTGGCTAATATGCTAAGTCAAAGAGAATCAATATGAACTCAAACTTTCAGCTAACCCAATTGGCAGAAAAATTTCATTTTATGCACAGACAACATGTAATATTTTGAACGAGATGACAAAATAATAGAATATAGTAAAACTTGGCTCGTACGAAAAGGTACGACTTTTATAACCCTAATGACCAACCAATCAATTTAATAAATCTAATTCAAATTGATACAATACAGGCATCAAATATGAGCTTGTCTCCTATCCAAAATTTTATTTCCACAAAAAAATTATTTGGTTACTCACTCTATATTTATTTATGCAATACAAATAACTGATGTACTGTATATAATATGTATGTAATTGTTAGCAGAGTTAGATTGTTCAACGATTCTGGCATGCACACCCAGTGCTACCTATAAATAATGACGGAGGAATAAAACACAGTGGGGCATCAGCGCTCGTGCTGGAACTCTCTGGAGAAAAACTTAATTTTTTTAGATACACTTCACATGTCACATGTCAATCTCAGCACATCTTATTGGTTGTTGGCATTGCTCATCACACAAGATCTATGTTAACACATTGAGAGCACATTTATTTCTATTATTTCAACACCCCCACTTGCTCTCACATTGTTCTTCTCTTAAACAACAACAAAAAAAATACATCATAAGGTTCTCTACCTAGCATCATGTAAACCCATACATGGTTAATCTCTGAACATAAACTTTGTAAACTTACTCAACTTAAATCTTGTTGCAGGTTTTGCATCACATCTGCTACAATCTGGTCTGTTGGCAATAGTTCAAACTTATTTTCCCATCATTCACAGTTGACCTCACGAAGTGATACTTTATGTCAACATGTTTACATCTCTGTCTGTTTACAGGATTTTTTGCTAACGCTATTGCACCTTGTTTATTCTCATAAACCTTAGGTGATGCGTAGTCATGTCCGTCAATGGCCTCTAATAGCTGTACTAGGTACATACACTCTTTTGGTAACTCACTTTCTTTCAGCATACACATTGCCATGTCAAATAGGGTGCACCAATTTCGCTCAGCAGTGCCATTTTGGTGTGGTGAGTAAGGTACTGAGGTCTCATGTCTTATCCCATTTTTGTTGAGTAATGCCTGGTAACTTTTCCCCATGAACTCTGTACCATTGTCAGATCTGATACATTTTACCTTCCCGTATGGGGCTGTATCAGCAAGAAACGTCTCTGTTGCTTGCACTGTGTCACTCTTATGTTTCAGAAAGGACACAAACACTGCACTGGAATAATCATCAGTGAATGATAACGCAAACCTATACCCATCTCTGGACTCTGGGTCTACTGGTCCCGCTATATCTGTGTGCAGCTACGCTAGAGCTGCTTTGGCTCTTACATCAGGCTCTCTGTTCCTGGTTTGGATAAACTTTCCCTGAGTGCATACTTCGCAATGATGGACAGGTTTATCTGTTTTACCCTTAATCATCATGCCATCAACAACACCTTGTAATTTTTGAACATCATCATAATTACAGTGTCCTAGGATCTCATGCCATGTCTGCATATCATAACACCCCGTACTTTGGTCATCACATTAATCATCTGCTGTGTGTATGTAGTAAAGTATGTTGTACTTATGAATGTGGAATTTTGTACCGTCTTTATTTTGTAGAACATTTTCCCCTTGCTTGAAGATTACGGTGGCTCTGCTGGAAGTAGCTGCTTCTACAGAAAAGATGTCCTGTGGGTAGGAGGGGATGTACAACGGCTGTTTCAGCGTTGCGTTGTGACGTCGCCCTCTGCTGTCAATCAAGCAAACCTTTGCATCTCCTCTGCGTTCAGCGATTACTTTGCACCTTGTGCCGTCAGCCAACTCCACGCAGTGTGTCTCGACCTGGAAACTATCGTCGAACTTCTTAAATTTTCCTATGTCTCTGATGATGTGTGAAGTTGCCCCTGTATCCACCATCAGACCTGTTGCCTTGACACCACGCCCTGGCTGGATATCCACGTCCCCGTCGCTCATCCGGAATGCATACCGCTCACCTCCTCAGAAACTTTCTGTGCGTCGTCTCGCCTATGTTTCCATCTGCAGGTTGCGTCCCGATGTGTGTTGCTCTTACACTGAATGAACCACTGCTTGCGTTGACATTCTTTGGCTTTGTGTCCTCTCAGGCCACATCTGAAGCATATGATGTCCACACTCCCGGCTCCCCGATCACTTGAACTTGACAAAGCGGGTTTTTCACTCGGCTGCGCCCGCGCCTTCATGACATTGTCAGCTGATGCTATGGCGCGCATCTTTTCAGTGTCCTCATAGCTCCGTAGCTTAGTTTTGAATTCGGCAAAAGCCATCGCCTTCTCACTTTGTGTGACATGTATAGCAAACGGTTTGAATGAGTCTAGCAGGCCCTTCAAAATCATGGCTACTAACAGTCCATCACTTAATATCTCGCTAGCGTTTCTCAATGCGGTAATGCCGGTCTCTGCTCTTATAACATATTCAGTCACACTCTCACTGCTCGACTTTTGGAGCGAAGTCAGTTCGGTATACAGGCTAATTACACATGGCTTACCTTTGCCCACATAATAGTCTCTTAGTATCTTTAGAGCTTTCCACCAGTTGTCTGCTGCGTCTCTCATTATCAGCGACAAGCTTTTATCGTCCAGAAATTCGATCAGCTCCACATAAGCCTCGGCATTTTCTCCTCGTCTTCTGCCAGTTCTCCTTCCTCATCTTCGGTGGGCTTATTTAAAACAGTCTCTTTTAGCCCTTGCAGTCGAAGATGGCCCAAAAATTTAGTCTCCCACAGTTCGTAATTCTTTTCATCTCCGTCAAACACTAGCCGAGACGAAAGGCTACTCGACTCGGCAACCCGTCTAATCATGGTGCTTGCTTAGCATGCTACTTCTGACTGCACACGCTGTACGTTGCGACTTTTCCCTCGGCGGCACAACTTTTGACCACCATATCTGGGTAATCCTGGGCCCATAACCTGTTAGCAGAGTTAGATTGTTCAGCGATTCTGGCGTGCACACCCAGTGCTAACTATAAATAATGAAGGAGGAATAAAACTTGTGGGGCATCAGCGCTCATGCTGGAACTCTCACTCAGGAGAAAAACTTGTCACATGTCAAACTCAGCACATCTTATTGGTTGTTGGCATTGCTCGTCACACAAGATCTATGTTAACACATTGAGAGCACATTTATTTCTATTATGTCAACAGTAATAATACGTTTATCTCGTCTCATTACAAACTCCAGTGTTTTCTTTCTTCCAGGGTTCACAAAAGTTACTTTCTTTTTAAAGGCTTGGTCAGGTTTAAGGTTTGGGTAAGGGATTTCACTTTAATTTAGGTTTAAAGTTTAGAGTTTGGGTTCATGGATAAACTTTGTAAAAATCTTAAGCACAGCTGGTTCAAACCCCTAGTTTCTTTATTGTATTCCATGGTAAACAACAGTTATTTTTTCTATTAAAAACACAGTTAGGATTAGGGTTTGGGTAAGGGGTTAAACTGATGTCATAAACACTTAATTAGTTGGTTCATAATTTTTGTTCTAAATTTTTGTACAAGTTAATTCATCCAACTCTTACTATTATTACGACTTCTCATGAGATCGGGTTGGATCTTTCTATTCTGTTCCTTTAGGACAACATTTGTGCACATTGTAAAAACTCTTTTGGAGAATTTTGAGTTAGAAAAGTCCAGAACCCAGCTGTCCTATTCAGATATACAATGTAGTTATAAAATACACCCAAGAAGCCCAAAGCAGAACTCTGCTGCTATCCACCACAACAAAACGGTTATATGAACATACTGCTCATGCACATATCTACTTTTAAGTTCTGACATAGAGTACACACTCAAAGATAGATGCATTAAAAAAATCCTCTACAAGAAGTGTCCTTGCCGTATTGTTCACTGAAACACATACAAAGTGCCGTTCATGTATGGACCTACATGAAGTTAAATAGTGGAATAATAATCTGTTTATCAGAATGTGTATGCGTGTGTTGTTCCTGGTTGTTGTCGGAGCTGTGGCGTATCCAGGACACCATGTGTGTGTTGCGTCAGAGTATGTGTTAGTCCTACGCGTGCTCCAGATACTGGCTCAAAGTAAAACTGTCAGAACAGAAACTGTTGAGCAAAGCACATGCTCATTACTGTGAGCCACTCAGCTTCATGAAGCTATCCATGCAATCGTAAACTAGTAGATTACACTTGAATGGCTGCCTAAATGAGGACACATCACATCTATTGTTTTATATAAAAATTATTATAATTACAATAGACTAACTGTAACCTAAACCCTAACTCTTCCCCTAAAATATTTTTTTTTTTTGTATTTTTAGAATATAAAAATTAAATATTTTATTTATGAATAACTTTTTAAGATGAGGACATCCCTAAAGGGAGGTTTTGTCATATTGAACTATAACTACTGGGGACAAATTTGTCCCCAAACTACAGCTAAGTGTGCTTACACACTGAAACCATTGCACAAACCCCCCTTACATCTAAATGTTTAGAAATAAATCATTATCAGACAGAACAATGTGTCTCCTCCCTCATTTTAATGACTCGCTGACTTTTACAAATGTCCCTCTGCACTTACTTTCGCCTAATGGCTAAAGAACACAGCCACTGGGCTTGTGGGACTGTAGGTCATTCAAGTTAGTGTCACACACCTCAATGATTTACACACACATAGGGAGTGGGTTAAAGCTTTCACAAACTCACTTTAGTGTTGCATGTCATGGGCTAAAATATGTTGTATTGGCTTCCAATAATCTTGAACATTATCAAAGAACTTGGTACTCAGAACTTGGAGTGTAACATAAGATCTGGCTTGTGACCCAAACTATTATTCTAAACAATTGTGTAATAATAATAATAATAATAATAAATATTAATGACAATTAATGCATATTCTGTTGAAAATTATGTTTCAACTTTCAAATTTTTCAATATTTCAAATTTGTCGTCACTTTGTGTCACATATGTTTGAGGCAGAAAACTAAACACATGGATTTTCACAATTTACAATAAACAGCCTTATATAAACTGATATAACTATATTGAAAATGAAGTGTTGTGTAGAATGAAGCGACACTAGGGGTCTTACTTGAAGGCCTCGATTACCTCTGAACTTGAGGAAAGGCCAATGAGGAAATTGGCAGACAGAATTTGCATGTCCCTCCCCTGGACATACGGGTATAAAAGGAGGGAATCATGCATCTGTCCATTCAGGTTTTGCACTGAGGAGCCGAGAATAAGGTTCGGCCGTTACAGTGGCTCGGTCCAGTTTTGAGGCCGGGGGGACACAACGTCTCGTTTCCTCCATCAGGGAACAGAGGTTACAATAGTAACCTAGACGATACCTGTATGTCGCTCACTCAAAGTTGTGACGAATGAAGCGACACTAGGGGTCCCTATTCAATCATACCATGCACTGAACCGTGTACAAGAACTGTTGACGCAGGTGTGGGCAGGCAGTTGCGTGCCAAAGCAGCAGTCTGCGTCAGACTGCACATACCCTTCCCCAACAGGTTTCAGGTTCCCGGCATCCCCAAATGGGGGGAACAAGTGAAGTGCCAAGAATGTGAGCAGGCCATGCAGCCGCGCCTTTTCTCTCTCTATCTTTCTCGCATAGAGTTAAAGCGGCTGTGGCCATTTAATGCTATAACATGCATTGGGGAAGGCGTTCTTTTCCAACTCCTATTCTTTCAGGGGGAAAAGACCCTGTGGAGACCACATCCTGCTGGGGGGAGGTTAAATGTGGCGAATATGTCACATGGGTTTTCAGGCCACAAGTGGAAGTGACGCGTGGTGGTGGTAAATCCTGCCTAGTGAGGGAGGAGTAGGGGCAGAGAGAACTGCCCAAGGGAGACGCGGGTCCGCCGGCAGGGGGACCACACAGTGGAAAATACACACAGGGTGATAAATCCATGATGGCCACACCCTGTGGAGCACCTATTCCAGTACAGTGTATTTAGTACCCGTAGTGGGTCTGGTCGGGAATTTCTCTTCTGAATTTGTGAACCAGAGTGCTAGGGAGGAAAGACTAGTGGACTCTCCTGAGAGAAAGAGCGCACGTGACCGCCTCAGTGTTCCTATTTCTGGCAAACCGCATAAGCTTTGAGTCTTGGGCAGGGCAGACAACTCTCCAATATTTTGAATTTGGCTGCAGTACCCATTTCAAACACTTGTTCTCAATCTTACATATAGCACCTTTAAACATGCTTTGTAATAAGTTCATGTGACATAAATTTTGCATAATGTTGTTGGAAATATTTATCTTTGCATGAATCATACTTTATTACAAGCAATTTTTTTTCCAGACTTGTCGACACTGTAAATTCGGCAACAGAAGGTGTAAAGTTCTGCTGCTGAAATTGGTCTGTGCTTCCCAAAATTCAAACCCCTGCCCCCAGTGTCCGAAGTTGGTAATGTTTTTGACCAGTTTTCTGGGGAAATGTCCACAGGGTGGAGCCAAAAGCAAGAGGTATTTTTAGTTGATGATGTCATACAGTCAACAAGAGTGCATATTTTATTAACCATACCATACTAAGTTTAATTTTCAACCTCTGAAATCAGTGGTGTAGTAGTGTCTGAAGAGGTGGGCATACTGTGAATTTATGAAAGACCCAACCCAAAAAACATGTACCCAATCTCTAAAATGTATTTACATTTATATACAGTATATACAGTGAGGAAAATAAGTATTTGAACACCCTGCTATTTTGCAAGTTCTCCCACTTAGAAATCATGGAGGGGTCTGAAATTGTCATCGTAGGTGCATGACCACTGTGAGAGACATAATCTAAAAAAAAAAATCCAGAAATCACAATGTATGATTTTTTAACTATTTATTTGTATGATACAGCTGCAAATAAGTATTTGAACACCTGAGAACATCAATGTTAATATTTGGTACAGTAGCCTTTGTTTGCAATTACAGAGGTCAAACGTTTCCTGTAGATTTTCACCAGGTTTGCACACACTGCAGGAGGGATTTTGGCCCACTCCTCAACACAGATCTTCTCTAGATCAGTCAGGTTTCGGGGCTGTCGCTGAGAAACACGGAGTTTGAGCTCCCTCCAAAGATTCTCTATTGGGTTTAGGTCTGGAGACTGGCTAGGCCACGCCAGAACCTTGATATGCTTCTTACAGAGCAACTCCTTGGTTATCCTGGCTGTGTGCTTTGGGTCATTGTCATGTTGGAAGACCCAGCCTCGACCCATCTTCAATGCTCTAACTGAGGGAAGGAGGTTGTTCCCCAAAATCTCGCAATACATGGCCCCGGTCATCCTCTCCTTAATACAGTGCAGTCGCCCTGTCCCATGTGCAGAAAAACACCCCCAAAGCATGATGCTACCACCCCCATGCTTCACAGTAGGGATGGTGTTCTTGGGATGGTACTCATCATTCTTCTTCCTCCAAACACGGTTAGTGGAATTATGACCAAAAAGTTCTATTTTGGTCTCATCTGACCACATGACTTTCTCTCATGACTCCTCTGGATCATCCAAATGGTCATTGGCAAACTTAAGACGGGCCTTGACATGTGCTGGTTTAAGCAGGGGAACCTTCCATGCCATGCATGATTTCAAACCATGACGTCTTAGTGTATTACCAACAGTAACCTTGGAAACGGTGGTCCCAGCTCTTTTCAGGTCATTGACCAGCTCCTCCCGTGTAGTTCTGGGCTGATTTCTCACCTTTCTTAGGATCATTGAGACCCCACGAGGTGAGATCTTGCATGGAGCCCCAGTCCGAGGGAGATTGACAGTCATGTTTAGCTCCTTCCATTTTCTAATGATTGCTCCAACAGTGGACCTTTTTTCACCAAGCTGCTTGGCAATTTCCCGTAGCCCTTTCCAGCCTTGTGGAGGTGTACAATTTTGTCTCTAATGTCTTTGGACAGCTCTTTGGTCTTGGCCATGTTAGTAGTTGGATTCTTACTGATTGTATGGGGTGGACAGGTGTCTTTATGCAGCTATCGACCTCAAACAGGTGCATCTAATTTAGGATAATAAATGGAGTGGAGGTGGACATTTTAAAGGCAGACTAACAGGTCTTTGAGGGTCAGAATTCTAGCTGATATACAGGTGTTCAAATATTTATTTGCAGCTGTATCATACAAATAAATAGTTAAAAAATCATATATTGTTATTTCTGGATTTTTTTTTTTTAGATTATGTCTCTCACAGTGGACATGCACCTACGATGACAATTTCAGACCCCTCCATGATTTCCAAGTGGGAGAACTTGCAAAATAGCAGGGTGTTCAAATACTTATTTTCCTCACTGTATGTAAAAATGTGAAAGAATTTTTCCATTCCTTTTGTAATTAAAGTCCCACATAAATTACAAAATGTATATCAGGGTACGTTTCTTGCTGGCATGGTGTACAGTACACTATATGGTAACTTGATGTTAAATATGTATTTAAATTAATAGGTGTCATTAATGTTCCTTTTATTAAGCTATTATGAAATGTATTAATACTTTGTTATTACTCTAACAAATAAACTAATTCATAATAGTCAATAAACTGTTTTTGAAATGATTGTAGTAATGTTCATGTTAATATGTTCCCCTTCTGTCTTCTCTCTCCACGTTGTGTCAGAGAAGCGACACTAGGGGTCTCTCTTGAGTGCCGATATTCACCTCTGAACTATGAAAAAAGGCCAATGAGAGTTGGCACCCAGTATTTGCATGTCCCGCCCCCGGACATGCGGGTATTTAAGTGGCGCAAATACGGGAGTTCATTCAGAAAATTGCTTCGGAGCCGATGGTCATGCATGCAGTCTGCTGCGAGTTACACACCCAGTTCCTGTTTAATCCTCTGATGCTCTGCATGCTGTTGGATCTGACGGCGCATAACAGCGGCTTTCTCATTCGTGCACGGCTGTGCATTCTTGCCCCGGGGCGCTTCGACAGCGCAGACAACTCGAAAGAGTTATTCTAAAAGAGTGAATTTCGCGCTAAAAGAGCAAAACACAGCGGCGTTGAATGTCCTTCTCAGGACGCGTCTTTTAAAAGACGATATTTCCGCCCCTGTGTAGTTTCTGGATGTGGTTGATTTCTCCCCACCTCTGACGGCCATAAAAACTGCCTTGAATTCCAGGGTTGCGATCACACGCAGGCAGCATTTTATGAATGGTCTATGTTTTCAGCACAAGAACATAGCCATGACAGCATTGCGGTCATAGGCTTTTTCTTGTAGTGAGAAAAAGCCGCTTCAGCCGCCCCGCGCCTCGCCTCCTTCCTACGGGACTGCGGCAGGCGCCGCGGGCGATGAAAACGATCTGGGGACAGTGACGGGCTCCGTTTCGCCAGGTGAACCCCCTCGAAACCCCCCGCCTCCCCGGCACGCTTGCTTGTTTCCGTCCGAGCTCGGGATGAGCATTCTCTCCAATGGGTTATGTTTTCAGTGTGAGAACATAACTGCGGCAGCGTTGCGATCTCTGCTTTCTCTTGTAGTGAGAGAGAGCCATTTCAGCCACCCCCGCGCCTCGCCTCCTTCCTACGGTATTGAGGCAGGCGCTGCGGGCGATGGAGAACGATCTGGGGAGAATAACGGGACGCTTTCGCCGGGTAAATCCCCTCAAAAACCTCCCGCCTCCCCGGCACGCTTGCCTGCTTCCCCCGAGCTCGTGATTAGTTAGGGATTAACAGCCTACCGTCCGGTCCCTCGAGCTCCCCGGCATTGGATGATGACATCACCACTGCATCGGAGAGCGTAACAGCGGCGTCGGATGCGGATAACTCGCCTGGGCCGCCACCTTCGGGTCTCCGCCCAGTCTGAGCCAGACGCAAGAAGGTCCGCTATGCTTCCCCGGCTTAATTGGTTCCGCGGGCATGTGCGCCGCTCACAGCCGCGCCCCCCCCCGGATTCCTTCCCGGACGTTCATGACGAGCTGAGCAAGCCCAGCTTCCTCGCTCCTCCGCTCTCGCTACCCTCGGTGGTAGAACGGTCCCAGACCGCTCCTGCAAGTCCACCGGGCCAGGGCACTTCAAAATCTGCACTTGGGTGGTCCTGTTCTTGATGTGCTGCAGGAACTGCACTCAAACAGGCGATGGCCACTCCGTGGTCAGGAAACGCAACGATGGACAGGCAGTACGGGAGGCAGACAAAGCAACTTTCTCAAACGCCCCCGTCTCCCAGCTCCGTCCATTCGGCGACACCACTTGACGACTTCGCCCAGCAGTCCTCAGTGGTGAAGAAACAGACGAAGGCTATTTTCAAGCAAAAAAAAAGCATCCTGTCCTGCCGCAAACCTGCCGCCAGGGGCCATGCCCTGTCTGCTCGCCGAGGGTGTCCTCCTGTGGCTTTCAAGAAAGAAAGAAAGTGGTGCTCCGCCTCAACTAACAAGTGAGTGGGCCCAGCTCTCAGCCCCAGCGTTGAGCCCCCCGCAGAAGTTGGATGCCCATCGTCTCACGGACCCCCTTGAGGACCCAGAAGGCTCCCAGGCGCTCCTGAGATGACAGACCCAGAGACCGAGACGTTAGCTCCGGAGCTGGTAAGACCACTCCGTTCCCCGGTGGAGGGCCGGGAGGACAATTTTTTGTTAAATTCTTTACACTCTATAGAGCTATTTCCTTGTTGTCTCTGGGGTCACCTGGCCCGCAAATGCCGTTCTCACGGCACTCTGCTTTCAGGCCTCAACAGTCCCGGCTCCATGGACGTGGTGTCCCCGCCTTCAGCCTCATGACTGTTCCCCGGCCGGCCGGTTCAGACGAGTCCAGAGGACGCCAGCATCAGACCTCCTCCTCAGTCACGAACCCGCCCCCTGCCGGGTGCGTGGAGCAAGGTAATTGCTTTGAGTTTATTCTCAGCACCAGAGCCTCGGGACGCCACATTGCCTCCCGTGCCATACCTGTTCCGCACCGCTGCGAAGCCCCGCCGGGTACGTCCAAAAACTCATCCCCTTGGTGCCCCTAGCATGGAGCTTAGAGGTGTGGCTTTCACTGCCCAACCCGTCACGCTGGCTGCACCGGACCATTCGACTCGGTTACGCAATTCAGTTTGCCAGGTCTCCGCCCCCCTTCGTGGGCGTACATTATTCCGCAGTACACGGCCAACATGCCCATTCCCTGCGCGAAGAAATCGCCTCCCTTCTATTAAAGGACGCGATAGAGCCTGTCCCTCCAACTGAAATGAAGAAGGGTTTCTACAGCCCTTACTTTGTTGTACCCAAGAAAGGCGGAGGCTTACGACCGATCTTGGACCTGCGAGTTTTCAGTCGGACCTTGTCCAAACTCCCGTTCAAAATGCTCACCCAGAAACAAATTCTATCTGGCATCCGGCATCTAGATTGTTTCGCAGCGGTAGACCCCAAGGACGCGTATTTCCACGTCTCAATTCGCCCTTGACATGGACCCTTCCTACGGTTCGTGTTCAACGGCCAGGCGTATCAGTACAAAGTCCTCCCCTTCGGCCTGTCTCTGTCCCCTCGCGTCTTCACGAAAGTCGCAGAGGCAGCCCTTGCCCCACTCCGAGAAGCCGGCATATGCATACTCAATTAACTCGACGACTGGCTCATACTATGCACACACAGAGACCAGGTGCTCAGCCACCTCAGCCGTTTGGGGCTTCAGGTCAACTGGGAAAAGAGCAAGCTCTCCCCGGTCCAGAGCATCTCTTTTCTCGGTCTGGAGTTAGACTCAGTCTCAATGACAGCACGTCTCTCCAACGAGCGTGCTCAGTCAGTGCTGAAATGCCTCGCTTCCTTCAAGCCAGGCACCGTGGTCCCGATAAAACGTTTCCAACAGCTTCTGGGACATATGGCATCCTCCGCGGCGGCCGCGCCGCTGGGGTTGATGCATATGAGACCACTTCAGCACTGGCTCCGGACTCGAGTCCCGAGACGAGCATGGCGCCGCGGAACGCACAACGTAAAAGTTACTTTTTCCTGCCGCCAAACCTTCAAACCCTGGACAGACCTCTGCTTTCTAAAGAGTACCCTTGCAGCAGGTGTCCCGACGCGTTCTGGTTACAACTGATGCCTCCAAATTGGGTTGGGGCGCCGTGTACAACGAGCACGCAGCCGCAGGCCGGTGGAACCGAGACCCGCTGCGTTGGCGCATCAACTGCCCAGAGCTGCTGGCTGTTTTCCTTGCCCTGAGGAAGTTTCTCCTGTTAATTCGGGGCAAGCACATCCTAGTCAGGACACACAGCACCACGGTCGTAGCCTACATAAATCGCCAAGGCGGAGTATGCTCCCTCCACATGTCACAGCTCGCCCGTCGTCTCCTCCTTTGGAGTCAGCAGCAACTGGAGTCACTGCGCGCCACTCACATCCCCGGCAACCTCAATGTGATAGCGGACGCGCTGTCAAGACAAAGCTCGCCCGGCGGAGAGTGGAGGCTCCACCCCCAGTCGGTCCAGCTGATTTGGGACCGGTTCGGCAAGGCTCAGGTAGACCTGTTTGCCTCCCAAGAAACCTCCCACTGCCCGCTCTGGTATGCCCGGACAGAGGCTCCCCTTGGGGCAGATGCGTTGGCACACAGCTGGCCCGCGGGGCTGCGCAAGTACGCATTTCCCCCAGTGAGCCTTCTTGCACAGGTGCTATGCAAGGGAGGACGAGGAGCAAGTCATTCTGGTAGCCCCCTACTGGCCCACCCGGACTTGGTTTTCAGACCTCACGCTCCTCACGACAGCCCCTCCCTGGCGAATTCCCCTGAGGAAGGACCTTCTTTCTCAGGGACGGGGCACTCTCTGGCACCCGCACCCAGACCTCTGGAACCTCCACTTCTGGCCCTTGGACGGGATGCGGAAGATCTAGCCGGCCTACCATCGACTGTCATAGATACAATCAATCAAGCCAGAGCCCCCTCTACCAGGCATCTTTACGCTCTAAAGTGGCGTCTGTTCGCGGACTGGTGTTCTTCCCGAGCCGAAGACCCGCAGAAGTGCGCAGTTAGGTCAGTGCTCGTGTTTCTTCAGGAGAGGCTGGAGAGGAGGCTGTCCTCCTCCAGGTGTATGTCGCCACTATCACGGCCCACCATGACACGGTAGACGGCAAGTCTCTTGGTAAGCACGACTTAATCGTCAGGTTCCTAAAAGGTGCCCGGAGGATAACTCCCTCCCGGCCTAACCTGTTCCCCTCCTGGGATCTCTCGGTCGTCCTTATGGGACTCCAGAGACCCCCCTTCGAGCCGCTTGACTCAGTTCGACTCAGGGCCCTCTCTCTCAAGACCGCCCTGCTGATCGCGCTCGCTTCCATCAAGAGGGTCGGGGACCTGCATGCGTTCTCTGTTAGCGATGCTTGCCTGGAGTTCAGTCCGGCAGACACTTTCGTGATCCTAAGACTGTGACCGGGCTATGTGCCCAAGGTTCCTACCACACCCTTCAGGGATCAGGTGGTGAACCTGCAAGCGCTGCCCCGGGAGGAGGCAGACCCAGCCCTTTCACTGCTGTGTCCAGTACGTGCTTTACGTATTTATCTGGACCGCACACAGAGCACCAGACGCTCTGAGCAGCTCTTCGTCTGCTTTGGGGGGCAGCAGAAAGGGAACGCTGTCTCCAAGCAGAGACTCGCCTACTGGGTTGTCGACGCCATTACTCCACCAGGAGTGTTGCATCCTCATGGGCACTGGCCTAGCAGACATTTGTAGAGCAGCGGGCTGGGCAACACCTAACACTTTTGCGAGATTCTACAATCTCCGAGTTGAGTCAGTATCGTCCCGTGTTTTCTCAGGTACCGAGCCCGTAGAACTCGATAACACGCCCACGATCTGACCGGGTGAATCGCTTGCACCTAGCGCCCTTCCCCCAACCAGGGGAAACAGTGCGCCTTCATTCCCAGGAGATCCCAGGTTCGGGACACTGGTTGATTCCTCCCTAGCCCTCGTGGGTCGCAGTTCAGCGGAGGAACTCGCCGACCCAAGCCACTGCGGGTACTGCAAGCTACCCTGTACTGGTATAGGTGCTCTACAGGTAAAGCCTCCTTCGGACTCCCCCTGTGTGTAACACCACGGTTCTGTCCCCTCTGGCGAGCGGACTCCCGTGTTTCCCTTAGGCAGTCACGGCTGCCTCGGTTGCCGTGCTGTATGTTCCCCCCTCTATGAGGCTGGATCCACCACCGCACCAACTTTTCCACATAGGCCCTAAGTCAGGCCTCTGATGGTTTTGCCACTTAAACTTGCCTCCCCTCTCGAGTAGGCGTGGCCTCCGCAGGGTCTTCTCCGCCCTGAATAAGGGCTAAGACCCCCTTCCCTCAATGCGTGTAAGGGTCCCGGCCTTAGTTGCTCTATGCGAGAAACATAGAGAGAAAAGAGGCCCGGCCAGGCTTGGCCCGTTCCCAGGTTGGCGGCCAGCACCTTGTTCCCCCCTCCAGGGTAACGATAAGGAATCCTGATGGCTTAAATGGGGCATTGGGGAAGGGTACGTGCAGCCTGATACAGTTGGTCGTCCTGCATGTAAGAATACCTGCTCGCTCCTGTATCAGCAGTTCACGTACACGGCTCAGCGCATGGCACTTTTATAAGTGGACCCCTAGTGTCGCTTCTCTGACAACGTGGAGAGAGCGACAGAAGGGGAACGTCTAGATTACGTATGTAACCTTCGTTCCCCGATGGAGGGAACGAGACGTTGTGTCTCCCCTGCCATGTCGCTGAGCCGAGCCACTGTTGTGGCCGGACCATTTCCGGCTCCTCAGAAAAATCCTGAATGAACTCCCGTATTTGCGCCACTTAAATACCCGTATGTCCAGGGGCGGGACATGCAAATACTGGGTGCCGACTCTCATTGGCCTTTTTTCATAGTTCAGAGGTGAATATCGGCGCTCAAGAGAGACCCCTAGTGTCGCTTCTCTGACACAACGTCTCGTTCCCTCCATCGGGGAACGGAGGTTACATACGTAACCTTGACGTTTTCTTGTATTACCGTATATAGCCTACATACAAATGTATGGTTATTTGTTTTATTTGTGTACTATTCTGTGATTTCTGTGTATATTGAAATTGTTTTCCTACTTAGAAATATAAATTGAAATGATTTGATATCATGAGAAAATGCACCACCAACAGCAGAAAAAGGCATTTAAGAATGTGAAATGTCAGAATAATAATAGAGATAATTATTTATTTTAGCTTTTATTTATTTCATCACATCCCCAATGGGTCAGAAGTTTACATACATTTTGTTAGTATTTGGTAGCATTGTCTTTAAATTGTTAAGTTTGGGTCAAACGTTTTGGGTAGCCTCCCACAAGCTTCTCACAATAGGTTTTGGCCCATTTCTCCAGACAGATCTGGTGTAACTGAGTCAGGTTTGTAGGCATCCTTGCTCGCACACACTTTTTCAGTTCTGTCCACAAATTTTCTAGCGAATTGAAGTTAGGGCTTTGTGATGGCCACTCCAATACCCTGACTTTGTTGTCCTTAAGTCATTTTGCCACAATTCTGGAGGTATGCTTGGGGCAATTGTTCATTTGGAAGACCCATTTGCGACCGAGCATTAACTTTATGGCTGATGCCTTGAGATGCTGCTTCAATATATCCACATAATTTTCTTTCCTCATGATGCCATCTATTTTGTGAAGTGCACCAATCCCTCCTGCATCAAAGCACCCCCATGACATGATGGTGCCACCCCCATGCTTCATGTTTGGTATGGTGTTCTTCTGCTTACAAGCCACACCCGTTATCCTCCAAACATAACAATGGTCACTATGGCCAAAGAGTAACATTTTGTTTCATTAGACCAGAGGACATTTCTCCAAAAAGTAAGATCTTTGTCCCCATGTGCACTTGCAAACTGAAGTCTGGCTTTTTTATGGTGGTTTTGGAGCGGTGGCTTCTTCCTTGCAGAGCAGCCTTTCTGGTTATGACACTATAGGTGTCGTTTTACAGTGGATATGGATGCTTTTCTGCCTGTTTCCTCTGTTCATCTCTTGGAGACAGAATGCATCTCCTTCCTGAGTAGTATGATGCTACGTGGTTTATACTTGCATAATATTGTTTGTATAGATGAACGTGGTGCCTTCAGGCATTTGAAAATTGCTCCAAGGATGAACAAGACTTGTGGAAGTCCAAAATTTTATAGTCTTGGCTGATTTATTTAGATTTTCCAATGATGTCAAGCAAAGAAGCACTGAGATTAAAGGTAAGCCTTAAAATACATCCACAGGTACACCTCCAATTCAGAACACCTCCTAACTTAGTGTATTTAAACTTCTGGCACACTGGAATTGTGATATAGTCAATTAAAAGTGAAACAATCTGTCTGTAAACAATTGTTGGAAAAATTACTTGTGTCATGCCAAAACTTTAGTTTGCTAATATGAAATCAGTGGAGTGGTTAAAAAATGTGTTTTAATGACTTCAACCAACGTGTATGTAATCTTCTGACTTCAACTGTATATATAGTTACGTTTAGCAGGGAAATACATTTACAGTACAATTTATGGTTACTCCAGGGATGCTTGTACATCAGATGCTGGAAATGTTAGGCCCCTTAACGAAACTGAAAACATGATTGATTAGCAAATATCCAGTCCAGTCTGAAATTAACATTCTGATTCTGCTTCGTCGGACTGTCTGTCTTGCCAGTGTCATCAGTTGTGCTCCCGCAGCTCCGTGCGCGTTTAAAGAGAACCACTGTACACATTTTAAAATAAAAACAACATAATTTTAAAATCAATTCACTCAACGGTGCTGCGGCATCACGTTTATATATAGACATTCTACTATATACAATCTATAAAAATCTAAAAGGAACATGTTTTCTGTTTAAAACATATCCTCATTTCCTATTATTAGTATACTGAAACTGAAGACATGGTTGGGCATGATTTCCCTTTGATCTATTTGACTTATTCTACTATTAATATTTTCCTTAGCCAGTGTGGGATATTGATTCACTACAGGGCAACTGGATAGAGACGTGGATTAAATAATTTTTTGTCCTCTTCATGATGTTCTAGTATGTCTTAAGCAAACTTGAGGTGGGCAACAAAGTTCTGTCAGGGGAGCAGAGGTATACTGACATACTCATTTACTCCAGCTTGTATTTTTTCTGCCATTGGTTTATTGCTTATGTTGGAAACATGAGCGTAACTTTGTCCCGTGCAAAAGATGCCAGCAGAGCCTTGTATGTTACTCTATGCTGAGCCCTTAGAGTCCTCAAATTCTCACCTCATTCATTTTATTAATTATCCTATAAGCATGGTAACCAGATGTCACATTTTTATCAGAACAGTAACTAGATGGTATAAAACTCAGGACAAACATTCAAACAAATCTGAATGCATAAAAATTGGTTATCCTCCAAAACATTTCTGATCTAGTGTATAATTCTCAACATGCCACTAGGCAATTTTTAGCCTAAACCACATAACACACTTTCCCCTTCTGTCGCTCTCTCCACGTTGTGTCTGAGAAGCGACACTAGGGGTCTCTCTTGAGTGCCGATATATGCCTCTGATCTATGAAAAAAGGCCAATGAGAAGTTGGCAGACGGTATTTGCATATCCCGCCCCCGGACATATGGGTATTTAAGCGGGCAAATATGGGAGTTCATTCAGAAAATTTCTTCGGAGCCGATGGTCATGCATGCAGTCTGCTGCGAGTCACACACCAGTTCCTGTTTAATCTGCTATGCTTCCCCAGGCTTAATTGGTTCCGCGGGCATGTGCGCCGCTCACAGCTGCGCCCCCCCCCCGGTTCCTTTCTTCCCGGACTTGCATGATGAGCTGAGTGAGCCGAGCTTCCTCGCTCCTCCGCTCTCGCTACCCTCGGCGGTAGAACGGTCCCAGACTGCTCCCCCCTGCACACCATGGCCCCCTCCTGCAAGTCCACCAGGCCAAGGAGAATCTTTTTGTTGAATTCATTTCATTGGCCGCACCCCCTAACGGGGGCTGCGGTACTCACCTTCTCAATAATAGAGCTATTTCCTTTTGTCTCTGGGTCACCTGGCCCGCAAAACTCTGCCGCCAGATTTCAACAGTCCCAGCACACTGGATACGGATACCGCCCACGACTGTTCCCCGGCCAGCCAGTTCTGACGAGTCTAGAGGACGCCTGCACTGGACCTCCTCCTCAGTCACGAACCCGCCCCCTGCCGGGCGCGTGGAGCAAGGTAAGTGCTTTGAGTTTGTTCTCAGCACCAAAGCCTCGGGACGCACCCTGCCTCCTGACGCCACACTACTTGCTCCGCCCAGCTGCGAAGCCCCGCCAGGTACGTCCAAAATACTCGTCCCCTTGGTGCCCCCTAGCACAGAGTTTAGAGGCATGCCAGGCCCTGCCCCCCTTCGCGGGCGTCCGTTTTTCCGCAGTAAACGGCGAACATGCCAATTCCCTGTGCACGGAAATTGCCACTCTTTTACTCAAAGATGTGATAGAGCCTGTCCCTCCAACCGAAATGAAGAAGGGTCTCTACAGCCCTTACTTCATTGTACCCAAGAAAGGCGGCGGCTTATGACCGATCTTGGACCTGCGAGTTTTCAATCGGGCTCTGCTCTCAATCGGGCACCGTGTGATGATCACCACCGCCTGCCGCCAGACACTCAAACCCTGGACAGACCTCTTCTTTCTGCGGGCAGGAGTACCCTTGCAGCAGGTGTCCCGATGCGTCCTGGTCACGACCGACGCCTCCAGATCGGGTTGGGGCGCCGTGTGCAACGGGCACGCAGCCACGGGCCGTTGGAAAGGGGCACCGCTGCGCTGGCACATCAACTGCCTAGAGTTGCTGACTGTTTTCTTTGCCCTGAGGAAGTTTCTCCCCCTAGTTCGGGTCAAACATGTCCTGGTCAGGTCAGACAGCACCGCAGTGGTGGCATACATAAATCACCAAGGCTTAGTACGCTCCCAATACATGTCACGATTCGCCCGTCGTCTCCTCCTTTGGAGCCAGCAGCGACTCAAGTCGCTGTGTGCCAGTCACATCCCCGGCAACCTCAATGTGTCAAGACAATGCTTGCCCAGTGGAGAGTGGAGGCTCCACCTCGAGTCGGTCTAGCTCATTTGGGAACGGTTCGGCAAGGCCCATGTAGACTTGTGCGCCTCC
This sequence comes from Xyrauchen texanus, assembly GCF_025860055.1. Classification (NCBI taxonomy): domain Eukaryota; kingdom Metazoa; phylum Chordata; class Actinopteri; order Cypriniformes; family Catostomidae; genus Xyrauchen; species Xyrauchen texanus. Next base: position 35,045,708 of record NC_068286.1, on the reverse strand, counting down.
CAAGAAACCTCCCATTGCCCGCTCTGGTACGCCCGAACAGAGGCTCCCCTCGGGGCAGATGCATTGGCACACAGCTGGCCCACGGGGCTGCACAAGTACGCATTCCCCCCAGTGAGCCTTCTTGCACAGGTGCTGTGCACGGTCAGGGAGGATGAGGAGCCTTAGTGGCCCCCTATTGGCCTCTCAGGGCTCCGCCTCTCGAGCCTTCCAGGGCTCCGCCTCTCAAGCCTCCCAGGGCTCTGCCTCTCGAGCCTCCCAGGGCTCCGCCTTCCACGGCTCCATCTCATGAGCCTTCTACGGCTCTGCCTCCTGAGCCTTCCATGGCTCTGCCACCTGAGTCTTCCACGGCTCCCCCCTCCATGGCTCCGCCACCTGAATCTTCCATGGCTCCGCATTCCACGGCTCCGCCCTCAGAGTTCTCCATGGCTGTGGCCCTGTGGCCACCTCCCGGGCCTCCTGACCCAGTCCCTGTCCTGTGGCCACCTCCCAGGCCTCCTGACTCATTCCCTGTCCTGTGGCCACCTCCCAGGCCTCCTGACTCAGTCCCTGTCCTGTGGCCACCTCCCAGGCCTCCTGACTCAGTCCCTGTCCTGTGGCCACCTCTCAGGCCTCCTGACCCAGTCCCTCTCCTGTGGCCACCTCCCAGGCCTCCTGTCTCAGTCCCTGTCCTGTGGCCGCCTCTCAGGCCTCCTGACCCAGTCCCTTTCCTGTGGCAGCCTCCCAGGCCTCCTGACTCAGTCCCTGTCCTGTGGCCGCCTCCCAGGCCTCTTGACCAAATCCCCATCTTGTGGCCCCCTTGGACTGCCTGTCTGCCCCTTGTGCCCCCTGTGAACTGCCTGTTTGCCCTTTGTGCCCCCCTTGGACTGTCTGTTTGCCCTCTGTGCCCCCCTTGGACTGCCTGTTTGCCCTTTGTGCCCCCCTTGGACTGCCTGTTTGCCCCTTGTGCCCCCCGTGGACTGCCTGTTTGCCCTTTGTGCCCCCCTTGGACTGTCTGTTTGCCCTCTGTGCCCCCTTTAGACTGCCTGTTTGCCCTTTGTGCCCCCCTTGGACTGCCTGTTTGCCCCAAGGTTGTCCTCTATGTTTCTCCTGCCCATGCTCTCCGTGGATGTTTTTCATGTTTATATTTTGTTTTCCCCTCGTGGATGTTTTGTTTGTTCCCTGTGTTGATTTATTTTTAGTTATCCTGTTCACCTTTTGCTCCTTTATTAAAAAACTGCATTTAGATCCACACTCCTCGTCTGATTCATAAGAATTGCTATGAATTAGAACAGTTTTCATTTTAATTCAAACATACTAAAGATCAGCTCACAACTATTCAACTAAACCCTATATATAGATAATTCTAAAGGCATTATAAACACCTCACTGCTCTAGCATGAGCGTATTTACAGTACAAGTAAGAGATTTTCAGTTTATGTGTGTGTGAATGCTTGTTATGTGTAAAGTAATGCATGAATGCTTGTGTGCATAAGAGTGTTATGGAGCGTGTTTTATTGTGTTGTGTTTAAAGATAGATGTGGAAGGATGTTTTAGGAGTAAGATTAATTAATACTATTTGAAAATGTATTTAAACTAGGGCTGTCAATCGATTAACATTTTTAATTGAATTAATTACATGGTGTCCCGATTAATTAATCGTGATTAATCACATATACCAATATTTGCTGAGAAAGCACCTCATATAACAACAATTCAATACATAACGATGAAATAATTATACATGGATATCTTTAAATATAAAAAAATTATATATATATATAATATAAAATATTCAGATAATTAAAATGTATTACATTCTTGTAGCAGAAGAGTTAATCATTGATAAAACAAAATAAAAAAATGGCTTTAGAATACAATGTATTGTTTACTACCATATTAATGAACATAAGTCAATCATTGGCATACAGTTCACAGAAATCCATTTCACAAGTGAATTTGTCAATCAGTTGGATATATATTATGAGGGCTTGTTTAAGAACCCGTCAATGAACACCTGCGTCAGACATTTTTTTTTTTTAGAAACAAGCCAGGGGTAGGCTATACATAGTACACAATACTACAGATATATTTTACAGTAATGACAAGACATTATATTCATTACATAGTGCAATGCTTTTCAATGCTTTGGAGTTGTTGGAGGTACAAAGAGTATTTAAATAATATATAAAAAAAACTTATCCAAAATACTACTGTGTGGGCACATTCCCAAATAAGTTGAGGGGCAGATTCATCTACAGCATTACAGAAGGAGCAAAGTGCATCTATTTCAGGGAGCATGTTTCTTAAATAAAGATTGACTGGGTAAAAACGGTGTAACAGTTTAAAGGACACCTTCTTAACAGGTAATTAAATATTTGTGAGGTAAAGACCATACAACCTGGGTGACCACCTGGCTATTGCTCTGTTGCAGGTCAGCAGACCTGATTTTGCGGGACAATGCGGGACACAAGGGAGAGATAACTTACTATTATTGTACTAGGTGAATAAATATTGATTTTATATTAGCTGTATTTTTGCAGTGATGTTGAATGTTAATGACGGCGCTGTGAACGTCACTCAGTTTGGCATAAGGTCTACAATACAAACTAATTTTAACAGCACAGGCTGCTTCGAGTAAGGCCTTCTCATTCATTATGACTGTAGAACTCCTGGCAGGTGAAGGTGTTCACTTTCACCAGGAGTTCACTTTTGATGAGGTCCACAGATGCTCAGTTCCTTGTCTCTGTCCACGCAGCGGTCATCAGTGAAAACACCCTCTCCACGAATGCGTTGGTGACAGGAATGCTAAAACCAAAGATATCAGAAATGCTTCAGCAGAGCTGTCCGTGAAACTTCGGTGGCATACCCTGCACTCTCCTTTTTTAGGGTCACCTGTAACTGGTTTTAACCATGTAGGCCTATATATTTTCTCCAATTCTTTATTATACGAACAAAGACACTTTTTCTTCTTGGGACCCATTTTTCTGTTGCAGTTTTTTTTCCCAGTGTTTTCGCGCTCTGGCAAGAAAAAAAGGCTGCGCTGCACATGTTCAGTGTTTTCTTATTAACTTTTTTTTATAGTGATTTTATAATTAAAGGACGATGAAATAAAATGAAGCCGAAATAATAATAATAAAGATAAAAAATCATACAGACAAAATTTAAATGCTTATGACTTGCGGGATGCGGGACAAAGCTTCCAATTTAGGGACTGTCCCGATGGTCACCCTACCATACGACCTGTGTCAGAAATGCTTGTGTTGCGTCTCGGGTGTGTTGCGTCATAAAAAGAAAATGTTTAGGTCACTGTGTCAAGTTAAATATAGTTTAATATTCAATCTTTAAACACATATTGAGATCCCTTAGTTCGCATTTGAACCCTTAGTAACGCATATCTGTGTTGTTTTCTTCACTGTATAAACTGTGTGTTACTCACACAGCTGAAATTTCACTTACTGCCCTCTGGAGTATACAGGTGGTACTACAAGCATGCGATTAAATGTGTAAATTTTTTGAACGCGTTATATTGTGTATAATTTATCGCGAGTTATTAACGCGTTAACTCGACAGCCCTAATTTAAACACCAGCTAAGTGTATTGTTTAAATTGTCTTCATCTTCACTTAGACTCAAAATGTTTGTTGGATAGATATATAGTAAGGTTTGTTCTTGAAGTAATATGATTTAAATAATCTAATTAGATGAGACTGTTGTGTTCTGTTATGATGCATCAAAGTCTGGCCAAAACTGTCATAAAAATATAATTGTTATAGTAAATAACTGTTTCCTTATTGAGGGAATATGTGTGTGTGTGTGTGTGTGTGTGTGTGTGGGAGGGTTTAGGTGGTTTATGATGACATTTTTTTAGGTTACAAACTGGTAATTATAAGGGTATTATACTATAATTGTGGTTTATGAGGATATTTCTAGTGTCCCCATAATTCAAATTGCTTAAAAAACATACAAAATAATTTTTTTTGAAAATTTAAAAATGTAGTACGTTTTTTGTGAGGGTTAGGTTTAGGGGACAGAATCTATAGTTCGTACAGTATAAAAATCCTTATGCCTATGGAGAGTCCTCGTAAGGATAGCTGCACCAACAAGTGTGTGTGTGTGTGCATTTATCTGTGTGTGAAGGGGCTGTGAATGTGTGTTTTTTGTAATGTAGCATCATCTGTTTGGTAACAAAAGTGGTGACACTGAAAATTAGGTTACCATGGAGACAGAATTTTCCCACTTTTCTGTGCTCATGACAAACTCATGCAAACCTCTCTTCCATTTCTTCTTTACTCATTTATTTCTTGATTTCTTTATCCTTTATTCATCCAGTTGTGCTTTTTTTTTGCACAACTGGATATTGACGCTGTTGTTACCTTAATATATGCACTAAATTGGTTTGTTTCATCTGTGTTAGAATTAAAATGTATTGATTTAAGCAGTTGTTTAATATCATATAATTAAGGTTTTTCATTTGTGGGTGTGAGATATAATGATAATATAATGATGCAATAAGTGGATTGTAAATCCAACCAAGAAAATGGGAGAAACTTCATTAGTCAGCATGAGCCTGTGCATGTTGCCAAGACATGCCATGTGTGTATAGCTCTATCCTAAAAAGAAAATCTGTCTGAAATGTATTAGCTGTTCTCCGTCGTAAAATTATTTTATTACAGGCTTTTTGGATAATTACCTGTGATTCATTTCAAGTCAGTTCAGAGCTCTTGCCTAATATGTAAACAACTACAAATTTTATTCTGCTTTCATGCCCAAACACACATAAACATAAAACGTGTTTCTAAGTAATCAACGAATTAATCAATATAATGAGTAGACATAGAAGACCTTCTACTTAAGCAAAATCATGGATCACGACCCCTAACCTACACAGGTATAGCAATAAATGTGTTAATATACGTTATTAATATTGTATATTGCATTATTATTGTATATTCTTTCTTATATGCTAAAATGAGAACTTTCCTGACCCATGATTATTATCTTTTATATGTTAAAAATATTTGTATTTTTCTGATTATTTTTCATCTTTATCTTATTTATTTATAAATTTTGTTTGGTTTATATGTATTTTAATTTTTTATATGTATTTTTTTACCTTCCACAGTATTCGAACGTTTTAGAAAAATGTGTGGACTTTTTAGACGGTCCTTTACCCACAGCGGGCAAATTTTCCAATTTATATCCATGTTAACTTGACCATCGCATAATTTTATCTTTAAATACGGGACGGATCCGGGTGGCAACCCTACATCAGGGCATAAATACATCATTATCCTATACTGTGCATCGTCATAATCGGAGGTTTTGATAACTTTCAATAGACTTGTGTCAAGCAGTTCACTTTTGAATGAGTGAGTGATTTTATCAGCTTGGGTTGGGGGATCACTATAGTCTCTCGCCGATTGCCTTGTGATATTACACCGCTGGGAGCGTCTGCCTCAGAAAAAAAATATATATATATATATATTTTTTTATATTTTTAAAAATAAATATATATATATATTTTTAGAGCAAACGGAGCAAACCCAGATTCTCCGTTTTCATTGAGACAGATTGGAGTCGAGTAGTTTAATTGTTTTGCTCTCTTTAACAAGATGAGGCGACACTGGATGGGATTTTTTTTTGTTGCGACATCATACGGCAAAATGGCTGGTTTTCTGAGGCTTCGTGTGATTGAGAATTTTCGCAGGGACATGGAATGGCTCTCACTATCATTTGCGACTGTTTGAATGTGCAACGCAATGTGTTTGTGTGTGTGTGTGTGTGTGTGTGTGTGTGTGTGTGTGTGTGTGTGTGTGTGTGTGTGTGTGTGTGTGTGTGTGTGTGTGTGTGTGTGTATGAGAGAGAGAGAGAGAGAGAGATCTGAGAGCAATGGTCTGTAAAGTTGGGGGGTGGAAATATTTACGCGCGCAAAGCACATAATCAAATGTTTTGGAAATCCTCTAACTGGTTACCGTAGTATAAGCAATTAATGAGAGACTAGTCTTTTTACATTGTAAATCAACAGCATTACCCCTCAAAAAACACATGTTTACGTTTAATTATGCTGATACAGGGTACAGGATTTGAGTTGTATTGTGCACGGAGAGCGTGGGAAGCATTGGCAAATACAGTCTCAATTCCGCGCTGAGATGTTAATGAGCGTATACGCGCTCGAGACAGTTTGACTGCACTTACGTCTCGAGTAGTCGACGGTGTCGCTGAGGAATCTACTTCCGAAATAGAGCACATCACCGTTATCGACAATACATCTGTGAATTCGGTGTTTTCTTGTTGGTTTCTCCAATAGGATGTGATATTGACGGATTTCCCCTCAGAAGGAAGCACACGGACCTGTTCCACCGGATCCAGCTAGTGCTGAACACGCTCGAAACTAAAATAATTAAAAAAATCAGTTGGATCGTTGTATTTTGGACGAAATAATGGGATTTTCCTTCCCGTTGTGGTGACGGTAAAGACAAGGGCACTGGTGGAATTTCCCCGTTAAGAGCGCCGAACTTGACGGATTTATTTATGAAGAACGAGCAAGGTTAAACAATGAAGAGTAAGGACACTGTGTAATTCACGAATAAAATGTTGGAAATGCATAAAGACGATATCAAGTGAGTTTTTCAGCCTTCTACATTCAATAAAATAGCAAATGTGTTATTCTCAGCTTATTTTCCTTACCAATTGTGGGTTCACTCTCTCATGGCCAAAGGGAATCGTTGGAGCTTGACGTTGACGAAATCGTCGGCGTATTTTTGTGAAGGGAGAAATTATTTCAAACGCCTTGATGCGCAACACCTGCTGCGCGAGCGAGCGCCCTACATAGAGACAAACCCCGCGCGAGTGAGGGGAATGCCACACCGCCCTTCATTTAAACATGCCGAGTCTCTCATATGCCTGTTTAACACTGACTATCTTCTCTAACTTGAAGCTCACGGAGATGTATTCTTTAAGACACCGTCAGTCTCTGAGGTTTCTTGTGAGCCGTTTGGTTCTGTGCGGGGGAACCGTTATGTTTCCACGCAGATCAGTTTGCCCGCGAACCCACTCGTTAAGTTTTTCGGTGTGCTATTTCTCTCACAGACTACTGAACACGAATGATAAGTTGTAAGAAATAAAGTAAACCATCAGTTATTACGTTTATGTTAAACCAATTGAAAGATTGTGCTCTACTTTCTTTCAGAACATTGAATACTTAAGCTCCTGTCAAGGTGGTTCACCGAAGGTCTGAAAATGCGCCGAGGAACGCGTCTCCTCTGTCAGGAAATCTTCGTGGATAAAATTCACAAGACGAAGTTCACTTTCACAGATGGCACATTTAAACCACAACGAGTTTTCTTCACTGACACCTCGTGACACGCAAGGTAAGATACGTTTTAAATATTGAACGTTTATTAATAACGCGAAACGGCTTTCGGAAAATCCGACAGAGGGCGCCGTTGTTTCGCGGGTTCCGCCGCCGATCGGAGAACGGGGAATGAGGAACTTGCAGATTTGGGTGCAGTCACGTTGTCCAAACACATTTTTTATGTTTTCCTCTAGCTTACAGTACCAGGCCTGGGAAAAAATATTTCCCTTATTGGAGGATACAATTTTAGAAGCAGAAGTATTCCAATACTGTCCCCTTTCTGCCTACACATGCCTTGATAAACTTGGCTGTAGACAAATGTTAAAATGACCTAAGGTGAACACCCAAATATATGGTATTAAATGAATAGTTCACCCAAAAATGACATTTCTTTCATCATTTACTCACCCCCATGTGTATGACTTTCTTTCTTCTGCAGAACACCAATTCATATTTTTATATTATAGCTCCAATTAATGCAAGTGAATGGTGGCCAGAACTTTGAAGCTCCAAAAAGTAATTAAAGGTAGCATAAAAGCATAATCCTTAAGCCTAAAGTGATTAAATCCATAATTTCAGTAGTGATTTGATAGGTGTGAGTGAGAAATGGATCAATATTTAAGTAAATTTTTACTATAAATTCTCCTCCCTGCCCAGTAGGTGGCGATATGAAAAAAAAAAAAACAACAACTCTTACACACTGTCAACACTGGACGCGTCAACACGAACATTTTAAACCATTTATTTGTGTTGGCAGAAGTAGTGGCAGCGTGTGCATTGCAGAATGGGAAACCCGTTTACGCATGGTGCAATGCAGCGCACCGCAACGGACGCTTTCAGTAAAGACAGCATCTTTGATTATGATGAGTTCTATTGCGTTTTGTATGCGTCATGCCACTTTCATCCAGTGTAGATAGGTTGTTAGGAGAGAAGAGAATGCCTATGATGGCTGGTGAAAGTGGATATTAATAGTTAAAACAACTTCAGTGTTGATCTGTTTCACACTCACACCTATCATATGGCTTCTGAAGACATGGATTGAACCACTGGAGTCGTATGGATTACTTTAATGCTGCTTCAGCTTTAAGCTTCAGTGTTCTGGTAGCATTTACTTGTATTGAATGGACCAATTGAGTTAAGATATTTTTCAAAAAATCTTAATTTGTGCATTTTTACACTTATCGGTATCAGGCCAACTCTTGTCTTAAACAGAAGAATTATATGTGAGTGTATGTGTTTGTTGGATAGATGGGGGAGGAGGACCTAGCACAGGTGCTTATTTTGAGAGTACTCGTAACTGTTGACCCCCCACCCTTCCACAAAGTCAAACTGAGAAATCCACCCACAACCTCCTCTTTTGCTTGTGAAGAGAAGTGATCTCAGAGGTGATATTCTGCTAACAGTGGAGCCTATTTGCGTTTGGCACTTTACTCTCTGATTTTGAATTATGAAATATGGGCTGTGACAGATCTTCAAAAATGTGGTCTGTACTTTCAGGCTTATAAAAGGAGACAGCGTCCAAACCTCACTCGTACAAACACTCATTTTGGCAAGAAGTTTCTGGCAGGGTTGCTAAAAATTTGATGCATAAAAAGCCATGGGTCTGTGTTTGTAAGTGTAATGACCTCTCTGTGATTTGAACATTGGCTGCTCTTCAATTTTAACCTGCTAGCTTGGGTTAAAGAGCACTAGTGTAGCTGAAAAAACTACAAGCAGTTTACTTGTTAAATGTTCAGCAAATCTCAAAGATGCACGCAGAATGAGTGAGAGAGATGCCCAATGACCTGTAGCATCTGCACACACTAAGTGCTACTCTGGGTTAGGCTTAAGGGCATGGGTGTTTTGCTGGTATGGCTCTGTAAGTATGCCAATTATGGACACTAGCGAGTATACTAAATGAGAAAGTTACTGGGCCAACAGAGCACAACTGTCCCTCTCTGGAATCTCTAATGTGGCCATTGAGGCACATATTTCTTTTGGACCTTCACAAACAACCATTGCAACCATTAAGAAAGCAATTAGGCAATTATGTGATTGGCATTAATTAGTATGCTTTACAATACATCTGAATGTTTTAGCTGTCAAAGCTTAAGCCTCTTACTGTCTGCTATTATTGTTTGCCTACAACATTAATCGTATCAGTAAAGTCCTTGCTTCTTTTATGGAAAATGTTGCATTTTAGGCAGTTACAATAATCTACTTCGATTATACTGCTGTTCTTCTAAAATTACGCTTTGATTATAATGATTTATTACAATACTTTATCAATGATAAGTGTGTGTACAGTATATGGGTAGTTGACATCACATGTCACAGCATTGTCCTGCATTGCTATGCACCATCTAAAATGGCATTTTTCACATTTACATTTATATTTATGCATTTGGCAGACGCTTTTATCCAAAAGTGACTTCCAGTGCAATTATTACAGGGACAATCCCCCCGGAACAAACTGGAGTTAAGTGCCTTGCTCAAGGGCACAATGGTGGTGGCCGTGGGGTTCAAACCAGCAACCTTCTGATTAACAGCCCTGTGCTTTAGCCACTACGCCGCCACCACTAGTTTTTTTCAACTGTTATTATTAAAATCGTATTAATTGATAGACAATATGGCATATTGGTACTTAAAAAAAGTTATTTGTTACACCGTAGCACTATTTAAATTAACTGCAAAGTTAAAAAGGTGATACAAAATTGTGAAAACATCAATAGTAACCAGTTACATTATCTTAAACTAAACACTTCCGCTTATACAAACTATAAACTGTATATATAAGTCCATGCTATTTGTTAACTCTCCATATACATTATTAGTATTTGTAAAACATTAAGTAGAACATTCCAAGTTGACACATTTCTTCTTTTACTAAGCCAGCCATTTATCAGTTTTTTTTTTCTTTGAGCTGGATCCTTTGCAGTGGCGGCACCAGAGATTTTCGGTTGCAGGTGTTATGGGGATGCTTAACACTTAAGAGAAGGTGCTTTGAATTTTGGGGCGTTTCATTACGGAGGTCGCATCGGACCATCCTTGGTATAGCCTACACACGCACGTACATGCCGCATTAACTATACTCGCTCCGCGACTATAAGCTAGCATATATGTAAAAGTTTTCAACACAAGGGCTATAGATACAACATACATAAGCCTGCCAATGTAAACCTCTGAAAATAATATTTCACACAATTCTGTCACAGTCAAGCCCTGAATACCACGGAGCAGCAAACAGCAGCAACAAAAGACAACAGATGTGCACGCTTCGGCCTAAAATGCTCGCGAAATCACGAAATCACACAGCCAGTTACCAACATTAGTCTAATGAAATTTGTAACAGCCAACAGAGGGGAAAATCAAGCACTTACCATAGACGTCTTCACAACAAAACAATACGCCTGTTGCTGTGATTGAGTGCGAAGGCATCAATGATGTTGTCACAGTCAAGAGTCCTCGTTCTCTCCGTGTTTATAGCCAAAAGTGCCAGATTACTGGTCCTAGTGTCTCCACTGCTGTTCCTCAGGTAGTTTTTTACACGGTTCAGGCAAGAAAAACTGCGTTCACAGCTCACTGATGTGACAGGAAGTGTCAGGGCTATGCATATTAACTTATACAGGTCCATAAATGCATCTTTATATGGCCGCATTAAGGATAGGAACTCCTGTGTGCTATGGATAGCATGTCCCTGTTCTTCCTTCCTTTGCAGAAGCCGCCGCACCTGATAGAGCTCTGCTGACAGGTTTTCCTCACTGACACCATAGTGTCGGGCCATGGGCAGCAGAAGTTGTTTGTCCAAAAACGATGTGTGTTTTGGGCTGAGAGTTGGTACACCTCTCAGTACGTAATTTGTCTCTGTTGAAAAGCGCCGATTCATTTCCACCATCAACCTGTCTATAACTGGATAGAAAGAGTGCGTTTTCATGTCATAGGTGTTGTCTGTCTGAGTTCTCTCTATCGGGGCCTCCACAATAAAATCTTCCAGGTGTCGAGTTTTCTGGGTCTGCCTTTTCTCGCGTGAAGTATGTGTTGTGCCTGTGTTTGCATACAGAGTCTCTGCTTGTTGTTGTATTTCTTTCCACTTAGTATCTGTGCGCTTTTCTGATAGAGCATTAATTACAGACTGGGCCAAATCCTCTGCCGCAACGAGGTCAAAATCGGGGGCCTGTAACTGATCTGACATGAACTTTGTTGTTCTAAATAAATCCTCAAACATGATGAGATGCAAAACAAACTTCTCATCGATGATGGCACTAATGGCTCTTGCCTCTGCCCTCCGATGTGCGTTTGACTGAGTGATGACATCACGCAGAGTGGCTCGCAGAGCGGGGAGAGTTTTCTTGACGGCGCAGATCGCATTATAGTGGCAAGCCCAGCGAGTATCGCATAGTCTCTTGAGTTCCACTGTTTGTGCTGTCGGGACGAGCTCTTTTTGTTTTCTCATGAATAGATCGTGCACCACGGATCCAGAAAAAAACTTGTAGAGCATTTGTACTGTCTCAAAAAACTCTGCTGCAGCGCTGACATTATGTACACAGTCCACTAACACTAAATTCAGCTTGTGTGCGTGGCAATGTATATAGATGGCTTGCGGCACCTCCTTTCTGAATTTTTCCTGCACACCATTATTACATCCTGACATCACGGATGCTCCGTCGTAGCATTGACCGACACAGCGATGTATATCAATGTTACGCTGACTGAGTGTGTGTTTGATGCTGGCTAGCAGAGAGTCTGCATCCAATCCATCTGCGGCAGTAAAATGCAAAAACTCCTCATGCACTTCCCCTGACTCTGGCTGCAAATACCGCACGATAACAGAAATCTGCTCTTTTTTACTCGTATCTTTACTCTCATCCACCAAAAGAGCAAAACACTCGGCATCACTCACCTCATCACTTATCTTCTTTCTTATAATTTCTGCCATTACAGCAAATATCTCATTTTGAATTTCATGATGAGTGTATCTGGCGTTTGATGGGTTAGATGCTAACTTTTTGTCCACTGTTGAATCAAACTTAGCAATGACATCCAGCAGCTCACGGAAGTTTCCCTTGTTGTGTGACTCCTCACCCTCTCTGTGGCCTCGCTGTGCGATGCCCTGGCAGGCTGTGAAGCGCAGGCTCTCCACCACAGCTTTCATGTATTTTCTGTTCTCAATAACTAACGCAGAATGTCCCTTATCAAGCATGTTTGCTATTTTAGATCCACTTGACTCCTTTTGCTTGAACTCACTCCATCCTTCCATTGCAAATTTGTGCCCCATACTTTCATGATGGCTCTTCAGAGATGCTGATGCTTTCCGCCAGTTGTTAAATCCGTTACTGGTAAATGTTGGCTCTAAATGAAATCCGTGCCCTCGTTTCAAAAAATGCCTACACGCAAAACAAAATGCTGCATCTTTGGCCACGCTGTATTCCAGCCATGAATACTGATCTATCCAACTTTTGTTAAAATTTCTCTGCTGATATCCAAATTGCCGTGTGGGGTATTTTAGAAGGACTGGCCTCCTTGAGGCCCTCTTGAGGATGGCTGCTAATATCACCTGCTGCAGCACAAACCGTAACGTTAGCATCCTCCATGGAAGTCGCCGGCGATTCTCCTTCGTCTTCATCCCCAGGATTTTCTTGTTCCTGGGGCTCTGTGACGACGAGCGGTGTGTCTGCACCTTCACAGTCGCGTTTTCCTTGTGACTCGGAAGAACGTGGACGTTTAGGGAGCAAAAAACGATCCATTGTGGTCATGTGGTGTATGTTTTACTGTGCTAAATTTCCAAACTAAAACAAGCTGCAATCACAAACGTTAAGGTCAAACGTTCAGCGGGAGCTGCGCCCATTGGCCAAAGAAGATCACAGGCCGCGCATTATTTTAAACTAAATATATATTTTTTTAATTATTATTTATTCCCATTTTTAACAACATGAAAAAGACTATTCAAACATGACATTAAAATATAAATATAAAAAATTACAAACATTTCTTGGGGGTGCTGAGCGGGTGCTATGGCTATTATAGGGGGAGCTACAGCACCACCTAGCTCCCCCCTGGCGCCGCCACTGATCCTTTGTTGAGGACTGCATAAAATCCTTTTCACAGCAGCTGATTGTAGCACATTCTTATCACATTGTTCATTGCTGAGCACCCCAAACAAAATTCAAGTGAGACTGTGTAGTAAATTGCATTTGATTGATTGTTGTGTCATAAAGAATATTGATAAATACATGTGCTGGTACATACAGTATACTATGGGACAAACTGACACTATTACGTGAGGCTGGACGCGTGTCTTTTTCTGTTGGTTTTTGTCAGTGGTTGAGAATGTTTCAGTCAGTAACAATTACAAGCGACAGTATATTTGAATGTAGTTGGCATCCTCTATAGATGTGGAGCTTATATGTAGCCTATATATATATATATATATATATATATATATATATATATATATATATATATATTTATAGTATGTCCAGTTTAAGTAAGAAATTTACATACACCTTAGCCAAATTTAAACTAAGCCAAAAAAGTTTTTTCCTGACATTTAATCATAGAAAACTTTTCCTGTCTTTGGTCAGTTAGGATCACTACTTCATTTTAAGAATGTGAAATGTCAGAATAATAGAAGACCGAATGATTTATTTCAGCTTTTATTCCTTTCATCATATTTCCAGTGGGTCAGAAGTTTACATACACTTTGTTAGTATTTGGTAGAATTGCCTTTAAATTGTTTAACTCGGGTCAAATGTTTTGGGTAGCCTTCCACAAGCTTCTCACAATAAGTTGCTGGAATTTTGGCCCATTCCTCCGACAACTGGTGTAACTGAGTCAGGTTTGTAGGCCTCCTTGCTCGCACACAGTTTTTCAGTTCTGCCCACAAATTTTCGGATCGGATTGAGCTCAGGGCTTTGTGATGGCCACCTTTGTCCTTTAGCCATTTTGCCACAAATTTGTGATGTTTTAAATAAAACAATGATAAAATTTGAACCAAACAAATGTAGTCCATATTACGCATACGTTAAATGTCATTCATGTTCATTCACGTAATGCCATGTTTGACGTCAGTGATACCAAACGCCATTGGTTCTTGCGTGTTTCACAACTGAACATGACACACCAAGTTTGAATATGCAGAATAGTAAATGAGATTTAAGTGTGAATAATGACTTCATTTTCAGTCTGTAGACGCTAGTAAATTTGCCCATGCTTTTTGGTCATTTGTGGGTTAGTTCCCTTTCCTATTCACTTACTTGGTATGGAAAAGAGCAGTGCAAACATTCAACCAACCTCTCCTTTTGTGTTCAACATAAGAAAAAACATTTAAGTTTTGAAAGACATTAGGGTGAGTATATGATCACTACTTCCATACAGAAGTTGACTTTAACATTCAATCTCTTGAGATTGAACCATCTTTTAACCGCTGACATCGGCGTACTTAAATTTAACCGTGTGTAAGATGTTCTTTACTCATGAAGTTGTAATGCATTCCAGTTAGTGCATGGTTTCATCAATTATTGCTATAATTTAAGAGACAGCTATACTAGCCATCTGGAATCATCCAGGCATGAAAATTCAGCCCATGATTGTAATAAACTATTGAAGAATCCTATCAATTAGACAGGCCCTTTAAACACAACCACACTGATATATTTTAAGATGGCACGACAGTACTGGAGTTAATTGGTAATAAGTGAACCACTGTTCCATTAAACTATTTAAACTAATTGAAAAGTATTGACTCTACATGACTGAGTAGTTGTAAAGAAAGGCATGCCATCTAAACCTTTAAAAGTTTGTTGTGTGCATTCACTTCCCATTCTTTATCAGTCCACTCGATTGGCCATTGTGAGTAATGGGGTGGATGTAATGTATTTCCTTGCATTATTAGGCTTTGCTGCTGTAAGCTTGATTTGCCAAAGCTTTTAAGGCATTGTCTGGCATCTGAGCATGTTTTGCGTGGCAAGGTGTTAAGACCAGCCAAATGTAGCTTGTTTACCTCATCCTAACAGGGGCTGAAGCCACGAATGATGGGAGCTGCAGTCTGGTTGATGGTGATATGGACATTACTGGGGTGGTCAATGGCTGCAGAGAAGCCTCCGTCCCTAAGTGTGGCTGTGATTCTGGGACAAACCCCCACTGTATCCGAGTCAGCCTTGCTTCCAGCTCGTGGGCTTGGTGCGCCACTGGATGTTACTGTACTCAGCATCCAGATAAACCAGACGGACCCAGGAAGCATGCTCACACACCTGTGTGATCTCATGTCCCGTAAGAGAATTCACGGGCTGGTCTATGGAGATGGTACGGACCAAGAAGCAGTGGCACAGATGCTGGACTTTGTATCCTCTCAGACGTCCATGCCCATTCTGGGAATTCATGGTGGCTCTGCCATGACCATGGCCGAGAAGGTAAGCCTGAATCCTTGTGGATCTGTGTGTGTTTACAATGGACAATTTCAGCAATCCACCTCAGAATATTTTATCATAACTGACATCAGTCTTATATTTTCCACCAAGAGATTGACCACCACTTAGAGCAAGTGTGTGAAAATAAACATACATTAAGTTCAACAACATTAAATGTATTTTATTTGAAAAAACTCCAATGAAGCCAATTACTTGTTTCTTTTGTAAGGATGTTCATATAGATATGCTGGATCCAAGGTATGCTATGCCATCAAGTAGGTTATTTTACTGACAAGAGAATCTATGATAAGGTAATTTCAGCATAAGTTCAGCATTTGTTGCCAAAAATCAATGTCCCATTAAGGTAAAAGAGTACAAGATACTGCAATTTATCAAAGTTTGAATCACAATACACTAAACATAAATAATTGCAAAGTTGTCATATTGCAACTCAGATGTTGATATAATGTAATACCACATTGCCAGGTCCCTATTCTGATTCCCCCTGCTAGCAATCACTAAAAGAGATGTTTTGAAGACCGTTCACGCTGCTCATCATTATACGAAAACCCTCAAACATTTTCAGTAACCGACCTCAGAATATTTAATCATACCTGATATTAATCTGATGCTTTACACCAAAGGTCTAAACAAACAACTACATTTCAAATATTTGGTGCAATGTTTTGGATCATCTAGCTATGTGGCATTAAACAAGATACAATTCAGATTCCTGACAGATTTTCTTTATCAGTGATACCATCTGTATCAGACACAGTCTGTCACTGTACCTCTGTCTGTCTATTTGTTAAGTTGGCAAGGAGCTGTTTTTGTGGCAAAATCAGTTGCAGTTATGTGGGTGTGACAGAATATCGATGTAACAATCTGACAGGGTAAGTGACAGACATGTCAGTATGGTTTAGTGCAGAACCCATGAAAATGTATGATTGTGTATCGATTCTTCAATGCTGCCCTTACTGAAAATGTTAAGCATTTGATGTTTACTTAAGGTTTTAGTTCATTATACTATGAAATAGCTCCATTTGACTATTAGGCTATTACAGCACAGTGCTCATCCACATCAACTGTAGAATCCTCTCGCAGGTGACCATGTCATCCCGTTGCATCGTCAGGCTGAGTTCACTTTTAACTACCTGTCCAAATGTTGATTAGATAATTTTAGATTAATGCACAATCTCTTAAACATTGATGAAATAACCTCAAAGTAAGTGGATTGAACTGTTCTCTCAGAGCACTTGGTTAGTAACTGTAGCCGATGTGTTGAAACTAATCAACACAGGATACCAAACTATTTTTGTGGGTTTAATCTGATGGCTGTTTAAATAATAAATATATATAT
Source organism: Xyrauchen texanus (assembly GCF_025860055.1). Taxonomy (NCBI): domain Eukaryota; kingdom Metazoa; phylum Chordata; class Actinopteri; order Cypriniformes; family Catostomidae; genus Xyrauchen; species Xyrauchen texanus. Next base: position 35,028,632 of record NC_068286.1, on the reverse strand, counting down.
ATATATATATATATATTTTAAACAGCGGTCAATGGGGCCATATTGTATAAAAAATAAAATAAAATACCAAAATTAAATACATAAATGAAATATAGTAGAGGCTAATGTTAAATGAAAATACAAACAGGGTATTAGCCTACCCATATACTTCAGCATACATTACCTTAATACATGCTTATATCATTCACAGAATTTTATGCATTTAAGTACTAGCTTACGTAAATTACTCAAAGCACCAGGCTTTAAGGACATGTATTGCGGTTTAAAATGATAGAATTCTCAGATATGATTAATTCTACATTTGCATACCCATGTGCACAAACACACAAAAGAACTCCACACAGCCTATCCATATGCATCCTTCGAAAATAACCCATAACAAACACTACATTTTAACATACGATTTTTCTGAGCACATATTTAATGCAATTTATAAGCATGTTGTGTAAAGTTTGATATTTTCTCTCAATTCTTAACTGATGAACTGGGAACTCTCTTGCACAACGCATGTTCTCACTTCTCTAACAAGAGAGAGTGCCGAAAAGCAGGTGTGATAAAGGTTGGCTCTTCAAGGGGCCATGTCCAAATTATGTAATAGTTAAATGTACAGAAATTTCTCCACTTGGCTACATAATGGTTGTCGATGACGAGCCTCAACCAGTAAGTGTTTTTGACAAGTTAATTCTCATGCAATGTGTTTATTTTTGCATGATTTATATATATATATATATATATTTAAAAAAATTCAAAGTTGTTTGTGAAATTTGTATCTTATAAACCTCATGATTCTTGCACAGCAAATGTATTTTTTACATGAATTGTTTTTGCAGGGAGGAGGAAGTTTTGAGTTCTTAAACATACAGCATGTTTTTATAGTACAATGACTTATATGTAAAAGCTCAAGAGAATTTGATTCCTCATGTCATGACACCTTTAAGTGTTTTGGATCTTTAAAATCCACTTAGATTCTGATTGTATGTAAGTGGATATTGTTTGTGATGGCAAATACAGTATCTCACAAAAGTGAGTACACCCCTCACATTTTTGTAAATATTTGATTATACCTTTTCATGTGACAACACTGAAGAAATGACACTTTGCTACAATGTAAAGTAGTGAGTGTACAGCTTGTATAACAGTGTAAATTTGCTGTCCCCTCAAAATAACTCAGCACACAGCCCTTAATGTCTAAACCGCTGGCAAAAAATGTGAGGACACCCCTACGTGAATATGTCCAAATTGGGCCCAAAGTGTCAGTATTTTGTGTGGCCACCATTATTTTCCAGCACTGCTTTTTAACCCTCTTGGGCATGGAGTTCACCAGAGCTTCACAGGTTGCCACTGGAGTCCTCTTCCACTCCTCCATGACGACATCACAGAGCTGGTGGATGTTAGAGACCATGTGCTCCTCCACCTTCCGTTTGAGGATTCCCCACAGATGCTCAATAGGGTTTAGGTCTGGAGACATGCTTGGCCAGTCCATCACCTTCACCCTCAGCTTCTTTAGCAAGGCAGTGGTCATCTTGGAGGTGTGTTTGTGGTCGTTATCATGCTGGAATACTGCCCTGCTGCCCAGTCCCCGAAGGGAGGGGATCATGCTCTGCTTAAGTATGTCACAGTACATGTTGGCATTAATGGTTCCCTCAATTAACTGTAGCTCCCCAGTGCCGGCAGCACTCATGCAGCCCCAGACCATGACACTCCCACCACCATGCTTGGCTGTAGGCAAGACACACTTGTCTTTGTACTCCTCATCTGGTTGCCGCCACACACGCTTGACACCATCTGAACCAAATAAGTTTATCTTGGTCTCATTTCTTGTGCATCATCTTTAGAAGAGGCTTCCTTCTGGGACGACAGCCATGCAGACCAAATGCAGACTCCACAAATAATTGAAGAGTCTCTTCTGGAGGGAAACACTGTTCACACAGGGAGTCAAATTCTGGGGCTGATGTGAATGGAACTCAATCATTAAGAGGCCCCCTGCTTGCTGTTTCCTATAACACTTTTCACCCTTCTATATGTCATATCCCAGAGTTTCTTTTTATACTGTAATTGATACAAGCAGTGCTATGTTGGCTTTGCAAAAATATGTCAGGCACAATGGAAGTCTGAATTAATTATTTAAATCACTCTATTTCATGTGTAGACAGAAAACTATTATCAGATCGTTTTCACCTTTTATAAGGTTTAGTAAGCAATAATAATATGATGATGAAAAAAAAAAAACAGATGTATTGCTCAGTTGCATAGCACTGTGTCTACACTGAAGTCCCATTACTTGTTGTGATGCGACAAAACTAGATTGCTTCTGTTATTGTCAAAGGAGCTGCCTAAACTGCAAGCACCTGTTGGATGGGAGGCGACATTCTTTCAGTTGACGGACACCTCGTTTCTATTTTTGACATGCTGCACTGCTGCTCCAGCCCCTTTATTTTCCCAGTCCATCTGAAATTGAATTATTTTATTTATAATTAACATGCATACAAACATTTTGATTAAATTTTTATTTGTTTCATATTTAAATAACTTTTGACTCTTACAAGCCATCTCATAATATTTCTCGTCTCTAACCTACTAATTTAAATGATCCTATGTTTCTAATTATATACAGTACATACACAGTTGTAGCTATACTAACATTGTGGCTTATTAATGAAGCCAGAGCGGAATTAATTTCTGCGTAAATCATACATAAAACCATTCTTGTGTAAATTATCCACTGGTGATGCAACAATGATGAGCAGAGGAGTGACACAATCAGTACATTTACATACAACATATACATGCACAGTTTTAATCGAGCTACAGTGGGATATTGCATAGTCGAGCTGCAGTCTTCATCTATCATGTCACCTCATTCTTTTGGAGCATCGCCGCGACACCGAGACCAATTGCCGTTTGACTTATGCGTATACATGCTGGACAATGCAGAGCTACAGTCGGCTAGAAAAACATTTTTGTTTTAGTTTGAATTAAATCAAACTTTTTGCATGGACGCGCAATGAATGCGGTGACAACCGATGGAAGTGCAGACAGCAATCCGTTGCCTACTACTGTTGGATACAGCAGTCGAGAATGAATGCCAAGTAGAAACCAACAGAACAGAGACATGAGGATCTCCAGGAATTTAAATGATGTCAGGAATATTTGCCCCTGTATGAAAAAATGCCCCTTTTTTAGATACACTGTTGCGTGAGCATTTTGAACGGGAGTTTGACCAGAGCCCGGATGAAAACTCGCAAGTCCAAGATCGGTCGTAAGCCGCTGCCTTTCTTAGCTACAATGAAGTAAGGGCTGTAGAAACCCTTCTCCATTTCGGTTGGAGGGACAGGCTGTATCGCGTCTTTGAGTAAAAGAGTAGCGATCTCCGCACGCAGAGATTTGGCATGTTCGCCGTGTACTGCGGCGGAACTAAACAGGCACAACATGTGAATTTCAGATGTAAAAGTTAAAGTGGAGATTTAGAGTAAAATAAAAGACTTACATTTTGGATTGTTTCTCCCCCACACCTATGCTTCTGAAGATACAGATTTTACCAATGGAGTCACTGGAGATTTCTTTTAAGCTTCTTTTATTAGATTTTTGGATCTACAAGGGTCTGATCACACCAGAGCTGAGATATTCTTCTAAACATTTTTGTGTTCTGCTGAAGATTTGTGTTCTGCAAATCTGGAGAAATGTGTCATCTCCTCCATGTTGATGCATTAGGCTATATTCATTTAATAGCCAAAATATTTGGAAATATGTGAATGAGAAAAAAAGTAGTTTTTTCAGTAACAATGCATATATGCAATGTAAAGACAAAACTTCATGGTTACTGTTGTAACCTCCGTTCCCCGAGGGAAGGAACGAGATATTGTGTCACAATGAAGTGACACAAGGGGTCATCCTGGGATGCCAAACATACCTCTGAACCTGAGAAAAGGCCAATGTCAAGATGGCAGACAGAATTTGCATGCCCCGCCCCGGACATATGGGTATAAAGGGAAGTGGGGCAGCGAGTGCCAGTCAGGATTTTGCACTGAGGTGCCGAAAATAAGGTACAGCCGTTTACAGTGATAGGTCTAGTGCTGTGGCAGGAGGTACACAATGTCTCGTTCCATCCCTCGGGGAACGGAGGTTACAACAGTAACCATGATATTCCCCTTCTGTCACTCACTCCACGTTGTGTCGAATGAAGTGACACAAGGGGTCCCATATAAAAGCACCACTCACTGACCGTGTTACATGACTAGCATGGGAGCAAGCCCGGCAGCCTATCTTAACGCTATGAAATGTGTCGGGGAAGGCGGTCTTTCCCGGTCCTATACTTTCAGGGGGAAAAGACCCTGCGGAGGCCACATCCTGCCCAGTCTAGGGGGAGGTAACATGTGGCAAATACACCATGAGGGTTGTGAAGCCGTACGTGGGAAAGGGCGCAGTGTAGGTCCAGCCTAATGAGGGGGGACTCTACAAGCACTGCGACCGGAGTCCCAAGGGAAACGTGCTGACAGGGGGACCATACCACGGGAAATACATCACAGGGAGTTTGCCTGAAAAGGGAACTAAGCCCGTGGAGCCCGACCCCAGTACAGAGCACCTTTGACTCATAGTGGGGCTGGCCGCGAATTGCTCCGCTGAATTCACTGGCCAGAAGGCTAGGGAGGAGAACATCCAAACCTGGGATAGAAGGCGCACTGGATCAACTTGATGAAGGGCGCTGTGTGCAAGTGGAACACCCGGTCAGTTGGGTGTGATAAGCTAAGGAAATAGCATCAACGACCCAGTGAGCTAACCTCTGTTTGGAGACAGCGTTAATTTTCCGCCGTCCGTCGAAGCAGACAAAGAGCTTCACAGAACATCTAGAGCTCTGCGTGCGGTCCAAATAGATACGCAAAGCATGTACCGGACACAGCAATGAGAAGGCTGGGTCTGCCTCCACCCGGGGCAGCTTGCTTGCAGGCTCACAACCTGGTCCTTGAAGGGGGTCATAGGAACCTGAGGCATATAGCCCGGTCATGGCCTCAGGATAATGTTAGAATGTTGCTGCCAGAGAACGCATGCAGGTCCCCAACCCACTTGATGGAGGCTAATGCGATCAGGAGGGCCGTCTTCAGGGAGAGGGCCGTGAGCTCAACTGAATCAAGCGGCTCGAAGGGGGGTCTCTAAAGGCACGAGAGGACCACAGAGAGATCCCAGGAGGGGAACAAGCTAGGCCGGGGAGGGATCAGTCTCCGGGCGCCTTTCAGAAATTAAGCAGGTAATAGGGAGGCAGAAGAGCGCCCCGAGGCTTGGGTGCTGAGAAAAGACTCAAAGCACTTACCTTGCTCCGCGCACCCGACAGGGGGTGGGTTATAATAACATTTATATTAAAAGCTAGTGTGTGTTACCAATCATTTGAATTAATCTCCTATTTCTTACAACAGCTCAGTACAACTTGGTGGTTAAAATTTATGAAACCAATGTATTCTTTTTCAACAAAACATCAGAACAACTGTACAACTCACGTATACAACATTTACACTGGCAGCCATAAGTTTGGTTGTCACCTAAATGATGGGGCTGTTTTTTACATCAGTAATGACCTGACTATACTTTGAGATCAGTTGAATGTCACTTTGGTGAATTATAGTACCAGTTTCCTTCCAAAAAAACAAAATATTTACATTATTTAAAAAATTTGGCCATTAGTGTATATGTAGTAATTGAATATAGTTGTTAAAAATGTCTTCAATATGTCACAGAAGGCGTTATCTACAATGTGCTGTTAGGCAAAGAAACGTGTGAAACAACAGTTTCTTTTAGAATCAAAGCACATGCTTATCATGTTCTACTAAAGAGAGTGAAGCCCCATTTTTTTGAGCAACAGGGAATGGTGTAGTTTCCAAATATTTATTGTGATAAACCATTTAGCCTTTGGTTTCATAAAAAAAATAATTTGCAAAACTAAATTAACTGGTTTTTAACCGGCCTTTGTTCCCATTTTTGGTTGGGAACAAAGTTAAATACATTTTCACACACATGCACTTATTGCTTTATGTACAGTACTTGGTCAGTTCCTGTCAAATAAGCCATATCATATTGTAAACATATACAGTATTTGTGTCTGCCTATCTATCTGTCTGTCTGTCTCAAATAATGCAATGTTAAATGTTTGAAAATAGCCTTTTCTCTCACTAGTATTGCACTTATTTTCTCCTATGTAATTCTGTCTCTCTCTCTGCCTGCTTTGTTCAAGTTCCACTGCATGTCTTTTTGCAGTGTACTCTGGGGGGGTGTATGAGTGTGTTTTGAGAGAGAGTATGAGGGTCTTAGAGGATGCTTCATTATGCTGTAAACCCAGATTTTCTTTCTCACTTTATAAAAAATGAAGGAGCAGGGACACATCTTTTTACCATGACATATGGGAGGAGAGGGCAGAGAGCACTTACACACACACCAACACACTGAGGGGCAGGACTAAATATTCTACGAGCTTCTTTATGTGGCTTGTATGCTCAACTTCTGAAACTAGGTCTGGGCATATGTGGATATGTGTTTAGGATGTATATTAGAGGGGATGAGAGAAAGAAAGAAAAGAAAAGATGTAAAAACTGGAAAGAAAGCCAGGGCTGATGAGTTAAACACTAAAGCTGATTTCTGTCCCATTGAAACTGCTTTTATCCCATCTGTATTAGAGATGTGCATTATGGGAGAACAGAGCAAAAAAGAGGCGCTGACATAAATTAACTATGAAACATACTCTCACATACTCACACGTGGATGCACACATATACATGCATGGTCTCTTTTTTTTTGTTATCTATCTCCCACACTACCTCATTTTTTCTCATCATTCCTTTTACAATAGACTGAGGTTGCATTGGTACATTAGATCATGTGATGTCAGCAGCTCTACCGAATAAGTGACTATAAAAAAACGGAATCACATATCAATACACAAAAAACACATTGGGGATATCCAACTCATCTTCAGCAAGCTTACGAGATACTTTGCTGACATCACTGTGACATCAGTTTTATGACGTCAGCCATTATATTCCTCTCTGAATCTGTGCAATTGACATAGTGTGTGTTCAGAACAATAAATAATCAAACAGGAAAAAAAAAAGAATAGTAATACAAATATAAAACTATTTAAAAACATAATTAGAGAAATTATACAAAATATTAATAAAAAAAAATACAAAATATTAATACAAATAAAATAGAAAACAATTATTAAACAGGCTGATGCTTATCAAATCTTTATGCCAAAAATAACGAGGGTCCAATTTAGGCTTAATGAAAATGAAATGTAATGAAAAACTGTAAAATAAAAAATAAAATTGAAAATTAAAATAAAACTTAATAGTAAATAAAACAAATAAACATGTGGTCCTATGTTGGTCCTTTGTTGTTTTTATGTAGCACCATGGTCCTGGAGGAACGTTGTCTCGTTTTGCTGTGTACCGTACTAACTGTATATGGTTGAAACGACAATAAAAACCACTTGACTTGACTTGACTAAGGGCTATGTTTAGATTCCATGTTCCGTGGCCTTCTGCGTTTTGTGTGACACAAACTTTATGAATATTGTATGGTCAAGTAGTCACACAGGCTAATTAATTTTGAGTGATACATTAACCTCATAATTCCTACTGTTTTCTCTGATTTGACTTGGGCCAGAGGCTCTCTTTTTGTGTATGTACCTGAGTGTGAGAAGAAGCATTATAAAGACAGACAATGTGAGTTAGAGAGATTATGATAATATGGTGAATCTTATATTTAAATGCAGTGGCTTGAGTTGCCTTGGAAAAAAGAACAAGTTGGTTGTGTATACTGATTTATTGATAAATCAAGCCATAAAATGCAGCAGAAAACAAGATTAGAACAGATCAACATGATCAATAACTGTGTGGACCCTATTCTAAGGGTGCTAGCTATTAGCGCAGCGCTACGCCATAAGTCATAAGTCAGTGGGCATGGCCATGGAATTTTGCTATTTTCGTGCAAGCATGTTCCAAGTCTAGGAAACAAGTAGGTTTGGCAAAATTGCATGCACAATGTGCAAATGAGCTGGATTCTGAGGTTTTCTCTGGTTATTGTTCCACCGTCCGCATCCTATTAAAGGCTAGAGTTCATTCTCTCAAGCACCAGTGATATGAATGTGCTGTCTCGGTTTATAAGAAGTTGGTAGTGTAAATGGACTGTATTCAATGAATTAGAAGAATAGAACATTTCATTCTTTATGTGCATTAAAATGCATCCTTGGTGATTGTTGGGCATATTTCTGACATGAAAAATTTCACAGAATTTGGATGTAGGCTCTGTTAAATTACAGAGAATGTAAGTATTATTAATAATTTTTATCTACTGACACACAAGTCATGGCTAGTATTAACCGTGATTGCATAGGAAAGCACTTCACTTCTACCAGTCTTTTTTGATAAATTAAATTAATTTATTGAAACACAATAAAAATAATCCAAAAATATTTCTAAATTGAAATTACACTTCAAACAAAACTAAAATATAATCAAAATGATGAAGTGGTAAAAAAAATCACAGCCTTTTCCAAATATTTTACTTTCTCCAGCTTCTTCCACTGGCCCGTTTTGCAGTGACTTAAAAATCACTCTGACAACAGGTGGAAAAATACCTTTAGACTTACAAATTAGAATATAGATACAATTGTAAACATAATAATAATAATAATTGAAAAATAAACCATGACCTATAGATAGTTTTTAACACAAATCTCATATAAGACTTGTATAAAACTCTGATTGTCAGGGACATAATTTGATGTTCCACTATATTTTCAGTTTGGTCATTAACTTTATTACCACCTGTGGCAGCGGGCGTGGTCAAGCGCCCTTACCGCTTTCTCTCCCGGACGGGCGCTTGACCACGCCCCCGCTGCCACATACCCCCACCGCCCGACTCAGGCCGGGGCGTCATCCGGCCTGCCTACCACTCCCCCCCATTTCTGGAGAGGAAGTCAGCGGCAGCCATCTGCACCCCCGGTCTGTGGATCACCTTGAATTTAAAAGGCTGGAGTGCCAGATACCAACGGGTGATCTGGGCGTTAGTATCCTTCATGCGGTGAAGCCACTGGAGTGGGCCGTGGTCCGAGCAGAGGGTGAAGGCCCGCCCCAGCAGGTAGTAACGGAGTGTGAGGACCGCCCACTTGATGGCCAGACACTCCTTCTCCACGGTGCTGTACTTCATCTCCCTCAAGGAGAGCTTCCGGCTGATGTACAGCACCGGGCGCTCCTCCCCCTCCACCACCTGCGAGAGTACGGCCCCCAGCCCTCTGTCTGAAGCGTCTGTCTGCAATAAAAAGGGGAGAGAGAAGTCAGGTGCATGCAAAAGCGGCCCCCCACAAAGTGCAGCTTTAATCTGTGAAAACGCCTGTTGGCACTGCTCTGACCATTGGACCGGATCTGGAGCCCCCTTTTTAGTGAGGTCAGTCAGCGGGCTGGTGACATCCGAATAATTAGGCACAAATCTTCTGTAATAGTCAGCCAGCCCCAGGAACTGCCTCACCCCCTTTTTGGTCTTGGGTCTAGGGCAAGTCGCAATCGCCGCGGTCTTGTCAATTTGGGGGCGCACCTGGTCATGACCCAAGTGGAACCCCAGATACCGTACCTCCACACGCCCAACCGCACGACTTTTCGGGTTTGCCGTGAGCCCGCCCGCCGCAGCGATCTCAGGACGGCCCTCAGATGTTGCATGTGCCGCTGCCAATCATTGCTATAAATGATGATATCGTCTAGATAGGCAGCGGCGTAAGCAGTATGCGGTCTGAGGATCCTATCCATGAGGCGCTGAAACGTGGCTGGTGCCCCGAACAAACCGAAAGGAAGCGTCACGAATTGGTGTAATCCGAACGGCGTGGTGAAGGCCGTTTTTTCACGGGATATTGGTGTCAAGGGGATCTGCCAATAACCCTTCATTAGATCCAAGGTCGAATAAAATCGAGCCGTACCTAACCGATCGAGCAGTTCATCAACACGGGGCATTGGATACGCGTCAAATTTAGACACCGCGTTGACTTTCCTATAATCCACACAGAAACGTACAGACCCATCGCTCTTGGGAACAAGGACGACCAGGCTGGACCAATCGCTGTGGGACTCTTCTATTACTCCCATCTCAAGCATTGCGTCCAATTCTTCTCGAACTACTTTCTTTTTATGTTCGGGCAAGCGATAGGGGCGGCAACGTACCACCACGCCCGGCTTGGTCTCGATATGCTGATGTATGACGTTTGTGCGGCCTGGTAGAGGAGAAAAAACGTCTGCAAACTCCTTTTGTAATTCGGAAACCTCTGCGAGTTGGCGCGGTGAGAGGTGGTCTCCACAAGGAACCGGGGTGTTGAGATTGCGGGCTTTGTTTACCTCCGGTCCGAGCTCCGCCCTCTCCGGATCTACCGTTGCCAACGTCACAGAGGCCGCCTCTTCTCTCCACAATTTCAGAAGGTTGAGGTGATATATTTGACGCGCGCCCCCTCTATCAGTACGTTTAACCTCATAATCGAGATCCCCTACTCGTCGTGTGACCTCAAAGGGTCCTTGCCACTTGGCGAGTAATTTAGAGCTCGATGTTGGGAGTAATACAAGCACTTTATCTCCCGGTGCAAATTCCCGTAGCTGAGCACCCCTGTCATACAGCCGGCGTTGGCATTCTTGAGCCTGGAGCAAATTCTCCTGTGTTAATTTCCCCAGTGTGTGGAGTTTTGCTCTAAGATCAAGAACGTATTGAATTTTGTTTTTACTATTAGAAGGTCCCTCCTCCCAAGCTTCGCGGATGACGTCGAGGACCCCGCGTGGGCGTTGCCCATACAGCAGCTCAAATGGGGAGAACCCCGTGGAGGCTTGCGGGACCTCTCCCACTGCGAATAACAGAGGGTCCAGCCACTTATCCCAATTTCTAGCGTCTTCGTGTACGAATTTACGAATCATATTTGTGAGTGTCTTATTAAATCGTTCCACCAGTCCATCCGTCTGAGGATAGTAGACGCTAGTGCGAATCGACTTAATGCCCAAGAGTTCGTAAAGTTCGCGAAGTGTTCGTGACATAAAAGTAGTGCCTTGGTCGGTGAGGATTTCTTTCGGAATCCCCACCCGGGAGATTATTTTGAAGAGTGCCCCTGCAACACTACGTGCTGAGATGTTGCTCAAAGGCACTGCTTCCGGATATCGCGTTGCGTAATCCACCAGGACTAACACAAAGCGATGTCCGCGTGCCATCCGTTCTAATGGCCCGACGAGGTCCATTCCAATTCTTTCGAAGGGAACCTCGATCAATGGAAGGGGGCGCAAAGGCGCTTTTGGGGTGGCCGGTGGGTTTACGAGCTGACATTCGCGGCACGCCGCACACCACCTGCGGACGTCGCCGCCAATGCCTGGCCAATAGAAACGGGCTATTATACGGAGAAGTGTCTTTCTTTCCCCTAGGTGACTGGCCATAGGATTATAGTGAGCCACCTGGAAAACCATTTCCCGGCGGCTCCGTGGAATCAATAATTGTGTCACTTCCTCCTTTGTTTGAGCGTCCTGCGTCACTTTGTACAACCGATCTTTAATAAGTGAAAAATATGGATATGAAACGGCGACACCCGTCCGGAGGTGTTGACCATCGATTACTCTCACTTGGTCAAAAGCGTGCTTAAGGGTTTCATCCCGCGACAGCTCCAAGGGGAAGTCCCCCTCCGGGAATTCCCTGAGAGGAGGGGCGACAACCTCGCCCCTTCCCTCATCATTCGGAGCAGCCGAGGATGGCCCCGGCTCTGCCTCCCCCGCCAAAGCATCGCACATCACACATCTCTTCACTTCCCTGCAGGACCCATCCGTACAAATTCCCTCCAATAAATTTCTAAAATTCGGCCAATCAGTTCCCAAAATTAGCGGATGGGTGAGGCGGGAACTAACCGCTGTCTCCATATTATGGTTTTCTCCCCGGAATTTGATCGCCAAAGTCACCCTGGGATACTTGTGAACATCCCCATGCACACACCTCACCCTCACCCGTTTAGCTGAGCCCAAAGCCCCGGGTTGAACCAAGCGTTGGTGGATGGTGGTCTGGTTACAGCCGGTATCCAACAATGCTTGGTATGTACCCCCCTGGATCCTTACCGGAATACGGTACGCTCCAGCCCGATCGGGGGCAGCCTGCGGGACATCGGAGACCCGCACCACCGTCCCTATTTCCATCAGCGGACACTGATCCCAGAAGTGGTCCGGGTCTCCGCACCTCCAGCAGACCGGCCCAGGCACCACAGCCACACCCGTGCTGGCGGGCGCCCCCACCTGAGGACGAGAGCGGCTGAAGGACGGGGAAGGGGTAGGCGGGTCCTCCCACGGCCGGGAAGTTGGTCTCATGAATCCTCCGCGCCTGCGGGGGGCAGGAACGGACCCTGGGGAGAGAGCAGAGTGAGAGGGAAGAGGGGAGGGGAGAAAAACAGGGGAAGACACGGGGGAAGGGGAGAGAGAGAGAGAGGGCTCATCCGCCCTTGGAATCGCCGCCATGTGGTCCTCCGCGAGTCGTACGGCTTCCTCCAGCGACGCCGGGCGGTGACACTGGACCCACTCTGCCATTCTCTGGGGCAAGCGCTGGACAAACTGCTCCAGTACCACCTGATCGACGAGCTCCTCGACGTCGCGGTCCCCCGCAAGCAGCCACCTCCGACAGGCATCACGGAGCCGCTGGGCGAACGCAAACGGGCGGTCGGACTTATCCAGTTTCAAGGCCCGGAAGAGCTGGCGACTTTCTTCCGGGCTCCGACCAACCCGTTGCAGGATGGCTCTCCTCAAGTCGGTATAAGCCAGGAGGCTTGTTGCCGGAAGTTGTTGTGCCGCGAGCTGTGCTTCCCCGGACAAGAGAGGGACGAGGCGGGCTGCCCACTGGTCGCACGGCCAACCCCAAATTTCCGCCGTGCGCTCAAAGAGGTCCAGGAATGCCTCCGGATCATCTGCCGGCCCCATCTTCTGTAGCGCGGGTGGGGGCAGTGTGGCGCGGGTGTCCGGGGTCGCGGCTGTGTCTGAAGCGGCCTCCTGGCTGAGGAGGCTCCGGATAGCAAGCCGGTCCTCTGCTTGAGCCCGCATTATCTCAAAGAACCGTCGATCCTGGTCCTGTCGGAGCTCAAGCAGAGACTGTTGGTGGCTCTGATGGAGGGTAGCGAGGGACTGGAGGACTTCCGCCAGCTGGGAGGACTCTATGGGGCGACTCTGTTCCATAATTTGGCGAAAATTTTTCCAGCTAATTTCCCGGGTTTCGGCACCAGTGTGAGGCTTTTCACTAAGGAAGACATGGGAACCAGCGTCGGCTTCAAGGTAAGATTCTTTTAATTACACTTTCTGTTTGATACACAATCGTACAATACGTTATTTTCGTTGCTACTCTGGGTGTAGGCACTCTCTGTCCCGAGGCTGTGTGGCTGCTGCTCTTTTATGCCGCTCTCCTCATGCTTACTGCAATTAGACACAGGTGTTAGACATAATTTAGCTCAGGTGTAAGCGCCCTTACCGCTTTTCTCTCCCGGACGGGCGCTTGACCACGCCCCCGCTGCCACACCACCTTTTGGTGGAATCTCCAAACTGCAAATGCTGGATCTCAGTTTAAACTTTGCGCTAAGATGTGGTTTTCCAAAATCTTATTGCAACAACCTATTTCTCAGTTACCTCAGTCCGCTTGTGCTTTGAGATGGCATGAAAATTACGATTGAAAAGCACTCTCTCAAAAACTGGATAAGACGTTGCATAGTTGCGCATAGCGCTGCTCTTTGCGTGCCCTATATATATATATATATATATATATATATATATATATATATATATATATATACGGGCCCTATTTGTCTGATGTAAGTTCCAACACTTGTCATGTATATCATGTCTTTGTCTTGAATTTTATGTTGTAATTCTTGTTTAGTTCCCTGTTCCTGTTTCCTGTTAGTTTTGTAGTCCTTTGTAGTTTCTTTTTATGATTGGTTCCCCTGATTGTTTCCCCAGGTGTTCCTCGTTCACTTGTTTCCCCTGGTTTCTTTGTCAGTATTCACATGTGTTGTCATGTTCTGTGCCTGTTTCCCTGTGTTTTGTTTCATTTTATTCTGAGTTCTTTGTTTATCTTTTGTTTCATTAAAAGCTGCAATTAGATCCTCATTCCTCGCCTGCCTCGTCACAGAAAGACTGAACAAAAATGTATCTAGCGGCTGTCAGAATTTTGCTTCTGAAGCAAGGGGACCGTCCAGTTGAGGATCACATCTGTGAGTTTTAGAGCTAGCAAATTTAGTGCACTATCAGACCGCTCTCTGGTTTTCCTCCGGAACGGTCTGAATAGTGCACTGAAGGAACTGATGCCTCCGGCTTTCCTCACTGGACGCTCTGCGAATATTTGGAGAAGGTTCTAGTCCAAGCAGCCCACGGCTCCTTGCTCTTGCTCCAAGCCGTTCACGGCTCCTTGCTCCAAGCCATCCACGGCTCCTTGCTCCAAGCCATCCATGGCTCCTGGCTCCAAGCATTCCACGGCTCCTTGCTCCAAGCCTTCCACGGCTAATTGCTCCAAGCCTTCCATGGCCCCTGTCTCAAAGTTGAATGATCTGCTACTGATGTTGGTGCATAGGGCCATGAAGATCCTACCTCACAAATTGTCAGCGCCTATGCCTGCCACAACCAACGAGCCAGCTCCCACACCTGCCATGGCCAACGAGCCAATGCCCAGGCCTGCCATGTCCTTGAGCAAACGCCCACGCCTGCCATGGCCAACGAGCCAACACCCACACCTGTCAGTGTCAATGAGCTGGAAGACTCATCCGTCCCAGAGCCTGCATTGCCAGCCTAGTCTGTCCCAGAGCCTGCATTGCCAGGCGTGTCTGTCCCAGAGCCAGCGTTGCCAGCCTGGTCCATTCCAGAGCCAGCATTGCCAACTTCAGCCGTCCGGAGGAGTTGGAGAAGAGAAGATGTTCCCTAGTCTCTTCCTATGTACACGACCATGGAGGTCGTTTCCAAGTCTTTGCCCATGCTCACGACCACAGAGGTCATTTCCGAGTATCCGCCCATGCCAACGACCACAGAGGTTGTTCCCAAATCTCTTCCTATGTACACGACCATGGAGGTCGTTCCAAGTCGCTGCCCTTGTTCACTATCACAGAGGTTGTTCCTGAGTCTCCGCCCATGCCCATGACCACAGAGGTCATTCCCAAGTCTCTTCCCATGTACACGACCATGGAGGTTGTTCCCAAGTCTCTACCAGTGTTCACAACCACAGAGGTTGTTCCCAACTCTCTGCCAGTGTTCACAACCACAGAGGTCGTTCCCAAGTCTTTGCCAGTGTTCACGACCACAGAGGTCATTCCCAAGTCTCTGCCCCTGCTCATGAGGTCTTTCCCAGTCATCCAGGACTCTTATCCCCAAGCCTCTCACGGCTCCGCCTGCTATGGCTTTGCCCCTCAAGCCTCCCATGGCTCTGCCTTCCATGGCTTCGCCCCTCGAGCCTCCCACAGCTCTGCCTTCCATGGCTTCGCCCCTGGAGCCTCCCACGGCTCCGCATTCCATGTCTTCGCCCCTCGAGCCTCCCATGGCTCCACCTTCCATGGCTTCGTCTCTCGAGCCTCTCCCGGCTCCACCTGCCTTTGTCGAGCCTCTCCCGGCTCCCCCAGCCTTCGTCGAGCCTCTCCTGGCTCCGCCCACAGAGTATTCCACGGTTACGCCCACAGAGTCTTCCACGGCCAGGGCTCAATGCTAAGGATTTTTTCTATTGAACCGGTTGACCAGTGCTTCAGAGTTTTACTGGGTAGCTCAGCAAGTAAAGACACTGAATACCACCCCTGGAGTCATGAGTTAAAATCCAGGGTATGCTGAGTGATTCCAGCCAAATCTCCTAAGCAACCAAATTGGCCCGGTTTCTACGGAGGGGAGAGTCACATGGGGTAACCTCCTTGTGGTCACTATAACGTGGTTCGCTCTTGGTGGGGCGTGTGGTGAGTTGTGCGTGGATGCCGCAGATAATAGCGTGAAGCGTCCACACACACTATGTCTCCACGGTAACACGCTCAAAAACCATGGGATAAGATGCGTGGATTGATGGTCTCAGATGCAGAGGCAACTGAGATTCATCCTCTGCCACCCAGATTGAGGCGAGTTACCATGAGGATTTAGAGCGTATTGGGAATTGGGCATTCCAAATTGCAGAGAAAAAGGGGAGAAAAAAATACAATGTCCTCTAAAATTGAATCACATTTATAATTTGCAAGATATGATTTATGCCTTATGTAATCCCATATATGCGCTTTACAGATATAAATTCATAAATACGTCACATTAACCTCAGCTGTTCTGCCATGTACACATTTGCTTTTAAGCCAAGATTTCTGTGGAGGAGATGATGGGTTTTTGGTCACCCGTTTAGTCATGCTGTCATGCAACTTTTGCCCATGTGTAGTGTTTTCACAAGAAGGATCAAAGATTTAGTCACTGAGTTAAAGATTTAATTATTGGCTGAAAGAACAGACTTGCTACTAAATCAGTTGTGATGTGTTATAGACAGTAGGTAGATATTAGGCCTAATCTGTGAATTAACAATGTGTATATAACATGAAATCAAATGTTCAAACCCAAACAAGACTAACACTGACTGATATATGAAGAACAAAAGCAAAAATATATGTATGACCCAGAAATGAGATATGTAACAGGTGTTTTATGAGGATGATATGAAGTAGACTGTTTCAAACAGCTCTTATAATAATAACACGAGACGCAAGTTCTACGGGCTCGGACCTGACAAAACACGAGACGCAACCGACTCAACGCGGAGGTTGTAAAACCTCACGAATCTGCGAATAAGCGCCACTTTAGGGCGTAAAGGTGCCTGGTAGAGGGGGCTCTGGCTTGGTTGATTGTATTCACAACGGTCGCCGGTAAGCCGGCTAGCTCTTCCGCATCCCGTCCAGGGACCAGACGTGGAGGTTCCAGAGGTCTGGACGCGGGTGCCAGAGCGTGCCCCGTCCCTGAGAGAGGAGGTCCTTTCTCAGGGGAATTCGCCAGGGAGGAGCTGTCGCAAAAAGCCTGAGTTCCGAGAACCAAGTCCGAGTGGGCTAGTAGGGGGCCACTAACGTGACTTGCTCCTCGTCCTCCCTGACCTTGCACAGCACCGGTGCAAGAAGGCTCACTGGGGGAAATGCGTACTTGCGCAGCCCCGAGGGCCAGCTGTGTGCCAGCGCGTCTGTCCTGAGGGGAGCCTCCATTAGGGCATACCAGAGCGGGCAGTGGGAGGTTTCCTGGGAGGCAAACAGGTCTACCTGGGCCTTGCCAAACTGTTCCCAAATCAGCTGGACCGACTGGGGTGAAGCCTCCACTCCCCGCCGGGCAGGCGTTGTCGTGATAGCGCGTCTGCTACGACGTTGAGCTTGCCGGGGATGTGAGTGGCACGCAGCGACATGAGAAAAGAGATGCTCTGAACCGGAGTGAGCTTGCTCTTTTCCCAGTTGACCTGAAGCCCCAAGCGGCTGAGGTGCTGGAGCACCTGGTCTCTGTGTGTGCATAGTAACTCTCGAGAGTGTGCTAGGATGAGCCAGTCATCGAGGTAGTTGAGAATGCGGATGCCGGCTACTCGTAGCGGTGCAAGTGCCGCCTCTGCGACCTTCGTGAAGAAGCGAGGGGACAGAGACAGGCCGAAGGGGAGGACTTTGTACTGAAACGCCTGGCCGTTGAACGCGAACCGTAAGAAGGGTCAGTGTCGTGGCAGAATTGAGACGTGGAAGTACACGTCCTTCAGGTCTACCGCTGCGAACCAATCTAGATGCTGAACGCCAGCCAGAATATTTCTCTGCGTGAGCATTTTGAACGGGAGTTTTAACAAGGCCCGATTGAAAACTCGCAGGTCCAGGATTGGTCGTAGGCCGCCGCCTTTCTTGGGTACAATGAAGTAAGGGTTGTAGAAACCCTTCCTCATTTCGGTTGGAGGGACGGGCTCTACCGCGCCCTTGGCCAAGAGGGTCACGATTTCCGCGCGCAGGGAACTGGCATGCTCGCCGTGTACTGCGGAAAAGCGGACGCCCCTGAAGGGGGGCGGGAGCCGGGCAAACTGAATTGCGTAACCGAGTCGAATGGTCCGGTGCAGCCAGCGTGATGCGTTGGGGAGTGAAAGCCACGTTTCACAGCTCTGCGCTAGGGGCACCAAAGGGACGAGTATTTTGGACGTACCCGGCGGGGCCTCGCAGCGGGGCGGAACAGGTAATGCAGCGTCGGGCGGCTTCGTTGCGGCCTGAGGCTGAGGTGCTGAGAATAGACTCAAAGCACTTACCTTGCTCCGCACACCCGGCAGGGGGCGGGTTCGTGACTGAGGAGGAGGTCTGATGCTGGCGTCCTCTGGACTCGTCTGAACCGGCCGGCCGGGGGACAGTCGTGGGCAGGCGGAAGGCGGGATCGCCACGTCCGGTGTACCGGGACTGTCGTAATCTGAAAGCAGATTGCCGTGAGAACGGCATTTGCGGGCCAGGTGACCCAGAGGCAAAGGAAATAGCTCTCATTGAGAATGTGGGCAAATGAAAAAACAAAGAATTCTCCTCCCGGCCCTCCACCGGGGTACGGAGCGGTCTTACCACCTCCGGAGCTAACGTCTTCGGCTCTGGGTCGGCTGTCTCAGGAACGCTTGGGAGCCTTCCAGGTCCTAGAGGGGGTTCGTGAGACAGGGGGCGTGCGCCGCCTGCGGGGTGCTCGACGCTGGGGCTGAGAGCTGGGCCCGGGTTGAGGCGGAGTAGGAGCTGGTTTCTTCGCAGGGGGACGCCCTCGGCAGGCAGACGGGGCAGGGCCCGTAGCGGCAGGTCTGCGGCGGGGCATGATGCTTGAGAGATGGCCTCCGTCTGCTTCTTCACTGCGGAGAACTGTTGGGCGAAGTCCTCGACGGTGTCGCCGAATAGGCCAATCTGAGAGACAGGTGCGTCCAGGAGGCGGTTCTTGTCGGCCTCACGCATCTCGACCAGATTGAGCCAAAGATGGCGTTCCTGGACCACTAGGGTGGCCATCGCCTGTCCGAGTTCCTGCGCTGTGGCCTTCGTCGCTCTCAGGGCAAGGTCGGTCACTGAGCGCAGTTCCTGCAGCACATCAGGAACAGGTCCACCCCCGTGAATGTTTCTGAGTGCTTTGGCCTGGTGGACTTGCAGGAGGGCCATCGCATGCAGGGCAGAGGCAGCGCATCCAGCCGCACTGTAGGCCTTCGCGTTGAGCGAGGATGTTGTCCTACAGGGCTTGGATGGGAGTACGGGGCGGCCACGCCAATAGGTAGGGCTACCGGGGCATAGATGGTACGCAACTGCCCTATTGACCTGGGGAATCGCCCCGTATCCGTGGTGCTCTCCGCCGTCGAGGGTGGTGAGAGTGGAGCGGGTGGCACCTAGACGGATGGAGAGCGGGGCTCTCCACGTAGATGTCAGCTCGTCATGCACCTCCGGGAAAAACGGAACCGGGGGGATGCGAGGCCGCGAACGGCGTGCTGCCCCCAGGAACCAGTCATCCAACCGTGAAGACTGTGGGGAGGATGGAGTGTTCCAATCCAACCCCACGCTTACGGCGGCCCGGGAAAGCATGTCAGACATCTGAGTGTCGGCCTCAGCCTGGGCCTGCTGGCCCGAAGGCGGCAGTCCAGGTGAGTCCTCGGCATCAGACATCACACTCTCCGATGCAGCGGCGAGCTCATCTGCTTCGGGCTCGGGAGGATAGACAGCCAGGCCGTGGGGCAAGCCGCTATTGCCGCGAGCGTGGACGGGGACCAGCGAGCGTGTCGGGGAACGGGAGGTTCGCGGGGGGCTACCCGGCGAAACTGCACCCGCTGTTCACAGGGGCGGAAGGGCATCTTGAAAAAGACGCGTCCTGAAAAGGACGTTCAACGCCGCTGTGTTTTGCTCTTTTAGAGAAATTACTCTTTTAATAGGAATATGCTCTTTTAAATACACAATGTGTGTGTGTTTCTGCGCTGTCGAAGCGCTCAGGGGCAACAATGCACGCCGTGCAATGTGAAGGAGAAAGCCGCTGTTGTGCGCCGTCAAGATCCAACAGCATGCAGATCGTCAGAGGAAACAGGAACGTTTATAGTGGTGTGTAAACTCGCAGCAAACTGCAGACAGACCATCAGCTTCGAAGAAATTTTCTGAATGAACTCCCATATTTGCGCCGCTTAAATACCCGTATGTCCGGGGGCGGGACATGCAAATAACTCTCATTGGCCTTTTTTCATAGATCAGAGGTGGATATCGGCGCTCAAGAGAGACCCCTAGCGTCACTTCTCCGACACAACGTGGAGAGAGCGACAGAAGGGGAACTGTTGATTTCTTGTGTAAACATGTAAAAACTGTGGGGATTTCGTGCACTGTGAACACTGAATGTGCGGGGATACTTAAAATGTTGCAAAACACGTTAAATCCCACTACGAGTTGTTTTTTTTCCTGCTATTTTCTACACATAGGTTATAGCTGCTGCTAAGACCCTTGGAAAAGAGCGAGGACAGTGCTAGGAGAGTGTGCTCGGTGTCTGCATGATCTTGTGCATGCACACGACTGTGCCTTGGCGGCCCGGGAAAGCATGTCAGACATCTGAGCGTCGGCCTCAGCCTGGGCCTGCTGGCCCGAAGGCGGCAGTCCAGGTGAGTCCTCGGCATCAGACATCACACTCTCCGATGCAGCGGCGAGCTCATCTGCTTCGGGCTCGGGAGGATAGACATCCAGTTTATTATGCATTTGCGCATCTTTGCGAGATAAATTTGCTCACGCTTGCTCCTCGGTTAAAAAATCGAATCAAATCACTTTATTTTCACACTACCATGTACACAAGTGCAACAGTAGGTGAAATTCTTGTGTGCAGTTCCGAGCAACATAGCAGTCATGAACAGTGAGGAGACATATACCAATTACAGTAAACAACATACTTGCACAACACAATTTACATATCAAATGTACACATACTTACACAACACAATAATTATATACAATTTACAGTAGACAATACACACAATATAGAATACACAATATACAATAAGTAAAGAGTATATGAAATATATATATATATAAGTAGTTGTATTGAGGAGAATATGTTGACAGTCCAGTGTGAGATTATAGATGAATAAAGTGCAGTGCTAATTATTGATCCTGATAGATCAAGTGTTCAACAGTCTGACTGCTTGGGGGAAAAAGCTGTCATGTAGTTGGCTGGTGCGGGTCCTGATGCTGCGATACCGCCTGCCTGATGGTAGCAGTGAGAACAGGCCATGACTCGGGTGGCTGGAGTCTCTGATGATCCTCTGAGCTTTTTTCACACACCGCCTTGTATATATGTCCTGGAGGGAGGGAAGCTCACCTCCGATGATGTTTCTGGCAGTTCGCACCACCCTTTGCAGGGCTTTGCAGTTGTGGGCGGTGCTATTGCCGTACCAGGCGGTGATGCAGCCAGTCAGGATGCTCTCTACAGTACTAGTGTAGAACCGTGTGAGGATGTGGTGGTTCATTCCAAACTTCCTCCGCCGTCTCAGGAAGAAGAGGCGCTGGTGAGCCTTCTTCACAATGGCCTCAGTGTGGACGGACCATGTGAGTTCCTCAGTAATGTGGACACCGAGGAACTTGAAGCTGCTGACTCTCTCTACCGGTGCTCCGTGAATGGTGATGGGGCTGGTTTCTCTGTCTTTCTCCATCTTTCTTCCTGAAGTCCACTACAAGCTCCTTGGTTTTACTGACGTTGAGGGAGAGGTTGTGCTCCTGACACCAGCGTGTCAGAGTGTGCACCTCCTCTCCGCTTTTGTCAGTGATCAGACCTAGAAGACTTTGTTCGCTCCGTGTAAATGTTGTGCTCTCTCTCACTTCTTGTTTGCTTGCACTAATGTTATAAATGCAGCACTTGCCCGATCAGGCAAGTGACAGTTCTAGCAACTGGCTCGAATCTTTCTCAAACGGGCAGTCCTTATTGTTGAGTCTTCCACAGCTCTGCCTACTCCCCCAGAGACTCCTCCTCCAGCAGCTCCGCCAGCCCCCCCAGAGACGCCTTCTCCAGCGGCTTCTCCTGCTCCTCCAGAGACTCCTCCTCCAGCGGCTCCTCTCACTTCCCCAGAGACTCCATCAGTGGTTCCTTCCACCTTCCCAGAGACTCCTTTTACAGCAGCTCTGTCTACCCCTCCACCAGCGGCTCCACTGCCTGACCCAGTCCCTGCCCTGTGGCCATCTCACAGGCCTCCTGACCCTGTCTTGGCCCTGTGGCCGCCTCCCAGACCTCCTGACCCTGTCTCGGCCCTGTGACCACCTACCAGGACTGGTGACCCAGTCCCTACCCTGAGGTGGTCTCCTTGGTCTCCTGGCAGTCTGCCTGATCTGTTCTGGTCTCCTTGGTCTCCTTTTGGGTCCTTTTTTAAGATGTAGTGTAAAATGAGGCACTGTCCACTGCCATTATATTGAAAAGACAAAGTAAGTAATTTGGGTTTGGAACAAGGGTGAGTAAATTATTACAGAATTTTTATATTTGGGGGAACTATTCTTTTAAATGAATGTCACTGTAATTGTCTACATCTACTGTATTTCTATATGTATATCGATCTATATCTATTTAAAGGGGTCATGAAATGGAAAATCTAAATTTCCTAGATATTTCGATACACAGTACAGTATATAACTGTACTATAAAATCATATTGCAAATTTCAAAAACTTCCTCCCCAGTGTAAAATGAGCATTTATAGTTCCCACCCTGCAGAAACGTCTCACTTTTAAAACTGTGTGTTCGTGACATCATGAGACATTGCACAGTTGTATTTACGCAGCCCACAACATGTGTCATCACACCCTTGGCCCCGCCCACTGGCGCTCAGTTCATAAAGTAAACAGAGAGGGAGAGAGACAGGCTTAGTGCTACCAGCTATTCTTGAAAACCAAAAGGGGACCCATCTGGACTATTTTGAAGATTTTTTTGCATATAACATGCATTACACAGACCGTTGTCATGTTGTACTTAAAGCAGTTTACAGATGTGGAATGGAAGCAAAATAATAAGGACTAAAGCAACAGCTGCAGACGGGATGCTTTGCAAAAATAACTAAGTAATACTGATGGCGGAACAGAGCATTTAATAATTTAAATAAAAAATTAAAAAATTAAAAAAGGAAGAGATTTCAAAAAGATGCTTTCAGTGTTAAATAACTGCCAGAAGAAACGTTTTTACCCTTTTATGATATAAATAGCCTACGTCTAAAACCTAGATAATATTAATAGGCTACCAATGTTTTTTTTTTTTTTTAAAGTCTAGTCTAACTCACTGTGGAAATAAATTGAATATTATTTTTGAGGAGGATGTTCCCTTCCGAGGGAACTCGCACTGCGTCGTTGAAAACGACTCTTTGGGGAACGCTCCTTAGCGTGCGCCTCTGAATTATGAATGAAACTATTCCAATCTTGATTGGTGTTGCGTCATGACGTAACATGTGACGGCATAACCGGATGCATAAAAGTGACGCCGGTACACATACACATTAGCTTTCGCTCTTCAGCAAGCGCTCTATGTTGAAATTGTTTGTCTTATTTGGTGTTGTTTGTCTGATTTAAAAATATTATGGCCACCGAACAGTTCAAGAAGTGCGTGCACTCCTGCCCTCGTTTCATTACGGGTAGGGACACGCACGCTTTATGTGTGAACTGTTTGGGAGCACAGCACGCACAGGCAGCTCTCGAGGGATCTGCCTGTGAAAGTTGTGAAGCACTACCCATGAGAGTGCTGCGCTCCGGTTGGCGTGCTTCGATGAGCACGGTCAGGCTCGCGTTCCCCACGGTTTTGGTCCCGCGTCTGTTGAGGCAGCGGCGATTGAAATCATGGGGTTCGCAGCGGATTTTGCAGATGAGAATGAGACTGCTGCGGCACGTTCTCATTCTTCGTTTGAGGATCCCGAGCCTACTGTGAGTGGTGCAGAAGCCCGCGTCGCGCTTCTTCTGCCCATGATCAGGTCCCCTTGCTTGAGCTCACTGCTTCCGAGGAAGTGGATATGCTCAGCATCGATGCGGACGACCGTGAGCCAAGCACGCCAGTTTTTGGCCAAGCTTATGAGGAGCTGATTGAGGTTGTGACGCGTGCCGTGGCCAGACTGAATATCAGCTGGCCACAAAATGAGCAGGGAACGCAAGTTGAAAGCAATTAGGCGTGCGTTTCCTGCGGCACAGATCACAAACTCAGCGCCGGGGTTTGCCGTTTTCCCCGATCTCCACAAAGATATCTAAAACGAGATCGTGGGGTAAACCGCATTCGATCCCGTATCTCCAGCCCCAGTGTTTGATTACAGATGATGTTTTGGGGGCACGGTATATGGGCTAAAACCCCGGCGCTGCCTAGTAAGCCCTGCAGAGATACATCTGCTTTAATAAGTAGGGCTTACATGGCCGCACACAATCGGTGTTGGTTTCCGCCGTCTCTGACGCTCGGGCACATCAATTTCCAGCGAACGCACAGCGAACGTTCGTGTCAAAAAAAAAAATAAATAAATAAAAAAATAAAATAAAAAACAACAAGCATCAATTGTGGTCACAAGAACCGTATCGACTAAATCCTGCCGGTTTCCCGCTTCAGGAAGTCGGGAACAGTGCTCGAAAAACACCCGAGACCAGCCTCGAGAGGCTGGTTCCCTTAGTTGAAGCTTCAGGAAAGAGGTCCTACCGAGGTGGTAGAACCTCGGAGGGCTGTCCCCCCCCGCTGCAGAGCAACCGAGGTTGCTCTCGCAGCGGAGTCCTCAGGAAATCGGTGTCGGTTCCCGCCGTCTCTGACGCTTCGGGCCACATCAATTTCCAGCCAAAAAATAAAAAACACACATCAATTGTGGTCACAAGGACTGTATCGACTAAATCCTGCCGGTATCTCGCTTCAGGAAGTCGAGAACAGTGCTCGAAAAACACCCGAGACCAGCCTCGAGAGGCTGGTTCCCGTAGTAGATTTTGTAGAGGCATGGAATCATCTTCCCAACATATCTGCTTGGGTCCTGCATATAATAAAATCAGGGTACAAACTGCAGTTCGGGCAAATTCTCTGGGGTGGTGCAGACTACAGTGGTTCCGGAGCAGGCTCAGGTGATGGAACAAGAAGTGCAATCTCTGCTGCTGAAGGAGGCCATAGAATGTGTTCCTCATTCAGACAGGGAGTCCGGTCTTTACAGCCGGTACTTTATAGTTCCAAAAAAAAAAAAAAAAAAAAAAAGGATGGGGGGTTGAGGCCGATTTTAGATCTCAGAGTTTTGAACCGGCCTTTGAGGAGGTTCAGGTTCAAAATTCTTACCATTCCTGTCATCGTGAGTCAGATCAGATCCGAGGACTGGTTTGTCACGATAGATCTAAAAGACGCCTATTTTCATGTACCCATCCTTCCATGTCACAGGAGGTTCCTGAGGTTCGCTTCGGGGCTGAAGCTTACCAATATCGGGTTCTTCCGTTCGGCCTAGCACTCTCTCCCCGCACATTCACCAAATGTATGGATGCAGCTCCTGCTCCTCTGAGACTTCAGGGCATCCGCATACTGAATTTTATCGATGACTGGCTCATTCTGGCCCAGTCTCGAGAAATGGCGGTTCGGCATCGAGATGTCGTCCTTGGCCATATTCAAAGTTTGGGGTTGAGACTCAACACAAAAGAGTGTGTTACAACCATCCCAGTGCACAACGTTTCTGGGTGTTGTGTGGGACTCGGTTACGATGCAGGCACGCATGTCTGTCCGGGTTAAAACTAGGCCAGGCCATCACTGTAAAGCAGTTTCAAAGACTGCTGGGCCTCATGGCAGCGGCATCCAACTTGATACCTTTGGGCCTTCTACACATGAGGCCCCTCCAGTGGTGGCTGAAAGCCAAGGTGTTTTCCCCAAGGGGAATCCATTTCAGTATAATCAGAGTAACGCCGCAGATGCCTTCGTTCTCTGCTAATATGGAAGAAACCTTGGTTCCTGTCCCTAGAGCCAGTGTTGGGAGCGTCATGTCGCGGAAAACCGCTTCGACAGACGCCTCCCTCACTGGCTGGGGCGCGGTCATGGACGGCCGCTTTGCCAGGGGTCTGTGGCAGGACCATCATCATTCTTGGCACATAAACTGTCTAGAGATGTTGGCTGTGTTCAGGGCTCTGAGGAGCTTCCTTCCAGACATCAAAGGTTACCATGTCCTAGTACGTTCGGACAATACATCAGTGGTAGCTTATCTGAACCGACAAGGAGGACTCAGATCGCGCCTCTGTGCAGACTGGCGCATCAGATAATTCTTTGGTCCCAAGGGAAAATACTGTCTATCAGAGCATGTATATTCCGGGGGTTCAGAATCAGGGAGCAGACATCCTGTCGAGGCAGGGGCTGAGGCCCGGGGAATGGAGACTTCATCCAGAGGTGGTGAAGTTGATATGGGACAAATTTGGACCATCAGAAGTGGATCTATTCGCGTCTCAAGAGACGTCCCACTGTCCACTTTGGTTCTCCCTCTCACATCCAGCCCCACTGGGGTTGGACGCCATGGTACAGGCTTGGCCGAGGCTTCGCCTGTACGCATTTCCCCCGATCGCTCTGCTCCCAGGAGTCCTGGAAAGGGTCCGCCAAGAGGGCATCAGTCTACTTCTGGTTGCCCCCATGTGGCCGGCCCGAGTATGGTTCTCAGACATAATTTCACTCCTGATAGCTCTGCCATGGCAGATTCCTCTGAGGAGGGATCTGTTGTCTCAGGCGGGGGGCACAGTCTTCCACCCTCGTCCAGAGCTGTGGAAACTGTGGGTCTGGCCCCTGAGGGGGTTCAGTACCTAAATGCTGGTCTATCAGCGGGGGTGGTTGAAACCATACTTAGCTCTAGGGCTCTGTCTACTAGGAGATTATATGGCCTCAAGTGGAATGTGTTCTCCACTTGGTGTAGAGAACATGAATTAGATCCAGTTAACTGCCCGGTGGCTTCAGTTCTGGAGTTTCTTCAAGATCGTTTCTCTGTGGTCTCTCCCCTTCCACACTTAAGGTGTACGTGGCTGCCATTTCGGCGTTCCATGCACCACTGAGTGATGGGCCTCTGGGGAGGCACCAGCTGGTCATTCGTTTTCTCCGTGGTACATGGAGGATGAGACTGACAACCAGGTCCAGGGTTCCTGCCTGGGACCTGGCGGTGGTTCTCGAAGGGTTATCCCTGGCCCCCTTCGAACCCCTTCAGTTGGCTTCGCCCAAGGACCTGACGTTCAAGATGGCTTTTCTCTTAGCTATTACCTCTCTAAAGAGGGTGGGTGATCTTCAAGCCCTGGCAGTGACGCCAGCTTGCTTGGAGTTTGCCCCTGGCGGAGTTAAAGCCATTTTACACCCGAGACCTGGCTATGTGCCTAAGGTGCCGTCTAACACGGCACGGTCTACGGTCCTGCAGGCTTTTTATCCTCCACCTCATGTGTCGGCAGAAGAAGAGAGGCTCCATTTGCTCTGCCCTGTCAGAGCTTTGAGTGTTTACCTCGAGAGGTCCTCTTCTTGGAGGAGGTCGGACCAACTTTTAGTGTGTTTTGGGTCACCTAAGAAGGGGCTCCCTGCCTCGAAACAAACCATTAGTAATTGGATTGTTCAGGCTATTATCTCGGCCTACAAGGTGCGCAATTTACCTTCAACTTTGGCCATGAGGGCTCATTCAACTAGAGGCATGGCGTCCTCTAGGGCTCTCTTATCGGGAGTACCCCTCCAGGAGATCTGTGAGGCAGCCGGTTGGGCTACCCCGCACACTTTCATCAGGTTTTACAGTCTGCACCTCCCTAGTACGCCTGGCGCACGTGTGCTCTCGTCCTAGCTGAGTGCCTGAGTTCAGTTTCACCCTAGGGCAGGCCTTTTTTTTCGGTGCGTGGCCTAGTGGGCATTCGTTCCCCAAAGAGTCGTTTTCAACGACGCAGTGCGAAGTTCCCTCGGAAGGGAACGTCTCGGGTTATGACTATAACCCTTGTTCCCTGAGAAGGGAACGAGACACTGCGTCATCCTGCCACGCCCCTCAAGGCCTGAGAGCGGCTTGCTTCATCGCTAGGCTAATGTGTATGTGTACCGGCGTCACTTTTATGCATCCGGTTATGCCGTCACATGTTACGTCATGACGCAACACCAATCAAGATTGGAATAGTTTCATTCATAATTCAGAGGCGCACGCTAAGGAGCGTTCCCCAAAGAGTCGTTTTCAACGACGCAGTGTCTCGTTCCCTTCTCAGGGAACAAGGGTTATAGTCATAACCCGAGACGTTTTGGCTGTTCAATTTGCATCATATCTTGTAAAACAAAATCTAAACATTTAATTTACTAATCTGTCTCTTGTAGTACTGACTGTCACTACGGCAATAAAGAAATGTATTTGAAATTCTTATGACGATTACGACGTCAGGAAGACAATGAATTCGAATACATGCAATGGAACACAGAACACTGTATAGCTGCATCTGCTGCTTAAAGTTTCTATTTAGAATGGAACGGTGTTCTTTTTTGCTTCAAGTACAAATGTGCTCTGCACATTTCAGTGCGAGCCCCATACCCTTAACGGGCCATGAAACACTACAACACATTTTTTTTTAGGTTTGCATTCGCTATTTTTAATTTAAAGTGGAAAAGGTTTCATTTAAGGATTTTTCAGGCTATTTTCATCTTCCAGGTTTGAAATGAACATCGAGTCAACGTCACAGGTCATGATGTACATGGTTTAGCTTTCCATTGAATTTCAGTGCCTCTACGTCATGGGTGTTCTCTATATTATTCATGAGAAGGCGCAGCCTTTAGCCTTTCAAAAGCAAGTGCCGCTTGTTTGTCTGTGTGCCATTGCCATACATATGACCAGTGCTTCAAACTCTCAAACACCTCAGTTGAGAGAGTTGTTAGTACCATGATGCAAGTCCCCCCACGCTGCTGACAGAGGGACAGGACAGGTTGTCAGTCAAAGACAACACCTTTTAAATGTTCACGCAGCACGCATTTATTAACACAAGTGTTTTGAGACGTGGTTTACATTGATTGTCCCAGACACAAACGCTGTCCGTCCATCCGATCTAAGGACTTATACTGTATTTGTGAATCAATGTCTTGGAATAAGTCTCAAAACTTATTAAAGTGTGAAAAACATTAACACATTTTCAATACAGAGCACATGGTTTGGCATTTATTTGCATATTAAATTACAGATAATTACAGAAATTACTAGTATGAGAAATGTATCATGAGCTTACAAAACAGTGTATAATTCATTTACATTTACATTTATTCATTTGGCAGACGCTTTTATCCAAAGTGACATACAAAAGAGGAAAACATAAGATAATCATCTTAAGGAGACAGTGGTACGAAAAGTGCCATACTACAAAGTTTCACTAGCACTATCAGAATAGTATTCAAAACATTATATTGCAACAAGAATTAATTTTTTTTGTTACGAGAAATTGTGAGAATCTTTGATGCTGTTAATTGCATTAGTCAAATAAAGCTGAGCTTGAGTAACTAGATCAGACAGTTGTTGTATTCACTCCCACTTCTCCTTCACTCCGCTACTGATCACACCACTTGGGCTGCATCTTTTGACAATTTGGCGAGACCTCAACTGTGCTGAAACAGATGGTGCTGTCACCATTTACTAAAGCGTATTGTCATTGCTTTGTATAAATTCCTGCAACATGTAACATGTATAAACATATTCACCACTGCTTTGTGCATGAGCGCAAGGTATTTTAGAATCTGATTGAGAAAGTAGTCGGATGCAAACATTTACATGGCTTATACTTTTTTTTTTTTTTTTTTTAAAAAGGTCTACACCACCCCTTTCAATTTGAAGGAAATTTCATTAGAATCAAGCTCAGTCAGATAATTTTTTTCCAGATTGAGGTGTTTACATGAAGGCATTTCAATCCAATTGGAGTTATCAGTCAGATATGGACTATTTGGTTGCATGCAAATGTATAGATGTATACCTAATGTATCTACCTGTGCTTGCACCACAGTATGTTCAGTATCTTAAAGTTTGCTAACCGCCAATTTTTTATATCATTAATTTAAATTAGATTTACAAAAAAAAAAGTTTGCACACCCCTTGCACATTGGTAATGTTACAACAAAAAGTATCACCTTCAAGGCTCTTTCACATATTTCAAATTTTCAAATATTTACTGCAAATGAGATTTCGAACTGAAGCAATAATTTCTGTGGACCCGGGTGTAAAGTTGGAGGCAGGATGATGATAACATGATGAACCCAAAGCATTTTATTTACATGTGGAAATCCAAAACATGAAATAAAACAAACATTGACCAGAACTTGACAAGACTGCCATAACCATAAAACAAATAAACCATGAACTTGAATATGAAAAAACATTACCAACATTAACCAATAAAACCAATAAAAAAATTATCAACTAACAATACCTGACAAAGAACAAAGGCAAACAAGATGGTCACATGCCACAACCAGGAAATCACATGATATAACTGGAACCAGGAAGAGACAATATAACTTCAAAATAAGACATGAAAACAAAACATAAACAAAAGCACATAAACTTGACAGATTCCTTCTCTTCTCTCCTCTCCTGCTGCCCAACAACAAACACCGACAAGCAAGTTTGATAGAGAGCTTGCCTTTGGTGAACCAGATGGTGCTGGAGGCCACGGGGGCCCAGAGGGCTCTGGAGGCCAGGCGAACAGGGTAGAGTCAGGCGACCAGGGCGAATCCAGCGATACGGTCGTGGGCTGTGGAGCGTGGTCTTGCGAGACGGACGTGGACTATAGAGCGTAGTCTGGCGAGACGGATAAGACAATGTGGCATGGCGAGGCAGAATGGCATTCTAGACTCAGGGAGCGAAGCCACTGGAGACTCAGGGGTGGAGCCACAGGAGGCGGAGACCCAAGGGGTGAGGCCGCAGGGGGTGGAGACCCAGAGGGTGGAGCAGCTGGGTGCAGAGGCTCTGAGGTTAGGGCAGCTAGAGACCGTGAAAACAGAACAATTTGGGGGGTTCAGGTCAAGGTGGCCAGTTCTCTCTCTCTGCATGCTGTGCAGTCCACGCCCCTGGGTGCTTCGACAGCGCTTTCATTGCCTAAAAGAGTTTTCCACTCATAAAAGAGCAATACACAGCAGGCGTTGAATGTCCTTTTCAGGACACGTCTTTTTCAAGATGCCCTTCCGCCTCTGTGTAGTTCCTGGATGCAGTTGATATCTCTCCAAGACCGATGACCCCAGACGCTGCCTCGTGTGCCTGGGCAGTGATCACACTGAGGCGGAGTTCGTGGATGGTTAATTTACTCACTGCAAGAACATGACCATGGCAGCATTGCAGTCGCGGCTCTCCTTTCTCAAGGTGAATGCCAATTCAGCTGCCCCCATTCAGACTCGTACTTCCACGTCTCCATCTTGCCTCGACACCGACCCTTTCTACAGGTCCCATTCGATGGCCAGGTGTATCAGTACAGTGTTCAGGTGCCTCGCTCTCTTTGAGCCCAGCACAGTGTTTCCTCTAAAACAGTTCCAGAGGCTCCAGGGGCATATGGCATCCTCAGCTGCGGTTGTATCGCTCGGGTTGATGCATATGAGGCTCAGGTCACTGCACGCCCCTCACATCCCTGGCAACCATAACACGACGGCGGAGGCGCTGTCGCGACAGGTTTCGCCTACTGGAGAGTGGAGGCTCCACCCCCAGGTGGTCCAGCTGATTTGGGACCGATTCGGCACGGCACAGATAGAGCTCTTTGCCTCCCAGGACAACTCCCACTGCCCGCTCTGGTACTCCCTGACAGAAGCTCCTCTTGTGACAGATGCGCTGGCACACAGCTGGCCCAGGGGGCTGCGCTTGTATGCATTTCCCCCAGTGAGCCTCCTTGCACTGGTGCTGTGAAAGATCAGGGAATTGTTCATGAATTGGTGTTCTTCCCGAGCTGAAGACCCACAGAGATGGGCAGTTCAGTCAGTGCTTTCATTCCTGCAGGAGAGGCTGTCCCCTTCCGCCTTGAAGGTGTATGTTGCTGCTATCGTGGTCCACCATGACGGAGTAAGTCCCTGGGTAAGCATGACTTGATTATCAGGTTCCTTAGAGGTGCTCGGAGACTGAACCCTCCCTGGCCAAGCCTGTTCCCCTCCTGGGATCTCTCAGTGGTCCTCACGGTCCTTCAGTGACCCCCCTTCGAGCCACTTGATTCAGTTTAGCTCAAGGTCCTCTCCCTGAAGATGGCCCTCCTGATCGCGTTAGCCTCCATCAAGAGGGTTGGGGACACCTGCCTGGAGTTTGGTTCGGCACATTCTCACATTATCCTGAGGCCACAACCGGGCTACATGCCCAAGGTTCCTACGACCCTCTGCAGGGACCAGGTCGTGAACCTGCAAGCGCTGCCATGGGAGGAGGCTGACCCAGCCCTTTCGTTGCTGCGACATCAAAGGTGCAGGAAGATCAGACACTAATCTTTCACCCAAGGCTGGAAGGCCGTGGTGGGATCCCTGGTTGTTTGTGCCATGGCGGATGGTGTAGACAGTAGCAAGGTTCATGTCCCTAGGCTTATGCAGCAGGTGTCTTGGCAGTAACACCTGTCATCCTGAAGTCAGTTCGTTTGGGACAGTTGTTTGTTTGTGGTTGCAGAAAGTAGTTATGGGAGTTGTGTGGTATAAAGGGAATTTTAGACTGACCTAGTACTGGTGGCAATAGGGCCGCAGGGGTTTGTTCATCCTCTGTTCTGTGCCCAGTCACCGGGCGTCTGAGGTCTGCAGTGACACTCTGCTCTGGCGGCTGTGCTGACTTGAACTTGCCCGAGTTGTGTTGGTCACGAAGTCAGAAGGCTGTTCTTCCCAGTGCTCCTCAGGTGAGTTCTGTTCAAGGAGCTCTTTTGCTAGTGTCAGCAGGTCCTGTAACACAGAAGTAGGCGTGTCCTGCTGTCTCTCTGCAGCCTCTAGCACGCAGCAGCCTGATATCGGCAAAAGCCTCCGTTTGGCACCTGTGTGAAGGGTGTGGATGCGGATGCTGTGGTAGACGGCTGTGGGACGTCCTGTGGGGTTTGCAGGTTGCGGGTGTTATTTTCCATGGCTCCTCTCAGCGGTTGGTCTGGTACCTGGGTCTGTTGCCATGGTGACAGTTCTGCCCTCTGCTGGCTAGGAGCTTTTTGTTGAAGGGTATTGCATTGTGGCAATGCGGGGTGCCTTCTGATGCCAGCTTTGGATTCTGGGTTTTGCAGTTCAGAATCACTGGGTTCTTAAATAACCTTTTTGTTAAAGGCCTTCTGTGTCAGGTCATGCAGTTGTTGGATAGACATCTTGTGGGGGCAGGCCCTAATGCTTAAATGGTGACTTACAATAGGATGGAGGTTTCGGAGGAAAAGGCTCTTGAAGCTGGTTTCCTCTTCCATCCCAGGTTGGTTGCGAGTTCCGAAATAAGCTCATCTGAGTCTGTGGTAATAAACATAGGGAGTTTCATGCCGGCCCTGTTTGGTGTCTAGGGCAGTGCTCAGTCCGTTTTCAGACTCTGGGTCTGAGAATTCCTCAATGATGGCTTGTTTCAGCTGCTGGTAGTCTGATTGGATGTTTCCTGGCTGCTAAGCCAGAAAGCATTGCAACTCTGTCCTGGAAGTGATCCAGAGCAGATAGAGTGTATCTGCGTGGTTCACACTGGCCAAAGACTGCAGGTGAATGTCAATGTCTTGCAGGTAAACGTGGACGTCCAGATCTGTTGAGAACATAGGGATGTTTCTAGCTATTCGGTTGAGGTCTTTGAGCATTACTACACGTGTCGTTTCAGGGTTTGTCTGAATTAATCCATTTCCTTCTGCGGCTACAGAGGCTTTCAGGAAACTGGCTGGTGTAGTGTTAAGCAGAGGACTATGGCTCCTCCCCCCTTTGTGCAGGGCTGGGGGAGTTTGCACTGCTGATGTAAAGTTCAGCAGGGTACCTTTTCCTTTTGGGGTCCATTTACAGTTGGTAGGACTGTTTAAGTTCTTTTTGGACCATGTTAATCTCCTTGTTGATGCTGCTGAATTGCAGAGTCAAGGTTTGGACTTCAACTCTGGCTGCACACACGGCCTTCAAGGGCTTTAGCTTTAGCGTCTCTCTCTTTAAGTTCCACATAGGCTGTTTTTAACAGTGTCCTTGTGTGAAACAGTTCTCTTTCCAACTCCTGTCTGGTGGCTGTCTCCAGCTGCTCTCGGTGTTCATCAGCTGTCAGAGCCTCCTGAAGGCTGGTGATCTCCTTCTGTTGCTCCACTCTGTTAGGGTCCTTGCGTCTGTGCTGTTCCTTCTCTGAGTGGGGATTTGGATCCCTGTGAAACTCTGTGACTTGCAACTTTAGTTAATTTACCTCCTGTCTGAGGTCTGTGAGAGTGTGGACCAAGGAGAGAATGGTGCTGGTCAGCTTTTGCGGCTCAGGCTGGGTGTCAGGTGTCCACTTGTGTTGCCATCTCACTGTTCCTTTCTCTGCCGTTGCAGGTCGTTCGTTGCTTTGGGCTGAAAGATGTCCATTACACTGCTCTGCTGGGTCTTCGGTGGGTCCTGGTGTGTGGCAGGGCTGGATGTCTGAGGCATGCTGTCACACTTGTGGGAACACGAGAGAGAAATGGCAAAGGCAAATGCAAGTTCGTTTAAAGGTGGTAAGCTATCGGTGTGGGGGAAATGGCTATGTTGGCCGTGTAAGGTGTGGATAGCGGATGTGGGGCAGCTAGTAAGGCAGGGTGCTAAAAATGTATGTTGGTGAACACAAATAAAAGGTTGGATTATCTTGGTTGACGGGACGTAAGCGGGGGT
This sequence comes from Xyrauchen texanus, assembly GCF_025860055.1. Taxonomy (NCBI): domain Eukaryota; kingdom Metazoa; phylum Chordata; class Actinopteri; order Cypriniformes; family Catostomidae; genus Xyrauchen; species Xyrauchen texanus. The sequence goes on along the minus strand of NC_068286.1, from coordinate 34,993,945 downwards.
CAGCTAATGACTGGGGCTACATGTGTCGTCAAACTATTACTCAAAATAATTATGATTCTCAGAGGTTTGGTCACAATGAGGATAACAAATAAAACAAAACTGAAATAAAACAATAAGATTAAATCAGAAAGAGAAAGGAGGATTTTTCCTTATTCAGTTTAGGCAAGGAGATATGGCTAAACAGGTGTCACTGGTTTGAGTGATGCTGCAGGAGACTCATAAATCCTAGAGGGGCTGTTAGCTAAGCTAGCAGGGACACACCCAACACCTCAAGGTCAATAAATATAAACAATAGGGAATGTTTCTTGTTTTCTGTGGAAACAACAGTTGCTAGAACTACTGTAATCTTGTACAGAGAGGGAAGGTAGTGATGGTAAAATAACTAAAATAAGGTAAAAAAAAATGACATGTCCTTATAGCTCTAGGAAGCTAAAAGGAAAGGTAAATAAATTGATTTATTGAAATTTCAAATATAATTAACTTAAATTTAGCTGAATAGGGATGTTGAGGCTAAAACAAAGGTGTTAACTGAAATAAAAAAAATAGGGGAAGAATAAAATAAAACACAAATAAATCCAAAGGGCAAGGACCAACCGAACAGATAGAGCTCAAACAGAGGGTAAAACCATGAGTGAGGAGGGGTAGAGAGAGAGAGGGGAGTGGTTTAACACATTACACTCACATCGTATCTAAGTGTTAGTTGGATGCTAACGGTTGATGTAAAGGTTGATGCAGTTCCGTTTGTTTACATAAAGGTCTATGACGTGTTGTGCTGTTATCAGATTGAACCGGAAAAGCCTGCTTGCTAAAAGACCACTGCACGCTCACTACCCCACAAATGCAGCAGCATTTGAGCCGCTGTGAACTCAAGCACTGTCAGTTATGACTTTGTATGCAACTCTTTCACAAATCAAAACAGCACATTCACTTCACAGACAATGACGAATTACCAGTTAGCTAGGCTAGAATTAGAAGGGAATACAGAGCAGGCTTAACGACATACAAACATTCATTAACAAAACAACGATCGACAGTGACTGAACAAACAGGCAGGGTATAAATACAAGAAAGGACCAATGAACAAACAGAACTCAAAATAACATAAGGTGATGAACAGAAACCAATGGGAAACTAACGAGGACAGGTGAAAACAATGAACAATGAACACGAGGGCTAACAAGACTGTGGAGTTACAGACGGGTCAAAAGTGAAGACTATGGAGTAACAAAAGTGACACAAATGGAAAACAAAGGGGAAACAGTAAAACAAGACAAGGTCATACGTTACATTGCCCCCCCCCCCAAGGATCGGATCCCAGACGATCCAAAAAAGAAAAAACAAAACCCAAGACAAAAACCATAGAAAACAAAATGATGGCACCGGGGGCAGACAGACAGACCAGGGGGGGCACATGAGCAGGGAGGCAGTCCAAGGGGCACAGAGGGCAGGCAGGAAGTCCAAGGGGGGCAACGAGGGGAAGTTAAACAGTCCACGGGGGCACAAAGGGAAAAGAGACCGTACACGGGGCCAATTAGGCAGTCCCTGGGGGCACAGAGGGGCAAGTTCAGGGGGCCTGGGAGGTGGCCATCAGACAGGGACGGGTCCAGGAGGCCTGGGAGGCAGCCTCAGGATAGGGACAGGTCCAGGCCCAGGAGGCCTGGGAGGCGGCCTCAAGACGGGGACAGGTCTAGGAGGCCTGGGAGGCGGCCTCAAGACGGGGACAGGTCTAGGAGGCCTGGGAGGCGGCCTCAAGACGGGGACAGGTCTAGGAGGCCTGGGAGGCTCTGGAGTCCCTGGGGGCAGAGCCGTAGGAGGCTCAGGAGGCGGGGCCATAGGAGGCTCAGGAGGCAGAGCCCTAGAAAGCTCTGGAGTCTCTGGGAGTAGAGCCGTAGGAGGCGGAGCCGAGAAAGGCCTAGGAGGCGGAGCCGAGGGAGGCTCGGGAGGTGGAGCCGTAGGAGGCTCGGGAGGCGGAGCTCTAGAAGGTTCTGGAATCTCTGGGGGCAGAGCTATAGGAGGCTCTGGAGACGGAGCCATAGGAGGCTCGGGGAGTAGAGCCGTAGGAGGCGGAGCCGAGGAAGGCCTAGGAGGCGGAGCCGAGGAAGGCTCGGGAGGCTCTGGAGTCTCTGGAGGCAGAGCTGTAGGAGGCTCGGGAGGCGGAGCCGTAGGAGGCTCAGGAGGCTCTGGAGGCAGAGCTGTAGGAGGCTCGGGAGGCGGAGCCGTAGGAGGCTCAGGAGGCTCTGGAGGCAGAGCCGTAGGAGGCTCGAGGGGCGGAGCCCTGGAAGACTTGAGAGACTTGAGGGGTGGAGCCCTGGGAGGTTCGGGAGGAGGAGCCCTGGAAGACTCGAGAGACTTGGGAGACGGAGCCCTGGGAGGCTCGAGAGACTTGGGAGGTGGAACCCTGGGAGGCTCGGGGGAAGGGGCTCTGGAAAGCTCGGGAGGCGGAGCTCTGGAAAGCTCGGGGGCGGAGCTCTGGAAAGCTCGGAAGGTGGAGCTCTGGGAAGCTCGGAAGGTGGAGCTCTGGAAAGCTCCGGAGGCTCGGAAGGCAGAGCTGAGGGAGGCTCTGACTCTTGGACGGGCACGACCACTGGCGCTGGCCTTTGGACGGTCACGGCTACTGGCACTGGCTCTTGGACGGTCACGGCTACTGGCACTGGCTCTTGGACGGTCACGGCTACTGGCACTGGCTCTTGGACGGTCACGGCTACTGGCACTGGCTCTTGGACGGTCGAGGCTTCAGGCACTGGCTCAGGGACGGTCGAGGCTACGGGCGCTGGCTCAGGGACGGTCGAGGCTATGGGCGCTGGCTCAGGGACGGTCGAGGCTACGGGCACTGGCTCGGGGACGGTCGAGGCTACAGGCGCTGGCTCGGGGACGGTCGAGGCTACAGGCACTGGTTCATTGATGACTGAGGCTGTAGGCACTGGCTCTGGTTCACAGACCTGGGCAGGCGTGGGCTGGGAGGCGGAAGCTCGTCTTCTCCTCCTCCTCCGGGCAGACGAGGTTGACTGTGTGGGTTCTGTGGAAGTGGCTGGCGTGGGGGTTTGTTCGCTGACATCTGTCTATGTGGAGCTGGTGTGACTGGGAGCGCCAGGGATGGCTGAAGGGTCTCCCCTGTGGGTGGTGAGGTAAAGTCCTCCTCAGCAACGCCCACAGTGAGTGGCGAGCCGCACACCAGTAACGTCTCCTCAAGGAAGTCGCCGAGAGTCCAGCCTTGCGTGTCCTGTGGCAACCGCTCCTTCAAGGAAGTGTTCAAATTGCCCCTGAAGAAGGCCACCAGGGCTGAGTCCGGGAAGTTCGAGACACTCGCCAGCTCAAGGAAGACGCCAACGTGTTCCTCAATCGGACGGTCCTCTTGTCTGAGGTTGAGCAGAAGGAAGTTAGCCCGTAGAACTGCTGGATCCATTTATGCGGTCGATCGTTCTGTAACGGATGAGGACGAGGGCAGACAAAGGAGACAAGGTTGAGGATCCAAACGCAGTAACTTTATTAAATAAACAAACACAAAGGAAAACCCACAACGGGGAAATAAACAGAAATAGAGAACTCGGGAATGGAATACAGAACAGGCTTAACGACATACAAACATTCACTAACAAAACAACGATCGACAGTGACTGAACATACAGGCAGGGTATAAATACAAGAAAGGACCAATGAACAAACAGAACTCAAAATAACATAATAAGGTGATGAACAGAAACCAATGGGAAACTAACGAGGACAGGTGAAAACAATGAACAATGAACACGAGGGCTAACAAGACTGTGGAGTTACAGACGGGTCAAAAGTGAAGACTATGGAGTAACAAAAGTGACACAAATGGAAAACAAAGGGGAAACAGTAAAACAAGACAAGGTCATACGTTACAGATATACAGTAGCCCTTGTGATAACTATCATGTGTGACAACTAACCTCTGTCTTCCCTGTAAGCTTTTGGGTATTCCAAACAGTTGTCAGTCAAGTGTTGATATTATTGGTTGGATTGAAATATGTGAGCTCTCCACAAAATACTGGAGTGCTTTTTTTCACAGTTGGTGTAAAAAGCCTATTCATCTGAGATTTTTTTGCTTTTTCATTACATTCTTATTTGAACAGGCCTTAAATAACGGTCAGTCAAGATTCCATGTATTATTGAGATTGTACCTTTGTTAACAGCTGCAGGTCTGCCTTTGTTTTAGCTACTGTTTCATAAAACAGTCATAACTTTAGATAATGCCCATATTTGGTCATTATGGTCTAGCAGCCATCGCATGATCAAAGACTGCCTGGCGTAGGATTAGATGTTTAAATGTGTAGCTTTTCAAAGTGCTGGGCCATGGTAACTGTGTGTGGGACTGAACACTCCTTTTGATTCACTTCCATATTCTGTTTGTTCCGGCAGGATTGCATTTATCACTTTCTGTTACCAAATTGTATGTCAGTACATGTTTTATTTTGCTTCAGATCTCATTTTTATCAACAGTAGGAGCTTATGCTCTTAAAAATAAAGGTTCTAGTTGGAACAAAAAAGGGAAGGAAAAAACTTAAATAAGATCTCTTCAATGTCTCGTTGTTTCTCTTTTAAACATCGAGATTAATAGAAGAGAATTTACTTTTGCTTAAGTATTCTTTTCATATTTTTCCCAATGTCCACTAAAAACAATTTAACCTAAAATGTGCTTCATGTGGATACAGCTATATGAACTGCCTTGACTCAACTCAGAAGTATTATTTGACATCACTGAATCAAATTCGGTCCATTAGGTTAGACCTTCAGAATTAATTTAAAGGTAATAACAATTGTATCTCACATGTGTTTCCTCTATAATTTCTCACATGTGTTTCCTCTAAAATTTCTGAAGAGATCTCAACAAAGTCAGAAATTTCAATATGAACTCAAACATTTCTCATTGAATACTTAAAAATGATCAACTTATTTGAGTTATGCTATCCACATTATTTGCTGTCCATAAATTAGAGTATATACATAATGTGATTACTCTGTACACTTACTGTATGTCAACAGTTGTCAGATTTGTGTGTATTGTTCTTATTTCAATTTTAAGAGAAAGATCTAAGATAGTTAAGACATAAATAAAAGAAAACTGAGGACTCCTGAGCTCTGAAAGAGCAACTTTTGAGCAATAAATAATTCCCCTGCATGCAATAGGACAATATAAATTCCACAAATAACTTTTTATTCTCTTTTTCTCAAGAAAGCACTATATGGACAGGTGCTTTAAAGAGCTCTAAACCAAAACACTCATCAAAAACATTTACATAACAACTATTTTTTGGAATCCCCAAAGAACCATATAGACAACCCAAGAAGCCTATAAAGTGAAAAATGGTTCTTGATACCCAAGGTGCTGTAAACAACAATTAAAGAACCATTATTTTTAAGAATGTATCATCTGAAAGACTCTACACCACAGCCTTCCACCATTGTGCCCTTGAGCAAGACACTTGGCTGCTCCAGGCAGACTGTGGTTTGGCTGACCTTGCCCCTCATTCCCCTGCTCTGTCTGTCTCTGCATGCATGTCTGACAGAGATTCACAGAAATAGAACATTTCACGCAAATTTCGCTTATATGAAAAGCCATTACTGTATTTTTCCTCATCTTTTTCTCAAGTGTTTGCAAGTACATGTTCAACAAGAGTCATTTTCACTATTAATTAACTACCAGCTAAATCTATATGACAGGAGACAGTGTGTGGGAGCATGTTAGTGTCTACGTGTTTTAATTAATGATTATGCAGTCAATATTTGTGTAGTTCTAGTGCTTCATATGACTGATCTGGAGCACATGTACTGTATGCATTTGCAGCAAAGTTATTCTGTATTTTTATTCCACAATAGTTGGAATACATATAGTAGAATCTGTTAAGGCATGACAGGTTGTAAATGCATAAGTTGTAACAGTTTGAATGGAAATATACAGTTAAGAGACTCACTATACAGGAGGTTTTGTCCTCTAAATACTTTCAGAAGTGGAATCGAGAGAGCAATGGAGAGAGAGACTTCACAAAGTGCCTCGGGCAGGAATCTGATGTTTATTGACAAGTGGACATTTTACCAAGTAGCTTCAAAAGGTAAAATGTTCTTTTGAATTTAGAAAGAAGGTCAGATGACATTCTCAGTCCAGCAGCGATGCGTACTAGAGACCTTCAAGAAGGATAAAGAAAACATCTTAAATTTTGCAGTGCATATACGTCATACACATACTGTAGATGATATTGATTTGTCATTGACTATAGATTATACTGTATATATTTGTAGAGATGCACATATGCATTGGTCAAACATCGTATCGAGCATAGGAAGCAAAATTCTGCTCTTTCGTATATAGTCTGATTGTTTAAAAACAGCTAATGATCAGGGCTGATAATTTCCTGTCAAAAAGGTGTAGAAAAACACAATTAGCAACTGGTGCTGTGTGTAAAAGAAAAAGTCTCTTGTGCGGAATTACTTTGAATTGGGTGACATAATTGGGTGATTTGAAATGACAGCAAGTTGCAATTTGTAGGCTCTGTAATGCTAGAATTTCAAATGTTTAAACTACTGTTAACTTTTAACACAACTAATATGATTACTTACCTTAACGTTTGATAGGATGTGTTCTTTTGAATAAAAAAAAAAAGAAATTTAGAGTGTACTTAATGATCAGTGATTCGAAACAAGGTAGTATAAAAAAAAGCAGAACCACCAAACTATCGGTATTGGCAGATGTTCTTCTAAATAATTGGAAATCGGTATCGGCTCGCAAGTTTTGAATCAGTGCATCCTTATTTGTAAGTCTTGTTTGGAGTAAGCATGTGCCTTTGGGTAATTTTGTCTACTGGACAGAAAAATCTGCCAATTGTAATATGTGCCACGGACGTCTACGGACTGCTTTGGACTTTGCATCTAGTCACAAAGTTTTTTTTTAGTGGCATGAGGGCTGCATTTTTAAGATGTCAGGTCAAGTTAAAAATAGTTAAACTTTTATAAAATGCATATCAAATCCCCAGCGTTCTGTTCCATCCCATTGCGCTCTGTCTAGATATCTGAATCTGTCTACTAGCGTACTTGCACCCTTGTGCCCATCCTTAGTTTTTGTGCTAATTGCAGTTCTGTTTATACATCTTGTTGCAACAAATGGGATGAAGGCTGCATTTTTAAAACTTTGATTATAAAAGAGAGTGACATCCATAACCCCGAAATCGGCTAAAAAAGAAAGAAAGCTTTTCCTTTCCTTCTTCCATCCTACTTGTGGTGGGATTTCTGATGTGTTAGCTTGAAGCAGCTCATAAATGGGTTTCACTAACCTAGCAAAATCTTGAATGTAGCTTCGATAATAGCTCAGGAATCCTACAAGACGGCGAACTTCTCCCACGTTTTGAGGTATTTTGTCATGCAGTACCCTCACAGCCTCCTTTTGGTCCACTCCTACGCCATCAGCAGACACAAGACGACCCAGATACCGGACCTCTTGCTTAAACAGCTCACACTTAGCTGGACGTAGCTTGACTCTGTGCTGTCGAAGAGCTCTGAACAAAACTCGTTGTTTCGCCACATGCTCTTCAATGGATTTGGCAAAACACAGCACATCATCCAGGTAGGGCAGGCAACACTAATCACGGATGGAATCTAACATTTCTTCCATACTCTGCTGAAAAGTGGCTGGGAAATTTGATAAACCGAAGGGTATCATTACCCATTCAAATAGGCACCAAGGGGTCACAAATGCTGTCAAGTGCCTCGACCCTTCGGCCATAAACCCCAGGTGGTAAGCTTTACCCTGGTTAAGTATGGAGAACCAACGGAAACCACCTAAGGTGTTCATTAGATCCTGGATTCTTGGCAGAGGATGTATTGTTTTCTTGTTAAGCTGTCGTTAGTCAATACACAATCGTAGTGCACCATCTTTTTTTCGTACGCACACTACCGGAGCAGCACAGGGTGATCGGGATTTAATTATCCAACCCTTGGCAAGCAAGTCCTGGACATACTCCTTTACTTCTTTCAAGAGTGGCTTGGGTATAGATATGTAGGCCTTTTGCACAGGGATATCATCCTTTAAGTTCAGGGTCATCTGTAGACTGGAGATGTTCCCAATGTCGTTTTCATTATGGGCAAACACAGCCGACTCTTCATAAAGTAGCTGTCTCACAACTGCTTGATTGCTTGATTTCAAATTACTCAGATCTATGAGGGGATGCCACAGTGTGCCACTATCGTCCGGCTGCACTGGCTGAGATGAAGTAGTTTTCTGTGAGCCGCTTGGTTCAACTTGATCATTCTGGATAATCTTATTGCTATTTCCCCAAGTATAGCTCTTTTTGGAATGATCATGTCATGCTTAGTGTGATTTCCAACTGGGACTCTTATGTGTGTCTGCCCCCTTTTGTGAATCTGAATCAGTCCTTCTCCAAGGTCAAGATGTCCTAGGGGTGAGGCCTCATCACTTGGCTCAAACAGTACTGTAGAGTCGGAATTGTTGAAGTTAGGAGGTACCCTACATTTCACATTAGTGACCTGACCAGGCCGAATAGTGAAACTTTTTCGGTCCTACCCTCACCCGAGCTGTGTCTGTACATACTTTGTCTGTGCGAATGAAGCCAACTGACAAGTCAACAAGATCGTCTTTGGCATTTCCAGTGCTACTCATCAGGGAATGCAAGGTGGTAAGAATGCTTGCACTAACTTTTGGCCCTGTAATTAACTCTGTGATCACATTAAACCCCAACAGAGGCCTTTCCAATTGCAGCTGACTGACCAGATAGGGAACTTGAATGGAGTAGTGAGTCCCGTCATGTCCAGGTAAGCTTACTGTTGCTTCAACCCACCACGGTATGGGTAAGTCATTCTTTGGGCAGAATTACATCCCCAATGATGGCGAACACCTCCAGACCAGCACTGGGTCCCACCATTTCAGATAAGGGGTGAACATAATGTGTTGGTAGGTACTTTCCCCTCCAGTTTTGATCGATGACGCTAACCTGTGCTCCAGTGTCGAGAATCATGCTCACTTTATGGTCTCCAATTTCCCCATCCAGTAGACACTTCTTCCCAACAAACTGAACAGTCTTTTGTTCTGAGTTCTGAGGTTGCCTTGCATATGATTTCGTTGAAGTACTACCTCTGTGATTCCATGACCCAACATTAACTGTATAGTTATGACAGGGTGACACTAGATTGGGGACTGCAGTCTGTGGTGCGCTCTTTGGCCTGGTGTTGGGCGCTGACTTTTTTTGTCTGTTCAGGCAGCCAGCGGCCCTGTGACCCTCTTCGCCACACAAGAAACAGTGACTGCAGGTCTCTACTTTCCCTTGTTGGTACAGTTGGGACAACCTAGTCTTCTCCTCTTTTCAGGTGCCTTAGCCGTGCACTGACACTGCTGTTCTGTCATCTTGGTCTGCTGCAGTGAATTGACAACATTTGTCAGTGCTTCTACTTGGGTGATACGTTTGCAAATCTCATTATCAGCTTGTTCAGTAGTAGCAGCTGCTGCTTTAATTTTTGAAGCCTCTCCGATCTGAACACTACGAGCATGAGTGAATTTATGTCATGGCAGTGACTGCAGCCAACGCTGTCTTTCCTCCTCCTCACTTGAAACTTTTGCAAGCATGTCATCGGTTATATCTCCTGCAGCGACAAGTTGTTTAAACTCACAACGAATCTCACTGAACTTGGGCACCAGACCTTGGCAAACCGTATGGAGAAACACTTCTTGGATGGTCTTAGCATCATATCTTATGTCAGCTGTGCTGTGTTTGGAAGCGAACTGGATCTTTTGTTTAAGGCCAATGACGCGATAAAGAAATTGCTGTGGATTTTCATTTTCTCCTTGACGTGCACACATCAGATTTTGAAACAGCTCAGTGCTAATCTTATTACCTAAGTGAGACTGTAGCAGTCCTCTTAACTGTCAAATCCTCTTTTTCCATTAACATCTCCTTGAAATGACCAGGTTTAGTGATTTTCAGGACCCCTCTAATAATTTAACTATCACTAAAATGCTCTTGTAGGCCCTCTTCAATTTGTCGGCATAAGCTGTTAAAGCTGATCTCAGAAGTGGAGTCACCAATCTGACCTCCATGGACTTTGAACTCTCTCCGTGAGAGATATGGGAGTTCTCTCCTGAACACCTTGCGTAGGGACTCTTAGTTTGAATTTTTCGGCCAAGCTCATCGTAAATTTTAAACATTTGCTGGTATTCAGGGTCTATATTGTATGTGTGGGTGTGACTAGTAATTGTGTGTATGTCAGATGTTGTGCTATCAGAATAGACCTGTGCTTGAGCTGTACTAGTGACATGTGTTTTGTCTTTTTGTGCTTCTATGTGCTGGGACTGGGAGTAATTTGTGTTAATTTGTCTCTTAGATCAAGTAACACAGCCATTCCCTCATCTTCCCTTCCCAACAGGCTCTTACCACACAAAAACCCACTTACAAAATCAAAACATCCCTCTTCATCCCCCAGTTCTACTTGTGATTCTTCCCCCTCGTCGATTTGTTCAATGTTCTTAGTGATAAAGAAGAGTTCATCAGCAGACAGTTCACAGAGTGCTTTCCTGATTTCTCTCACCAGGCTTCTTCTCTAATTTGCCATCGTACTGACCTCCATACCATATTTACCAACAGTCAACCAACAGCATGGATTCTATTCAGGGATTCACAGCAAGCTGGTCTTCGGATTATTTCTGATAAGCTCCACTCCTCCAGCAGGTGGCGCTATCCCGTATGAGCCCCCAAGAACTGTAGCGGGTGCAAGATCTCCATATCAGCTGACAGTTAAGCATTCCCAGCAATCTGTGGAATGGTGAAATAAACACAGGACAACAATGTGCGTGTGATCCGCTCTGGTCTTGCTGGGTTATCTATTTTAGCAAAATGTTCACATTAGAACAAACACAAATGTCAAAAAGATAAATTGTCAAAACAAATTGTTTTTCTTTATGCAAATCTCCAATGTTTCAGTCTCTTTCTTGCAAATACACAGTGTTTTCATGAAGATCTGTCCATCAGCCAATCACTGTGTTACTCATTTGCATATTCAAAATGCTGTTCAGTATTACATGACTTTCAGAGATTTCACTCAGTTCAAATAAATAAATGATATCAAACACGTTTTCAAACATGAAGTTTCTGTGTGTTTTACCCATTCTAGACCACTCGCATGCATTTTTTAAGTGCAATTAAACATTCACCTTCAAACTTCAACACTTTAATTGGACATACATATCATCCAATCGCGGGTGAACATCGCGATTTCATTTCATGATTAACCATGCAAAATGTTATCAAAACGAATCAATTTCAAATACTTAATATGCACTAACAGGTATTCTTTCAACATCCATGCAGATTGACATATAAAACAATCGACTAATCTGTGGAATGGTGAAATAAACACAGAACAACAATGTTCTTGTGATCAGCTCTGGTCTTAATGGGTTATCACGAACAACGCTGCAGACCCATCGCAACACACTGCACTTCCATAGCACCCTTTACTGGTCTGGCAGAACCATTCCCTCAATGTATTCCCTCAATGTATTTTTACATACAGAAACAATATTAATTTCACCATATGTGACGAACCAACAATTGGGGCATCACACATACTACTGTTTGAAATGTTCATAATTGCATACTTTTTCAAATACTGTTTATTATTAGTAGGCAGCGTACAGTGTATACCATATTTTCTTCATGGAAAACCAAAACAATCTGACGAACACTGACAGCTGTTCAATGTCGGTTCGGTCTCACCATGTCAATTGCACAGGTTTTAATTAATACAGCATCCGTGAACGGCTTTTTTGCCTTTGCCAGGTTCCAAGCCACACGTAAGGACAGTGCAGTGGCATTCTTCTGTATGGATGTGGCTTTGTAAATAACAGTAACTGATTGCTTGTAAGCTGAGACCAATTGTGTTACCTTCTGTTTGCGGCTCTCAGAATGTTCTGGATAATTGCAGTTAAAATTGCTGTGCAATGCATTGAAATGGCATTTGATGTTATCAGCCTTACAGACCGCTACAGTCTGCGTGCATAACAAACATGTTGGCTTTGCATTGTGATGGTCAGGCAAAATAAAGCAAAATTGTTCAGTCCAATCACATTTGAATCGTCTATTTTCCATGTCCACTTTTCTTTTCACACTCGCCATGTTTACGCTGTCAGACTAAGCTGTCAGTGATGCTGCGTTTGAATTACCATGCCAGCGACATGCTACCCGGACATTACCATGACAACACTATTTGATAGCGCGGGCTAAAAAAATTTTATTTCACGGCCCGGATATGGCCAGCGGCCCACCTATTGAGGAACCCTGGTGTATACTATGCATTATGTAGTAATAATAAAAGTATTAAGCTAGTATTTTGTACCAAACATATTCACTGACATAGCATATGTATCATAAAATGAATTATGTAAGTTTTGTAGGCCAGTAGCATTTTAATGTTTTATGATTCTGCCTTATTCAATGACCATTGCAATAGACTATTTGAAAAGTTAGTAGTTATTAGAAAAGTTTGTAGTAATTAGTAGTAATGTAGCAGTTCATATGGGTATTCTAAAAATACATAAAATATGCATGCACTGCACATTAAAATATTAAATTATGTTGAAAATCTCTTCCTTTGCTGATGGTTTGGTTTTTTAAATAGGTGTTTAGGTTTTTATGTGCAGTTCAGTAAAATCAGTTTTCCAATACCCTAAAACATTTTGATTTAATGAAATATCATTCTGGTTATTACAGTTTAAGTCAGATGTTTGTATATACTTTTTTAACCACTCCACGGATGTCATATTAGCAAACTATAGTTTTGGAAAGTCGTTTAGGACATCAACTTTGTGCATGACACGAGTAATTTTTTTCCAGTACTTGTTTACAGACAGATTGCTTCACTGGTAATTGACTATATCAATTCTAGTGGGTCTGAAACTTTAAGGAAGTTGGAAAATTCCAGAAAATTATGCCAAGCCTTTAGCCAATTAGCTTCTGATAAGCTAATTGGCTAATTGGAATCAATTTGTGGTGTACCTGTGGACGTATTTTAAGGCCTAACTTCAGTGCCTCTGCTTCACATTATGGGAAAATCAAATGAAATCAGCCAAAAATTTTGGACCTCCACAAGTCTGGTTCATCCTCAGGGGCAATTTCCAAACACCTGAAGGTGCCATGTTCATCTGTACAAACAATAGTACGCAAGTATAAACACCATGGGTCCATGCAGCCATCATACAGCTCAGGAAGGAGACGCATTCTATCTCCTAGAGATGAATGTAGTTTGATGCAAAAAGTGCAAATCAATCCCAGAACAACAGCAAAGGACCTTGTGAAGATGCAGGAGGAAACAGGCAGAAAAGCATCCATATCCACTGTAAAACGAGTCCTATATTGACATAACCTGAAAGGCTGCTCAGCAAGGAAGAAGCCACCGCTCCAAAACCACCATAAGAAACCAAGACTACAGTTTGCAAGTGCACATGGGGACAAAGATCGTACTTTTTGGAGAAATGTCCTCTGGTCTAATGAAACAGAAATGTAACTGTTTGGCCATAATGACCATTGTTATGTTTGCAGGATAAAGGGTGAGGTTTGCAAGCCGAAGAACACCATCCCAACCATGAAGCATGGCGGTGGCACCGTCATGTCATGGGGGTGCTTTTATGCAGGAGGGATTGGTGCACTTCACAAAATAGATGCCATCATGAGGAAAGAAAATTATGTAGATATATTGAAGAAACATCTCAAGACATCAGCCAGGAAGTTAAAGCTTGGTCGCAAATGGGTCTTCCAAATGGACAATGGCCCTAAGCATACCTCCAAAGTTGTGGCAAAATGGATTAAGGAACAAAAAGTCAAGGTATTGAAGTGGCAATCACAAAGCCTGACCTCAGTCCGATAGAAAATTTGTGGGCAGAACTGAAAAAGCATGTGGGAGCAAGGAGGCCTATAAACCTGACTCCGTTACACCAGTTCTGTCTGGAGGAATGGGCCAATTTTCCAGAAACTTATTGTGAGAAGTTTTACAATTTAAATGCAATGCTACCAAATACTAACAAAGTGTATGTAAATTTCTGACCCACTGGGAATGTGATGAAATAATTAAATAATTAAATAAATAATTCTCTACTATTATTCTGACATTTCACATTCTTAAAATATAGTGGTCCTAACTGACCTTAGACAGGGGATATTTTCTATGATTAAATGTCAGATATTGTGAAAAAACTGTTGTGAGTTTAAATGTATTTGGTGTATGTAAACTTCTGACTTCAACTGTAATATGTGAAGTCGATTTTTTGTTTGTAGTGTCTGAGCAGCCTGGTCTCATTAATATATGTAGCTATTTGTACGTTAATATTTGTAACATTAAATGAACAAGATTTTACATTTGAATAGGCGATAAAACGTACAATATGGATGTTTGAAAGCATCTAAAATGTAAACATTTTTATAAATTTACAAATTATTCAGTAAAATAGCAAAATTCAGTTCAAAAGTAGTCCAAAGGGTGATGTGCTGCATCCGATGTGCTCCCGGACAGCATACAATATCATTGTGTGAGGTAGAGAGTACAGTTACAATTATTAATCATTGTAAATCTTCTATTGATGCACTCCAGAACGGCACTGTTATATCTCAATCAAACATGTACATTGCAGTATACGCACTGCAATGTACATAGTCACAAACCGTCAGAAAACACTTGAGAGCCAATAAGCATTCTACATCACTGCAATAATGCTTGACCAACATGGGTTGACGGTTATAGCGTGCGCGATGCCGCTGTGGCGGATGGAGATGGAAATCATTGAGTAAAAGGCTTGAATTTGGGTCTGTTCTTAGAAAGCAGTCTGAAGATTTAGATTATAGCCAAACATATGTATGGATTAATTTTGTTGTTGTTTTACGGTGGCATATTCTGAAAACTACTTTTGTGTCCAATGGCAATTATTTGTATTTTTTTTACGTTTAATAAATGATTAAAAGATTACAGCGTTTGCTTTTAACATTTTAAAGTGTAGTCTTGATTAAAGTGATATAATCCTTTAAAATGTTGTATAGGGCAGCAGAACTCAATGAAACCGTTAAAATTTTATATTATGTCAATTGCATTAAATAAATGTGATTCATTTAACTAATCTCATTGATTATAAATTAAATATATTTAACTGATTAATTCTATTAACTGTTCAATATTAATCAATTCAAACAGTACAGTACACGTAAACCTTTGTATGTTTCTATAGGTGTTAATACGTAAAATGATGACGTTTGCTAGAACCAGACTTTATGGAAGATTACATATGAGATCACATTGTGAGAGCGAGAGAGAGAGCTACAGAGGTGAGGTTCTCTTATGCAAGTCATAGGCTCAGTGTGCGTGGGAAGTGTGCAGTATAAACACTCACACACTAACAAAAAAATCATAGTTTGATGAGCAGGGGAGAGCTCTGTTCCATTTCAGAACAAGAAGATTCTTCATTTGTTAGCATTAGAGGTGCTATTTTGCCAGCATTCCTGCTGAGTTTGTTCTGTTAAAGGTAAACATTATAAATGTTCAGATATGAAAGAAAGTTTACCTGGAACTTACAGTTACTACATGGCTCTGCAGTATATGTGTGAAAAAAGACTTATCAAGTGAAATGTACATTGTTTATCACATAAGTCACTATGATATTCTGGGCTCAGTTGCAAGAAACCTCCAAAGTTTAGAAAACCCTAAGGGGCACTAAGGGATTTCTTAACATACAGGGTTACTTACAACCAGCTGCAGGCCTATATATGACTCCGGTCATTCTATTAATGTCTAAAGGATGTTTTTTGTGTGGTGGTTTTATTGCCTGTTTTATTGATGTAAATCTGATTGCTTGGAAAAGTAATAGAAAATCGAAAATCTCCTCGACAAGCTGTATGATTTCATGTCCGCCAAGTTTAATATTGGGGGTTACTAGGGATTTTGAAAAGGTTTTGTTTGGGGTTTTTTCTACAGTTATGTAGAAAAACTAGTTTGACTTTGTTAACCAACATGAATGTAAAACATGTAAATATATTAAGGTTATGAATCAGTATTGATTGTATGTACTGTACTGTAAGTGTATGACTCACACATAGAGTCAGTCCTACAGTCCTCACTCCTACAGTTGGACTGTTGGTTTGACATGATCTCTAGCAAACAAATACAGAGAGAAAGTGATATAAAGAAGGATAAGAGTCCTCTTTCCGGAACTCTTTGAACCTTTACACTAAGTATTATACCATTTGGATAGACAGTATTGCATAATAGCTCCTCCTTTTTGTTTTGGTTTGTGGCAGTTTGCTGCAACCTTTTTTCAGTCAGTTAATCAAAGCCTAAGAACACTATAGAATATTTTGCCAAACCTTGATAGAAGTCTATAGGGTCAAAAGCCAGCTGTGCCCCATAAATAAGACTTTTCTTTAACTGATTAAGCAACTCCTCCAGGCAATATGAAAAAAATAGAACAAGACACACTTAGACTAACTAAACTGTAAACTTCCATGGATGAGTGACTCAATATTGCACAGTTCATTAGTGACTGAACCATTTCAAAATTTTAATGGCTGACCACTGGCTTGCTCAATCGTCTGTCTTCTCATACGTGGGATCCTGAAACCACCCAAAATTATGTTGCTATTAAACACTTTTTAATGCAGGCAGATATAAGAACATGTACTTTTAGTTGTGTTGTTAGTAACTCTTTAGCTGCAGAGACCCACTAGAAAATACATTTGTGTTTATTATATTAATACTCCATCGATATAATCAGGGCTTTGTAACATGTATTTTTTAGTTATCACAAATGTATTGCATATGATAACACTACGTGAATTAATTAGCATTTTAATAGATTAGCGTAAAATTTAAACCTTGTTTTACAGTTGAATAGACATTGATATATACACCATTGTGAGGACAACATCAAAAACTGAAAACCACGTTATGTATGTATGACCTTAAATATTTAAAATAAATAATATTTTTAAATCCAACCTACTCTTTAAAAGAATAGTTCACCCAAAAATGAAAATTCTGTCATGATTTATTCACCCTCATGTTGTTCCAAACCTGTTTCTTTCATTTGTTATGCTAACAAATGTTATGACACAAATGGAGATGTTTTAAGAAATATTGTGGTCCATCTGTTCAATACAATGGATCGTGCCTCACACTAAAGCTTAAAAAGGTTCCAAAAGTATCATAAAAGTAGTCAATGCGATTTGTGTGTTATATTCCAAGTCTTCTGAAAACATACAGCATGAGAGAAGCTTGTTCACAGTGGCACACCTGTTCATGCGACAAAATGCTTTATTTTTAGTCCAAAATAATACAAGTTCTCACATGATCACTCTACTAGCTTCTTTGATAGGGCTCATGATCACTCAATGGACATCAAGTTTTTAAGTAAGTTGTACATACTGTACAAGGGTTAATGTTTTTGCAGCTGTCCTTGCATTTATGTTGTACTGTATGTATTACTGTTTATCCAAGCATTAAAAAATATCTGTGTGATAGAACTACACTTTACAGATCTGTGAATACTGATCTTTTTTTCTAACTAGCCTGATATAACAGCTGTGTGCTATTGAGTATAAACACAAGGTGTTACTAGATGTCACATTTACCAGGTCTTTTTTGTAGGAAGCCATTTATAAAAAGTGTTTGAAACAGTTTGTAGATGCTAGCATTAGCAATGATTGATAATTCTCAATTTAGGAGATGAGACTTGAATGTGATAATGTTACCAGAATTACATGTTTGCACTCTGTTTGAAAGAGAATTAAAAAAAAAAAATTCTTTAATATCTCAGTTAGTATAAGACAGCAGTGAGAGCAAATGGAGACTTTTGCTGCTTCTCAGACTTTTCTTCTTGGAAGCAATAAATAAATAAAAAAGGGTACATTTACTTAGAATGACCAGTGCCCAGTAAAAGCACATGTTATTTGCATGTGCTGTCTGCTCTGGTTTAGTGCCTGATTTACTAAAGGACTTCTAAAAAAAATCGGTGCTTCGCGCAATTTGCACAGGGCAATTCCGTTTTCGCAGACCGGTTCTGAGGGTGGATATTGCAAAGGATGCAGCAGACCACCACAATCTAATGGGACTGCACAGCATTAGCCCTGTGTGTTCCACAAACCTGAATCATCTCTTTAACATGCCGAAAATGAGCTTAATTTCATTGTGCCAGATTATAAAGCTCTACTCCATCATTTGATAATGTTTGGATGAATATAGAAATAAACATCTCTTTTAAATAAAATTCATTTTACTGCCTGGTTTTCTCAGGTGGTAATAGTGAATGAAAGGAATAGCCAATGAAAGGAAAGCCAATTACTTAATTTATATACGATGCAGCACTATTTCAGTGCTGATTTCACCTGATTAAACTAGATTGCAGGTGCAGGGCCGGCCCGTCCTACAGGCAAAACAGGCGATCGCCTGGGGCCCTTACGTGTCTAATGGGGCTTTGCGAACACATGCAAAGCATATGAACAAGTCATAGAATTTAAAACATTGATGACTTTTCATTTGAAACTCTCTTGGAAAATCCAAGTCTCACAGTCCAATGGTTTCTAGAGTGCTTACACGCTGGATAACATGCAATGCGCGTGAACCTGATCATTTAACATACAAATCACAATGATGGTAAAAACTAAAAACATCATATTACATATAAAATGAGCTCTGAATAATCACATAAAGACAAATAACTGAATGTGACAACAAATAAAATAACAGCAGTGTATCTAAAATTGGCAGGAAATAAAGCTAAGCACTACAAGTCAAGTCATTTTTATTCGTATAACGCTTTTCACAACATACATCATTTCAAAGCAGCTTCACAGGAAATCATGCATTAACAGAAAATTCAACTGTAATATCTATAAAGTGATCATTGTGTAGTTTGATTAAATATGATTGTAAAATCTGTATAATAATTAAATAATAACAATTTAGGACACCTGTGAGCAAGCTGAAGATGACTGTGGCAAGGAACACAAAACTCCATAAGATAAAAATAACCTTGGGAGAAACCAGGCTCACTGTGGGGGCCAGTGAATAAACAACATGAATATAATGCCAATATGAGTTATTTATGTGCAGTGCAAATCATGGTTTTAAATTTGTAAATTAAGTAAGTGTTAAGTTCCATTGTTTCAGCTGTGGCATATGAAATATCCCATGTCTTATAGTTAGAGTTGGAGTTGGAGTTGGCATCAGTTCATCCTCTGAAGTCAAAAGACTGAAGTAATGTCTGGCTGGCACTGGCTGTAGTTTGTCATCATCTTTCAGTAACATGTAGCAGTGGAGTCCGACACCAAGCAGGAATGGAGCTGGATCTGGCTGGCTCTGGATGGCTCTGGTAACCTCGGCATATAAATCCCATGGTTGAGACAAGACCAAATAAATTAATATTAGCGTTGATGCAATTCAATTTGTTTCAGTTATAGATCATGATGGATGATTCTGGTTCTGGCAGACCTAACTAAATCAGCTAATTGTGATTTGAAGAAAATATTAGGTGTATGCCTGGCTAAATAGATGAGTCTTTAGTCTAGACTTAAACTAAGTGAGTGTGTCTGCACCCTGAACAATGTTTGGGAGACTATTCCATAGTTTAGGAGCCAAGTGTGACAAGGATCTTCCTCCTTTTATGGATTTTGATATTCTTGGAATTATTAACAAGCCAGAATTTTGTGATTATTTATATATATATACTTGTGAATGTGAATATTAAAAGATAAGATCAACAGTTTGTTTTAAGCTGATTGACAGCAGTCCAGTTTTGTTGAAATATTTTTACATACAGAATCGATACCTATGTATTTTACATAGGAGGCCTTTTGACAGATAAAATACTGTTGGTTTAGGGGTGACCATTTTTATATTTTCCTTAAAGTGAGAATCTACTAACAACAAACAAAACAATTAACATAACAGTGAAGCATTAAATATCCGTTTGATTCATTTAAGGATAGGCTTTCCTTGCCATGATGACATCTCTGCTTAACTTTCACAAAATTAGAACAAAAAACTGTTTATTATGAGCCTTTATTATCAGGCTTATAACATGCTGATTAATGAAGCTAAATTATGATGGAAAAAACTTTTTAGTCTAAATGTGGCACGTTAACTTGTCCTGACACAAACATGGCTAGGCTGAACAAGCTGAATCACATATCAGACAGATGAAGGTAGTGTCACTTTACTTAATTTTAGTTTTCTGCAGTGTATTTAAGTGAAAGATGACAGTATCTGTAGTGCTGTCTCTGCTTCTGTTGTTAAAATAACTGCACCTGCAACTCGTACGTACAGTTCATTTAGCGGTATGCGGCGCCTCATGTCTATAGCCGGGAGAGAGGCAATGCGCGCAGAGCGGGAATAAAGTGAGTAGTGCTGAACGTGCTTTATTTTATACATTTTATTTATTTATTTATTTCCGAGGGCGAATACACGAATAATAATCACATAGCCAGGTGTCAGATAACTAGAACAAAGCTTCAGATTTAATTGTCCTTCAGTCTGGATTCGTACCGGAGTCCGCCAATTGAGTACCCCTGAGCTAGTCCATTCAAAGCTATGTATGTAGGTATAAAAAATTTAACAGGTAGCCAATGTAACAATAATATAATGGGTCTAATGTAACCATCTCCAAAAAAAAAAACTTCTAAGGAGGCAAACTACACGATAATTTTATGGGAGGGTCCCACTGACCAGATTTGCAATCAACCCTTGTGTTATAACTCAAACATATAAACTTCACAACACATATAAGCCAAGATATAGTTTTTAAAGTTTATATGAAAAGAAACAAAAGTATTTGCATTCACAAAACAAACAAAAAAAGTCATACAAATGCACTTCTATCACTATGGTTTAGAAATGAGGGAAAGATGGTAACCCTTATCTGACTATTGTCCATAGAGTAATCCAAATGTCTTGTAGATTAATATCCGTTGAGCTAGTTGCAGAGATGAGAAATTGAAGAAATGTTCGTGGAATGATGTAGTATGATCCAAATCCAAATAGAAATCCAAACACCATGTGCTGAAAAGTTAGGACTAGCTTCCACTGTCCTCGGTCTGCTCCTTTTTGGTAGGATGAAAAGCCTTGTGACTTTAGAACTCTCAAACTCCAGGTAAACAAGTTAAGACAGCAGCATAATATAAAGCTGGCCAATAAAGAAAGGTAGTACATAAAGAGTCCATATTACTGAGCTTGAAACCAAAGTTTCTCAATCAGAACTCTGAGCACTTGGATAAACACAAGAGAAGACAATGTTTCCCTTTCACCAAAACTAAATTCTCTCCTCTTTCATGGCTTTATACAAGAGGAGGAATGCAACATGGAGCCCCCTAGAGCATGGAAGTGGCATTACACTTAAAAAACCACAGTAACCAAATTCTGGGTGGTTACATACCCCCTTCCTCATTGGAAGGGTTGTCACATCCATGACAAGGCTTAAGGTTCTGGACATAATAGGTGTCAGTTGTGTCTGGATCAGACACGGGGGTGACTCGATAATTTACTGGGCCCAGTTTTTTTTTTACAATTTTGGCTCTACCTTTCCATTTAGGAGATAGTTTTGCCATGAAACCGTCATCTGCTTTGGATAAGGGATGAATTCGCACCCAAACTATATCTCTGACCTGAAACTGAGTTCGTTTGTGATGCTGGTCGTAGTACTTTTTCTGCTTATTTTGAGCTCGTTCCACATTTTCCCTTACCAAACTGACAAGGTTTTGCTGCCATTCCAAAATAGGGTAGACAGGACTGTTAGGGCTAGGTAGAGGTTGTAGGGCTCTTTTCATTGGACCTTTCAGTTTCCGCCCCAGGGCTACCTCTGCTGGAGTGAACCCTGTAATTTCATGCCAGGCAGAATTGATGGCAAACCTGAGCTTGGCCAACCACTTGTCCCACTGTCGGTGATGTTATTCAACAAAGTATGCAGTCATAGTCTTTAAGTTTCTATTTAGCCAAGCATACCTTTTCTGGTACAGAATAAGCTTTCTCTGCTCCTCTCAGCAACCGGGATGCATAGGAGATAGCATGCTCTTTGCTGTCTGACTCTTGGGTAAGAACAGCTTAAGAACAGCTCCTAAACCAATATTTCTTGCAATATTTCAAGATCTTGTTTAATGGAGACAAATGCTTGCTGATATTGTTCATTCCATTCCCATGTGGCATTTTTCTGTTTTAGAGCATGCAATGGGGCTGCTTTTTCAGAGAACTGGGGTATGAAATAATTGTACCAACCTGCTAAACCTAAGAACCTTTGAACGTCTTTGATGGATTGTGGAACGGAAAATGTTTCCATGGCTGAAACTTTGGCTGGGTCAGTTTTTACTACTTGTGTCACAATGTGTCCAAGGAATAAAAGCGATTTCTGGATAAAGTTGCACTTTCTTAGGTTGAGGGTGAGACCGGCTCTATGGAGACATGTGAAGACTTGTTGGAGATGCTGTAGATGTTCTGAATTGGTTTTGGAGTAAACAACAATATCATCAATGTATACCATACAGCACTTTCCTTTCACCTCACTAATACCTGTTCCATCAGCCGTTGGAAGGATGCTGCTGCGTTTTTCAGGCCGAAATTCGTATAGCTCTGTAGATGTTTCAAATGCTGTTTTTTTTATGCTTTCTGCATCCATTTCCAGCTGCCAGTAGCCACTTTTCAAGTCTAGGCTGCTGAAAAAGTTTGCTCCATAGAGAGCCTATAAGGTATCCTGAATTTGAGGCATAGGATAAGAATCTGGATGAGTCTTGGTGTTAAGACCTCAATAATATACACAGAATCTGGAACCTCCATCCTTCATTTGAACTACAACAACAGGTGATGCCAAGGTTAAATAGACGGTTGGATTCTTGCACCTGAGATTCAATGAATTGCTGCTTTTCTAGTGGGACCCTGTTAGCATGTTTCTTACCAGCATCTCGTCTACAGCTACGATGCGATGTTTCATACAGTTAGTTTGACCAATCTGCTGAGTGCACACATTAGGCCAACTTAACATAAGATATTCTAACTCTTTTTGTATGGAAGGATCTGCATCTGACGCTTGTATTAACTGGTGTATTTGCTGGCGAGTTTCTTCATTACAAGTGGGTCCCGGTATAGTGAGTTAAAAATATGTAGATGTGTGAACATCATGATGTAGGAAAGTTAAAGTCTTTGGTTCTGGTGTTGCAGGCATATAGTACTGAGCTCTGTGGAAATCCAATAACATTTTGGACTCTAACAGGAAGTTGACTCCCATAATGATTGGCACAGTCTGATCAGTATCTTCCATGATGAAGAAAGTTACATATACAAACTGTCCTTGGACCTCACATCTCCAACTTACTTTGCCTAGGGAGTTTTGTCTCTGTCCATTGGCCTACATGAACGACTGACCACCACTATGTTGACATTCTTCCTGAAGATTTTTTGATTAGTGAGAACATGCTTCCAGTGTCAACAATGGCAAAGACATAGTTGTCTCTGAGAATTATGGGAAGGGTGATGTTCTAATAAGCATGATGGTCTAGACTCTGGTCAAGTAGCACAATTGTGTTGCCAGCCAGTGGAACTTGTGCTGAAGTTCTTGAACATCAGACATTTTTTCTTCTGTTCTTCCCCATTGACCTGACTCCAATACCATTTGGACTCATCAAAGTCTCTTTCAACTTGTGTCCCAATCCTGACTAACTCTTCCATGTCTTTGACAGTTCCTCGTAGTAAACTGGCGAGTCGCAGGTTGCAGTTCCTCAAGATTGACTGAACCACTTCCTTCTCAGACATCTCTTTTTTCCATTGCAGACACAAAGCATGATACTGAAAGGCAAAGTCTCTGAAACTTTCCTTGGTACCTTGTTTCCATTCCAGCAGTTTCCTGGCTGCTACATCCTTGTAGTCCTCACTTAAGGAGTGTAGGAATCTCTCCTTGTACTGCTTCCAGTTGGCCACACTTCTCTTCTCTGCCATCCACCAATCTTTGGCGGTTCCTTTTTGTACAGCCGAGAGTGAGGCAAGGATTTCTCCACCACTGAGGGGTCGAACAGCAAAGTATTCCTCACACCGCTCAATGAACACAACTTGTGATGAACAAGTTACTTGTTCATCACAAGTAACTTGCTCACTTACCATCTGACTGATGTCTGCCATCTAATTTTCTAATGCATTGATTTGGTCATTCAGAGGGGTAACTGATGAGCAAGGATTATGGTCTGCCTCTTCATACATCTCCAGTGGTGGTGGTGGAAGAGGAAAAGGAGAGTCATCCTCAGGATCATTATCCACAGCTCTTTCGTTTTCCTCATCGGAGTCAATATACAGGTCACTGAAGGTGTTTATCAACTCTCTCATTTGTTCCCTTCTGGTAGTGATAGATTCAGAGCAAAAAATTTCACTAGGTACGGCCTCATCCACATCCATTGCAGATGACATTTGCACTGCTCTAAGTGACAAAAAACTGAGAGAGAACACTCAGGTTAAGTATCTTATTGACCTGATGGTCCCTGTTCGGGTGCCAATTTGTATCCGTCTCCAGAAAAAAATGGCTTTATACAAGAGGAGGAATGCAACATGGAGCCCCTTAGTGCTTGGTAGTGGGTTAGACTTAAAAAACACAGTAACCAAATTCTGGGTGGTTACAATATGATAATATTTCTTGGTTCTAGTCAGCACTCTGGCAGCTGCATTTTGAACCAATTAAAGCTTATTTATTGATCCCAGTAATGCATTACAATAAATCTTGTTGAGGTCATGGACACATTAATTTGTTTTTCAGCATCAGCAACAGAGGGCATGTGTTGTAAAATATTTTTCAGGTGGGAAAATGCTGTTCTACAAACATTGGAAATTAGATTTTCAAATGACAGATTGGTATCAAATATAACACCTAATATCTTTGGACCTAAGAACACCTAAGACAACATAACACTACAAATTATATTTTAGCTGCTAATTTTTAGAGGTTTGTGGTCCAATCATTGGTACATTTGTTTTTTCGGTATTGAGTAGAAGAAAATTTCTTGGCCGTCAAATCTTTGATTTCATTGATACACTACGCTGATTTAGAGAATTGTGTATTTTCGTTAAGAAATATCAAGTTGGGTATTGTGGGCACAACAGTAGAATCATTTCATGATTCCTGATAATATCTTCCAGGGGAAGCATGTATAAGGAGAAAAGCAGAGGTCCTAAAACTGATCCCTGTGGCACTCTATACTTTTGCTTGATTTAACAATTCCTCGTTTACACATACAAAGTGGTAGTGGTCTGATATATAGGACCTAAACCATGCTAATGCAAGTCCACTAATGCCAATGTAATTCTCCAGCCTATTCAAGAGAATGTTGTGATCTGTCGTGTCGAAGGCAGCACTATGATCTAAAAGCACTAGAAGAGAATCAGATGATAAGAGCAAGTCATTTGTAACTCTGATGTGCAGTGAAGTGCATACTCTGTACTGCGATGGGGCCTAAATCCTGACTGAATTTCTTAATATTCCATTTCTCTGTAGAAATGAACATAGTTGGGAGAACACTACCTTTACCATTATTTTTGACATAAATGGTAGATTTGAAATAGTTCTGTAATTAGCCAATTCTATAGGATCAAGCTGTGTCTTCTTATTAAGATGAAAACTGCCATTTTAAAGTTCTTGGGACATGTCCTAAGGTGAGCGAGGAGTTAATAATATTAAGAAGTGGTTCTGAGATTACTGGGAATACCTCTTTTAAGAGCTTAGTTAGTATTGGATCTAACATTCATGTTGTGGTTTTGTTAGCTCTTCATGACATTGACTGTGAAGGATTGAAGTAATTCCAATTTTATTTCAGATTATATCAACTTTATCTGTATATGAATTAATGTAGTCATTACTATTGTGCTGTGACTGAATATCTGGTTCAGTCGATGCTTTATTCCTAACCAAATTAGCCACAGTGCTGAAAAAACACTGAGGATTGTTGTGATTATTCTCTATGAGTTTGCTAAAATATGCTGACCTGGCAGATTTTAGTGCCTGTCTGTAGCTACAGACACTATCCTTCCATGCATTGCAAAATACCTTTAATTTTGTATAGTGTGATCATTGTACCATGATGCCTTTTTCTTTCATTTTCTTTCATCAAAGGGGGGCAACACTATCAAGCGTGCTTGAGAAGAATGTATTTATACGTTCTGTTACTACATCAAGTTTCGGCTTACTGAGCATGTGAAACAATTCTGGAAGATTTTTAGTGAATCTTTAGTGGTGGAAAAAAACATTATACCTGAATGATAGCGTGGTGTAGATTGAGTGACATTAGCTGATCGCAACAAACAAGAGACAAGGTAATGATTTGAGATGTCATCGCTCTGCAGTAGAATTTCTGTAGTATCTACATCAACTCCAGATGCCAGAATTAAATCTAGCATATGATTATGGCGATGAGTTGGTGTTGCCACTTTTTGTCTGACTTCAAGAGAGTTGAGAATATCGATAAATGCTAATCCCAATGTGTCATTTTCATTATCTATTTGAATGTTGAAGACACCAACAATATTAACATTACTACATCTGCAAACTCACCAAGGAAACCACAGTAAGGCCCGGGTGATCTATATACTGTAGCAAGGGCAAAAGATGACAGAGATTTTTAATTTATATCTTTCGTTGTCATATTAAGAATTATTAGTTCAAAAGAATTATATCATGCCTCTGAGTAACACCAAAAACGTCACTGTAAATTGTAGCAACACCTCCTTCTCGACCCTTCAGACGAGGCTCATATTTATAACAATAACCTTGGGGAGTAGATTCATTTAAAGTAATATATTCATCTGGTTTAAGCCAGGTTTCAGTCAAACAGAGTGCATCCAAACTATGATCTGTAATAATTTAATTTACAATTAGTGCTTTGGTAGAAAGAGTTCTAATGTTTTGTAGCCCTGCTTTTATGTGATGTTTATCTTCAATTTGTTTGGTTTTTCAAGTTTTACCTCAATTCAATTTGTTTCTAAATGATTTAGTGAGAGTTTTGTGTTTAGTAGTTCAAGGAACATACACAGTCTCTGTGATATCTAGGTGATACAATCTCTATTTGTACTAGGTGTACTGTGTTTATGAGTTTATTTGACCTTTGTGACGTCTCAAGGCAGCTAGCAGATGTTCAGATGAACCAGTTTATCTACTTCCTGACCTGGGCCCCAGTTAGTAATCATTATTAAGACTATAAGCCAAATTACTAGAGAGGAGAGTGGCACCTTCCCTGGAGGGATGGAGTCTGTCTCTCTTTAGCAGGTCAGGTGTACACCAAAAACTCTTCCAATTGTCTATAAATCCTAAGATATTATCCAGACACCAATCATTCAGTGACACTAATCTACTAAAACCTCGTCACCACGATGAGCAGGGAAAGGGCCAGAGCATATTACAGTGTCTGACAAAGTTTTTGTAAGTTCATACACCTCTTTAACATTATATTTAGTGATTTCCGACTCACTAAGCTGGAAATCGTTAGTGCTGACATGAATGACAATTTTAGAAAATCTACATTTAGCATTAGCCAGCATTAACTTGTACATTTTATTTGATGTCAGACACTCTGGTCCCCGAAATGCATTTAACAATAGTGGCTGGAGTCTCTATTTCCATGTTCCATACAATAGAATCACCAATTATTAGGGCTCTTTCAACATGATTCTCAGTGGTGCATCACTGAGTGGGGAGAATCAATTGGAAACGCTAAGTTTCTAATGGCTAAACGCTAAGAGTGAGTTTGCCGCCAAGACGTCATCCTATCACCTTGCTGCTCGCTGTACTACCAGCATCCGAAACCATATCTAAGTATCTACCCGCTTCTCTTCCTCACTGACCTCCATTAGCATTCGGATCAGTGTCTCTAACTCATTAATCTTCTCTGTCAGCTTGACTAATTCCTTGCATTTATCATAGGTAAACCCCTCACTGCTGATGGAAGAAGCTATAGTAAACACGTGGCATGTAATGCAGGATGAGCGGATGCCATGACATGTTTTTTTTGGGGGTTTTTTTGTGGTTGTTCTTGAGCGATGAGGGTTTGAGATCGATGTGGTTCCTAATCAGCAGATGTTTGAGATTGATGCAATAATCCATGTAAAACACAGTGGAGAAAACGCATGCATACAGTCGAGATAAAAACAAGAGAAACGAGTGTGCATGGTAAAATACACACTGATGAATCAGTAGAAAAGAGGAAAAACCAGAAGCACATGGTAAAATGGCAAAGGATAAAACGATGAATGTATAAGAATAAGAATAAGCAATGCAAAGTAAGTTAGCAGCTACAAACACTCATGCAGCGTGCCGTCAGCAACAGGAAAAGGAAGTAACGTCAGTGAAGGGATTCTACACACTAATCTGCATTATGTATTCATAACCCAAATCATTGCTGGGAACCATTTTCATAATTTCGCCTAGTGCCCCACAAACCCAAGGGCCGGCCCTATGTGGGTGGTTAATGAATAAGATGCAGCTTTTTGTGCTGAAATATTACATACTTACATATTGCAAAATGTTAGTACTTAAAGCACAAAGTTTATACGAAAATGAAAAATGAAAACCCCATTAAATTTCCAGAACTTAAAAGAGTAACTGATCAATCAAATTTTCCTCTAGGGAAGACTAGGAAATTGGAAGTTATTTCAGTCACTTCTCAAATCTAGTATATTTTAATTTCATTTATTGTACTGTCATCTTCTTTTATTTTTAAAGAAACAGTAATCCTACAGCATGTTCAGATTCTATTACTGTTATTATGAATGCAGTTTCAGACAGAACAAATGTCAAATGCATTAGCGGTTTTCTAATTGCAGGTATTCTGATACATAACATTAGCTATTTGACTGTTTCCCCTGAGTTCAGAGAGACTATTTAAATGGTTAGCTTTATTTACTTATTTCCTTGAGTGCCCGATATCTGGAGGAGAATGGCTTCACTTACAGGAAGTTACAAAAATAGCAAACACACATTAGTATCATCAAAGTGAGAGAGGGAGAGAGAGAGAGAGAGAGAGAGAGAGAGAGAGAGAGAGAGAGATCTGAACAAGAGTTTAGAGGAAAAGCACAACAAACATACAGTATGGATGTAAAGAGGGAGTGAGGGAATTAGAGAACAAGACAGCAGGGAGAGTGGGATGAAAAATAAAGGAAACACGACTGCGTTATAAAAGTCTTTGAGAAGAATAGCATAAAGGAACATTCAGAGAGAATTGAGCGAGTGTTCTGAGAATATGAAACACGGTTTTATTTCTCATCTGATATAAAGGATGTTACTCCTCCGAGCCATGCTTTAATGGAAAAAAAGATGCCGCAAAGGATGAATAAACAAAAGAAGTGTCATTGAATCTGAAAACTAATTACAGCCTGACAGAGTAAGCATGACTGTTCAACTCTCCTCCGTACGAGAGAAGCAGAGACAAAAAATGAAGATGTATTGATCATAGGGCAGGTGAGGAAAATCAGATGTTCTTCAAACACAGACGCTGAGTGTGGCAGAAGCATCATCTTAATAAAATCACCCTGCATTTGAATTAACTCTCAAAGGCCACGTTACTAGTTGATACAATTTTTCATCAGTAAAGCATTTAAATTGCATTGAAATGAATTTAATCCAATTTGTATAAAAGTAATGCAGCGAGGAACAAGAGTGGGAGAATGAGAGGAAAGAGGGTGATGAATTTAAATGCTCAATGTCTGCGGCGCTAACCACCTCTCTTATCTCTGTCAAATGGCACTGTTGCCATGGTGTTGCCACGGTGTTGCCAATGCTACCGGAGTGTTAGCACAACATTAATGGGGTGTTGTCACGGTAACCCAGCTGTTGCTGTGAAGATTACGGAGGATTTTTATTCCTCAGGAAAGAGATTCCATGCAACATATGAACCTACATCCTAGCATGCATGCACTCGCAATCACACAGTTCTAAAACATGGCTATTCTCATAGGGCTCGAAAAAGTAGTATAAAGGAGAATCATTACAATGCAACATAGCCATGGCGATTTATGCAAAACAGAATGTATGCTGTTCCTTACATATTCCTTCTTCATTACAATTATTATACTAGAAAAGGATAAGAAACCTTAGGGACTACATTTGTTTCAAAGCTCTTTAACACACACACACTCACACGCACACACACACACACACACGGGAGAGACATTGCGGGAGATGTATAGCAGAAGGAGGGGAAGTGAGAGAGAATTGTGTTGGTTTTGATAGTTTGATCTTTTAATGAAGCCCCCATGGGAGCAAGCCATCATGGGATCTTTTTTTTTTAAACTGTATATCCCTCTGCAGTTCAATGAACCATACAGTACCAGTCCTAGTATATAATCATATTTTGAGGGATATTTTGGAAGATCCTCAAAGATCAGTGAAACCTGCACAGTGTAGATACACATATACTTATACACACATACATGCCAGCTGCCATATCACCCTGTAGCTCTAGACTGGTTGCCCACTGAAGATCAGCAGGGTTGAGCCTGGTCAGTACCTGGGTGGGAGACCTCCTGGGGAAAACAAAGGTTGCTGCTGGAGGAGGTGTTAGTGAGGTCAGCAGGGGTGCTCACACTGCTGTCTGTGTGGGTCCTAATGCCCTTCACACAATGACGGGGACACTATACTGTAAAAAGCACCTACTTTCAAGATTTAAGATTTTATGTTAAACTGTCATCCTTACTCTCTGTGGTCATCAAAAACCCAGGACAATTCTCGTAAAAAAGTAGGGGTGTAACCAGGGGTCTCGGAGGGGTCTCAGACCCTCTGAATTGGCTTTCCCCCGGAAAGCCAATTTGCACATTTGAATCATCATCCAGGTTGATGCTTCACACTGGGGGTGGTTGTGGAGAACCCCTGTTCACTATAGGGGCTTTTCCACTGCAGCTCAACTCAACTCGAGTTTTCCACTGTAGATAGTACCTGGTACCTGATACTTTTTTAGTACTGCCTCGGTCGAGGTTCCAAGCGAGTTGAGCCAATACTAAATGTGATGTCAAAATCCTGCAGATCACTGATTGGTCAGGGAGAATAGTCACTACCAGTGTCACTGGATTTCCGACGTGACATCAACCCACTAGTTTTAAAGTTAGCAACAGCGATAAAAGTATAAGTTGTTCAACCGACTTTCGAATTGTGTGATAAAAGAAATGGCTGTTCACAAAACTACGCCATGGTCAATAAATGAGGTGCAGACAGTCCACTCGTTAGCGATAAGCGAAGCGAAAAAGTCTCTCAGGAAGTGTATCAGCTGTTGGCCACACATGGCTACCACCGGACCTACCAACAGTGTAGGGAAAAGTGAAAAAAAAAAAAACGTAAAAGTGACTACAGAACCATCAAGGAAAAGTGGATCTTGTTCGACCAAATGGACGCTATCTAAACTGGCGAGCTATGGGAGTGAGAGTGCCTCTCCCTCCCATTTTGTTACGTTAACTCTATACTCTGCTTGAAATCTTCACTTTATTTAGTTGACCAGCTACTGGAAGCTTGCTTCTAAAACAACCAGGCCAATTTAACTGTTACACTTGTGTAAAATCACCATGCAACAACTGCTTTATACAGCACAATGAGCTAGTAGCTAACAGCTAGTGGTCGTCAGGGGCGTTGCTAGGATCTTGATACATTGGGGGCTTAGCCCAGTCTCCACCACCCACCCGCCCCCGCCCGCTCGCTTTTGGTAACTACTACTTCTACTCATAGGCACATAATAATAAGCAATAATAATATAAATGGGGGGTCTGGGGGACCTCCCCCAGGAAATGTTGGCCATTAAACACTTCATTTCCTGCATTCAGGTGCATTTTTTTTAGCATTTTAAATGATAAGTAAAAAGATAGAATGCTTTATTTGTAGAACTGTAACAGCTATTCACAGAAACACAAATAAATAATACATGAATATTAAATAATATTTAAAAAAATGAATATAAATCTATATATATAATGTGTATATAGATATTTATCTTTCTATATGTATCTATATCTATTTATCTATCTATCTATACACACACACACACACACACACACACACACATAAATCACTCCAACAGTCTGCTTGTATAAGTCTGGAAAAGGAACTATAGACAGTGCAGGTCCAGTAAAGAGGGCATTCAACAGACAGTAAACACAGGCACTCTGTATAGGTTTGTAAAGAGAACTATATACATTTAAATAACATAGCTATAAACATAAATAATAGGGAAGAGGGGCACTGTATCCAGATGA
Source organism: Xyrauchen texanus (assembly GCF_025860055.1). Classification (NCBI taxonomy): domain Eukaryota; kingdom Metazoa; phylum Chordata; class Actinopteri; order Cypriniformes; family Catostomidae; genus Xyrauchen; species Xyrauchen texanus. Next base: position 34,961,708 of record NC_068286.1, on the reverse strand, counting down.
GCATTTAGATGAGATAAATGTAATTTTTAAAAAAAAAGTCTAAACTCCCCCCTCAAATTAAAAATTCCCCCGATAAGAATAACCTAAGGGGGGATTCGCCCCTCTGAATGAAATTCAGGCCCTGCATCTGAGGTAGACTGACCACGAGCTATGTGTTTGTGAAACGAAAGTTTCTGCTTCTGTAGAAGCTATAGTTCTGTATGAAATCAACGTTGTTACAAGAAAAACATGTTTTTATCATAGACTGTAAAAAATAGTTTTTTATCCGCGCAATCTTATGGAGAAAAACTACACTACTACCCACAGTCCTAAGCTTAACAGCGACGCCTCTGATTGGTCCAACTCGCTGTTACCATAGAAACGTTTACCGTACCCGCGAACGGCTATAGCGATAACATTAACTAGCTATCTGACTAACGTTACAAAAGGGAGCTTGTTGTCACAAACTTTCAGTGGTTTAAATGCCAGAGAATGCATATAAATACATCCAGTTATTTATCTGATAATGTATCCTGAATTTTACTTGTAACATTGGATAATGGGAAAAGGTAGAGGTGACTTGTTGAGTCAGTGACATGAATCTAATTATCTATTAATCTAACCAAATTAACCTCAAAAACATGAAGTTTAGTACTGTTTTCCGAGCTCACTCACTTTGGGATTGTAGCCGAGGCCGTTTGCTGGCCTCAGGAGGTGGAGGACTGCCGTCTTGACGGTGCTTAAAAAATTGCCGGATATCCTTTTTTACATTAGATGTTTGGGCTAGTGAGTGACGGATGAATCTTGATGCAGTCTGCTGCTTCCTGCTGATTGGTCAACAAGACAGTACGCTGTATATAGCTGGTAGTAGTCAATATCGATGCACGCGCATGGAGCGCATTATGAAAGACTTCGTCTTAGGTTTAACAACCTATGAAACTATTAATGAACAATATGAAACTAAAACGACATAAGCTTAATTTAAAATGGCTTAGGAACTATCTATTTAGAGGTGGATAAACGCAATTTAGAGGTGGGTAAACGCTATTTCCGAATTTTGGGAGGTGCGTAAACGGTGTTTATGTGCGTTTAGCCTCCACTACATCCCTGAATAACGTTAATTTACACATCGTGTTTCAATCGCCAAATCAGATGTATAGGCTACTTCATCTTCATTCCTCACGAGAAACGGATTATGGCTCACAAAATGGATTAGCTATAGGCGAAATAGTAAGGTCCCACGTACTATAATACAGTACATGTTCTGCATTAATACCACAGTGAGTAACTTACAGGGCTAGTAAGTTAGACCAGGGTTTGCTTAAGAGCCTTCACCGACCTGAGCTTAATGATGAGGAACGAGCCAGTAGATAACTCTTCTTGCCTCCCTCGTATCGTTCATGACTCCTTATTTTACTTTTTAAAAAGTGTCTAATGTCCATAATAGCTACCACCAGAAGCCACAAACAACAATGACAGTCAAGCCCTAAAGCTGTAAGTTAACCGATGACTCTTTCAGGCTCTCTCCTCTGGTGCGCACTCTAAATACAAGCATTCTCTAACCATAGTACCGGTAACTTTGATCTGCTTGAACACATTTTAATCGTCTTTAATACATGATTCCGAAGGATAGATTAAAAGACCCGGTACATTTTTTTAAATAAATACAAAATTATTAAAAAATAATAATAATTATCAATAAATTCAATTTTGTGAGATCCGGGGCTATAAAAAAAACATCCGGGGCTGAAGCCCCGGATGCCCATGTCTAACGACGCGCCTGGTGGTCGTGTTATTGTTTTGGTCCGTTTGTGCCATGTTTAAGATGATGTCACGGCAGTAGAGGTGGCACAACTATGACGATCAGCCTAAAATCCCACCCACATTGAGGTGGCACTACACTGCAATGGAAATGCAAGCTCAGAAAAGTAAAGCGAGCAGAGTTGAGTTGAGTCGAACCGTAATGTGCAGTGGAAAAGTGCCATAAGTAAGGTGCTTTGAGTGTATTGTCAGATCTAAGTTCATTCTTCATACTTGCATATACACATGTACATTGCTCTTTTTGGAGGAGAGGACAATTTATTTGGAGGACAATACATTGTCACAGGAGTGTTTTTTGTCTTCCTGACCTTTACACTGGAAAATAATTGAATCTTTTTTATTTATATTTTTATTCTGTTATATTCTACTCTGTTCTGTCATATGTTCTTTTCTATTCCATTATAATCTTTTCTGCTCTGATCTGTTACATTGTTATATTGAATTGTATTCTGTTATATTCTATTCTGTTATCTTAGGCTTTGTTTGCATTCTTTTGTATTCTGCTCAGTTCTTTTTTTATAAAAAAAAAAAGAATGTTCCAGGTTCAATACAAGTTAAGTTCAATTGACAGCATTTGTGGTATAATGTTGACTACCACAATTTTTTTTTTGACTCAATCCTTTCTTATTTAAAAAAAATAAAATAAAAATGTGTTAATAGTAAGGCACTTACAGTACAAAATGAAGTGAATGTGTCCAGTCCATAAACAGTAATACAATTTTGCCGCAAGACATGATTTTACTGTGATAATATCAGGGATTTACTGGCATTAGGCTGTTTACAAGATTATATGGTTCACTGGCATTACATCGTCATGACAATGAAGTTGTAATATTTGATATAACTTTTTACAAGATTATATGGTTCACTGGCATTACATCGTCATGACAATGAAGTTGTAATATTTGATATAACACAGAATAGGTTAGTATGCAATTTTATCGCACTAAGATCCTGTTAACACATACAGTGTTTACGTCTTGTGGCTATACTTTTAATAACTTTAAAAAACTTTTATACTTTTAAAACTTGTGTATTTAATTGTTTATGGACTGCCTTACTTCAAGAGCTTTCTAGGGTCAGTGGATATTCAGGGCTCAGCCCAGACCGCTGTGGATATGTAATGCCACCTTGGATGAAATATAGAAATATAAAATACATTTTAATACATTTAAAATGTTACATCTGTGAGGTGTCATTTATATAATTAATATTTAAATATGACTGAAACTAAAAATAAAATGTTCCACTCGCCTTTGTCTCAAATATGCTGCTCAAAGATAAGAAATTACATGCTTTTTGTACTATGTATTTTTAAATGGTTTAAAAAAACACTATAATGTCCATTTTACCATTCTGTAGTTCACTGCACATTGTGTACAATTGACAGTTTTATAGAAGTTAGCAGGCTGTAAATATACTAAATATGTGCTTATAAGAAAAAATAAGGTTTGTGAGTTTCATGGCATCATGTCTTAGTAAATGAGTTTAGCATAAAATGCAAATGCCCAGGCATGACTTAAAGTTTGCAATTGACGTGCCTGCCTTACTTTAACTTTGATGTTAGGTTTTCTTTTCTCTCTTTTTTATTTTTATAAATGGACAGGTCAAAAATATCTATATTTTTTGTGGTAATCAACATTGTACCAAAAAATCCTGTGGATTGAGCTTGACTTGTTATGAACCTGTAACATTCCTGTACCTTGCCCTATATGCTGTACATCTATTCTATTCTATTCTGTTCTGTTCTGTTCTGTTCTATTCTATTCTATTCTATTTTAATGTTATATTATATTCTGCTTTACTATATTCTGTTCTATTCTAAAAGAGTATTTTACGTTAAATTGAGGGGTAGACCGTGACGTGATTCCAAACCATCTAAATCACTGAAGGGAAACAAAACTCATTTTTTTGATTGACGTCTGGTAGTCAGCAGCGAGGTCTCTGTATCAGCCAGTCAATGGTCACACCAGCTGATCTCTTTTTACTCTGGAGTAGTATGAATTTGAAAAGGATATTTAATATGCCACCTCAAATCTGGGGTCCAACAGAGCTCGTGAAAACCATTTAACACACTAAATTATGATTACAAACAAATATACATTTCAAAATGAGTTTGAATGATTTTTCTAACATGCTAACAGTGTTTGTATAATGCTTTGGCTCACTGCTGGGTGTGTTTAGGCATATTAGAGAAACCAACAGTGCAGTAATAGCATGGATGTGTGTGTGTGTGTGTGTGTGTTTGAGTAAAAGAGAAAGAAATAGGGAGAACCAGAGTGAGAGAAAAAGAATGGAGTGTCAGGGCTTTGTTATAATGGTTGGTGTCACACTGTGCTTAACAATGCCGTACAAACATTGATAAGCAGCAGCATGTGCCAGAGTGATATGCTTATTGTCACTGCAAAAATCCAATGAAATATTGATCACATACCAGCTCAAGTCACACACACACATACACACCTGGCCTTGTCAGTCTGATGTGACTCTACTTGTCTAAATGTATTTTATGGATATACTGTAAAACTGTTTATTTCACAATGTTTTTTTATTATTATTAGTATTATGACCATTATTTAACCAGAATATCCTCTCTGTTTAGTCTGATATACAATTGTAACGTAATCAATGGAAAGGAGGAGGTGAGAACCGGCTTGACGATATAAATAATAGTTTTAATGATAAACTTAAAAGAAGACATAAACACACACGACGGACATGTCTGCTAACGATCTCTCTCTCCCGCACGGCCCTCTGCAGTCAGCCTTTAAACCTCACGGAGGCATAATTAGCCTAATACGGGACCGGGTGTGTAGGATCACGACCCGGCCCCGCCCTCCGCCCTGCCACATTCCTCCCTCATTCTCTCAGGCTGGGGACCCCCGGCCTGATGTACACCCCCCTTCCCTGGGGGAGGGCGCGCCTTCTGCGCTGCCTGCCGGCAGGTCATCCCCATCTACCTGGACGAGGGAGGAGACAAGGGGAGGGAAACAGAAATAATTAAAATGGGGGGTACGTCCTGTAACAGTGTAGTACCCCCCAAACAACTGTAAAATTAAAAAAAGGGAAAAGGCCAACGCAGAGCAACAGTGAGAGGAGAGAGAGATGAAAAAAAAACTCTTACTCGCCTGTTCTCCGATACGCCGCAGCTCGTTCCTCAGCCACTCCTCCACCCTCTATCGGACGACAGCAGCGCCTCTCTGGGCAGATCAGAGGCAGTCCTCCAGCCCCTGGCGGACGGAACACCCCTCCGCATCTCGGGGAACAGAAGGGGTCTCCCCCGCCCCTGGCAGCGTTTCTCGCTCCAGGCGGTCGCCAGTGAGCCCCTCCACGCTCGCGGTCGGCGGTCTTAAACCCCGCCGCATTTCAGCGGCCGGTAGGCGACTCCTGCGCCGCTGGTAGCGGCCCTGACCGCTCCAGGCGGTCAGCTAGGAGCCCCTTCTCCCCTCGCGGTCACCGGCCATCGTCTTCTTTCAGGCGGCTGGGCTCCTCGTCCCCTGGCAGATGGCTGCGGCTGCTCCGTTGGGGTGGACGGTAGTGGCGAGAACTCTACTATGGCGTATCCCTCCTCCTTCCCGGGTTTCGGCACCAGTGTAACATAATCAATGGAAAGGAGGAGGCGAGAACTGGCTGGATGATATAAATAATAGTTTTAATGATAAACTTAAAAGAAGACATAAACACACACATGACGGACATGTCCGCTAACGATCTCTCTCTCTCCCGCACGGCCCTCTGCAGTCAGCCTTTAAACCTCACGGAGGCATAATTAGCCTAATACGGGACCGGGTGTGTAGGATCACGACCCGGCCCGCCCTCCGCCCTGCCACAACAATATATTACAGTGACTAAATACCATTAATATTGAAAGACTGTATGTTCAAAATATAAAGTCTACCAGGTTAACATAACAAAATCAACTGAGATTTTGACACAAAGGCTCAAATGTCAAGTAAAAGACACTGTCTGTCGGTTTCAGATATGACAGATGTGTTTGAATTATGTTATAGAATTAACCAAAAAAAAAGACAGTGGAGTATCCATCAAAGGTGAACATCTCGGGTTACTTAGCTGTAACCCCTGTTCCCTGAAAAAGCAGAACATGATGCTGCATGATCTAGCACTTTGGGAATGTCTTTAGGAGTGACCAGCTGTGAATATGTGTGCAACACGTCAATGAAATTGACTAGAATTTATAGCTTCTGCTGGTGACATCATCAGGATGCACCTGTAGCAGGACTATAAATAGATGCATCACAGGTGCATCGTCGGGTATTTTGTATGAAGAGCAGTCCTGGGGCATCCTCAGTGCGGCAATGAAGCTTTTTCTGGGGAACCCCTTTTTCAGGGAACAGGGGTTACAGCTAAGTAACCCGAGACATTCCCTATCAAAAGCTACACTTTGATGCTGCACTGATTTAGCGCTTTTGGAACGAGAATACCCACACTGCCGCACTGTGGGTGTGCGGACCCCTTACGGTTGTGCAGTTGTGCTCACAAGAGCGTGAGAGGTCTCAGACATGAGCTTGTGATGTTGACTCAAGGACTTAAGAGCCCGGAGTGGCATGAACATCCAAAAATCTTGTGAATATGTGCGGGGAGGAGCAGCCTGCCACACCACAAACATGTTGCAGACAGAACCTCTAGCCAAGGCTTTAGAAGAGGCGACCCCTCTGGTAGAGTGAGCCCTGATCCCTACTGGTGAAGCTTGACCATGCGCCTCGTAGGCCAGGACAATAGCATCCCTCACCAAATGTGACATTGTCTGCTTGATGGCGGCCGCCCCTTGTTGCAGTCCCCATGGCAAACAGATAGTTGCCCTGACTTACGCCACTGGCTAGTGCGGTGGACAGAAGTCTGAAGGGCACGGAATGGATACAGTTCATGAAGTCTTTCCTGCTCCGGCGTTGTAAACGGTGGGGAACAGAAGGCTTCGAGAGTGACCGGATATACGATCGAGAAGGAACCTTAGGCAGGTAGTCAGGATGAGGGTGCAATATTGCTTTAGCCATTGTGCAAAATCTAAGCAGGCTGGCAAGACAGACAGAGCCTGCAGATCCCCGAATTCTTTAGAGAAAGAAAGAAAAACCATCTTGAGAGTCAGAAGTTTGTCAGACGCTGACTCTAGAGGTTAAAAATAAAAACTCAACCAGACCCTAGGGACTGTTGCTAAGTACCATGAAGGGATCCTGGTCCTAGCAGGAGGTCTCAATCGCATGGCTCCACGGCCGAAGCGAGTGAGCAGAGGATGTTTCCCTAACGGCACCCAGTCAATCAAGGCGTGGCAGCCGATAGAGCGGCCACATAAACCCTGAGAGTGGCGGGGCATGTGCCAGCTGCTAATTTTCCATGCAGAAAGTCAGAACTGAAGCAATCTGGCAGTTAACTGAATCTGCATTATGTGCACTGCACCATCCTTCAAAGACACCCCATTTATTGTTATAACTTCTATTAGAGGGAGCCTTAGCGCTCAGAATGGTCTCGATGATTTCAGGTGAAAGCCCAGTGTCCCTCAGTTGGTACCCTTCAGGGGCCAAACATGAATGTTCCACAGTTCAGGCCGGGAATGAGGTATCGTCCCCTGCGCCTGAGACAGAAGGTCCTGGCGAACCGTCAAGGAGAGACATTTTCTCCGAGAACCATACCCTTTTCAGCCAACGTGGTGCCATGAGTAAGGGACAGGACCCTTGCTGGCGAACTCTGGCCAGGACTCCCGGGAGGGGATGATGTATGTGCATCACGTCCAATGACATCGCGTCCAGGCCCGGTGGGGGGGTGGGGTTCTGAGTGACTTTGCGAGAAGTAGATGGGACATTGCGCTGTCTGTGGGGAAAAGAGGCCCGTCAGGGAGGCGTCTGCCGTTAGCAACCTGCAACATCAAGACGCAGTTAGAATGGGACCCAAAGTGAGGAACCGGGGTCTGAACCACATAGAAAGGGTACGTAGCATGCGGCGCGTAACCCTTATCAGCCTTAGAAGACGTTCAATATGAAAGCGCATGTCCACGAGATCGATCGTGACCAACCAAACGCGATGTTGGATTTGAGACATGACCGTCTTGACGGTTAGCATCTTGAACTTGAACGCCCTCTGAGCAACCCCCCATCCTTCTTGGGGAGCAGGATGTATCACTGTAGTAACCTGACAATCTCTCTGGAAGGGGAACATGTTCTATGGCCCCTTTGACCAAGAGATTTGCAGTTCTTCCCACAGTAGCCATGCTTGTTCTGGTTTCACGGTAGTGGGAACCACGCCATTGAAACGCGGAGGACGGTGAACAAATTTTATTCTGTAGCCTTATTCTACTGTTCTTAGGGCCCTCATAGAAACACCAGGCAGTAGTTTCCACGGTGCCAGGTTCTCTGAGATTTTTAATTCTGACACTTCCTGTTGAGGGGATGTTGAGTGTCCCGCGTCCTGGGCTATGGCAGGAAGCAACGGAACACCCAACATTTCGCTGGAAACTGCTAACTCCCAAAACACCAGAGGCGGAGGGAATGGAACAGTTTCGTGGGGTATCGGGAGGGTATCAGTGGATGTTTCACACGACCCGTCCCAAGGGGGGCTACCCCCACAGCTGGGAGCAAGACCGTCAGGGCTTTCTCTTTTTAGAGATGACAGTCCTGAGGTCATGCTTTGGGGGCTGCTGAGGGCGACAAGCCAGTTCCCAGTCTCTGCGAGGGGGAACGCGATTCGCCACGCTCTGTTTTTGAGCCTCCCTTCTAGAAGGACCTGCTTTGTGGGGAGAGTGGGTCTCTTAAGAGATGATGCCGAGCCAGGCGAGAGATAACCCGCAAGTGTCTCTTCCCCGGCGGCATCGTGGAATACCCCCGTGTCTCAGCATCCATGACAGTCGAATATGTGGACATCGAGGGCACAAAGACACAGGAATTATAAGGATTCCTCCATGAACAAGATTATGGAGGTCATCGAAGAAAGGAAGGGTTATAGCTTTTGATATAGCTTTCCCTTCCTTTGGCCACCAGACAGAAATCTGTCTTCTAGTTTAGTACGTTTGGGGGTCTCTTGTTCACGTGGCCAGTCTAACTGTAGCCTGGCCACAGCCCGAGTAATTCCTCAGCAGCTTTATTATTGTGCATGGAATGTTCAGAGGTGGGTAGCTCAAAGTCTGCACTCAAGAGATTCATACCCTCATGAACCAAAGAGGCGCCGAAGCGTGCTTCAGGCTCACGGGAATGACCAGCTGGATCTGGGGAGAGAGCGAGCGATAGGAACGGACCTGTTTATCGCTCCTCAGACAGATCCATGCGAGAGTCCCACATTGAAAGAGTGGGAGCTGGCTCTTGGAGGTAAGCGAGACGAATGCGAAGCATTTTGACTGTAAACAGATTGCGATGCTCGCTCCCGCCCCAACGCAAGAGTAGCATGCTCTTCCCTCAAATGCACAAAACAAAACTGGTGTATGTCCGTTTCAGCCATAGAGCATAAACATGGGAACACACACTACTTGCTTTGCTTCACACTCATTCTTGGAAAGAATGTGCACTGCCTAACAAATTCTAACTCCTAACAGAGGAAAAGAAAGTTTTGACAGCTTGAGAAGCACATCACACACAGAGTGGTCTGAAGACAAAAGACCTGACGATGCACCTGTGACGCATCTATTTATAGCCCTGCTACAGGTGCATCCTGATGATGTCATCAGCAGAGGCTATAAATTCTAGTCAATTTCATTGACGTGTTGCACACATATTCACAGCTGGTCACTCCTAAAGATGTTCCCAAAGCGCTAAATCAGTGCAGCAACATAGTGTAGTTTTTGATAGGGAACTATATTTTCAATGTATGTCCAGTATACCATATCAGATCACTTCACAACATAACTTAACCCCCCCACACCACCACCACCGCCACAAACACACACAACACAAAAATATTATTATAGGATGAAAGCAAAACCAGACCCTGTCTGGTTATTGGAATACCCTAAAAAGAAAATCTGCCATCAGAGGGGCTTGCCGCATGGGGCTTTATTCATTTAAGAATACCAATTTAAAAGATATTATTTCTTTAATTTTATTTACAAATGAACTTTAGTCCATAAGAAGTATGAGTCAGAAGATTATTCGGTAAGAAATGCTGACAGAGGTAATCATTTATTTTGTAAATGTTCTGTAATTCATAACCTATTTGATACTTAAAATCTAATTTGGGGTCATTTGAAAAAGCCAAAAGGCAAAACTTTGGATACAGACTAAATGGTACATGAATTTGATTTCAGGATTTGAAAAATGGTTCGGAAGACTGAACTTGTACTTTAATGAGGCAAGTTTATACCCATTTGCTGGTACATTTGGTCCAGATAGGAAACTGAATTTGGCAGAAGTGGATTGTTCATAATTCATCAGATGTGCTTCAAAATATCATGTATAGACTTAGTGTAGAGGGGTTAGAATGCATAAAATTGAACTCATAATTCATAATGCAATAACAGCAACTTAAACTGCATAAACACACCAAATAAACATTTGACCCATTTAAAAAGCTTTTTTAATTGCTGCTAATTGAGAGCAGACTGAGTGCTAGACTGAGAGGATTCAGTATGGAGCAGAATATTTTTTAACAAAACCTGTTTGACAGTCTGTAATTTTTTACTTGACACTAATTACATTTTTCTAATGCTGCATGATGTTATGGCAGCAGAATAATGGATATAATGTCTAATCTGTTTTTGAGTTTACCCAGTGGGAGGGATTTCTGGAGCACCTTGAAGGGCTCTGGATAATCTGGAAAAAAGCTAATTATTTGCAGATCATGGTTCCATTTCTATGGATTCTTCAATATGCCCATTCTAAATGCCACTTAATGTTTCTCTTTCGTCCCTTGGCCTCTGATGTTTTTGTAAAATCCACAGTGAAGTATCAGTTTGTCCTTGAAATTGCAATGGCAGTATTTGTCAAATTGGAATAACATTTCAACACACCCCAGAGCTCAGTTAATTATTTAGTATGTTTGGGGTCACTTAGTAAAGACTGTCTCCAAGACTTTGTTGTTACAGCCATAGAGGGCTTGAGAAAATTCAAAATGAATGGTCAAAGAGCACAAACTCACAGATGCATTCAAGAGTGAATTTCATGTTAAAAATGTGAAATGTGATGAGTGAACACTCCTATAACAGAAGCTTAATTATTTGGAATCTAGTGTTGGAAGTGTTGGAATCTAACTATCTTTTGGCTTGCAGTTTTCAGGTCATTGTGGTTCTTTGTCAATTTGCATTAGTTTTGCGCCCTCTGTATGAGTGTATGTGTGTGAAAGTGTGTAAAATCATCAAGTTATGTATCATACATTAGATTCAGAATGTGTGTGTGCACGTGTGTGTGTGAGAATAGATATGCTCTTGAGTAACTTCTGTGTTTTATTCATGAGTTCCCTGCAGCGATTTCTCTCCATCAGTGGAGTCTTGATGCTCTAAGAATATCATTCATGTTTACACATACAAACCATAGATTTTGTACTTCACAGAATGAAGAAATCCTTAGATCTTATGTTTTCACAGACAGTATAATCCTGACTGATCATTACAAAGTTCCACTCCACTTAAGGACTTGATCTAAAGGGAGAATATAATTGATTAATACACAGGCCAGTCATCCACCATTATGGTCATATTTCAATCCATTGTACTTTGTGGAGCCACGATGCATGATCATTTCCAGATTTTATGCTGTATTTTTGTCATTGCAAGTCTGAATGGTGATAGGATCACCATGGGCGTCAGCATACTTAACATTAAAGGGCATATAGCCCATCATGGATAACAAGATTTCTTTTTGGCCTTTTGAAATAAAAGAGTTTGATACTACAAGACATACTCTAATATTCATAAAAACTCTCACCAGTCTTGCAAACTCTTTTATGGAAACTAAGCTGCAACAATTGGTAATTCAGAAATCATCACTGTAATGACATCACAACATGAGCACATTAGCATATGACTGCCCACATTCATATAACAAGGCCTATAGAGCGTACTATTCAGCCATGTTGGTAAGAATTTTTCAACCTTTATTTTCATAGGGATTTCATAAATTAAACTCAACAAAAAAAAGAAACATCCTCTCAATTTTAACTGCTTTTATTTTCAGCAAACTTAACGTGTAAATATTTGAATGAACATAAAAAGCTTCAACAACTAAGACATAAACTGAACAAGTTTCACAGACATGTGACTAACAGAAATTGAATAATGTGTCTCTGAACAAAGGGGGGGGGGTCAAAATTAACAGTCAGTATCTGGCGTGGCCACCAGCTGCATTAAGTACTGCAGTGCATCTTCACCTCATGGACTGCAACATATTTGCCAGTTCTTGCTGTGAGATGTTACCCCACTCTTCCACCAAGGCACTTGCAAGTTCCAAGATACTTCTGGGGGGAATGGCCCTAGCCCTCACCCTCCGATTCAAAAGGTTCCAGACGTGCTCAGTGGGATTGAGATCCAGGCTCTTCGCTGGCCATGGCAGAACACTGACATTCCTGTCTTGCAGGAAATCATGCACAGAATGAGCAGTATGGCTGGATACATTGTCTCACTGGAGTGTCATGTCAGGATGAGCCTGCAGGAAGGGTACTGCATGAGGGAGGAGAATGTCTTTCCTGTACCAGTCTTGCAGGTGTGATATTCAGATGTTCCAATCCTGTGCAGGTGTTGTTACACATTGTCTGCCATTGCAAGGACGATCAGCTTTCCTTCCTGTCTCCCTGTAGCGTTGTCTTCAGCGTCTCACTGTACAGACATTGTAATTTATTGCCCTGGCCACATCTGCAGTCCTCATGCCTCCATGCAGCATGCTTAAGGCACATTCACACAGATGAACAGGGACCCTGGGCATCTTTCGTTTTGGTGTTTTTCAGAGTCATTAGAAAGGTATTTTTAGTGTCCTAAGTTTTCATAACAGTGACCATAATTGCCTACCTTCTCTAAGCTGTTATTGTCTTAATGAATGTTCTACAGGTGCATGTTCATTAATTGTTTATGGTTCATTGAACAAGCATGGAAAACTTTGCTTAACCCACTGGGGTCGACGTTAATATGTTTTTAATCAACTGAAAAAAGCACAAATGTCAAGGCATGTCAAAACTTCTCCAGGGCACAAAACGCCCTCAGACCCCAGAGGGTTAAATCACATAGGTGGAATACCTGAATAATTCTGCTGATCAGGCTCCCACTTGTATTCTCCCAACCAAAGTTTCAGTTCATTTTTTTGACATGTTTCAGAAATATGCTCGTGAACACAGAGACAGCTGAAAGCTCACCCTTTTTATTTTCTTTATTTTACAAAAGCACAAGGTTTTGTTGTTATTGTGAGTGTACCCAAATAAAAGTAGACCCTTTATAGTCTCTAATGATGTCTTACACTTATCTGTATGCCCCAAAATAACAGAGTATTTTAAGTTGTTTCCACTGTAATGACGAAAATATCCAGCAGGACACGCCCTCGTGTCCGTCAACCCCAGAGGGTTAAACTGGTTTGAGTTTGGAATAAATTTTGCACCCATTTGGACATATGTTGATATTGAAGGCATAGTTAATTCTCAAATTGTAATTCTGTTATCATCTACTCAACCTCTTCATGTTGTTCGAAACACATATGACTTGAACAGTCTGCCCTTTTACATACAATGAGTTGATGGTGACTCTTTCAAGCACCACAAAATTAATTCATGCCATTGTTTTATACTGAACACCACCCCCCACACACACACACACACACACACCCTTACACACATAGTACCTAACTACATACTGTGCTGAAAGTTTAGTTCGCTTTGTTTCCACACGGTTACTCTGCAGGTTCAATTATAGTTTTATATATATATTTTTATTAAAGAAACAAAGACGAAAGTGATTAAATCATCAAATAATAAAAAGACATGTTCGTTAACCGCTGACATGTATGTGGGCGTGGATATAGAAGAACTGTCGGGATATGTTACTCCAGACGGCTTATTATATTCCGATGGAGGATCACTTAGGGCAGGAAAAGACATTGAACCATCTAATGGCCCGTTTCTATTGGTCGGCATTCACGGGGATGTTCGCAGATTGTGTTCAGCATGCCGTGAATATCAGCTGGTTAATCTGCCAGCTACCCGAAGAACGCCTTGGCTCCCGTTTTCCTTGATTGAGGTCCCCTTTGAAATAATTGGTATAGACATCGTCAGGCCATTAGAGTGGTCGGCATGAAGGCATCGCTTTGTGTTTGTGGTCTGACCAAGACCCAAGACCAAAAAGGAGGTGAAACAGTTCCTGGGGCTGGCTGGATATTATATGAGTTGAACTGATGACTGATGAAAAAAATTTATAGTTCCTACCAGATGGGTTCAAAAGTCTCCAAATATCTGTAAGACCAATAATTTTACACATCCTGTGAAGCGTCAATGTTGCTCTAGGGGCCTTGCACACTTTTGCTTTACTATGATCAAGGACTGTGTCCATCAATAGATTAAAGTGTCCTCCCAATATTATATCATGAGGGGTACCAGTGGATTGCAACATCCCTTTAAGATCTATAAAAAAATCCATGTTCATCAATGTTAGGTGCATAAATATTAGCCAAAAAAAGATTTTGTCACTGAATTTCAACTAAAAGAGTGGTGGTGGCATAGTGGGCTAAAGCAGTGAACTGTTAAGCAGAAGGTTGTTGGTTCGATCCTCACAGCCACCACCATTGTGTCCTTGAGCAAGGCACTTAACTCCAGGTTGCTCCGAGGGGATTGTCCCTGTAATAAGGGCACTGTAAGTCGCTTTGGATAAAAGCATCTACCAAATACATAAATGTAAATGTAAAACAATAATGACTCTTCCTAATATGTCTTTACTCTGTTTGAGACATTTGAATTGTAGATGTTTACCTATCAGCATAGTGACTCCCCAGTCCTTACTCATGCCAGCACTATAACAAAATGCCCACCTCATAACTTCCCAAATTTTCCGCTTCCTGTGGAGAAAGGTGTGTTTCTTGAACACTATATCATATTTCTTACTTTTAAGAAAATAAGTAACTTTCTTTCTTTTTATGGGGTGCCCCAACCCATTCACTTTCAACGTGGAGAGAGGCAATTCACTCATATTAACATTCCACATTTTGACATAAGACAAAATACATTGTGTATCAAAAACAAGATGATAAAGAACACATTCAAACATCAGTGCAACCATCAAAACCTGAACATGCCCCAGAACAAAACAAACAGAAAAACACGTGCATTAACACCATGCACGACAGCGACAACTGGCGCCCATCCCTCCAAACTCAAACAGTCCATGCACGCCTACGAGAACCCCCACGACTTGCTGGGGTTTCTATACAAATTTTGTGCGACCGAATTACACAGAAAAAGATCATCTATAAACAGACTCAAGCCAATAGGCAGAATAAATACAAAGAGCATGTAGATTCATCCATAAAACTGTCATGAAGTTGTGTTGCTCTTCAAAATAAACTCCAGCTGAGGTGGACTAAGCACAAAGAGGTTGTAGGTTCATCTATAACACTGTCCCGATTGTGTGTTACTCTACAAAATAAACTCCAGCCACTAGGTGGAACCAGCACAAAAAGAGCTTGCAGATTCTTTGAACAGTCAAGCGAATGTTCAATGACCCAGTCTACTCGGCTGCAACATGAATACAACAGGATGACTTACTCCATTGACTTTATGAAGGACATCGCTTGCTGTGGGCATCTGAATGTTTTACAGCCATCCTTAGCATCTATTCTCGATTTGGCCAGGAATATTAGTGCAAAAGTGACCTTCCATTGATGTAAAAGTTTCTTGCATTCCTTGAATCGATCACATTTCTCCCTCATCGAATTTGCAAAGTCTGGGAAAAAGAAAATGCTGTGGTTCTTTCAAGAAAGCCTTCCTTTACTCCTCGCATTGCGTAACACAAGATCTTTATCGGATGATCTCAGGAATTTGGCCAGAATTGAACGATGCATGTTTACCTCCACGGATAGCCGAGCAGGAACCCTGTGAGCTCACTTGATTTCCAGCTTATGGACTGCTACTGTATGTTGAGTAGATTTGGAAAAAGCCCATCCAGGAATTTCACCATATCCTGTCCCCCTTCGGCCTCAGGAATTCTGACGATTTGTACGTTATTCCGCCGGCTACGGATCCCCATGTTCTCCAACTTCTCCCAGATTCACTCCAAATCCACCTTGGTCACTAGCGGATTAGCAGATAATTCCTTCTCAGATGACTCCAGATAATCAACATCCCCGACTCTTGTAACCACATCAGTGAACTTCGCCTCACTGGCAGTGATCGATCAACGTATCATAGCAAGATCCTCCAAGTCAGCAACACATTTTGTCAGCATTGCCGACATGTTCAGCATCTCTCACCGCATTTTCAACACTTCCCCAAATAAATCGACTCCCAGGCTTGCTGCCTGCTCAGGGGAGTCAGCTTGAGCACATAAGTCTTTTAATGTCTCCAGAGCCTGAGAAGTTTGAATTCTTTGACATATCATCCACCTAGAACAGTTATGGAACAGAGTGTATCGAATCTCATTTCTTTAGTTTATGTCATTAAAAGTGTTCAAATTAGCAAAGTTTGCAGAGCTCGCCGTTCACATGTCCAATCCTCACATGGCATCACGTGACTCTGTCCACCCGGGATTTAAGGTAGGAAGAACACCGGCATGGATGCCACACCTCTGGAGGACGTTTTCAAGACCCTTGACATCATCCACCAGACACAACATCCATCCGTTCTCGAGCTGCACACCGAACAGGAGTAGTGGTTCATTGCACTCCTACAGGACCAAGCGGAGGACCGGCAGATGTTCCGGAGCTTGCTGCGCCTGGAAGATGCTGCTGCCATGACCACGGACCTCGCAACAACCCCGCCCCAGATTCTGCTATTCAAGATGGGCCCCAAAATGATCCAGAGGCCTTCCCAATAGTTGGCTATTTGAGCCAACGGTGGGGGCATGCAGATGCCCGAGCACCCAGTGGGTGGTCTGGTTAATTCCAATGTTGTCTTGGGAAACCCAACGCGTGGAGCAGCAGTTACCAGTGGAGAACCTCCTAGTGTATGGTGACTTGAGGAAAGCCATCCTGCAACTGGTTGGCCGGACACCCGAGCAGCAGCGCCAATGCTTTCGCTCGATAACAATTGGCAAGAATGACCGCCTGGTTGCCTTTGCCCAACAGCTCTGGAACGCCTATGAAGGTGGTTTCTGGTTGAGCAATGCGACGTCGGAGCTGTCATCGATCTGGTGGTACTGGAGCAGTTTATCGCTTGACTTCCGAGAGGAACGGAGGAGTGGGTCCAGTGCCACCACCCAAATAGCCATCCAATTGCATTTACATTTACACATTTGGCAGACGCTTTTATCCAAAGTGACTTACAGTGCACTTATTACAGGGACAATCCCCCTGGAGCAACCTGGAGTTCAGTGACTTGCTCAAGGACACAATGGTGGTGGCTGTGGGGCTCGAACCAGTGATCTTCTGATTAACATTAACAGCTCCACCACTCCACATGGCTGCGTATTCAGGAGCCAGCAAGCCCCAAGGTCCTTTCTCTCTTTCACTCTCTTGTCTCCCCTCCTCCGGTTCCAGGGATTGCACTACCTGCCGGTTTCCCCTCACCTGCTCTGCTCTCACTCCCAGGGTGGTGGACCCACTGTCACGGGCGTGGGCACGGGCGTGGATATAGAAGAACTGTCTGGAAACGTAACTCCAGTCGGCTCATTATAATCCGATGGCAGGTCACTTAGGGCAGGAAAAGACATTGACCCATCTAATGGCCCATTTCTATTGGTCTGGCATTCACAGAGACGTTCACAGTTTGTGTGCAGCATGCCGTGAATGTCAGCTGGTGAATCTGCCAGCTACCCGAAGAGCACCTTTGCTCCCACTTCCTTTTATTGAGGTCCCCTTTGAAATAATTGGTATAGACCTCGTCAGGCCATTAGAGTGGTGGGCATGCAGGCATCGCTTTGTGTTTGTGGCCTGACTAAGATCCAAGCCCAAAAAGGAGGTAAAACAGTTCCTGGGGCTGGCTGGATATTATAGGAGGTTTTTGCCTAATTATTTGGATGTCACCAGCCCACTTAACACTGCTCCAGTGATCTATTGAAGATCAGCGTGAAGATGGGGGCCAGCTGATTAGCACAGGATTTTAGTGGGTGAAACACTGTTGGGCCCTGTGCTTTCCTTGTCTTTTTTTTTGGAAGACACAGGACACCTCCTCCTCACAGATCTTAAGTGTAGGTTGAGTAGGGGGTGGGTGGGCGGGGGGTGTTGATTGAGGTAAGGAAGTTTGTCTGAAGTGAAGGTCAGAGCGGGTGTCGGGTGTGAGATTGGGCCTTTCAAATCTACAGTAGAACACATTCAGGTCATCATCCAGTGGTTGGTTCCCTACAGTGTTGAGGGATGGAGTCTTGTCATCACACTGATGCAGCTGAATTTTTTTCAGCTTATCAGAATAGCTTATTTTAGCCACTCCGATTTCCTTATTCAGTGTGTTACAGGCCTGATTGTACAAGATTTTATCCCCACTTCTGTAAGCATCCTCTTTTGCCTGCCAAAGCTGCCTGAGATTTCCTGCAAACCATGGTTTGTCATTGTTGTATGTTAATTAAGTCCTAGTAGGAATGCACCTATCCTCACAGAAACTGATATATGATGAGATGAGAATGGTAAGGATTATCACCTTGCAATGATTGTCTCTAACAGCTGTTTGTCATTGCAGTTAGAGTGGAGATGGGTTTTAAGAGAAAGCCGGACGCCAATGAGGGACGAGAGAGACGCACGAAGTAGATAAGATTCCATGCTATGTGTTGCGGGACAAGGGTGGAGGGGAGAACTATTACTTTAAGATTGTAAGAATGTGGTTTTTGTAGTTCTAACGGAGTGTTTTATGGGTAGTGAAGTCCGGGAAGAAGCGTGGTCGTATTGTTGCTCTGTAAAAAAATATGGGAGAGCCATAGAGTTGTTCTGTTACATTCCCTTGAACCACCCGGGAATTTATGTTCACTGCAATACAGCAGAATAATTGTATGGATATGTGCTGAAGAAATAAAAGCGGCATGTTTGGGATAATCCGGTCCAACTCATCATTTATACGAACATGAACTAAACGAACTGTTACACACAGCTGCTAAGAGCGCCGCTGGGGTAAAAGGTAACACTGGGGGCTCGTCTTGGGATAAGTTCGTCGCATTTGGTGAGTCATATGGACATTCTGGATTATATTGTGAAGCAGATGTTATCAGAGAGAGGGAGCAAAAATGACGGATGTTCGTGAGAAAACGGGGATGACAAAAAATATTCCAATGTAAATATGAGCAGTCAGTTGAACCCTGCTATGTCTGTAATGGCAGAGAATGAGGAGAAACGTATGCCCATCTCATTCACGGACTGGTTAAATGAATTGGATGTTCAAATGTCAAGTACTGACAGTAATAATAATCCATTTAAGACAAGTTTTGCCCCGTGCCCTCAATCAGCTCCAGTTTACAGGCCCGCTTATTATGAGTCGCATCAGCGAACAATGAGAGAAAACAACCCATTTAAAAGCAAGGTGGGAAATGAGTTTATGCATGACAGTGGAATTGATACACCATGTTTTATAAAGAGCACTCCAGCGAATCTGAACCACCCACACGCCACGTGCAAAGAGCTTGCAGCTAAACAAATGTCACAATACATAACACCAATGAATCGCCGTTCATGTCAACATGATAATTGTACAGTTCAGCATAGCCTTTATGAGACTGAAAGTAATGCTGTTTACCCAGATGCTGATGAGCATTGTTTTCCTGAGCTTGCTAGACCCAGCCAGCGAGGAAGAAAGCCCCGCCAGGCATTATATGATCTATCATCTGACAGCGGAGAGGAATGCAATACCCCAAAAGAAAGAATTCCTACGCTCCGACCAGGTCAGTTTGATGGCTCAACATCATGGAGAGAGTTCCTAAATCGCTTTGAGGATTGCGCCAAAGCTAACCGCTGGTCTAAAAGGACAATGACTGTGCAGATGAGGTTTTGTTTAGTAGGTGCAGCAGGTGCAGTGATCCATAAGAACCCCAGGTCGAGCCGATGGGACTATGCTCGCATAGTGGAGGAAGTGGACGCCGCGTACGGCCCATCATCTGAACACGCTGCTGCCATTGGGATAGAACTGAGGCAGAGGGTCCGCAAGACAGGTGAGCCGCTACATGTGTTAAGGGATGATATCTATGAGAAAGTCTCCATTGTTTATGCAGATCGCTCTGAGAGAGAACAGGACTCTATCAGTGTTGAAGTGTTCACTAATGCCATGGGAGATGCTGACATCGTGCAAAGACTACTGGAAGAGCGCCCACGTACGCTGGGTCGTGCTTATGATATCGCACATAGATATGAAACCACACGACGAACAGCCACTAGTGTAACCCAACTCATGCAGTCCACCCTAAGACAGACGGAACGGAGAACCAGAGCAGCTGCATTACGGGAATACCCCGAACAAAGTGAAAGTGAGGGAGAGAATTCAGTGTCGTCACCCCCTGGGCAGAGACAGAAGCACTTCAGAGTCGAATCCAAACCTCGTCAACTAAAATTCAATAAGCGAGGAAAAATGAATTGGGAAGAAATCATATGTCACAACTGTCAAGGTATCGGCCATATGAGACGGAACTGCCCGTCACCCAGGCTCGATCTGCATCGTGTAACTCCAGCAGTACACCAGTCTACAGACATCCAACCTACCTCCACTGTTCTTCAAGTCAAGGGCACCGGTCCTGAAATGTGTATACATACACTGTTATACAATATGGAGCTATGTGCCCTCTTGGACAGCGGGGCCAGGAGAAATGTGTTACCTCGTCACTGCTATGAGGCTATTAATGCAGGTGTTCGACCCCGCTCGAGTTATCGACAGTGCAGGCTCTGCAAGGAATAAGCCCTATAAATGTTGATGTTCTTGGGGAAGTCCATGTGCCGATACAGGTTGGGACCCATACAGTCAGTGTTAACTTCATTGTAGCCGATGTAATAGAGGGCACAGAAGCCATTCTTGGACACCCATTCCTGGAGCAAGCACGAGCACGCCTCGACTTTGGCAGCCAGAAAATTGTATTGTTCGGTGAGCAAATACCTTACTTTAATCCTAAAACCAAGCCCAGGGTGCATGTTGTTCGAATAGCACGCACCGCTGTCCTTGAGGCAGGACGTGAATACATCGTGCCAGGCAATGCCCATTTTCGAGAGAATGTACAGGGCGATGTGTTACTGTGCCCAACAAAAGGGTTCATGGAGAAACACCGGGTGTTGGTTGCACGGATTGTAATTGATGCTCAACCAAATAATCAAATACCCATCAGGCTGTATAACCCAGGTACCGTTGCTGTGAGAATAAGGAAAGGAGTCATTGCTGGGCTTCTCCAGCCTCGCGGATGTTGTACGAGTCACCAACTCAGAGCTGCCATCTGCAAGCCCAACCTCCATGGCTGTTCCAAGTCATCTACAGTCCCTTTATGCAGAGAGTACGGTGGGTCTTGGGGAAGCAGAAAAATGTGAGCTGGCAGAACTCCTTAGTGCCTATGGGGATGTTTTCTCTACTGGACCGACAGACCTTGGTCGCACTAACCTGGTGCAACACGACATTCAAACCCGGCCGGGTCCGCCAGTGAAACAGCCGCCAAGGAGAATGGCTTTTGAGAAACAGCAAAATGCTGATAACCAGATCCAGCAAAATCTTGACACTGGCTTAGCTGTCCCTAGCCATAGCAGCAGGGCTTCGCCAATTGTTATGGTACAAAAGAAAGACCAGACCTACCGACTGTGTGTGGATTACAGAATTCTGAATGAACGCACTATTAAAGACGCTTACCCACTTCCACGAATCCAGGATACCCTGGATACACTGTCCAATGCGAAATGGTTCAGCACTTTAGATCTAGCCTCAGGCTATTGGCAAGTGGAGTTGACTCCGGAGGCTCGACAGGCAGCCGCGTTCTGCAGTAGGAAGGGGCTTTTTGAGTGGAATGTGATGCCTTTTGGTCTTTGCAATGCCCCGGCAACGTTCCAACGCTTAATGGATCGTGTCTTGGCTGGAATGCAATGGGAAATCTGCCTGGTCTATTTGGACGACATTATCGTGCTGGGGAAGGATGTCAAGGAAATGATTCAGCGCCTAGCGCAGGTGTTCGAGAGGTTACGTCAGGCCAACCTCAAATTGAAGCCCGCCAAGTGTTGTCTCTTCCACCGACAGGTGATTTACCTGGGACACATTGTTTCGAGGAGGGCATCGCCACTGACCCTCAGAAAGTGCAGAAGATTCAAGAATGGCCACAGCCCACCAATGTTAATGAAATTCGGCAATTCATTGGTTTGGCGTCTTACTACAGACGTTTTGTTAAAGATTTTGCAACAGTTGCCAAGCCTCTTCATAACCTGTTAAGAAAACATGCCCGATTTCAGTGGACCCCTGAAAGCCAACAAGCTTTTGACAAGCTGAAGGAACTACTCACCACTGCTCCTGTTCTGGGGTATCCTAAGGACTGTGGCGACCTAATTCTCGATACAGACGCCAGCAACTTTGGAATCGGAGCTGTGTTATCCCAACTCCAACATGGTGAGGAACGTGTGCTGGCGTACGGTAGTCGAGGGTTGACGCCTACGGAACAGAATTACTGCACCACACGGAGAGAATTGTTGGCTGTAGTGGAGTTCACCGCACGCTTCCATCAATACCTGCTGGGCAGACCTTTTATCGTGCGTACAGATCATAGTAGTCTACAGTGGCTCATAAAAATGAAAGAACCAGAGGGACAATTGGCCCGATGGCTTGAGAAACTTGGGGAGTACGATTTCAGGGTTGTGCATCGCCCTGGGCGTTATCATGAAAACGCAGATGTGCTGTCCAGAAGGCCATGTCGTTCAACTTGTGCCTGCAGCATCAAAGAACCCTCTTTGAGCAGCCCTCAGCTCTGTCACCAGGCAGTTCAGTGTGATTTTGACATCAGACCTGCAAACAATATACCTGAAACTGCTACCCCAGAGTTCTGTCCAGTGGGGTAGTACAATCTGTCATGATAGCAAGTGCTGCTCCGTTCTTTGGGTGGACTGCAGAGGAACTATGTTCTGCCCAGGCAACTGACACCGATATTGCCCACATCAGAAGGTGGCTAGAGGAAAGTGTGGAACGACCCTCCTGGGACAATGTGTTGCCCTATGGACCGGCAACTAAAGCTTACTGGAGCCAGTGGAAGAGACTGTACCTAAAGGATGGCATTCTGGTACGGCGCTTCTATCTAATGGAGGGTCCTGAGTTTTACCCACAGATCCTCTTGCCACAAGTGTTCCGTCAGGATGTCATGCATCAAATGCACGATGGGCCAGTGGGTGGACACTTCGGGGTGGAGCGGACAATGTCTCGGCTGCAAACCAGGTATTACTGGTACCAGATGCGAGCTGATGTTACACTTTGGTGTCATACGTGCACCAGCTGTGCTGCAAAGGCCCGACCCACAAAGAGGCCTCCAGCGCCTATGGGCACTATACGGGTGGGGGTTCCTATGGAAAGGATCGCTGTTGATTTGATGGGCCCCATGAATGAAACTGAACGTTTCAATCGTTACATTCTGGTGGTGCAGGACTATTTCACCAAGTGGGTGGAAGCCTACCCCCTGCCCAATGACCGAGCTGTCACCGTTGCAGAGATTATAGTTGCTGAATGGGTGTGTCGCTACGGAGCACCGTCGACATTACATAGCGACCAAGGCTCTAACTTTGAATCGGAGGTCTTCCAAACAATGTGTGACCTACTGGGAATTGAAAAGACCCGAACGACCCCTTTCCGACCTCAGTCTGATGGGCAAGTCGAGCGATTTAATGCTACCCTCCAGAAAATCCTAGCCACCACTTCGGAACATTGTCACTGGGAATGGGATCTCATGGTTCCCTTTGCTGTGATGGCTTACCGAGCTACCAAACATAGCTCCACCGGCTTCACTCCTAATATGATGCTCTTTGGCCGGGAGTTGACGGAGCCCATTGACCTAGTAGCAGGAATGCCCCCCAGCAATACCTCAGCTCAAACTCCCCCACAATACATTGCTGAGACAAGAGAAAGGCTGGAGTTGGCACATCAAATTGCCAGAGATGCTTTGGGTCGATCTGTTGAGCGTGCCAAAAAGCAATACGACAAGAGAGTTGCTAGGACACGCTATAAAGTTGGTGATGCTGTGTGGTATCTCATAAAAGGGACTAAACGGGTGAAAAATAAGATCAGGAAGTTCCTTCCTGCTTATGAGGGTCCTTACTTTATCCTAGGACACCTGGATGATTTGGTGTATCGAATTCAGAAAAGTCCAAAGACAAAAGTGAAGGTCGTTCATCACGATAAGCTCAAGCCATACCATTCCCGGCAACCTCTGGAGAACAGCTGGGTGTTTAAAGGCTCAGAAGCCTGGCAGCCCCAGGAGGTTCCTATTCCCAGTCTTGGAGCAGAGTTCAGTGATCTTGACCTGGACCTCACTCGCCTCTTCACGGAAGAACCTGTAAATGTCAGCGGCATGGACAACGTGCCTGTACTTGACGAAACATATTGTGTGCCAATGGCAGAACAGGAGAATAAAGATGTTCAGTGCAGTGAAGGTAGCACGGTGCGACAGAGTCAAACAGGGACTGTTAACGGCCAAATAGGGGGTAGGCCGCAACGAGTGAGAAGACCACCAAAGTGGTTTGGTGACTGGACTAATTGATGCTTAATTGTAAAAAAAAAAAATAAATAAATAAAAAAAAAAAAAAAAAAACTTTGTTGACAGTACACTAATGTTCTACTGAATTGTTTAAAAAAAAAAAAAAAAATCTGAAACGTGCTGTCTGTTAATGTATTTTTTTTTTTTTTTGTGCATACCCGGGTGGATTGTAACCGTTTTGTTGTGTTGGAATAAGGGAAAAAAAAACTATGGCTGTGTTAACTAAGAGTAAACTATTTTTTTTGTGTGTGTGTGGATGTAATGCAATGGCTTCTGCTAATTTCTTCTTTCGGCAGAGAAATTTGAAGAGGAAATTCCATCGTCTTACTGAACTCGAACCGTATTTGTACTGGATTACTGTTGCTTTCATAATGGACTGTGCATAGTGAACTCTTAAGCCCCCCTGCACCGTGCTACCCCTCTGCCTTATGGACTGTGTACCCCATCGTGTGGGGTTAGATAACATGGGCCAATGTCTCTATTGAGTGGAGTTTGCAAAAATGGACTGTATGCTCCGTCAAATGGAGTTGCCTTTGGACTGAAAAAAAAAAAAAAAAAAAAACAGGAGACAGTATGTTGAATGTATTTCTGCCTGTTATTTGCACTGTGAAATTATGTTGATGCATTTCATGTTTATATGAGGGGTGCTGGATTGGTGTTAAAGATAATCACCATCCAGAGTGGGGGTAGTGTTGCGGGACAAGGGTGGAGGGGAGAACTATTACTTTAAGATTGTAAGAATGTGGTTTTTGTAGGTCTAACGGAGTGTTTTATGGGTAGTGAAGTCCGGGAAGAAGCGTGGTCGTAGTGTTGCTCTGTAAAAAAATATGGGAGAGCCATAGAGTTGTTCTGTTACATTCCCTTGAACCACCCGGGAATTTATGTTCACTGCAATACAGCAGAATAATTGTATGGATATGTGCTGAAGAAATAAAAGCGGCATGTTTGGGATAATCCGGTCCAACTCATCATTTATACGAACATGAACTAAACGAACTGTTACACACATCTGCTAAGAGCGCCGCTGGGGTAAAAGGTAACATATGTATAAGCAGTAAGACATTTTTCTGTACTTAAACAGAAAAAATTTCAGATCAAGTTCTCATGAAGTATTGCAAAGTTTTCTTTTAACATTTTCTTTTGAATGATGTTATGGGTCTGCAGCATGAATTCAGTTCAGTATTCCTGCCTGGGAATACTTTGCTTGGCATGTCACTGCTGTCCTGACAGAAACAGAAGATCAATAACATGGGTGCAGCCAGACATAAATGGTGTTCCCAATGCAGAGATGTGGTCTACAGTGGTTGTGGGTATGCCTGCACAGAATCTGCGCCTTAGGAATTCCACAGAAATCTGGACAGATTCCAGAATAACTTGTATACCCATCATTCACAAAGTCACATTTACGACCCCCTGCATGTTCGTTTTTTATTTTTAAATTTTAATAAATTTGATGATGCTTTTTGATGATGCTACCATTTAAGGTGCATTGACAATGTGTTTACATGCTCACCAATACACTGATGAGTTCAAAAAATCAGCTTATTCATAAAATCCAATAATGCAAGTATACATCGACATAACGTCCAGTGAGTGACAGAAGGGGAACTCTTTTTTTAATGTAATTTCAGAATGTGCTTTCATTTTAACCTTGTCTCTATCTGAACATCACCTGGCAATACATTTTACATTTTACCCCTTAATTCATGCAGCTTTCATTGTGCAGGTGATACACTGTGTTTTAGCAAGGAAAGCAGAAGTGTTTTCGCTCTCACACACACCATCATTTCACCCATATGGTTATTTTAGTACATAAACCCATACAGACACAGTTATTTGTTTATATTGTTTATTGCGGTGTGTAGCGGCCGCCGAAGGTTCAGTCTCCTGTTTTCATTCGTGTCATCCATGTGCGACCATTGGGGGACTTCATGTCTTGTTTCATGTTCTGTTTCCGGGCCACCCTATGATTGGACAAAACCACTTGATATCTGTGTTGTTTTATTATTTTATGTATTTTTTGGTTAAATGTTTAATGTCTAAACAGAGCTTTTTGGTTTTATGTGAAGAAAAAACAACAAGGTACAAACAATATGTGATGTACATCAAACTTTGTGATTTGGTCAGCTGTTACCTGCTAATGGTATGTTCCAGGGGGATGGTCATTGGGTATATAAGTAGCTCAGTTTTCAGAGTTGTTAGAGTGGGAGGATAAGAAGTGTTACTCAGAACCTAACTGTGGTAGGAATTCTGTGATTCATTATTTTATTTTATTTTATTTTATTGTTTTTTGTTGATAATATGGAGTCAACCAATACTTCCCTGGGAACTTTGTAAATACTGTAAACACCATTGCACTAACATGATACTTCGACTGAGCCATCAATGTTTTGTTTTTGAACTGTAAACTGCCTTTGTGACTTATTAAGCATAATCAAGTTAAGACTGTACATGTAAACATGCTCATTTTCAGAGTTTTGCACTAACAAAGCGACATAAGCTATAGCAACCATTGGTCTGGCATATTTGGCTAAGCTGGGTACACTTAATGCAAATGAACAGTGATGCTAGTGTTGGGTTCGAGTCCACCTTAGTCGAGTCCAAGTCAAGTTTGAGTCCAAAAGAGGCCGAGTCCGAATGAATATGTACATGAATCTGAATTAAAATAGTAACTGTAAACTCAGCATCAATATTTTCAGATTATTTTAAACTTCACAACTAATAAAAATTATTCGTCAATATAAATGCAACAAAAACACCTCTGTGGCATTTCATATTCACATTTTATGATTAGTATCCTGCTGAATAAACTTGAAATTAGTTTCAGAATGAAAGCATATGCTTTAGGTGTATGAAGACAAAACTGTCCTTCAACACACTTATTATTGTGCTGTTGACTTTTTCAATTATTTGTTGATTTTCCCCCTCCACTCAAACAGACTAAAGAAAATGAAAGCTGCGTTAGTCTTTACAACAAGAGTTATTATTTCAAATTTTTATTTAAATTTTTTATTTTAATTTGTTCATTCAATTTAGTTTAGTTTTATATAAAATTATGGGTGAAATACATGTAATTAATTTAATACATTTAATGAGTGTAATACATTTAATAAATGGTAATATTTAATAATGCCCATAAAATTAAACAGAAAATAAAAACAGAAACGATCAAATACCATTAGAAATGTATTTTTATTCTACCACACTTCACACTTTTCAGTGTCCAGGTACAGCCTACGTCCCTAAAGTTAAGATCACATTTGTTATGACAAACTCTCCTTTGGCTGGCATGTTTTTCTTTTCACATTATATTTAGTATGGATAATAGGTGAATAGAGGATTCTCTCCTCACTTGTGTTCTTCATTGTATTTTCTGACTTTTTTGCTATTGAAACGCAAGTGCCGGCTTTACAGGTAACACACAGAGGTTGAACTACAAATATGTAATGGACTGAGTTGTACAATTTCCATGGTCTATTTCATCCGTCATATTAGTTGAAATATCCGTAATATATATTTTAATTTTTCTCAATATAGTCAACATTTTCAGTTAGAAATGGCTTTGTGTGGGGGCCTTGGTAGCTCAGCGAGTATTGACGCTGACTACCACACCTGGAGTTGCAAGTTCTTATCCAGGGTGTGCTGAGCAACTCCAGCGAGGTCTCCTAAGCAACCAAATTGTCCTGGGGTAACCATGGGGTAACCTCCTCGTGGTTGCGATTAGTGGTTCCCGCTCTCAATGGGGTGCAGAGAGTAGCATGAGCCTCCCATGCCGTGGGTCTCCGCGGTGTCATGCATAACAAGCCACATGATAAGATGCACGGATTGACGGAGAAAAGGGGATAAATTTTTTTTTAAATGGCTTTGTGTACTAACGTGAGTCTGATAAAACATTTGTTCTATTTAATAATTTGTGAGTTTATGAGTATGAACGTACTTTTAAAAGTGTACTTGCGTTATTGATGTTTCTGGATGAGAGTGGCAGAGCACATGTGGCAATGTGTGCGTGAGGGCGAGAGAGAAAGTACTTTGAAAGAGTGCGCGCTGCTGCTCTCTGACAGAATAGTGTGCCGTAAGGACATACACCCATGAAAACTGATGTACAGTATCAAATACACAGAATGTATGATAGTGCTAACTGTAGAGATTCTTCAGCATTATGAAGACAAAGCCAAATCCCGGACATTTAAAGGCAATTTTTAAATACCGTACCATCAGGTCTGATAAAGAGGACATGTGGAGGATGTATGGTCACTCTATTTTCTGTTATTTGTTTCTTTGTCATTGCATCACAAATCCCATGGGCTTGGCTGGACTTGGAAAAGAATCCAGAGTTCAAAAGGCTAGAGTCCGTGACAAGTCCAAGTCCATTAAAATTGACCTTGTGACTCGGACTAGAGTCCGAATTCAAGTACCCCAAATCTAAGTGATGCAAGGTAATTACTACTTGAAATGATCTGTTAAACTTGAATGATCCGCATCTACGGTCACATATTTGTTTGCTGTATACAGAACCTAGGGCTATCTCAAAAACGTGTGATATTTCAGGACACCTGATTCAGTAATATCTATCAGGTAATAGGGACATTTTCTGTCTGCCTTTTTCATACAAAAATCAATTATAAATGTGAAAAGGTGCTCAGATTCCATGTGGGCTAAGTCAAAGTTAATGGCTAATATGGGATTTGAATTAGATTCCATTGAGCTCTCTGATCTAACTCCTGATCTAATAAGGGAACATATTGGAAGAAATGCTTACTTTAAGTCTTGCCTAAGTCACATGATGCTCATGCTCCAGTAACTTTATTGGACTCTGAGTTTTCCACAGTAATGAAGTTCTAATGAGTTCTGGGTTTTGAGTATTTTGGGGTTTGAATGGCCTAAGGGGGAGAATAATAGACACATTAAAAAGGCATTGTTTCTACAAGCAGAAATAATATGTTTCCGCTCAAAAAGAGAGACTCAGCACTGAATACTAACGTGCACATACAGACGTATGCATACACTTGCTGACAAAAGTTTGGAATAGTGTACAGATGTTGCTCTTATGGAAAGAAATTGGTACTTTTATTCACCAAAGTGACATTCAGCTGATCACAATGTATAGTCAGGACATTAATAACATGAAAAGTTACTATTACAATTTGAAAAAAAATTTCAGAACTTCTTAAACTACTTCAAAGAGTTCTCATAAAAAAATCCTCAATGTGCAGCAATGACAGCTTTGCAGATCCTTGGGATTCTAGCTGTCAGTTTGTCCAGATTCTCAGGTGACATGTCACCCCACACTTCCTGTAGCACTTTCCATAGATGTGGTTGTCTTGCCAGCACTTCTCACACACCTGACAGTCTAGCTGATCCCATAAAAGCTCATTGGGGTTAAGATCCATAAATCTCTTTTCCAATTATCTGTCATTAAATGTCTGTATTTCTTTGTCCACTCTAACCTTTTGTTTTTGTTTTTCTGTTTCAAAAGTGGCTTTTTCTTTGCAATTATTCCCATAAGGCCTGCCCCCCTGAGTCTTCTCTTTACTGTTGTACATGAAACTGGTGTTGAGCAGGTAGAATTCAATGAAGCTGTCAGCTGAGGACATGAGAGGCATCTATTTCTTAAACTAGACACTCTGATGTACTTATCATCTTGTATAGTTGTACATCTGGGCCTTCCACATCTATTTCTGTCCTTGTTAGAGCCAGTTGTCCTTTTGTCTTTGAAGACTGTAGTGTACAACTTTGTATAAAATCTTTAGTATTTTGGCCATTTCAAGCATTTTGGCCACTAGTGTATACTTCTGTGTATATGGAAATTCTATAATATATCCTACTTTTTCCAAAAGAGAGAACACATTGCCTGAGTGACAAGTAACACGTGACAAAATATGAACCCTATCGGGGTGTGTGTGTGTTTCATTGTTATTTGAAGGATGAGTCGCTGTTGTGGTAAAGAGCTTTAAGTATAGAGAGATGTAAGGATGGAGGTGTATGTGGTGAGGAACATTCCATTTGATGGCGTAGTGGATGGATTGGTGAAAGATGGATGAATAAACAAGTACAATGTTCGTATTGAAGGATGTTGGGGATGAGCGGTGTAAGGAATACAAGATTGCTTCATGGAGGGATGTTTAGATAGAGACAAGGTAAAAATTAAGGCGCATTCTGAAATGACAAGAAAAAAGAGTTCCCATTCTGTCACTCACTCAACATTGTGTTGATGTAGTGACACTAGGGGTCACTCTTGAGAGCCCCGATAACCTCTA
Source organism: Xyrauchen texanus (assembly GCF_025860055.1). NCBI lineage: Eukaryota > Metazoa > Chordata > Actinopteri > Cypriniformes > Catostomidae > Xyrauchen > Xyrauchen texanus. Next base: position 34,930,928 of record NC_068286.1, on the reverse strand, counting down.
TTCTTTTAAGAAAAGGCTAATGAGAATTGGGGAGTGGCATTTGCATGCCACTCCCCCGGACATATGGTTATAAAAGGACAAGGAATGCCCACTCTCATTCAGATTTTTTTCTTCGGCCGAGCGGTTGTACTATCAGCGTGCTGAATACTACTGCTGTTCCATTCACCTCTTAAGATGCATATGCTGTTGGATATACAGGGCTTTCTCTCCTTCTGCACGATGAGTTCAGATTTTGCCCCTGGGTGCTTCGACAGCACTAAAAGAGTGTATATTATTGCTAAAGAGTATATTTTCTCTATTAAAGCACACACATTGATGTTGAATGTCTTTTTAATGATGCGTCTTTATAAAGATGCTTTTCCATCTTTGTGTGATTCCTGGATGCGGTTGTTATCTCTACATCTCCAACGGTCACAGGCGCTGCCTCACATGTCTGGGCAGCGATCACACTGAGGCAGCATTTGTGGATGGTTCATGTTCTCATTCCGAGAATATGACCATGGCAATGCTGCGGTCGTGGCTTTCCTTCTTCCGAAGCGAGAAAGCCACTTTAGCCACCCCTCACGCTGCGCCTTCTACCCACGGGTATGAGGCCAGCCCGGCTGGAGCTGGAGATGATTTGGGGCGTTCAATGGGCACGGTGGGCTGAGAACACAGCCCTGCAGGGCTCCAGTGTTGAGGGTCAGTGATGAGATGTTCCTGCCCATTCTAACCACTTGACGTCTGCCTGACAGGAAGACCAGGATCCAGCTGCACAGCGAGCTGTTTAAGCCCAGAGCCCGGAGTTTCACATCAAGCTTGGAGGGCACTATGGTGTTGAATGCTGAGCTGTAGTCTACAAACAGCATTCTCACATATGTGTTTCTTTTTTCCAGGTGGGAGAGAGCAGTGTGTATTGTAGATGCAATGGCATCATCAGTAGAGCGGTTGTTGCGGTAGGCAAACTGCAATGGGTCCAGAGAGGTGGGCAGCACAGAGCAGATGTGATCTCTGATTAGCCTCTCAAAGCATTTGCTGATGATGGGGGTCAGAGCAACAGGACGCCAGTCATTTAAACAAGTGATTTTTGATTGCTTTTGTACAGGCACAATGGTGGATGTTTTGAAGCATGTGGGGACTACAGACAGAGAGAGGGACAGGTTGAAATTGTCCGTAAAAACACCAGCCAGTTGGTTCGTTTTCCCGTTTTCCTTATGCGTTTCCACGGCCGGGCAGCCAAGACAAAAGGGCTCCACTGGCGTGTTTATAAACAGCGGGTCGGCATTGAGAAATTTGAAGTCTGGTTATAGGGGTGTAATTGCAGAACCAATGTCCAAAAGCGTTTGTCTGTCGTATATAATAAGGCAGACAACATCCGAGACAAAAAACAAAAAACTGTAAACAAAATAAACAATAAATTGCAGTGTTGTGTCGGAGCTCGCAACGCAGCAGCCATACTTTGCTCCATCTTGAGTCCATGGCACCTCTCTTGCAGACATCTGCAGAGCAGTGGGCTGGGCTACACCCAATCTCCGGGTTGAGTTGGTGTTGTCCCATGTTTTGTCAGGTACGAAAAGGTAGAGTTTGGTAATACGGAAAAACTGGCTGGGAGTATTGCTGTCCCTGAATGTCGACAAAACAAAAGAGATGGTTGTTGACTTTAGGAGAGCACAAGGTGAACACACTCCGCTGAACATCGACGGCTCCTCTGTGGAGATCGTCAAAAGCACCAAATTCCTTGGTGTTCACTTGGCGGAGAACCTCACCTGGTCCCTCAACACCAGCTCTATCACCAAGAAAGCCCAGCAGCGTCTCTACTTTCTTCGAAGGCTGAGGAAAGCACATCTCCCAACCCCCATCCTCACTACATTCTATAGAGGGACTATTGAGAGCATCCTGAGCAGCTGCATCACTGCCTGGTTTGGGACTTGCACCGTTTCGGACCGCAAAGCCCTGCAGAGGATAGTGAGGACAGCTGAGAAGATCATTGGGGTCTCTCTTCCCTCCATCAAAGACATTTACAAAAAACACTGTATCCGCAAAGCAACCAGCATTGTGGACGACCCCACACACCCCTCACACAAACTCTTCACCCTCCTCCCGTCTGGCAAGAGGTACCGGAGCATTCGGGCCCTCACGGCCAGACTGTGTAACAGCTTCTTCCCCCAAGCCATCAGACTCCTCAATACTCAGAGACTGGTTTGACACACACGTGTCCTGAGTTGCACTTTAATTACTGTCACTTTATAACTGTCTGCTACCTCAATAACTGCTATGTGCATAGAACATTATCTCATAGTATGTTATGTTTACATTTTTAGAAACTGTCATCTTTTTGCACTACTGAGTACTGGTCGGCACTGCACTGTCTATTGTCCTGTTCATTGTCAGAAATTTGTTGTATTGTCCTGTACTTTTTGCACATGTTTGCACATGCACTTTATATAGGTATATGTAGGTTTTTTTTTTTTTTTTTTTTTTTTTATATAGGTATTTTATTTCGTTGTGTTGTCTCATGTGGTCCTGTGTTGGTCCTTTGTTGTTTTTATGTAGCACCATGGTCCTGGAGGAACGTTGTCTCGTTTTGCTGTGTACTGTACTAACTGTATATGGTTGAAACGACAATAAAAACCACTTGACTTGCTTGCGTATAGCACCCTTCCTCTCCCCTGAGGCGAAAGCATGCGCTTTTACCCCCAGTCGAGTTCACTAAGTCGTGGACCCTGGATATCTTCCATGTGCGGCTGGTGAGCCCATGTGTCGTATTGCCACATGTTGACCTCCCATTTTGGGCAGGATGTGGTCTCTGTGGGGTCTTTTCACCCTGAAAGAATAGGAATGGAAAAGAACACCTTCCCCGAAGCGTATAATAGCGTTAGATGGCCCCAACCATATCTAATACTCTGTGGTGAGAAAAAATAGAGAGAAAAGGCCACGGCTGGCACGGCCTGCTCCCATGCTTGTTACGTCACTTCCCCTCCTCAGGAATGTGGGGAACTACGTGACGTCTGTTTGGGGCATTGGGGGAGGTTACGTGCAGACTGATGCACCTGCTATTGCGCATGCAGCAGCTTGCTTACACCTGTATCAGCAGTTCACGTAACACGGTTCAGCTCTTGCATTTTTCTATATGGACGTGGAGTGAGTGACAGAAGGGGGACGTCTTGGTTACTGTCGTAACCTCCGTTCCCTGATGGAGGGAATGAGACGTTGTGTCCCTCTTGCCACAACACTGTACTAGCCGCTGAAATGGCCGGACCTTGTCTTAACATAAAACCTGAATGAGTGTGGGCATTCCTTCTCCTTTTATACCAATATGTCTGGGGGAGTGGCATGCAAATTCTCGCAAAAAACATTGCCAATTCTCATTGGCCTTTCGTCAAAAGAATAGATGTGTTCAGGGCTCTCTAGAGTGATTTCTAGTGTCACTACATCGACACAACGTGTCGTTCACTCCATCAGAGAATGGTTTTTGGTTAATAGATTAGAGTAGAGGAAGAAATAAAGTTATTTTGATAAGTGACAGGAGATTGTGCTTTAAGATATCTTTCAGAAACTCTGAAGATATATGTTGATTTTGATCAGAAAATACAAGGAATAAAAGATGCTGTTGTGACACCCATTGGTAAACAATGTGATCACGCAGGATCTCAACATGTTGCTACCGAATGTTGCGGTACACTGACATTGACCCTTTTTGCAGTTACTGACAAGCGCTTTCCCCCATCAGATATCTTTGCTTCAATTCAAATGTGTTTACCTTTCTCTGTGATGCTGCCTCCAAAACACATGTTCTGATCCCATGGAAACCAGAAAATAGTGGCATTCACATTATCAATGAAGTGTGATTCAGAGGTTGCATTTTCCCTCTAAGATTACATATTTACTCTACTGACGTCAGGTGTGGGGTTTGAGTTGCACTACGTAACTTTGTGCTCTCTAGCGAGATCTGTGGTTAAAATTTTAAACTGCAAGCAATTTGCAGAATAAAACTTTACATATGTCGTGTTTCAACACTGCTCTTCTGGCAGACGAAACTCATGAATTGAGCTTACATGGACATCGCCTGTGTGTGATAATGACTGGAAAAAATTCAGAGCCAATGTCATAACGTGCTATTTTCATGTTGACATTATTATGTTATACAATTAAACATTAAAAAAATTAAGTATTACTTGCTTTGAAGATAAACAACACTCTTATTTACATATTTTTAATTAATTAATTTTGCATATATAGCTGACACTACACTCAAAAGTGATTTTACATAGTGAACAGGGGACTCTCCTCAATCACCACCAGTTACCAGTATATTTTAATATGATTTTTCAAGTGTTTTATCTACTATCAATGCTTTGACAAAAATCAATTGATTGCGACAATAATTTAACATCGAGTCGCCATTGGCGACAGTCAGGTTGTGTGTGTTCATCTTCGGTTTCGTCAGATATCATCTTGTGAGATACTGAATATATTTTTAACAGGCACCAATGTATTTGACGCTAATTTTCACCCGTTCTGTTTCTGAGCTCGCTGCAACGCATGCAACAACAAACCTAGTTTCATGAAAAATGACTTGTTTGAAATGGATCTTTATCATGAATCACCCGAAAAGAACTGCGGCTTTCTCAGTGAATCAGCCATCAGTGAGTTTACAACTGGGAGTGCAGACATTTCAAAATAAGAGTCCCATGTGTATTTTGGGCTTCTTTATAATTAAAAGTCCTGTATTGTGTACCAATTTTTTTCTTTTGTTAATTATTGATTGGGATTGGAGTAGCACAATAAACTGCATCTGGAATTTATTTCAATTTTCTCTCTTGTAGTCTCTGTGTCTGGGCCATCCTGTATCCATAAAGAAAGACTAAGGCAATATTTAAAAACAATTATAATTTTAGATATATATGAGATCAAGCTTTTGACACTTGAGGGACTTGTACATGACTATTACACAAGGTGCATACATTAATTGATGCTCAAGAAGGCAACACACTACTATATGCATACTATATGTAATTATTTGTAATGTACATTCTGAAGGGCAGTACTATATAAAAAAATATTTTATCTCTTATATTTGTATAAATTATGAAAGGGGTGTGAGCATTTGAGACAAAAGGAAATGCAAACTTATCTTCTCAGCAAACCTCCGATTAATGGGTTATCAGATGTCTTCCTTTTCTTAAGCTTTCTATCTTGTTTCTGATTAGCAATCTAAATCGAGCAATTATGTGATTTGGCGAATAAAAACAGCCATTTAGCTCCTAATGTTTCAGTTTACATAATTTTTTAGTCTGGAGCCCTGTCAATTTAAAAGGTGAAACTCTTAAATTATCTTAATATCTTGATTTGAGTTCAATGGAAGAATTTATAATTTTTACATTATGTACAGCCAAGTGTTTCAAGTGTTATAATGCACCTTTTTCATCTCGTTATTGTTGATGGAATTAATTAAAAACTTAATCTTTCAAACGTTTTCGTCAGTGATTTCAATGACAACGTCTTTTTTACTTTGTCAACGATAATGAAGACAAGACAAAAAAGGCGCATCATTACGATAATTACATTATTTTAGTAAAGTACTGGTGATGAAAATATGATGATAAAAATTATATTACAAGATTTTAACAGTGCAAGATATAAACAGAAGAAACAACATCATGAGAATCTGTATATAGAAGAAGATATTAGATATGGATTCATCTAATCCAAAAATCCAGTTGAGGATTTTTCCTCTTGAGCTGCTTGAGTTAAATTAGCAAATGAACAAACTGGCAAAATGATCTGCTTTAAAACTGTGTAAATTGCCCAGGCTTGTGCATGTGTATTCTTGAGTTGATTGAAAGCAGGGCTGGACTGGTAATCTGGCATACCGGGCATTTTCCCAGTTGGCCGACACTTTTGGGCCAATCAGGGGCGGACTGACCATCGGGAGAACTGAGCAGGCCGGTGTTCCGGCCGCGCAACATTCCCAATGGGCCGCGATAAGTTAAAACGAGCCTGTGCGTTATGCAGAACGGACCACAAAATGGCACCACGTTATGCAGAACACCCTGATTGACAGGCGATGTCTGTATCTAAAAGGTGATTGGCTCTTTTACCTGTAAGGCAGGACTTCTTTTCTACATCTGTTGACCGTTGGGTGTGAGCTCCTTGGTTGGGTGTTCTAATTTCTCCCATTCATTTTAAAAGAAGTGGCCTGTCTCTCCTAATTAATCTCTGGTATATTGCAGTCTTGTCACATTTTAACTTTTTGTTTAGCCTCCCATTCAGTTCACGCTGGGTGACCATGAGGAAGGATTACTTTAAGATGTAGATTGGAAAGCAGGGGCAGAATTTATATAAATAAAATTGTCTACTTCTCTCTCCAATGCAGGTGTGCCAGTGATTACCCTGGTAATGCTGGCATGGGCACCATAGGTTGCCGACCCCTGTAATATGCTTTCTAGTTGACTGCATTACACAATTCACAACAAAAAAATAACTCACTTTTTGCGCCAATCTGTGGACATTTCACTTGGACACTGGAGCTTAGATGTGCCTATATGTTCAACAACACTTCCTGCTTCATCCACTTGTGGCAATGGTCTGAATTTCAGTGACCACAGATCGATTTTAGCAGAGGTTTCGACCTACCATAGCCGAATTCACAGTGCGATCAGTTTGGGTTAAGGGAAGGAGAACAGACAAAATGTTAGTTTATATGGTATCACTACAATAAGGTTCCATTTGTTAACAACATAAGTTATGAACAAGAATATGAACATGAACTACTTATACAGTATTTATTAATCTTAGTTGAAGTTTAATAAAATATATACTAATACATTTTTAAATATTTAATTTTAAATATTTTTAAACATTAATGCACTATGAACTAAGATGAACTAACAATGAACAATAGTATTTTTTACAAACTAACAAGCATTAAGATTTAATAAATGCTGTAAAAATATTATATATTGTTTGTTCATGATACCCCTGCGATGGACTGGCGATCTGTCCAGGGTGTCCCCCACCTTTCGCCCAATGTTAGCTGGGATAGGCTCCAGCCCCCCGCGACCCTGTACACAGGATAAGCGGTTGACGATGGATGGATGGATGGATGGATGTTCATGATACTTAATGCTTTAACTAATGTTAATGAATGGAACCTTATTGTTTTTTTCCTCTCCTTTTCTCCCCAATTTGGAATGTCAAATTCCCAATGTTCTCTAAGTCCTCATGGTGGGATAGTTACTCGCCTCTATCCAGGTGGTGGAGAACGAACCTCAGTTGCCTCCATGTCTGAGACGTCAATCCACGGCATCTTATCACGTGGATTGTTGAGCGAGTTACCATGCACAACTCATCACGCACCCCACTGAGAGCGAGAACTACACATTATAGTGACCAGGAGAGGGGTACCCCATGTGACTCTATACCCTCCCTAGCAAGCGGGCATATTTGGTTGCTTAGGAGTCCTGGCTGGGGTCAATCAGCATGTCCTGGATTGAAACATGCGACTCCAGGGGTGGTAGTCAGCGTCAGTACTCGCTGAGCTACCCAGGCCCCCCATGTTACCTTATTGTTAAGTGTTACCATTTATATTTAGATACATGTGGATACACAGTGGCCCCAAAAATGGTATTTGAAGACTTATGCTTAAAAATGAATGACTGTCATTGCATTAGATATCAAAATATCAGAACTTGGAATCATTTATTTTAGAGAAGGATAGCACAAGCACACTTTTCAAGTGATACATATCACAAAAATGTTTGTGTTACATATCCAGTTAATGTGATGAACTACACCAGTGGTTACTCTGTTTGGAGTTCGGTCCGGCAGATTCTCACGTGATCCTGTGACCCCAGCCAGGCTATTTGCCCAAGGTTCCCACAACCCCCTTCAGGGATCAGGTGGTGAGTCTGTAAGCGCTGCCCAGGGGGGATTTAAAAAAAATGTGCTGTGTCCACTGATTTATCAAGTTTTTGATGTGAACTTGAGGGGAACAGACTTTATACATCTGCCAAAAATGACCATGGGACTATTAGCTAAAAGTCATTCTAAAAATGTGTAAGGAAAGTGAAGCTCTTTTGCATCACTTGTTTGCAAATGCCACTTATTTGTTTAAGGTTAAAGAAATGTTGAACATTTTGAATAAATAGTAAACCATTTTGGCACTAAATGTAGTGGATAGTGTGACATGATGATGCAACACTGTCACTATAGCAGTTAATCATTGCCTGAAGTCAGTAATTTATATACAACACACGTTTGGTTACGTATGTAACCTCCGTTCCCCGAGGGAGGGAACGACACGTTGTGTCGGAGAAGCGACACTAGGGGTCTCTCTTGAGCGCCGATATTCACCTCTGATCTTATTGAAAAGGGCCAATGGGAGTTGGCAGTCAGTATTTGCATACCCCGCCCCCGGACATACGGGTATTTAATCGGGGCAAATACGGGAGTTCGTTCAGGATTTTTCTGAGGAGCCGGAAATGGTCCGGCCACAACAGTGGCTCGGTTCAGCGACATGGCGGAGGAAAGACACAACGTGTCGTTCCCTCCCTCGGGGAACGGAGGTTACATACGTAACCAAACGTTCCCCTTCTGTCGCTCTCTCCACGTTGTGTCGGAGAAGCGACACTAGGGGACCCATTCCAATCTTGCCATGCGCTGAACCTTGTACGTGGACCGCCAATACAGAGGCGGGCAGGGATTTCATCCAGTGCCATGCATCGTCTGTACCTGGCTGCACGTACCCTTCCCCAGTGCCCCATAAGAACATCGGAGTCCTTCTAGTTACCCTGGGAGGGGAACAAGGCGATGTTTGCCAACATGGGAACGGGCCAGCCTGGCTGGGCCTCTTTTCTCTCTATGTTTCTCGCATAGAGCAATCACGGCCGGGGCCCTTACACGCATATAGGGAAGGGGGTCTTACCCAGACCCTGCGGAGACCACACCTGCCCTTTTTCTTGGGGAGGAAAAGTGGTAGACACGTCACACGGCCGTCTTAGGGCTCGTGTGGAAAGTATGATGCGGTGGTAGATCCAGCCTCGAAAGGGGGGAGTTGCTACAGCACGGCGGCCGAGGCAGCTGTAACTGCCTAAGGGAGACACGGAGGTCCACTCGTAAGGGGACAGAACCGTGGAATTACACACAGGGGGAGTCCGAACAGGAGGCCTTCTTATTTTACCTTTGGAGCCCCTATACCAGTACGGGGTGGCCATCAGGGTACCCGCAGTGGCTTGGGTCGGCGAGTTCCTCCGCTGAACCGCGGACCCGGAGGGCTGGGGAGGAATCGACCAGGGGCCCGACTCGGAGTGGGGCGCCCTGGGAAGAAGGCGCACTACTTTGACGTCAGGAAAAGGGCGCTGGGCGCAAGCGATCCACCCAGCCGGTCGGTCTCACGTGTTACCGAGTTCTCACGGGCTTGGACCTGAGAAAACACGAGACGCTAACCGACTCAACGCGGAGGTTGTAAAACCTCGCGAAGGTGTTGGGTGTTGCCCAACCCGCGGCTCTACAGATGTCTGCTAGGGAGGTGCCCTTGGCCAGTGCCCACGAGGACGCAACACCCCTTGTTGAGTGAGCTCGGACCCGTAAGGGTAGGGGCACGGCCTGGGTGTGATAAGCCATTGTGATGGCATCGACAACCCAGTGGGCGAGCCTCTGTTTGGAGACGGCATTCCCTTTCTGCCGTCCCCCAAAGCAGACAAAGAGCTGCTCAGAGCGTCTGGTGCTCTGTGTGCGGTCCAGGTAAATGCGCAGGGCGCGCACTGGACACACCAACGAAAGGGCTGGGTCTGCCTCCTCCCGGGGCAGCGCTTGCAGGTTCACTACCTGATCTCGGAAGGTTGTGGTAGGAACCTTGGGCACATAGCCTGGTCGCGGTCTTAGGATCACAGACATATCTGCCGGACCGAACTCCAGGCAAGTGTCGCTGACAGAGAACGCTTGCAGGTCCCCGACCCTCTTAATGGAGGCGAGCGTGATCAGCAGGGCCGTCTTAAGAGAGAGGGCCCTGAGTCCAACTGATTCGAGCGGCTCGAAGGGAGGTCTCTGGAGTCCTGCCAAGACTACCAAGAGTTCCCAGGAGGGAACTAGGCCTGGCCGGGAGGGATTCAACCTCCGGGCGCCTCTCAGGAACCTGAGGATCAGGTCGTGCTTACCCAAAGACTTGCCGTCTACAGGATCGTGGTGGGCGGTGATAGCGGCAACATACACCTTGAGGGTGGACGGGGACAGCCTCCTGTCCAGCCTCTCCTGTAGGAACAGAAGCACTGACCTAATCGCGCATCTCTGCAGCTCTTCGGCTCGGGAAGAACACCAATCTGCGAACAAGCGCCACTTTAGGGCGTAAAGGTGCCTGGTAGAGGGAGCTCTGGCTTGGTTGATGGTATTCACAATGGTCGCCGGTAAGCCGGCTAGCTCTTCCGCGTCCCGTCCAGGGACCAGACGTGGAGGTTCCAGAGGTCTGGGCGCGGGTGCCAGAGCGTGCCCCGTCCCTGAGAGAGGAGGTCCTTTCTTAGGGGAATTCACCAGGGAGGAGCTGTCGCGAGGAGCCTGAGTTCCGAGAACCAAGTCCGAGTGGGCCAGTAGGGGGCCACCAAAGTGACTTGCTCCTCGTCCTCCCTGACCTTGCACAGCACCGGTGCAAGAAGGCTCACTGGGGGAAATGCGTGCTTGCGCAGCCCCGAGGGCCAGCTGTGTGCCAGCCGTCTGTCCCGAGGGAGCCTCTGTTAGGGCGTACCAGAGCGGGCAGTGGGAGGTTTCCTGGGCGGCGAACAGGTCTACCTGGGCCTTGCCAAACCGTTCCCAAATCAGCTGGACCGACTGGGGGTGAAGCCTCCACTCCCCGCCGGGCAGGCGTTGTCGTGATAGCGCGTCCGCTACGACGTTGAGCTTGCCGGGGATGTGAGTGACTTGAGTCGCTGCTGGCTCCATAAGAGGAGACGGCGGGCGAGTTGTGACATGTGGCGGGAGCGTACGCCGCCTTGGCGATTTATGTACGCCACCACCGTGGTGCTGTCCGATCTCACGAGGACATGTTTGTCCCAAACTAACGGGAGGAACTTCCTGAGAGCAAGAAGGACAGTCAGCAACTCCAGGCAATTGATGTACCAACGCAGCGGGGCCTCTTTCCAATGGCCCGCTGCTGCGTGCCCGCTGCACACGGCACCCCACCCGGACCGGGAGGCATCGGTTGTGACCAGGACGCGTCGGGACACCTGCTGCAGGGGCACTCCTGCCCGTAAAAAGCAGAGGTCTGTCCAGGGTTGGAGTGTTTTGAGGCAGGCGGGGGTGATCCTTACCCGATGCGTGCCGCGGTGCCATGCTTGTCTCAGGACTCGAGTCTGGAGCCAGTGCTGGAGTGGTCTCATATGCATCAACCCCAGCGGCACGACCGCCGTGGAGGACGCCATATGCCCCAGGAGCCTCTGGAAAAGTTTTAGAGGGACCACTGTGCCTGGCTTGAACCCAAGAAAAGAGATGCTCTGAACCGGAGTGAGCTTGCTCTTTTCCCAGTTGACCTGAAGCCCCAAGCGGCTGAGGTGCCGGAGCACCTGGTCTCTGTGTGTGCATAGTAACTCTCGAGAGTGTGCTAGGATGAGCCAGTCGTCGAGGTAGTTGAGAATGCGGATGCCGGCTACTCGTAGCGGGGCAAGGGCCGCCTCTGTGACTTTCGTGAAGACGCGAGGGGACAGAGACAGGCCGAAGGGGAGGACTTTGTACTGAAACGCCTGGCCGTCGAACGCGAACCGTAGGAAGGGTCGGTGTCGTGGCAGAATTGAGACGTGGAAGTACGCGTCCTTCAGGTCCACCGCTGCGAACCAATCTAGATGCTGAACGCTAGCCAGAATATTTCTCTGCATAAGCATTTTGAGCGGGAGTTTTAACAAGGCCCGATTGAAAACTTCGCAAGTCCAGGATTGGTCGTAAGCCGCCGCCTTTCTTGGGTACAATGAAGTAAGGGCTGTAGAAACCCTTCCTCATTTCGGTTGGAGGGATGGGCTCTACCGCGCCCTTGGCTAAGAGGGTCGCGATTTCCGTGCACAGGGAACTGGCGTGCTCGCCGTGTACTGCGGAAGCGGACGCCCTGAAGGGGCGGAGCCGGGCAAACTGAATTGCGTAACCGAGTTGAATGGTCCGGTGCAGCCAGCGTGATGCGTTGGGAAGCGAAAGCCACGCTTCCCAGCTCTGCGCTAGGGGCACCAAAGGGACGAGTATTTTGGACGTACCGGCGGGCCTCGCAGCGGGCGGAACAGGTAATGCAGCGTCGGGCGGCTTCGTTGCGGCCTGAGGCTGAGGTGCTGAGAATAGACTCAAAGCACTTACCTTGCTCCGCACGCCCGGCAGGGGGCGGGTTCTTGACTGAGGAGGAGGTCTGATGTTGGCGTCCTCTGGACTCGTCTGAACCGGCCGGCCGGGGGACAGTCGTGGGCAGGTGGAAGGCGTGATCGCCGCGTCCGGTGTACCAGGACTGTTGTGATCTGAAAGCACATTGCCGTGAAAACAGCATTTGCGGGCCAGGTGACCCAGAGGCAAAGGAAATAGCTCTTTTATTGAGAATGTGGGTACCACAGCCCCCATCAGGGGGTGTGGCAAATGAAAAAACAAAGGATTCTCCTCCCAGCCCTCCACCGGGGGACGGAGCGGTCTTACCACCTCCGGAGCTAACGTCTTCGGCTCTGGGTCGGCTGTCTCAGGAACGCTTGGGAGCCTCCGTCTGCTTCTTCACCGCGGAGAACTGTTGGGCGAAGTCCTCGACGGTGTCACCGAAAAGGCCAATCTGGGAGACAGGTGGGTCCAGGAAGCGGTTTTTGTCAGCCTCACGCATCTTGACCAGGTTGAGCCAAAGATGGCGTTCCTGGACCACTAGGGTGGCCATCGTCTGTCCGAGTGCCTGCGCTGTGGCCTTCGTCGCTCTCAGGGTGAGGTCGGTCGCTGAGCGCAGTTCCTGCAGCACATCAGGATCAGGTCCACCCCCGTGCATGTTTCTGAGAGCTTTGGCCTGGTGGACTTGCAGGAGGGCCATCGCATGCAGGGCGGAGGCAGCACGTCCAGCCGTAGTGTAGGCCTTCGCGTTAAGCGAGGATGTTGTCCTACAGGGCTTGGATGGGAGTACGGGGCGACCCCGCCAGGAGGTAGGGCTACCGGGGCATAGATGGTGCACAACTCCCCTATCAACCTGGGGAATCGCGTCGTACCCGTGGCGCTCTCCGCCGTCGAGGGTGGAGAGAGTGGAGCGGGTGGCACTAGATGAACGGAGAGCGGGGCTCTCCACGTAGACGTCAGCTCATCATGCACCTCCGGGAAGAAAGGGACCGGGGGGATGCGAGGCCGCGAACGGCGCGCTGCCCCCTGGAACCAATCAACCAACCGAGAACGCTGTGGGGAGGATGGAGGGTTCCAGTCCAACCCCACGCTCAAGGCGGCCCGGGCAAGCATGTCGGACATCTGAGCGTCGGCCTCAGCCTGGGCCTGCTGGCCCGAAGGCGGCAGTCCAGGGGAGTCCTCGGCATCAGACACCGCACTCTCCGATGCAGCGGCGAGCTCATCTGCTTCGGACTCGGGAGGATAGACAGCCGGGCCGTGAGGCGAGCCGCTATCGCCGCGAGCGTGGACGGAGACCAGCAAGTGTGTCGGGAACGGAGGTTCGCGGGGGCTACCCGGCGAAACTGCACCCGCTGCCGCCCCCAAATCGCCCCCAGCGCCAACCGCACCGTCCTTAATCCCGTGGGAAGAAGGAGCAATGCGGGGTGCAGCTGGGGTGGCTTGCTTTCTGTTGAAAGCGAGCCGCGACCGCAACGTGGTCATGGTCATGTTCTCGCAGTGAGAACATGAACCATCCACAAACGGCGCCTCGGTGTGATCGTGGCCCAAACTCTCTTTTAATACACAGTGTGTGTGTGTACGTGTCTGCGCTGTCGAAGCGCTCAGGGGCAACAATGCACGCCGTGCACTGAGAAGGAGAAAGCCGCTGTTGTGCGCCGTCAAGATCCAACAGCATGCAGATCGTCAGAGGAAAACAGGAAAGTTTAAGTGGCGTGTAACTCGCAGCAAACTGCAGACAGACCATCGGCTCAGAAGAAATTTTCTGAATGAACTCCCGTATTTGCCCCGCTTAAATACCCGTATGTCCGGGGGCGGGGTATGCAAATACTGACTGCCAACTCCCATTGGCCCTTTTCAATAAGATCAGAGGTGAATATCGGCGCTCAAGAGAGACCCCTAGTGTCGCTTATCCGACACAACATGGAGAGAGCGACAGAAGGGGAACAGTATATTATATCTTCATGTGTGATGCTCTGTCAGGCTTGTACTGTTGCCACCTTCAGTGCCTCCTTGTTTGCTGTCATTTTGATATCAAACACACTCAGTTGGATTCAGATTAAACAATTGTTACAAACAAACAAACAAAATTTTGTTTTTATTGTTTGTCCCTGAACACTCACAAGGTGCCTCGGCTGAGTTTTTTAATCATGCTGTACTGGTGCCTGATTAAGTCCCATCCAATTAGTTTTAAGGCATTCAAGTGGATAAGAACTAACAGCTATCATCAAAAATTATAATGTGGACCGAAACAGTAGGACCCATAAGGCCACTGATCAGAAGTCCATTCTTCACAGATGAAAATGTGAAAACACAAGATTCAATGTAGTTTTTCATGATTTGTAATGACTAGTTAGGCTAAAGTTATGTTTATGCTTTCTGTCACATTCACAAAAGCAGCAAATAGATTTATAAAACCTCGTTAAACGTTACGATGTGCCAACTGTTTGTACTTTTACCTAAGTGCAGCGCAACAGCAGGCCAATGTGTTCGATAATACTAATAATATGTTTTATTTGTAAAACATTGTACTAAATTGACAATATGAATGCAAGAAATTGACAGTGAAACTGTGGCAGAAATTGTCAGTATTGGACAAAATGCCAAAAAATAAAAATGAATACAATATTTTCAGTAGGTATTGTAGAATTGAACTAAATCACAAATGCACCAAATTACTGAATGCATGCAAATGCATATTTGAAGTGTTAACCTGGGCAATAATCATTACAAATTATTACAATTCAATTTAATAAATAATAAAATAACAATAACAAAATATTTTTTGTTATAATCATCTGACTACTGTACATGTTTCTTTTTATTTTTTCACCTTGTCGGATTAAGAGAGGTTCCTGATGTTCAAGATTAAAAGTTAAAGGATTAAAGTTGAAGAAATCCAAAATAAAGTTCAAGAAATGGTTATAACCGAAATATTTATCTGTGTGTTTATCAGAAATAGCCTATATTCTTACCAAATATTGAACTGCTTTTAATATTATCAATGCACTTAAATACAGTGAAACCATAATACCGTGGTAATTTTTGTGACGTTTATCATACAGTTACACCCCTATTAGGCAGCAAAGATGGTGACAGGTCCACCTGCACTTGACCCACATGTACGCAGTTGATTGACATCAAACACAGCCCCTTGACAACAGCGATCCCTGCTTTCTTCACAGCCAATGGATACAATTATTTTATTGATATTTTAGATTTGTTTCCAGTGAGATATTGAGTTTATATAGACTTTGCTGTTGTAAACATTATTTTTGCTACTCTAGAAACAACATTCTTAAAAAGAATTATATATTTTTAGCAATTATTTAGTAAAAAATAAATAAAATCATTAAGAGTAAGACAACGTTCTTTTTTTAGAATATTAGTTATTGTACAAGCACTCCGCACAGTTTAACCCTCCCCCCATCCCCATGTTGTCTACGTGTCCATAAATCCTGATGGCGGCCCTGGCAAGTACCACTTCAAAATGTATTTCTTCTGAAAACCAGCTTTAACTCTATTCAATAGGCATGTATGATTTTTTTACAAACATGTAACCGGTTGATGAATACACATCCTCACACATTTAACATAATTCAAAAACCTGAGAAATGTGACATATATCAAATAAAATGAAAACTACCATTAGTCATGTAATATGCTTCTTTACTGCTTTAATTATTAGTCTAGATATGGTAATTAATAAAAGGCCTTGTTGACATTCAATATTCAAAGTTAATTACGGCGGGTTTTGGTTAAACAAGTATATGCTATAAATGCAAAAACACATTTGACAACTTTTTTGTTTCTCTCTCGCTGTTGCTGGCGTGCCAGTGATTACCCCTACGTGTGCCATGGTGTAGGTATTTGTGGCAGGGAAGAGGAGTGAGTGGACTTAGAAATATCTTGGAGAGGGTGTGTATGTGCAGTTGAGAAAGCAGAGTAGAATTTAAGCTTCCTTGTTGTTCGTGCCAAGGCGTTCTTGAGGTGGATTGTTGTGTTATAATGAGGGTAAACTCTATGCTGTTATCTGGTGACAAGATTCCAAGACAGTTGCTGTTACACAGCTGGGGAGGTCAAGGGTTACTGGACAGCCCAGAGTCACTCCCACATATCAATGATGGGACAGCACTCAGTAGAGATGGCAAAGATGGGTGTTCCCACAGAAGGCCTAAGGTACCACTTACAAGACAACAAGCATGCACAGTATACTTGTATACTTCATGACCACCTTCTTCAATAGGGATGTCCCGATACTGATATTGGTATTGGAATAGAGTCAGACATCTCATCCCCATACTTCTACTGGTGCTCGTAAAGTGCTCTTATGTCAAAAAACAATCATTTCTGACATAGGAATGTAATTCAATAAACATTTAGCGCACAAATTAAAATCACGTTATGTCCTATAAAAAGCAAAATGCAGGTATAGGCATGTAACAAAATGGAAGCAGATCGATACCCGTGCTCGTTCACAAAAAAATTTATCACGACATCCCTACTCCTCAGTGTCTAAATTAATCTCTCAGCAAGCTCATTGGTCTGGGATTTTTCCACATGTGGAATCCTTCAGTTGGAGGATAAACAGAGTGCTCTGATCTGCATGAATTTAATTTGGAAGACCCACTGTACTCAGAAGAGATAACTTTTTCGATGGCAATAGAAGTAGATTTTTGTCATGTGATGTGTACAAATGGTAGACCACCTCTTCAGGAAACACAATTCAAAATACTCACATTTGGGGGGAGAGTGGTGGTTGCAAATGTGGGATAATCTAATGATTCGGTTGGCCTTGCCCACCCTGGCCTCCCTGTGGAATTGGGCCTGTTGTTGGCTCTACCGTTGTTGGTTGGGGATGCAATCAACTACATGCTACAAAAGGTCAATCTCCATCTGGATAGGCCTGGCATCTAATTTATCATCTGATTGTTTGGTGTATTGGATGTGGTCAGGATGCAGAGTAAAGATTTGTTTAGAGCTTTGTGGAATGGTATGGACTATGGAGTCAGCCACCAACAAATCCTGCAAATCAACTACTTGTTAAAAACTAAGAAGGTAGGGGTGAACTCTCATAGGTGGACTGATATGGACACCAAGGCCATATACAGGAAGTTTCAGAGATGATTTTACTTCCATATGAGGCTCAAATAATTCAACTGGTAGTAAGATGCTTCATATGTTCCAGAGTTTACCAAAAGGGGAGTTCATGTGGTAACTGTAGAAGGTTTTGTGAAAAGTTATGTAATTTATTTTTAAACCTTGATGGATATTTCCAAATATTTTCACAAATAATAAACAAGAAAGAAAACAACTTAAGCCAAGCATTGTTGTTTAAAACCTTTCAACCATCATTGTGGCATTTAAGCCTTTGCTCTCTTTCCATGCGCGCTCCCTGAAATTGAGGTAATGGCATTTTTCAATGCAAAAGTAAATGACATGCTTCTCACTGTACAAAGTTATGATGTAGTAATTACTTTCATTATCAGCAATGCAATAATTTTTTTTAAAGTACCATTGGAGTCATAAACCTGACATTGTTTCATTTGGCAGAGGTTTCTGCCATGTCCTAAATTTGTGATTTTATGCGGCTTTCTACTTTTTCCTTGCATAGATGCCGAAGATCATATGGAAAGACATACTATAATACATTTATAAAATTATCAGGGAAATTAAAACAAAAATGACAAAAATAGATGATGGAATGATTGGAAGGGGTTCAGCTGACAAAAAAAGTTTAGGAACCTCTGAAATATTCTGTTAGCGAGATGTTCTACAGCATGAGAATTTTTAAGTTTTTGAATTTGGAGTGTGTTGGGATTCTGGTATCAGAGCAAGGGATGCTAAAGCTCATCAAAAAGACAAGTTCTGTCATTTCGATTTGACCTAGACTCTCAGGAAGTAGTTGCTGAATAGAGAATGGTAACTAAAGTAATGAACATCAGAGAAAATATCTCTCAATCTGTCAGAGGCATGCTAGCTGAAATGAGTGTGTACAGTACAGCAGTGGGCTAACCTAACTTTGGCATTACTAGGACCACTAGAGAAGGCCTTTCCTGACTATTTTTCCAATGTGTACAGTATATAGACAGTTTGCATATTTTGCTGCTGTATTGTGCTGATTCTTTTATGGTACTGTTGCAATGCATTTCTCTAATCCACCCACATCTTTATGCCTCAAAATAGTGGTGGCTATCTTTTATTCAAATGTTGAGAACGAAGTGAATCTACCAGAAGTAAATCAGAACATAGCACAACAGACTGGTTCCATAAGTAGAATTTTTAGAATCGACAGTATATGCTTCTGTTGAAGTCATCAGTCTGCATTATTCCATTCCATTATTTAAACTTTTCTTTTTTTATCGTGTTTAATAACAAAATTCCTGGGGAAGAAGTACGCTACCCATGATCCTGTGGAGGGATTATCCACCAATCAGAGATCCAAGGCAAAATGTCCAACAGTGAATGCCTACTCACATGATGGACTGTGAATGATGCAACCAAGTCGGTTACCCTACACCATAAAACTATTAGTTTATTATTGATCTGAATATTTTGCAATTTATTTTAAATATACTGATTCTATACTAATAATCAACAACTTAAGTACATTCAGTAGTTTTATATTTATGTATATGTTTATTTTTTATTATTATTACATAATTTGCAGTGTTTCATGGGATTGTGATTAGGATTGTAATTTGTTTTAGTTTTGTTTGCTTCAAAATAAAGTTTATAAAGTTAAGATTCACCTTGGAGCTTAGAACTCTTTTAGGAAGGATTTTATGAAATCCATATAGAATAAAATTAATGGGAATACTTCCAGAACCAAGATGGCTGAAAAAGTGGGCGGATACTGTTGCGATCTGTCAGAAGATTACTTACCGTTATAAAATGATATTTCACTGAAAAATTGTAATTGTCATAATTTACTCACCCTCATGTTGGTTCAAACCCATATGACTTTTTTTCTTCCATCAAACATAAAAGGACATGTTAGGCAGTGGTAGCCTCACTTTCATTGCATAGTTTTCATTGCATTGCATAATGACAAAAGTTTTATTATTGGGTGAATTAACCCTTTAATCAATTTCCTCATCCAGAAGTTCTGAACAGGGTTACTTTTTACTGCTCCGAGTTTCTTGTTTGTCTATGTTTGTATTGTTTTTTCCTAGAGTGCCAACACAGTTTTTCAAACCCTGGCTAGTCTCTGCTTGAAATATGGAGCTCTTTCTACCGGCCGCTCCTGTTGTGGGGGGAGG
Source organism: Xyrauchen texanus (assembly GCF_025860055.1). NCBI lineage: Eukaryota > Metazoa > Chordata > Actinopteri > Cypriniformes > Catostomidae > Xyrauchen > Xyrauchen texanus. The sequence goes on along the minus strand of NC_068286.1, from coordinate 34,911,366 downwards.
AATGAGGGATCGAGCTGAGCCAGAGTGACTATGCTCCCCAAGTCCATAAGCAATGAAAAATGCTGCCTCTCCACTTGAGCAATCTTAGTGGCTTTTCATCGGAATATAACAGCAAAGAGGCTTGTGCACAGAGGGTTCACCTTCACAGTGTTAGTAGTGCAAATTTTAAATGTCAAATATATGCTTGCATGATGCATATCTGTGTCTCTTTGTGGATGCTTTGTTTTCATGTGTCAGGTTAAACTCTAAAAGTTTAAAAAAAAATTTATCCTAAAGTGCTTTAAAAAGCACTTAAAAAAGATATTTCAGAGCTCTGACCTCATACCCTATTTGATTAAAGCAATTTCTAGGTGCACACATCTTTTGTGTTTGTTTTAAGGTGTGTGTGTGTGTGTGTGTGTGTGTGTGTGTGTGTGTGTGTGTGTGTGTGTGTGTGTGTGTGTGTGTGTGTGTGTGTGTGTGTTTATCCCTATGTGGGGACCAAATGTCCCCATAAGGATAGTAAAACCCGAAATGTTTTACCTTGTGGGGACATTTTGTTGGTCCCCATGAGGAAAACACCTTATAAATCATACTAAATTATGTTTTTGGAAAACGATAAAAGCAGAAAGTTTTCTGTGAGGGTTAGGTTTAGGGGTAGGGTTAGGGGATAGAATATATAGTTTGTACAGTATAAAAACCGTCTCGGGTTACATGTGTAACCCTTGTTCCCTGAAAAAGGCGGAACGAGATGTTGCGCTGCTAAGCGCTACGGGGAACAGCTTTCGCTGTGAGCCGAGCTGAATAATGTGTGGAACACGTCAATGAACATTGACCGGAATTTATAGCCTCGGCTGATGTAGTCATTAGATGCACCTGAGGCCAGGCTATAAATGGATATGTCACCAGGTGTCGTCAGATACTTCTTTTTGAAGAGCAGTCCTGGGACGTCCCAGTGCGGCAAAGCAGCGCAACATCTCGTTCCGCCTTTTTCAGGGAACAAGGGTTACACATGTAACCCGAGACGTTCCCTTTACAAAAGGCTTCACTACGATGTTGCGCTGCTAAGCGCTACGGGGAACGCAATACCCACGCCGCCGCACTTGGGGCTGTCCGGACCCCTACGGTTGTGCAGTGTACTCACAAAAACGCGAGAGGTCTCAGACATGAGCTTGAGATGTTGACTCAAGGGCATAAGAGCCCGGAGTAGCATAAACATCTAAACCATTAATTTTTTGATGAATGTGTGCGGAGAGGACCAGTCTGCTGCATCACAAACCTGTTCAGGCATGAGCTGAGATGTCGACTCAAGGGCATAAGAGCCCAGAGTAGCAAAGCATCTAACCCACAAAGTTCGATGAATGTGTGCGAAGAGAACCCTATCGCAACACAAACTTGTCATAAACACTGATGAATGTGAGCGGAGAGGACCAGCCTGCCGCATCACAAACTTGTTCAGGCATGAGCTGAGATGTCGACTCAAGGGCATAAGAGCCCAGAGTAGCAAAGCATCTAACCCATAAAGTTCGATGAATGTGTGCGAAGAGAACCCTATCGCAACACAAACTTGTCATAAAAACTGATGAATGTGAGCGGAGAGGACCAGCCTGCCGCATCACAAACTTGTTCAGGCATGAGCTGAGATGTCGACTCAAGGGCATAAGAGCCCAGAGTAGCAAAGCATCTAACCCATAAAGTTCGATGAATGTGTGCGAAGAGAACCCTATCGCAACACAGACTTGTCATAAAAACTGATGAATGTGAGCGGAGAGGACCAGCCTGCCGCATCACAAACTTGTTCAGGCATGAGCCGAGATGTCGACTCAAGGGCATAAGAGCCCAGAGTAGCAAAGCATCTAACCCATAAAGTTCGATGAATGTGTGCGAAGAGAACCCTATCGCAACACAAACTTGTCATAAAAACTGATGAATGTGAGCGGAGAGGACCAGCCTGCCGCATCACAAACTTGTTTAGGCATGGGCTGAGATGTCGACTCAAGGACATAAGAGTCCGGAATAGCAAAGCACCTAAACCATAAAATGTGATTAGTGTGTGCGGAGAGTGCCAACCTGCCGCACCACAAACTTGTTCGGTGTCAACTCAAGGGCGTAAGAGCCAAGAGTGGCAAGAACATCCAAACTATAAAAGTTTAATGAATGTGCGCGGAGAGGACCAACCTGCCGCACCACAAATTGCTGCAGAGGGAGACCTCTAGCCAAGGCTTTAGAGGAGGAGAGCCCTCTGGAAGAGTGCGCCCTAAAACCTACTGGCGAAGCTTGAACGCGTGCCTCGTAGGCCCGGGCAGTAAGGTCCCTCACCCAAAGTGACAACTGCTGCCCTAACTTTACGCCACTAGCAAATGCAGTGGACATAATTCTGAAGGGCACAGACTGGACAAAGTCTGAGTAGTCTTTAGCTGCTCCGGCATTACAAACGGCAGGGAGCAGAAGGCTTAGAGAATGACTGGCCAAGGGTCGAGAAAGGCACCTTGGGCAGGTAGTCAGGGTGAGGGTGCAAAGAATGCTCTTGATCCTACCTGGGGCAACTCAAAACAGGCCGGCAAAAGAGACAGAGCCTGTAGGTACCCAAGTCTCCTTAGAGACGTAATTGCCATATGAAAAACCATCTTGAGAGTCAGAAGTCTACCAAACGCTGACTCTAGAGGTTTTAAAAAGGGGGGTCTTACCCTATGAAGAGGTCCTAGCAAGGATGCCTCTTAGAGGGCACCCCGCCCACCAAGGTGTGGCAAGCCGAAGTGGGAGCCACATAGAACCTGGCAGTGGTGAGGCAAGTGCCCGCTGACAGTTCTTTCCACAGAAAATCCAGAACTGAAGCAAACTGGCAGTTAGCTGGTTCTGTAATTTGAACTTATTAGAAGGAAATGCATGCAGGAGCATTTGTGCCATGTATGCGCCACCACGATCAGCACCCCCAAGGGGGGGGGACTGGGTGACTCGGGGAGAAGTAGAGGAGACATTGCGCTATCAACAGATCAGTTCCAAGGGAGGGAGCCCTAGCACTTGAAATGGTCTCGATAACTTCAGGAGAAAGCCCTGTGAACCTCAGTTGGTACCCTACAGGGGCCAAGCATGAAAGGTTTCACAATTCGGGCCGGGGATGAATATGTCCCCCGAGCCTGAGAAAGAAGCTCCTACCTGTTCGGAATCGCTCAAGGCGAGCCGTCGAGGAGAGATATTAACTCCGAGAACCATATCCTGTTCAGCCAGCGCAGCGCCATTAATAGGAGGCAAGACCCTTGCTGGTGAACATTGCCAAGACTCCCGGGAGCAGAGAAACCGGGGAAAGAAACACATACAGATGCATTCTGGGTCATGTATGTGTCTTAACGTCCAGACCCAAGGGGGCTGGGTGATTTCAGGGAGAAGTAGAGGAGACATTGCACTATTCATAGAGGCGAAGAGGTCCTCTTCTGCCCTAAGATTTCACCCAAACTTGTTCCAAGTGGAAAAAGCCCGGCATTTAAAAAGGTCTCGATAACCTCAGGAGAGAGCCCTGTGTTCCTCAGTTGGTACCCTTAGGGGCCAAACATGAAAGATTCCACAATTTGGGGCAGGGATGAAATATTGCCCTGTGCCTGAGACAGAAGATCCTTCCTGTTCGGCATCGCCAAAGGCTGAGCCGTCGAGGGAAGAGATTAGCTCCGAGAACCAAGCCCTGTTCGGCCAGCGGTGCTATCAGTAAGAGGCAAAAACCCTTGCTGGCGAACTCTGGGCAACTACTACCTTAGGGTGGAGTTCTTAACTCCCCGTTGGTATTTTCTGTCTGGACCGTAAATCTGCTCCCATATCACGGGCATCCAGGGATATAACTGACCTGAGTGACAGGAGCTTGCCCTGGGCCCTAAGGAGAACACAACGTGTCAGAAATACAGCTGACAAGAACGTGGGTCTCCTTGATGATTTATGTAAGAGGCTACCGCTGCATTGTCCACCCGCACCAAGACATGGCAGCCTCAGGAGGAGGTATTTCAGGGCCGGAAATACAGCCATCAACCCGAGACAGTGACTGTGACAACCGAGCTGACGACCCTCCTATCCCCTTAAGCTGGACGACCACTTAAGGCCGCTACCCCGCCCATCAGGGAGGCGTCTGTCGTTAGCAGCCTGCGACAACAAGACGCACCTAGAGTGGGACCCAAGGCAGAAAACCGGGGTCTGAACCACATAGAAAGGGAACGAAGCCTGAGGCGCGTAACCCTATTTAGCCTAGGGGTTTTGGCCCTTGGAAGAATCCCCTGGCTTTTGGCCACAACAAAAACGGTCTCATGAGCAGAAGGTCCAGAGGGATCACTGTGGATGCATTCGCCCTGAGACCTGGAAATCATTGATACTGATAACAGTGCAACCTTGACCTAGCCTGACTTTGCTCAGGGTGATCTAAATGGACTCAATCCTAGCGGGAGACAGTTGTGCCCACATTGAGATTGAACTCCATACGATGCCCCGATAGACAGTGTTCTGAGTGGGAGAGAGGACGCTTTTCTTGGTGTTGAGCCTCAACCCCAGAGAAACAGATGAGCTAAGACGATGTCCCTGTGCTGAACTGCCAGTTCCTGGAACTGTGCTAGGATCAGCCAGTCGTCTACATAATTCAGAATGCAGATGCCCCGAGTCGCAAGGAGCCAGCTACATCATGCATTGTGAATGTGCGGGTAAAAATGGCTAGGCTGAGTGAAAGAACCTGACCCTGGAAGACTTCGCCCCCGAAGTGAACCTCAGGAACTTTCCATGTTGTGGCAGAACTTCTAAATGAAGTATAGAAGTGCGTCATAAGATCGATGTTGACCAGCCAAACGAGTTGTAGGGCTTGAGACACGACCGTCTTGACAGGCATCATCTTGGACTTGAACACCCACGGGTAGTTCAAGCTTTAAGATCTAAGCCAGACGCCACCCCTCACCCTCCATGGGTAACGGGAAGTATTTAGTGTAATAACCTAACTCTCTCTCTGGAAGGGGAACACATACCATGGCCCCTTTAACCAGGAGAATGAGTTTTTGTTTTTACAAAAAAAGAAATCCGGTTTACGGTAGTGAGAACACGCCGTTGAAACACGGAAAAACGGCGAGTGAATTAAATCCTGACGCCCTTATAAGACCCACAAAAATAATATATCCGGCAGGAGTTTCCATGCTGCCAGGATCTCTGAGATGGGTATTATATTTTAACACTTCGTGTTGAGGGGTTGTCGGGTGTTTCGCGTCCTGAATAAGATGCAGGAACAGCGACCAATTTTGACACCCTTAACACCCAATTTTGATGGAAGCCTCTGCAACCCGAAACACCAAGAGGTGGTGGGAATGGGGGGGCTTCGAGGGGGTACCGGGAGGGGTGAAGTGAAACACGCGCCCCGTCTCGAGGGGTGCTACCCCCTAATCTAGGTGCAAGACCGTCAGGGTTTTCTCTTGGGTCTTGCTTCGGGGCTGGCGAGGGCGGCGAGACTGTCCCCAATCCCTGGGAGGAGGAGCACGACTCGCCACGCTTTGTTTTTGAGCCTCCCTTCAGTCAGGACCGAGGCGGGTCTGCGGCTTGCTCGTCAAGCGCAGAACCCACACTCAGGTCGTCCAGGGGGTCAGCCTGGTACGCCTGTAAAACAGCATAGTGTGCAGAGCAGCACCAGCCTGACCTGCTGCTTGATAAGCCCTTCCCACTAAAGTGGAGGTTGTCCTACAAGGCTTTGAGGGAGAGAGGGCTTCTAAGTGACGATGCCGAGCCCGGCGAGAGATAGCCCGCAAGCGTCTCTTCGACCGGCGGCATCACTGAATACCTCCGTGCCTCAGCACCCACGATAGTCGAATATAATGACGTCGAGGGTATGCGAACACGGGAAGGAAATATATATATATATATATATAAAATATATATTTTTTTGGGGGGTTCTCCATGAGCGAAAAAGCTCTTCATGGAGGTTATCAAAGAAGGGAAGGGACCCATGAGGTGTTCCCTTTCTTAGACTGGAAGATAAAATATATCCCCTAATTTGGAGCGTTTGGGGGTCTCTTTTTCGCGTGGCCAGACCAATCTGGCAACCGCACGAGTAACAACATCGAGCAATTCCTCCGTAGATTTTTTATCACGGACGGAAAGCTCGGAGGCGGGAAGAGAATAGCGATCCACCTCATGATCCGAGAAGCGTCGAGATCATGTGAAGAAACAGCTGGGTTTGGGGAGAGAGTGAGAGAAAGGGATCAACCCGTCTCTTGCTCCTCAGCCAAAACCATGCAAGAGCCCCACGAACGATCTTCTTTTCGAGAGTGCTGACTCCCGGAAGCAAGCGAGGCGAGCACTACGCACTCTGCCTGTTAAAGCAAATCGCAGTGCTCGCGCCCACCCTGCTGCAACGCGAGAGCAGCGTGCTCCCAAACAAACAGCAAAAACTGATGTGTGTCGTCTTCAGCTATAGAGCGAGAAGAGGGGAACATGCACCGTTTGCGGCTTTCAGTCATTCTCTCTTTTTTTAGAAATATATATATATAATATTTTCTAAACAGAAGAGAAAAAGAGAACAAAGAACAAAGTTCACTGCACACTGTCTAACTGATTCTAACTCCTAACAGAGGAAAGAAAGTTTTGACAGGGTGTGTGAAACACACAGAAACAGAATCGCTCTGAAAAAAGAGTTTCTGACGACACCTGGTGACGTATCCATTTATAGCCTGGCCTCAGGTGCATCTAATGATTACATCAGCCGAGGCTATACATTCCGGTCAATGTTCATTGACGTGTTCCACACATTATTCAGCTCGGCTCACAGCGAAAGCTGTTCCCCGTAGCGCTTAGCAGCGCAACATCGTAGTGAAGCCTTTTGTAAAGGGAACATTATGTCTATGGAAGGTCCTCATAAAACATGGAAACACAACGCGTACGTTTGTGTGTGTGTGTGTGTGTGTGTGTGTGTGTGTGTGTGTGTGTGCACGTGCCTGCATCTACCTGCAAGCCTCCAGCTCTCCGGTTAAATCCTTACCCTCTTTACATGCTTTGCAACCTCCTGAAAAACTGGAATACCTCTCAGCACCTCAAGTATCAAAACATAATTTTTTTATGTGTGAATCTGTAAGTTTAATTAACAACACCTGGCCGGAGACTGGATATTATTGATTTGACATGCTGCGTGTGTGTGTGTGTGTGCATGTAGCTCCATACATGCAACTCTGCTTGTGTGCGTTTATACCTGAGACAAAGAGATTTGGGTAGATCTATATGTGTGTGCGTGTGTGTGTGTGTGTGTGTGTGTGTGTGTGTGTGTGTGTGTGTGTGTGTGTGATTGCGACCCTTAATCCAGTTTCATCCTAGAGCCTCTTACACACTCAAGTGCTGCATTCACAATGCCATCCACAAAACAACCACTACATGAGTGCAACCACTACATTTGCATTGATTTATCAATTCCTCGCTGTATCTGGGACACAGTTTCAATGTCTTCTGAATTGTTTGCCTGATATATTTTTAGAATGCGAAATAATTGGTTTATGTGAAGTTTGGTGCATGCAGATTTGGATCTGTGAAGATGGATTGCTCCAAGACTCTGTTATGCACTGTAGATTCAATTCTCTCAGTGGGTTCGGTTACAGTGAGGTACAGTTTAGTTGAATTGGATGAACATATATTTACCTCATGTAAATTAAATTCCTTTTGGCCTCTTTCTGCATTCTGCTCACAAGTGTGTGGTTAATCCTTGTCAAATACATCCTCCTGGCCTGTTTATTGGCGTGTCACTGTTTGCTTGAACTCAGTATTTGAAATCGGTCTAGGCACAGTGGTGGACAGATCAGAATATATGTGTTTGCACAGAGCGTGAACCATTATATTCATAAGCTGCATTGTCACTCGTTTATGTGTTTATGTATTCGGAGATATCAAGCTGTCACCTCACTAGGATGCAGTCATTATTCTTAACTTAGTCAGTGACTGCATTGTGACAGAGATCAGCAATTTCAGTTGTTTCCCTTTCCTGTATTCAACTGCTAGCTGTCTGGTCTTGATACTGTATGTGCACCCCTTTCCTCGTTCCTGTTCCCTCAATTTTCCTTATTGTACTTTTTCTGTCTTCACTCCTACTCAATATGTTTACCTTTCTCTTTTTCTCTTCCACTACCTGATCTCTCTTCTAGGATGCCAGTTCTTCATTTTTCCAGTTTGGGGCCTCCCTCCAACAGGAGGCTCTGTTAATGATCGCTATAATGGAGGAGTACGACTGGCACGTCTTTTCTGTGGTCACCACCAAATTCCCTGGTTTCCAGGAGTTCATAGCTACTGTGCGTGTCACGGTGGACCACAGCTTTGTACGTTGGGACCTTCAAAGTGTAGTGACGCTGGATGGCGTTGGCGAACCAGAGGACCGTGCCCATGTACAACTTAAACGCATCCAGTCACCGGTCATCCTTCTCTACTGCTCCAAAGTTGAAGCAGAGATGGTCTTGGATGAAGCCCGTTCACTAGGGCTCACTGGGGCGGGCTTTGTGTGGATTGTTCCCAGTCTGACAACAGGAAATCTCAAACATACTCCGGAAGCCTTTCCGACAGGGATAATATCTGTGGCATACGATGAATGGGATTATCCCCTGGAAAAGCGTGTGCAGGATGCTGTGGGAATTATCAGTTCTGCTGCTGCTGCCATGTTCCACGTGGAAGGTCGGATACCTGATGGCACGGCAAGCTGCTACGGCCAATCAGAGAAGCCGGAGGTGCCGCCAAGTGCTTTGCGCAGGTAAGCAAGCATTGTTTACTGTTACATGTATGAAAATAATGTATCTATTTGCACAATAAAATTTAAAACACTGACAAACATGTTGTAAAGGGATTAAAGGAAAGGAGGCGGCTAGAACCGGCTTAACGATATAAATAATAGTTTAATGAAGAACTAAACCAAGAAGACACACACACACAGGTGTCGGACAGCTGTCTGTAAATCTCTCTCTCTGTCGCACTGCAGCTTCCAGTCAGCCTTTATCCCTCTCTGAGGTTTGAATAGCCTGATTAGGGGCCGGGTGTGTGGAATCCCGACCCGGCCCCACCCTCTGCCCTGCCACACATGTATACTCTGTAGAAGTTTGCCTATAAATACAAAAATCTGGCATCATTTACTCACTCTCATGTTGTTCCAAACCCACATAACTCTCTTCTGTGGAGCAGAAAATTTTATGTTAAGCTGAATGATAGCGGTACTCACCATTCACTTTCATTGTAAGGAAAAAAGTTGAAAGATGAATAGTGACTGAGATTAGCATACTGCCTAATAGGAAAGGGTAAAAATATAGATTTTCTGATGCATCCCAATTTTCTTTTGAATGATCTCAAAATTGAAACTTAAATCCCAAGGTCGAAGTTTTACTCTATGCAATGCAAGTAAATCACTTCAATTAAAATCACTGGTGCTTTTTCATATTTCACTCCCCGCTGGTTGAGCAAAATATAGGCGAGGAAGCACCAAGATCCTTTCACTGCATGTTGAGAATAAAAGCTTAGTTTGACTTGTCCTGTGTAATGTGTGTCCAAAGACGAGATCCACGCAAACTATTTCTTATTGTATAATGTCTCTTTTAATATCCTTTTCTTTTCTTTACAATACGTAATTTATCATAAAATAAAATAAATTATTTTAATCACGCACAGATGCAGAAAAGAAGCCAGTCGACTCCTCTTTCATTAATGCACACTCATAATAAAAAACAAAAAAAACAAAACACAGATTCACTCAATGAACTGCTAGATGACCTGGCATTCTTAAAGAGACAGTACCGGATTTTAGCAAATTTTTTACAAACCAAAGTAACTGGTAATTGGTACAAGTAATGCATGATAAATGCAAAATAATGCATGATACATGCAAAATAAATATTTTTTTTACATTTTACTGTTTTATAGATGTTTTTCATCCCTTAACCCTACCCCAACCCCTAAACATAACCACTTTTCAACCACATATAAAGATGTAACATAAATATGAATGTACAGTGACAATAATTTATAACACAAAATACATTTTCACATATTTTACAGCCACTAATCCCACCTACCCCTAACAATAACCATTTCTAAACCATATAAAAAAACCTAACTGGCAGATCAATTTAAAAATCCAGTACATAATAGTTCAAAAGACAAAGAGCTGCATCCGATGCAGCATACAATAACTTTGTTTGAGGTAGAGAGTGGAATTTATGTTATTTATCGCTGGAAATCTTCATCTGATTCATGGCGTGAAGTAAATCGCAAAGTGTTGCGATTTAAATAAATAGTTTGCTCACTTCGAAGATTATATGCACAGCTCTGTCCAGTCTATTTTAAAGGAGACCTATTATGCCCCTTTTTACAATATGTAATATAAGTCTCAGGTGTCCCCAGAATGTGTCTGTGAAGTTTCAGCTCAAAATACCCCACGCTTAATTTATTATACCATGTTATTAATGCCTCTTTTTGGGTGGAATCAAAAACACACTGATTTTGTGTGTGTATCTTTAAATGCAAATGAGCTGCTGCTCCCCGGCCCTTTCTGGAAGAGGGCTGTGCCTTTACAGCTCATGCTTCAGATACTACAGCAACAACAAATCAGAACCAATATGAGTTCAGCCATAAAAGTATATCTGGTCTCCGTGAATACAGTCAGAGACAATGGTAACTTTAGCTGCATTAGCCGTGGAATCAGCTAACAAGCACATTCGGAAAGGCGATTTGCAAACATTCACAAAATATAAAGTGCGATACTTGCATCTTCAGGATATAAAACTGGAACACGAACAGTTGGTACTGATCCATGCTTGAGAATCAATTTTTTTTTAAATCCTGCTTTATATTGTCACTCATTCACAAAACAGTCCGGTGTAAAATGGTTTGCACAAACATACACACATTTTTTTATGTTTTGGGGCACATTTCCTTCAAAAACAAAACTTGTCCACTGCGTCTTCAGTGACTCTGATGCCGGGAGTACAGGAAGACTCATATGTTCAATTTTACAGCCAACAACTTAACACTTATGATGCTTACGAAAATGAAACATTATTCTTTTCACTGTATCTGCTCCAGCATGGAAAAAAATGTCAGACTGTTTGTAGATCACTCTATCTAATGATAATAGGGCGGAGTCCGTCACCAGTCGTGGGTGAGACCTGCTCTATCGTAACTTCACTTTAGAGCAGAAACGAAAACCATTCATTTTTACGCACTGTTTTTAATTAATAGAAATATAAGTAAGAAGAGTTGGTGGACTTTTAACATTGTAGGGTGGTTGTGTACACACACTGCCGACTCACATTTATGAACAAACACCATGCAAAAGTGAATTTTGCATAATAGGTCCCCTTTAAGTTAGAGAATTTAACAGTGTTTTCTGAGCAGTTCTGAGCTCCACAAATCCATCTCATGCTTAGAGTAACAAAAGTGCTCAGAGTTCGGTCCGTTTGCTTACGTGCTCTAAGCGCTTTATTTACACTAAACCAGCGTGTCCTGCATAAAGTCTCCGCCAGGCACAGGTATCATGATAATAGCGTGGAATACAAGATGGAGTATAATTCAAACAGCTCCTCTCTCCTGTCATTTGTTTACCACACGAAAGAGCGTGTCAACCTTATTACACTATTGAACTAATATTACCAACATTCAACAAAATTCAAGGATGGAACAGTTGAAGTCAGATGTTTACATACACTTTAGCCAAATACATTTAAACTCTGTTTTTCACAATTCCTGAAATTAATCGTAGAAAACATTCCCTGTCTTAAGTCAGTTAGGATCACTACTTTATTTTAAGAATGTGAAATGTCAGAATAGTAGTAGAGAGAATTATTTATTTAATAATTTATTTAACTGGCGACCTGTCCAGGGTGTGTCCCCCGCCTTTCGCCCAATGTTAGCTGGGATAGGCTCCAGCCCCCCGCGACCCTGTACACAGGATAAGTGGTTGACGATGGATGGATGGATGGATAATTTATTTACTTTCATCACATTCCCAATGGGTCAGAAGTTTATATACACTTTGTTAGTATTTGGTAGCATTGCCTTTACATTTTAACTTTACATTTTAAATGTTTTGGGTAGCCTTCCACAAGCTTCTCACAATAATTTGCTGGAATTTTGGATGATGGTCATTATGGCCAAACAGTTCAATTTTTGTTTCATTAGACCAGAGGACATTTCTCCAAAAAGTAAGATCTTTGTCCCCATGTGCACTTGCAAAATGTAGTATGGCATTTTTATGGTGGTTTTGGAGCAGTGGCTTCTTCCTTGCTGAGCAGCTTTTCAGTTTATGTCGATATAGGACTCCTTTTACTGTGTATATAGATACTTGTCTACCTGTTTCCTCCAGCATCTTCACAAGGTCCTTTGCTGTTTTTCTGGGATTGATTAGCATTTTTGCACCAAACTGCATTAATCTCTAGGAGACAGAATGCGTCTCCTTCCTGAGTGGTATAATGGCTGCGTGGTACCATGATGTTTATACTTGCATACTATTGTTTGTGCAGATAAACTTGGTACCTTCAGGTGTTTGGAAATTGCTCCCAAGGATAAACCAGACCTGTGGTGGTCCACAATTTGTGTTTCTGACATCTTGGCTGATTTCCTTTGATTTTCCCATGATGTCAAGCAAAGAGGCACTGAGTTTGAAGGTAGGCCTTAAAATACATCCTCAGGTACACCTATCTGAAGCTAATTGGCTTATTATCTGAAGGCTTGGCATCATTTTCTGGAATTTTCCAAGCTGCTTCAAGGCACAGTTAACTTGGTGTATGTAAACTTCTGACTCACTGGAATTGTGATATAGTCAATTAAAAGTTAAATAATCTGCCTGTAAACAATTGTTGGTAAAATTGCTTGTGTTATGCACAAAGTAAATGTCCTAAATGACTTGCCAAAACTGTAATTTGCTAATATTAAATCTGTGGAATGGTTAAAAAATTTGTTTTAATGACTTCAGCCTAAGTGTATATAAACCTTCTGGTTTCTTGCATGGAGCGTAAAGTGGCTGGGGCTATCTGTCCCGAGAGGGGCCTCTGTCAGGGAGTACCAGAGCGGGCAGTGGGAATTGTCTTGGGAGGCAAGGAGATCTACCTGTGCTATGCCGAACCGGTCCCAAATCAGCTGGACCACCTAGGGGTGGAGCCTCCACTCTCCGCTGGGCGGAACCTGTCGTGACAGCTCGTCTGCTGTCGTGTTGAGGTTGCCGGGGATATGAGTGGTGTGCAGTGATCTGAGAGTGCATGCCGCTTTGGTGATTTATGTACGCTACCATTGCGGTGCTGTCTGAACAGACCAAGACGTGCTTGCCCCGAATCAGCGGGGGGAGGGCAATTAATACTGCCAGAAATTCTAGGCAGTTGATGTGCCAACGCAGCCGGGGCCCTACCCAGGAGCCAGCGGCTGCATGCCCGTTCCACACGGCACCCCAACCCTGTTTAGAGGTGTCTGGACACCTGCTGTATGGGGACTCCAGTCTGCAGAAAACAGAGGTCTGTCCAAGGGTTGAATGTCTGATGGCAGGAAGGGGTGATTAACACACGGTATGTGTCACGGCACCATACCCATCTCGGGACTCGAGTCTGAAGCCAGTGCTGAAGTGGTCTCATATGCATCAACCCGAGCGGCACGACCACGGCCGAGGATGCCATATGCCCCAGGAGCCTCTGAAACTGTTTTAGAGGAACCTTTGTGCCAGGCTCGAAGAGAGCAAGGCACCTGATCACCGATTGTACGTGCTCGTTCGTGAGGTGTGCTGTCATTGAGACTGAGTGTAACTCAATGCCGAGAAAGAGATGCTCTGAACAGGGACGAGCTTGCTCTTTTCCCAGTTGACCAGAAGCCCTAGATGGCTGAGGTGCTTGAGAACCTGGTCACTGTGAGTGCATAGTAATCTCGAGAGTGAGCTAGAATGAACCAGTCATTGAGGTAGTTGAGTATGCAGATGCCCACTTGCTGTAACGGGCAAGGGCTGCCTCTGCGACCTTCGTGAAGATGCAAGGGGACAGGGACAGGCTGAAGGGGAGGACCTTGTACTGATCTTATATGCCTGGCTGTCGAACGTTAACCGTAGGAAGGGTCAGTGTCGAGGCAAGATAGAGACGTGAAAGTACACGTCCTTCAGGTCTACTGCCACGAACCAATTTTGATGCTGAACGCAGGTCAGAATCTGTTTCTGCGTGAGCATTTTGGACAGGAGTTTGTCTAAAGACCGGTTGAGAACTTGCAAGTCCAAAATTGGCCGCAACCACCACCTTTTTTGGGTACGATGAATTAAGCGCTGTAGAAAACCTTCTTCATCTCGGCGGGCTCTATCGCGTCCTTGAGTGGTAGGGTTGTAATCTCTGCCCGTAAGGCGCTGGCATTCTCGCATCTCATTGAGGTGGAGCGAATACCCCTGAAATGAGGTAGGAGCCTGGTGAATTGAATCAGTCAGATGGTCCTGGTCAGCTAACGCGATGGGTTGGACAGCAAAAGCCATGCCTCCAGACTTCACGCAAGAGGGTCACTAGAGGGAAGATCGTTTTTGACTTACCAGGTGGGGCTTCGTGGCAGGGGGAGCAGGTAATAGCGCGTCGGGAGGCAAGGTGACTGAGTCCCGGGGAACCGGGACTGTAGGATTTTGGAGCTGGGGAGCCGTGAGAATGGCACGCACTTGGCTGGATGACCCAGGGAGTGAGGAAATCACTAATTTATTGAGAATGTGGGTACCGCAGCCAAAAGGGGGTGCGGCAAAGGAAAATAAAGAAAATATGGATTTTCCTCCTGGCCCTCCACCGGGGGACGGAGTGGTCTTGGTACCAGCTCCGGAGCGAACATCTGACTGCCAGGGTCTTCCATCTCAGGAGCGCTTAGGAGCTTTCCGGGTCCTAGAAGGGGTTCTGGAGATGCTGGGGCTGAGAGCTGGGCCCGGGTTGAGGCGGAGCTGCCTGTTGTTTGGCCGCAGGGGACTCCCTCAGGCGCAGGCTGTGCTAGGACGACGCCACGGAATGATGTGAGAAATAGCCTCCGTCTACCTCTTCACCTCCGAAAACTGTTGGGCAAAGTCATCGATGGTGTCACCGAAGAGGCTAAGCAGGGAGATGGGGGCATTGATAAAGCGTGCCATCTCAACCATGTTCAGCCAGAGGTGGCATTCCTGGACCACGAGGGTGGCCATCGCCCACCCTAGTGCCTACGCTGTGACCTTTGTGGCTCTGGGAGCGAGGTCGGTGGGAGAGCACAGTTCCTGCAGCACATCTGGGTCGGGACTACCCAGGTGCAATTCTTTAAGTGCCTTGCCTTGGTGAACCTGCAGGAGAGCCATGGCATGCTCAATCCTGTGGGAAGGAGGAGCGACGCGGGGGGCGGCTAAAGTGGCATTCACTTTAAGGAATGAAAGCTGCGTCCGCAATGCTGCCATGGTCATGTTCTCGCAGTGAGTACATCCACAAACGCTGCCTCAGTATGATCGCTACCCAGGCACACGAGGCAGCGTCTATGACCATAATTTTGGAGTGATATTGACCGCATCCAGGAACTACCCAGAGGCGGAAAGGCATCTTTAAAAAGACGCGTCCTGAAAAGGACGTTCAACACCTGCTGTATATTTCTCTTTGTGTAGAAATCTTTTAAAGAATACAAACTATTTTAGGAGGAAAACACTCTTTTAGAGAGAAGCGCTGTCGAAGCGCCTAGGGGCGTGGACTGCACAGCGTGCAGAGAAGGAGAAAGTCGCTGGTGATGCGCCGTAGATCCAACAGCAGTGCTTCGCCAACAGAGGTGAGTGGAACACATTTAAACAGATGTTATACAAAAACCTCACAAAACTTGAGCAAATCCAGCATCCTGTGGAGCACTCATATTTCTTCCTCTAAAGTGTTTTGATCAGCCTCTACTGAGCAGTTCCCTGTAACTTTTAACTTTCTTGTCTAATGATTAAAAAGGCAAATATCAATAAAACTTATATCATATAACTTCTGCAAATATGTGGATATCTCGTTCAACCCTCTGGGGTCGACGGAAACAACATAAAATTCTCCGTCATTTTGGGGCATACAAATAATTGTAAGACATCTTTAGAGACTATAAAGGGTCTACTTTTATTTGTGTTCACTCACAATAACAACAAATCCTTGTGCTTTTGTAAAATAAAGAAAATAAAAAGGGTGAGCTGTAAGCAGTCTCTGGGTTCGCGAGCAAACTCTGCGAATACTTATCACACAAACATGAAACATATGTCTAAAGAAAGCTTAAAATGTCTACTTTTAAATAAAACAATTCAAATTTAAAACAAATATTCTCCTGCAATGTAATCTGTATGAAATGACAAGCAGAGCGTGCCATTCTTAATGTGCTGAGACGATAAAATCAAATGGTAAATGTCCCCGACTGTGCCTTGAAAACATTTAGTTCATTCACTTTGGAAGACAGCATGATACACAAGTGAGAAAACTCCTGGATAGTGATGAAGAGTTACAATTTTCCTCAGAAGAAGAGCTCGACTCCGATGAATGTTTGTATTTTGAAGAGAGATATAAATATGATATGTAATATGATATAAAAATGTTTTTAAAACTAGTGTTTATGCTGCCTCATTTTCATCAACAAAGCTTGTGCTTGCAAATATGTGTTCAGGTTAAATTAGTAAAATGCACTTTAAATATGCCCATATTAGAAAATCAGCATATTATTATGATTTATGAAGGATCATGATTTCTGTAGTAATGATGCTGAAAATTCAGCTTTGATCACAAATTGCATTTTACAATATATTCAAATTGAAAACTGTTCTTTTAAATTGTAAAAATAGTTCAAAATATCACTGTTTTTACTTTGGATCAAATTAATGCAGTCTTGGTGAGCAGAAGAGACTTCTTTTAAATGGTAGTGTAGGTCTAAAATAAAGTAAAGTCTTTATGTAAAGAAAATGTATAGTCAGATATCTTCTTTTAACTTAAAACTTGATTTTGATCATTAAGTCTCCTCACATTCATTCTCTTTCTGTCACATTCCTCATTGATCAGCCCAGGGGAGGGGTATTTTGTCTCCTCAGGTCTGAATTACAATCAATATTCATTATAGTTCACGCCTCCTCACATATGACCTTTCTAACACTAAAAGTGTCTTACAAAAATATTGTTTTGTATGAATGAGTGATAAGGATGGTTTTCACATCATTTTGTAGCAAAAACTCTAGGCTACACGATCCAGTTCTCAAAAGGCTTGTGGACAAATGTTTAGTATGTGTTATATGGCCTTATTTCAATTACTTAACACATTTTGTTTTTCAAAAAGCATGCATAAACATTATTTTCTCAAAAATACAAACATGTACACACATGTTGCTCACATATTATTGTAGCCCAACCCAGTTATCAGACTTAAGCCATTAATGTGTTTTTAAGCAACTGAAAAAAGCACAAATGTCAAGGCATGTTAAAACTTCTCCAGGGCCCAAAACACCCTCAGACCACAGAGGGTTAAACAGATGTCATTCACGAACCTCATGAAAATTCAGTTTTCTTGTCGAGCACTCATCTAATATATCCCTCTGAAATGCAAATTCCATCATCCAGAATCAAAACTTCAGGATAAGGATCAATAGTTACTTAAATATTTCAAAATCATGACGGTCAGACTGTAACAATCAAAGCAGGCAATCCACAGCATTTAAACTCTCAGTAGATTGCTGCTGTTCACTCTGGATGTGAATGAGTGCGTGAGTGCATCTTCAAAGTAAAGGCGTTTCATGTGGGCTATGAGTACATGTGACATTCTCTATGTACTGTATGTACAATTGGTTTGATTGGGTCTTGTGGTGATGGGGTGTGGTCATGTGTCTGTATGCGGGAGAGAGGGAGTGGTGTGGCTCGTCAAACTGGTTGACATAATCTTTAACAGTTGTTTCTCATTACAGTGATAGTGAAGAGATGTTTTAAAACAGCCGAACATGCCAGAGGAAGGTAGAAACAGAAAGAGAGAGAAAGAAGAACTTGCCCGCTGGCTCCCGGACACGCTGTCACCCTGTCCTCAACCGGCTTGCTCCTTTCCCAAGCGGACAGCAGTGAGTTCTCTGGCCCCTGGTGGATGGAACCACTCCTCCCCTTCTTGGCAGATGACCGTAGTTCCTCCGGCTCTCGGCGGCTGGCAGTGACCCCTCCGTCCCCAGGCAGATGGTCGCGGCTGCTCCCCTGGTAGATGGCAGTGGCGAGGACTCCGTTACAGTGCATCCCTCCTCCTTCCTGGGTTTTGGCACCACTGTAACTGTTCCAGGACAGGCAAGGAGGAGGCGGGATCAAGCTGAATAGTAAATATAAAGTTTAATGGTAAACTTAAACTCAACATAAACAAACAAGCAGCAAACCCGCTTGCGTCTCTCTCTCTCTCTCTCTCTCTCTCTCTCTCTCTCTCTCTGACATCCTCCGGCATGTTTGGCTGTTTTAAGGCATCTCTCCGCTATCACTGTAAAGAGAAACAGCTGTCAGCCAGCTTGACGAGCCACACCACCCCACTCGATTGCTAATGCATACATGCCATCCATGGCTGCTGGACTACTGTGTGTACTGTTATTTCCTTTTTCCTATTATATAAAACATTTCTTCATGTAGAAATAAATGACAAAAATGTATTGGGTCATAACAAAAATGCAATCTATTATTTATAATTCTAGAAAGAAATTTAAGATAATTTTTTACAAAGTTTAAGTTTTGTATGAAATGTAATAAATAAAGTGCTAAGTAAGAGTTTATCATTTTTTTAATGTTTACATTATTTACTATATCTGCATTGTATCAAACTATCGGTCACCCTGCTTTCTGGATATCAGCATCAGCCATTAAAAACCCATATCGGTCGACCACTATTATAAAGCACAATAATTTTTGCATTAAGTATCAGATTTTTATTAAAACTAATAGATTTCAAGTTCACATATAAACTTTGAAACTTTTTACCAGGCCTTCATCTATTTTTGGTAGTTTTTAAAAAACAAATTAACCTTGTCCCAGACCTAGACTTTCGATATGAAACTATAAATACTATTGGGAAATTACAAATGTTTGCATGTTTTAGTTTCAATATTTATTGTGTGAGAAGATCCCCTGTCCACAGTTATGTCATAATTTCTACCACACCAAACAATTTTGCCAATTTGTTTTGTAATTTTGCCAAATTCAGAAAGCATGCAAAAGGTTTGAAAATGTTATTTGTGCGTGTTAATGATACATAAATGTTAGCTGTAAATTAAGCCTAAACAAGACCAAAGACATTTTATTTAAAAAAAAACATAAAAATTATAATTCGTCATTTCCTCCAGAATTATGTTAAACATAATACAGAATTTGAGATGAGGTCGAAAGACCTCTGGTGGAAATTTTCATGATTTTGTTTTTTTTTAAAAGACAAAAAGGAAATTACTCTCCTGTGATACATGTACATACATTGTGGGGGACATATACACATTTAAAAAAAATTAAAGTGAGAGTGTGAAAAATGTTTTTACAAGACTTTACTTTCTTGAAGTCCTGTGTTGAATGTGCCCGATGTTGAAGAAACACGCAGTTATATAGGCCCTACATGCTGTGTCTTTTGGCTTGTTTGTCTGTGCTACAGCTTGGCCACCTACTTCTCTGGGCAAGCAGTTGCTTTTAAAAGCCTTTTTCAAAAGAACTCACTTGCATACAGAACTCTTTCTTGTAAAGCAATATAGCAAATAGCTAACATTTTGTGCTCTGCATTAGAATTTATGTAAAATGATGTTCAATTGCAAAAGTGAAATGGAGAGATTCTGTAGTATGTCTCTAGACTAGAACTTGTAAAAATGTGTCTCTCATACAGGCTTGTTTTATTATGTGTAGGGGTGTAATGTTATGAAATGTTCACGGTACGATAACTTTAAAAAATATATAGCGGTATCAAGACATTACGGTGCCTTGTAGGGATGGGATGATATATTGAATTTGTAATATATCAAACCATATTGAGGCAAAACTTGATATTTCGAAATATGAAATATTGCATATGTACATGCATATGCATATGTCTGTGCATGTGATCATAAATAAAATTACCCGGAAACATCGCTTGATTTTACACCTTCTATGCTTTTTTCCTACACTGTGAATGCGCGTTAAACTCTAAAAGTGACAGTACCATTATAGTGCTTGTTATACTAACTACTGTAAACTTAATGTTATTTATTGTAAATTGTGCACATTATTTTAAACATTGACAGCTCATATCATTATTATATATAATTTAAAGAAATAATATTAATTGATAGAAAATAGTAAATCAAGACAAACAAATTATAATTATTTATTTATATATATATATATATATATATATATATATATATATATATATATATATATATATATAAACACAGTGAGGGAAAAAGTATTTGATCCCCTGCTGATATTGTACATTTGCCCGCTGACAAATTATCAGTCTATAATTTTAATGGTAGGTTAATTTGAACTGTGAGAGAAAGAATAACAACAAAAACCGCATGTCAAAAATGTTATAAATTGAATTGCATTTTAATGAGGGAAATAAGTATTCCACCCCTCTGCAAAACGTGACTTAGTACTTGGTGGCAAAACCCTTGTTGGCGATCACAGAGGTCAGACGTTTCTTGTAGTTGGCCACCAGGTTTGCACACATCTCAGGAGGGATTTTGTCCCACTCCTCTTCTCCAAGTCATTAAGGATTCGAGGCTGACGTTTGGCAACTCGAACCGTCAGCTCCCTCCACAGATTTTCTATGGGAATAAGGTCTGGAGATTGGCTAGGCCACTCCAGGACCTTAATGTGCTTCTTCTTGAGTCACTCCTTTGTTGCCTTGGCTGTGTGTTTTGGATCATTGTCATGCTGGAATACCCATCCATGACCCATTTTCAATGCCCTGGCTGAGGGAAGGAGGTTCTCACCCAAGATTTGACGGTACATGGCCCTGTCCATCGTCCCTTTGATAGGGTGAAGTTGTCCTGTCCCCTTAGCAGAAAAACACCCCCAAAGCATAATGTTTCCACCTCCATGTTTGACGGTGGGGATGGTGTTCTTGGGGTCATAGGCAGCATTCCTCCTCCTCCAAACACGGCGAGTTGAGCTGATGCCAAAGAGCTCGATTTTGGTCTCATCTGACCACAAGACTTTCACACAGTTCTCCTCTGAATCATTCAGATGTTCATTGGCAAATTTCAGATGGGCCTGTACATGTGCTTTCTTGAGCAGGGGGACCTTGCGGGCGCTGCAGGATTCAGTCCTTCACGGTGTAGTGTGTTACCAATTATTTTCTTGGCGACTATGGTCCCAGCTGCCTTGAGATCATTGATAAGATCCTCCTGTGAAGTTCTGGTCTGATTCCTCACCGTTCCCATGAAAATTGCAACTCCACGTGGTGAGATCTTGCATGGAGCCCCAGACCAAGGGAGATTGACAGTTCTTTTGTGTTTATTCCATTTGCGAATAATCGTACCAACTGTTGTCACCTTCTCACCAAGCTGCTTGGCAATGGTCTTGTAGCCCATTCCAGCCTTGTGTAGATCTACAATCTTGTCCCTGACATCCTTGGACAGCTATTTAGTCTTGGCCATGGTGGAGAGTTTGGAATCTGATTGATTGATTGCTTCTGTGAACAGGTGTCTTTTATACAGGTAACAAACTGATATTAGGAGCACTCAGAGTGTGCTCCTAATCTCAGCTCGTTACCTGTATAAAAGACACCTTGAAGCCAGAAATCTCTGATTGAGAGGGGGTCTAATATTTATTTCCCTCATTAAAATGCAATTCAATTAACATTTTTGGCATGCGTTTTTCTGGATTTTTTTGTTGTTATTCTGCCTCTCACTGTTCAAATTAACCTACCATTAAAATTATAGACTAATAATATTTTTTCAGTGATCAAATACTTTTTTCCCTCACTGTATATATACACTGTATATATATATATATATATATATATATATATATATATATATATATATATATATATATACACGTGTGTATATATATATACACTCACCTAAAGGATTATTAGGAACACCTGTTCAATTTCTCATTAATGCAATTATCTAATCAACCAATCACATGGCAGTTGCTTCAATGCATTTAGGAGTGTGGTCCTGGTCAAGACAATCTCCTGAACTCCAAACTGAATGTCAGAATGGGAAAGAAAGGTGATTTAAGCAATTTTGAGCATGGCATGGTTGTTGGTGCCAGACGGGCCGGTCTGAGTATTTCACAATCTGCTTAGTTACTGGGATTTTCACGCACAACCATTTCTAAGGTTTAAAAAGAATGGTGTGAAAAGGGAAAAACATCCAGTATGCGGCAGTCCTGTGGGCGAAAATGCCTTGTTGATGCTAGAGGTCAGAGGAGAATGGGCCGACTGATTCAAGCTGATAGAAGAGCAACTTTGCCTGAACTAACCACTCGTTACAACCGAGGTATGCAGCAAAGCATTTGTGAAGCCACAACACGCACAACCTTGAGGCGGGTGGGCTACAACAGCAGAAGACCCCACCGGGTACCACTCATCTCCACTACAAATAGGAAAAAGAGGCTACAATTTGCAAGAGCTCACCAAAATTGGACAGTTGAAGACTGGAAAAATGTTGCCTGGTCTGATGAGTCTCGATTTCTGTTGAGACATTCAGATGGTAGAGTCAGAATTTGGCGTAAACAGAATGAGAACATGGATCCATCATGCCTTGTTAC
The DNA here is from genome assembly GCF_025860055.1 of Xyrauchen texanus. Taxonomy (NCBI): domain Eukaryota; kingdom Metazoa; phylum Chordata; class Actinopteri; order Cypriniformes; family Catostomidae; genus Xyrauchen; species Xyrauchen texanus. Next base: position 34,888,714 of record NC_068286.1, on the reverse strand, counting down.
CACTGTGCAGGCTGGTGGTGGTGGTGGTGTAATGGTGTGGGGGATGTTTTCTTGGCACACTTTAGGCCCCTTAGTGCCAATTGGGCATCGTTTAAATGCCATGGCCTACCTGAGCATTGTTTCTGACCATGTCCATCCCTTTATGGCCACCATGTACCCATCCTCTGATGGCTACTTCCAGCAGGATAATGCACCATGTCACAAAGCTCGAATCATTTCAAATTGGTTTCTTGAACATGACAATGAGTTCACTGTACTAAAATGGCCCCCACAGTCACCAGATCTCAACCCAATAGAGCATCTTTGGGATGTGGTGGAACGGGAGCTTCGTGCCCTGGATGTGCATCCCGCAAATCTCCATCAACTGCAAGATGCTATCCTATCAATATGGGCCAACATTTCTAATGAATGCTTTCAGCACCTTGTTGAATCAATGCCACGTAGAATTAAGGCAGTTCTGAAGGCGAAAGGGGGTCAAACACAGTATTAGTATGGTGTTCCTAATAATCCTTTAGGTGAGTGTATATATATATATATATATATATAATGTTCACATACTTTTTCAGAACAGGTTCAGTTCCTTTGCTTGTTCTGCACTTGATCAGCCTGATTGTAGCCCACAATTTTTGAAGGCCCATTTGTTTGTGATCTTTTCTTATAGAAAAATGTATATGAGAAACTCTTATTTAAACTTTGAAGAATTGTAATGTGTATTAAATAATTTTATTTTGATGAGAAATTATAATGTGCATTTTGCGTAAACATTTAAAAAAATTCTTAGTCATACTTAGTCATTTAAGTGTTTTCATATTGAATCGAAATAATAGTGAACTAAAATTATTGCTAAATTTATTAGAAAAATACAGTAAAGGGGGGCCAGGGTAGCTCAGCAAGTAAAGACACTGACTACCACACCTGAGTTGCAAGTTCGAATCCAGAATGTGCTGAGTGATTCCAGTCAGGCTTCCTAAGCAACCAATTGGCCCGGTTTCTGGGGTGGGTAGAGACATGTTGGTTTAACCGCCTCATGGTCACTATAATGTGGGTCTCGCTCTCGGTGGGGCGTGTGGTGAGTTGTGCGTGGATGACGCAGTGAAGAGCATGAGCGTCCACATGCGCTTTCCACAGTAACTTGTCAACAAGCCATGTGATAAGTTGCGCGGATTGACGATATCAGATGTGGAGGCAACTTGGAGAGCGTTTTGAACTGGGCATTCCCAAAGAAAATACAGCAACATGTCGTCTGACTCGATGTTAATGTTGGACACTTTACCAATGCTGAGAAGTCACATTTTTTTATATGACGTCTTTCTAAATTAAAAAATAAACATCGCAATTTTCCCCGTCGCTATGTAGGCAGCAAAGACGGTGACAGATCCACCTGCACTTGACCCACATGTGCGCGGTTTGATTGACATCAAACACGGCCCTTTGATGACAGCCTTCCCTGCTTTCTTCACAGCCATTGGATACAATTATTTTATTGACATTTTAGATTTGTTTCCAGTGAGCTATTTAGTTTATATTGTGACTTTTCTGTTTTAAACATTACTGATGCTACTCTAGAAACAACATTCTTTTAAAAAAGCATATATTTTTATCAATTATTTAAAAATTGATAAAAAAACAAACCGATAAGGAGTATCAATCAGAGTAATAGTATTGATAAAATCCTAACGATACCCATCCCTACTTATAAGGAAATTATATTGCAACCTGCTGGAATTACTAAAGCTTGCAATTGGCTAATTTTTAGCCCTGAAGTCAGCAAGAAAATAATCAGACACTTCCTATTATATCACCCTCTATCAGAAACTGAGGGAGAGACGAGCATGCCCACCATGCAGAGCAGGTCCACTGAGGGAGAGACTAGCATCCCTAAACAGTGAGTGAGTGAGTAACACAAGGTTGGGTGGGTGGTGGTGGACGTTGCTGGAGTGGGTGTGGATGAGGGCAGTGCTGCGATAATTAGGGGTTGCTTTTTTTTGTAAATAAATAAAACAAAAATCATTAAGAGTAAGAAAACACTCTTTATTAGAATATTAGTTTTTCATATTCAGGTTGGCAATGAGCATGTAAATGCAGCATACAAGCACTCCAGACAGTCAAAGTCTGTTGCAACCCCCGTGCATAAATCCTGATGGTGGCCCTGCCAGGATGTGATGGTGGGGCTTTCTTCTGGAAGAATAAATAAATTAATTTGAAATCTTTATAGTTTGTTGATGCTATCCCTAACTGATTTTTGATTCACAGGCAACATTATAAATTATAATACAGAGGCCTATTTTAAAATATGATATATTGCTTTTCCAGGTACTTCCCATTAGGTGCATTATGGGAATGAAAGTAAAACAATTCCAAATTCTATACAAAGAGTGCAGAGGCAGAGAGAGAGGTTACGATTCGGATTTTTCGGCAATGTTTACAAATTGGATGACCATCAACATTAATGATGCCATGTGGGTCTTTAAATAACCATAATATTCCCACACTTCAGCCACTTGGCAGAGGGAAATAAAGGTTCAGGCTTTGACATTTTAATGTGCTGTGCTCTCTCTGCTCTGCAATTCGCACACGTGGCTTTTAAAATGAAGTGACAGTTCAGTGAAATGGGAGACGTACATTTCAATTTAGAGATTTATTTTGTACGTTTATGTGATGCTGTGTAAATGTAGCCAAATCTCTTTTAAATTAAATTATATTTGCAATGGAATGTTTCATTCCTTTACTTGAATTTTAGAAAAAACAAGTCAAAGTAATACAGTGGATGCAATACTGTGAATTACAAATTTCAACAGTTTGATAACCATCTCTTTTTAAAACCAAGGTATACCATGAAATTGTTTAATCACTAAGTATGTGTAGCTAATTCTTATTTTTCCAAATGAAAAGAAAAAAATGTTGGTGTCATTTTACCTCATCAAATGTTTCTTGAATTTATTTTCTTAAATTGAATACAGTCTCTAAAAATTATCTTCTTTCTGGGTCTTAATGTGCCAAGCAGTGACAAACAAGGAGTCTTTTCTGGCAACAGATTGCTTGCTCCATTTGAGAAGTGATGGATATTTAAGGAGACACAAGATTTCTATTTTGGATCCCATATAATTTCTCCTGCCTCAATTATTGTATTCGTTTTTAGTTTGGTTCTGAATGGCGATGGCAACCTGTGATGTCTACACTGTCTATATTGCACATGGTAGTCAAAAATGAAGATTTAGATTGCAAAGGCACTTGCTATTTTAGTTTTTTTTTTAGTTTTTTTTCAGGAACCACCATTATCAGGAGTTGCCATGGGTTACCATCAGTAGCTTTTTGCAGCGTTGGTATCCGTCTGCTCTGAATAGGTGTTCATTTTGATCTCTCCCTCGTTGCTAAGGCTGTCTGTATCTGGGACACTGCAGACTCTTCAATGTGGGAACACTTTGTATGATGCCACCATCCACAGAGCTAGAATTAACCTTCGAAATACTGCCAAAATAGGTGGATAGATGCGTTGTAATACTTGTCATAATACAGTACACACATTTTGTACGCTAAGCAGTGTCATTTTATATTATTAAAGAGAATAGAAAAGTATGTTTATTAAAGGCATATTTCACCCAAAAATGAAAAAGGAGATGAACAGCCTAGAATAATAGACTAAATCAACATTAACTTTCATTGTATGGAAAACGATATGCAGTCATAGTTAAAGGTGACTGAGACCAACATGTTTTCCTTTTGGGTTTATTTGAAGAAAAAAGTAATAATGGGTTTTTATGATGACATACTGTACATTTATGATTTATTTTTGTGCGAACTAGCACTTTATGGTAACAACTGCATATTATTTCTTGTTACAGTGTTCAGTTAAAAATATTTATTAGAAACAATGTCACATTAAAAACATTCTTAATTTTCAGGCTTTTTTTTTTTTTTGTGCAATCCATCCCTTTAAGATTTGAAGTTATAGATTGTAATACAATAGTTTTCAAAAAGCTGGCTGTATATCTGCAGTATTTCTTGAGGCAATCATACACACACAAACAGAAAGACAATAACTGAGTAGCAGATGGAGTTCTGGCCCCTTTCCTTCTGTCTGCCAAGAGGCTAAAATCTATTTCATACAAATGTATGTGTAGCAGGTACTGGGCCTCAGTGCCTGACTATCAGTTAAATCCCATCACTCTGTAAAATGGTGGAAATAAAGGAACACGACAAAGGTGCATGCGTGGTCAGCTCCGGTCTTGCAGGGTTATATATTTTTCTCTTTTGAAACATTCAGCAAATGTAAAAAGAATACACATTTTGTGTCAAAAAGCATCACAATAAATAATAATTACGTTTAATTAGGTATAGTTTTATGCTCTTTCTTTGACATTTAGGTCTTTTACATTAACCATGAAACAATAACCAGTAACGTTACAACTAATTTGCATATTCATGAGTTTGCTTAGCATTACAATACTATTCAAGCTTTCACTCGGTTGGATTCACAGATTAATGACATCAATCGGTTTCTCAACATCAGCTCTTACATGTTTTACCCATTTTAGACCATTAGTGTGTGTTTTAAAGAGTGTATATAATATGATTTTAATGGATATAAACAGATATTGAAAAGCATGCTCACACAGTGCCTTCTACCTCTCTGGCAAACCCACCATTCACCTAGAGTAGCAAAAAGAACAGGGGCCGGTTGCACCAGCTATACGTAAGTTAAAGCTTAGACTAGTTGTGGCGTAAATGGGCACTAAGTCACAATTTACACACAACTAAATATGTGAGCTTTGCACCATTTAATGACATCAATGAGCTCATCTTTTGGTTGACAGGCTTCAGTCTTTTCAACATATATGATGATGCTGGCACTCGTTTACATTTACAGGAGAAAACATTATGTAAAAAAATTACTACTTCAATATGAAACCGATCTAATGGTGCACTTTTGGATTCACCTGTGTATGCCGCCCGGTGTCAAGTTTCAACATACACAAAATATATAAGATATTTAAATGAATAAATATCTATTTTTCCAGCCTGTTATATTAGTATTTATTTATTTATTTATTACCCCTTATTCATTTTAGATACAGTTATTGAATATTGTTATTTACATGAAATCTTGTTTTATTACATATTTTATTTCAGTGGGGATATAATTTCTTACAGCTGACAGTTACGTGAGCAAACAAGGTCAACCGTAACAAGATCAAAACTGAAATTCACAGTTTTGTAAAGCGACCATCTTATACTAATTTGCAGGTTCATAATTTTATTTTGGGGTCTACTAGAATAGGTTTACATGTTTACATTGATTTGGATGAGGAACAATAATTGCATTTGTTATGCCATGTGCGGGCACTACGTTAATACATTGACACGACAGTTCAGACTGTCTGATCAGCTCTTTGTATGCTATAGAGGATGCACAAAAGGAATGTTTGTCTCCAAGCTAAGACTTTCTCACTGGATTGTCAATGCAATTGCCCTGACTTATGAGTCGCAGGGTAAGACTTGGCCAGTTGGTGTTAAAGCACACTCAAATAGAGGCATGGCCTCCTCGTGGGCATGGACGAATGTTGTGTCCTTACAGGATGGTCCTCTAAAAACACATTCACAAGGTTTTACAACCTAGACATAACATCTCTCTCTTCACAAGTCTTCTCTATTTAGAGTGCAGCTATCCATTGGTCAAATATATATACTTATTTTCCTCCCTTTTAGGACGAGCTCCCCATCTTTTACACAACTGCCTGCAAGTCATAAGCACTTACATTATAAATAAACTCCCTTCCTGACTGAGTTTGTGAAGGAGTTGATTCATTCTATATGACTATAGTTCAGATATTCATCCTGAGTGCTCCCCTCCTCACCAAACACGAGGGTCACTCACTGCGGCACACTCTTGTCGGTCGCTCTCCCACATGTCTACAGCGTCATGTTTCCTTTCTGTGAGGTTATGATGTATAGTGCGGCATGATGGGATTCTGTTCATTTTTCTCAGTCAGAAATTTGGAGGAAATGGTGTATATGCACTTTTTTTTCTGGATTGTTTCACGCCTAAACAGGCGGGGCTCAATCACCATAGTCAATATTAAAATATTGCCATTATTGTAGAGAAGTTTCAACCAAGTGGTGTAAGAAGGCACTCCCATGTGCATTATTAAACGCAATGTCTCGTTCCCTTCATCTCAGGGAACGAAGGTTACGGAAGTAATGTGACATTGTGTCGATGTAGTGACACTAGTGGTCACTCTTGAGAGCCAGAGACACCTCTGATCTTTGATAAAAGGCCAATGGGAATTGGCGAGTGGTATTTGCATGCCACTCCCCTGAACATACGGGTATAAAGGAGGGGGGCGTGCATACCGCTCATTCAGGTTTTGTGCTGAGGAGCCAGGAATAAGGTCCCGGCCATTTCAGCGGGTAGTTCAGCGTTGTGGCAGGAGGGATACAACGTCTCGCTCCCTCCATCAGGGAACGGAGGTTAAGGAAGTAACCAGGACATTCCCTATCTGTCACTCACTCAATGTTTTGTAGATGTAGTGATACTAGGGGTCCCCTACAAAAACACTACAACTAGCTGAACTGTATTACATGGCTTGGAGGAGCGAGATGGGCAAACTACTGTGCGCTGCATAGCCAGCGCAATGGGCCGTCACGTAACCTCCCCTACAGGGAAGCTGTTCCAGTATGTGGCTTAGTTAGCACAAGTACTGAGCTGGCAGCGAGTTTCCCTGCAAGCGCCCCTTTGCCTGCCACAGGGCGAGGAGGAAGTCAACCAGGGAACACATTTGTGAATGCTACTGGGAAATAAGAATGCACATGTGCAAGCGATATACCTGGCCGGATGACCCGGACTTATCTGTTTGTTTCTGTTAAGATACGGGACGAAACCGGCTCGACCCAGAGATTGTAGAATCTGGCAAAGGTGTTGGGTTTAGCCCAGCCCGCTGCTCTGCAAATGTCTGTTAGAGAGGCGCCACTGGTCAGAGCCCAGGAGGCTGCAACAATTCTGGTGGAATGGGCTCGTAGCCCTGCAGGGGGCGGAACATGCTGGGCTTGGTAAGTGGGCGATCCTCTGCTTGGAGACAGCACTTCCAAAGCAGACAAAGAGCTGCTCAGAGACCCTAAAGCTCTGCATGTGATCTAAATAGATGAGTAAAGCGCCAACCAGACACAGCAACGCTAAGTCTGGGTCTGCCTCCTCCTGGGGCAGCACTTGAAGTTTCACCACCTGATCCCTAAATGGGGTTGTGGGAACCTTGGGCACATAGCCCGGTCAGGGTCTCAGGATCACGTGAGAGTAGCCCGGACCGAACTCCAGGCACATTTCACTGACAGAGAACGCTTGCAGGTCCCCAACCCTCTTGATGGAAATTAAGTCAGGAGGGAAGTCTTTAAGGAGAGTGCCTTAAACTCTGCTGACACTAAGGGCTTGAAGGGAGATCACCACTTAGCAAACAGATGCCACTTCAAGGCATACAGGTGCCTCGTAGAGGGGGCCCTGGTCTGAGTGATGGTGCCTACCACGGCAGGTGGTAGGCCACTGAGTTCTTCTGCGTCCCATCCAGGGGCCAGACATGGAGGTTCCAGAGGTCTGGTCGCGGGTGCCAGATGGTACCCCATCCCTGAGAAAGGGGAATTTGCCAGCGAGGGGCTGACGTGAGGAGCGTGAGATCTGAGAGCCAAGTCTGGGTGGGCCAGTAGGGGGCTACTAGGACAACCTGCTCCTCGTCCTCCCTGACCTTGCACAGGGTCTGTGCAAGCAGGCTCACTGAGGGGAACGCATACTTGTGTAGTCCAGATGGCCAGCTGTGTGCCAGCGCATCTATACCGAGGGGTGCCTTGGTCAAGGCGTACCAGAGCAGGCAATGGGAGGTTTCTGGGGAGGCGAATAGGTCTACCTGCCCATGTTGGAGGCGTTGGTCATAACCACGACGCACCTGAAGTCCTCTACTAGGGGAACACCTGCCCGTAGAAATTCGAGGTCGTTCCAAGGGCTGAAAAGGCGCCGACATATCGGCTTGATGACCACGCGACGTGTCCCGGGGCGCCATGCCCATCTCGGGACTCGAGTCCGGAGCCAGTGCTGAAGCGTTCTCATATGCAACAACCCGAGTGGTGTGGCCACCTCCGAGGATGCCATATGCCCCAGGAGCCTCTGAAATAGTTTCAGTGGATCCACGGCCTTCCATCTGAACACCTTCAAACAGGTCAGCACCGACTGGGTGGGCTCGTTCGTGAGACATGCCATCATCGAGTCCAACTCCAGGCTGAGAAAATAAATGCTTTGAACCTGGAGGAGCTTGCTCTTTTCCCAGTTGACCCGAAGCCCTAGTGCACAGATAACGCATCTCGAGAGTGAGCTATGATTAGCCAGTTGTCGAGGTAGTTGAGAATGCGAATTCCCACTTCCCTTAACAGGGCAAGGGTGGCCTCTGCAACCTTCGTGAAGACGTGAGGAGACAAGGACTGGCCGAAAGGGAGGACTTTGTACTGGTACACCCGGCCCTCGAATGCAAACTGCTGGAAGGGTCTGTATCAATGTAGAATCGAAATGTGGAAGTATGCATCCTTCAGGTCTACCACCACGAACCAATCTTGATGTTGGATGCTCGCTAAAATGCGCCTTTGCATCAGCATCTTGAATGGGAGACTATGTAAAACCCAGTTCAGTACCCGTAGGTCCAAGATTGGCTGCAACCTACCGTTCTTGCTCTTCATCGTGGTGAATTGGAGGCCGCTGAACCTAGGCGGGCACCTGGCAAACTGAATCGCATAGACAAGTCAGATGGTCCGGGTCAGCCACCATGACGGGTTGGAGAGTGCAAGCCACGAATCCGGGGACAATCCCGTTGGACGTACTCATTGGTGGGGCCTCACGGCGGGGCAGAGCCAGGGAGGCCACATCGACAGTGCTTGAGCCCTGGGGTGGTGCTGAGTCGAGAGACATCGAAGCACTTACCTGTCTTCTGACACCAGCCATACTGCTCGTTCTGTGCATGATTTCCTGCAAGACCGGAATGTCAGTGTTCTGCCATTGCCAGCGAAGAGCCTGGGAACTTGCAAGTGCCTTGGTGGAAGTGTGAGCTAACACCTCACAGCAAGAACTGGCAAATCTGGTGCAGTCCATGAGGACGAGATGCATTGCAGACTTAATGCAGCTGGTGACCACACCAGATACTGACTGCTACTTTAGATTTTTTTACTTGTTTATACTTCTGCCAGTGTAGTAAAGGCAAAATATACACATATTCAAGATACATTCTCTAAACGCAAGTCAGGTAAATGTATCTTGTTTTAAGAATTTTTTGATATTTTAAAATATGAAATATTTCTATATTCAACATTCTCCGATATCAATTTTTTCTTCTGCAGTATAGCTCCTAAAGTAAATTCATTAATTGTTTATGGTTCATGGAACAAGCATGGAAAACATTGTTTAAACCTTTTACAATAATGATCTGTAAAGTTGTTTGGATTTTTTTAGTTGTGTATCTCTTTTTTTGTTTTGTGGATGGGTTGGGGTTTAAAAAGTGACATTTCTATATTATATCACACCGAGGCGGCGTTTGTGGATGGTTCATGTTCTCACTGCGAGAACATGACCATGACCACGTTGCGGTCGCAGCTTGCTTTCAACAGAAAGCTTTCAACAGAAAGCAAGCCACCCCAGCTGCACCCCGCATTGCTCCTTCTTCCCACGGGATTGAGGACGATGCAGTTGGCGCTGGGGGCGATTTGGGGGCGGCAGCGGGTGCAGTTTCGCTCAGAAACATGCACGGGGTGGACCTGATCCTGATGTGCTGCAGGAACTGCGCTCAGTGACCGACCTCGCCCTGAGAGCGACGAAGGCCACAGCGCAGGCACTCGGACAGACGATGGCCACCCTAGTGGTCCAGGAACGCCATCTTTGGCTCAATCTGGTCGAGATGCGTGAGGCTGATAAGAACCGCTTCCTGGATGCACCTGTCCCCCAGATTGGCCTTTTCGGCGACACCGTCGAGGACTTCGCCCAACAGTTCTCCGCGGTGAAGAAGCAGACGGAGGCCATCAGTCACATCATGCCCCGCCGCACACCTGCCGCTACGGGCCCTGCCCCGTCTGCCCGCCGAGGGCGTCCCCCTGTGAAGAAACCAGCTCCTGCTCCACCTCAACCCGGGCCCAGCTCTCAGCCCCAGCGTCGAGCACCCCGCAGGCGGCGCACGCCCCCTGTCTCACGAACCCCCTCTAGGACCCGGAAGGCTCCCAAGCGTTCCTGAGACAGCGATCCAGAGCTTTAGACGTTAGCTCCGGAGGTGGTAAGACCGCTCCCTCCCCCGGTGGAGGGCCGGGAGGAGAATCCTTTGTTTTTACATTTGCCACACCCCCCGACGGGGGCTGTGGTACCCACATTTTCAATAATAGAGCTATTTCCTTTGCCTCTGGGTCACCTGGCCCACCTTCTCACGGCAATCTGCTTTCAGATCACGACTGTCCCGGTGCACCGGACGCGCCGATCCCGCCTTCCACCTGCCCACGACTGTCCCCCGGCCGGCCGGTTCAGATGAGTCCAGAGGACACCAGCATCGGACCTCCTCCTCAGTCACGAACCCGCCCCCTGCCGGGTGCGCGGAGCAAGGTAAGTGCTTTGAGTCTATTCTCAGCACCTCAGCCTCAGGCCGCAACGAAGCCGCCCGACGCTGCATTACCTGTTCCGCCCCGCTGCGAGGCCCCTCCGGGTACGTCCAAAATACTCGTCCCTTTGGTGCCCCTAGCGCAGAGCTGGGAAGCGTGGCTTTCGCTTCCCAATGCATCACGCTGGCTGCACCGGACCATTCGACTCGGTTACGCAATTTAGTTTGCCCGGCTCCCGCCCCCTTCAGGGGCGTCCACTTTTCCGCAGTACACGGCGAGCATGCCAGTTCACTGCGCACGGAAATCACGACCCTCTTAGCCAAGGGCGCGGTAGAGCCAGTCCCTCCAACCGAAATGAGGAAGGGTTTCTACAGCCCTTACTTCATTGTACCCAAGAAAGGCGGTGGCTTACGACCAATCCTGGACCTGCGAGTTTTCAATCGGGCCTTGTTAAAACTCCCATTCAAAATGCTCACGCAGAGAAATATTCTGACTGGCGTTCAGCATCTAGATTGGTTCGCAGCGGTAGACCTGAAGGACGCGTACTTCCACGTCTCAATTCTGCCACGACACCGACCCTTCTTACGGTTCGCGTTCGACGGCCAGGCATTTCAGTACAAAGTCCTCCCCTTCGGCCTGTCTCTGTCCCCTCGCGTCTTCACGAAGGTCGCAGAGGCGGCCCTTGCCCCGCTACGAGTAGCCGGCATCCGCATTCTCAACTACCTCGACGACTGGCTCATTCTAGCACACTCTCGAGAGTTACTATGCACACACAGAGACCAGGTGCTCCGGCACGTCAGCCGTTTGGGGCTTCAGGTCAACTGGGAAAAGAGCAAGCTCACTTCGGTTCAGAGCATCTCTTTTCTCGGGTTGGAGTTAGACTCAGTCCCAATGACAGCACGTATCACGAGCGAGCGTTCTCAGTCGGTGCTGGACTGCCTCGCTTCCTTCAAGCCAGGCACAGTGGTCCCTCTAAAACTTTTCCAGAGGCTCCTGGGGCATATGGCGTCCACCCTGGGGTTGATGCATATGAGACCACTCCAGCACTGGCTCCAGACTCGAGTCCCGAGACAAGCATGGCACCACGGCACGCATCGGGTAAGGATCACCCCCGCCTGCCTCAAAACACTCCGACCCTGGACAGACCTCTGCTTTTTATGGGCAGGAGTGCCCCTGCAGCAGGTGTCCCGACGCGTTCTGGTCACAACCGACGCCTCCCGGTCTGGGTGGGGTTCCGTGTGCAGCAGGCACGCAGCAGCGGGCTGTTGGAAAGGGGCCCCGCTGCGTTGGCACATCAATTGCCTGGAGTTGCTGACCGTCCTTCTCGCTCTCAGGAAATTCCTCCCGTTAGTTCGGGACAAACATGTCCTCGTGAGATCGGACAGCACCACGGTGGTGGTGTACATAAATCGCCAAAGCGGCGTACGCTCCCGCCACATGTCACAACTCGCCCGCCGTCTCCTCCTATGGAGCCAGCAGCGACTCACATCCCCGGCAAGCTCAACGTCGTAGCGGACGTGCTATCACGACAACGCCTGCCTGGCGGGGAGTGGAGGCTTCACCCCCAGTCGGTCCAGCTGATTTGGGAACGGTTTGGCAAGGCCCAGGTAGACCTGTTTGCCTCCCAGGAAACCTCCCACTGCCCGCTCTGGTACGCCCTAACAGAGGCTCCCCTCGGGACAGACGCGCTGGCACACAGCTGGCCCTTGGGGCTGCGCAAGTACGCATTTCCCCCAGTGAGCCTTCTTGCACCGGTGCTGTGCAAGGTCAGGGAGGACGAGGAGCAAGTCACGTTAGTGGCCCCCTACTGGCCCACTCGGACTTGGTTCTCGGAACTCAGGCTCCTCGCAACAGCTCCTCCCTGGCGAATTCCCCTGAGAAAGGACCTCCTCTCTCAGGGACAGGGCACGCTCTGGCACCCACGCCCAGACCTCTGGAACCTCCACGTCTGGTCCCTGGACGGGATGCGGAAGAGCTAGCCGGCTTACCGGCGACCGTTGTGAATACAATCAACCAAGCCAGAGCCCCCTCTACCAGGCACCTTTACGCCCTAAAGTGGCGCCTATTCGCAGATTGATGTTCTTTCCGAACTGAAGACCCGCAGAGATGCGTGATCAAGTCAGTGCTCCTGTTCCTACAGGAGAGGCTGGACAGGAGGCTGTCCCCGTCCACCCTCAAGGTGTATGTTGCCGCCATTGCCGCCCACCACAATCCTGTAGACGGCAAGTCTTTGGGAAAGCACGACCTGATTCTCAGGTTCCTGAGAGGCGCCCGGAGGTTGAATCCCTCCCGGCCAGGCCTAGTTCCCTCCTGGGATCTCTCGGTAGTCCTGGCAGGACTCCAGAGACCTCCCTTCGAGCCGCTTGAATCAATTGGACTCTCTTAAAACGGCCCTGCTGATCGCGCTCACCTCTATCAAGAGGGTCGGGGACCTGCAAGCGTTCTCTGTCAGAGACACTTGCCTGGAGTTCGGTCTGGCAGATACGCCTGTGATCCTAAGACCGCGACCGGGCTAAGTGCCCAAGGTTCCTACCACACCCTTCCGAGATCAGGTAGTGAACCTGCAAGCGCTGCCCCAGGAGGAGGCAGAACCAGCCCTTTCGTTGCTATGTCCAGTGCGCGCCCTGTGCATTTACCTGGACCGCACACAGAGCACCAGACGCTCTGAGCAGCTCTTTGTCTGCTTTGGGGGATGGCAGAAAGGGAATGCCGTCTCCAAACAGAGGCTCGCCCACTGGGTTGTCGACGCCATCACACTGGCTTATCACACCCAAGCCGTGCCCGTACCCTTGCGGGTCCGTGCTCACTCAACAAGGGGTGTTGCGTCCTCGTGGGCACTGGCCAAGGGCACCGCCCTAGCAGACATCTGTAGAGCCGCGGGTTGGACAACACCCAACACCTTTGCGAGGTTTTACAACCTCCGCATCGAGTCGGTTGCATCTCATGTTTTGTCAGGTCCGAGCCCGTAGAACTCGGTAACACGAAGACCGACCGGCCGGGTGGATCGCTTGCGCCCAGCGCCCTTTTCCTGACGTCAAGTCTTCCCAGGGCGCCCCACTCCGAGTCGGGACCCTGGTCGATTCCTCCCCAGCCCTCCGGGTCCACGGTTCAGCGGAGGAACTCGCCGACCCAAGCCACTGCGGGTACCCTGATGGCTACCCTGTACTGGTATAGGTGCTCCATAGGTAAGGCCTCCTGCTCGGACTCCCCCAGTGTATAATTCCACGGTTCTGTCCCCTTACGAGCGGACCCCCGTGTCACCCTTAGGCAGTTACAGCTGCCCCGTTCGCCGTGCTGTAGCAACTCCCCCCTTTCGAGGCTGGATCTACCACCGCACCATACTTTCCACACGAGCCCTAAGACGACCGTGTGACGTGTCTACCACTTTTCCTCCCCAAGAAAAAGGGCAGGTGTGGTCTCCGCAGGGTCTGGGTAAGACCCCCTTGCCTATATGCATGTCAGGGCCCCGGCCGTGATTGCTCTATGCGAGAAACATAGAGAGAAAAGAGGCCCAGCCAGGCTGGCCCATTCCCATGTTGGCAAACATCGCCTTGTTCCCCTCCTAGGGTAACTAGAAGGATTCCGATGTTCTTATGGGGCACTGGGGAAGGGTACGTGCAGCCAGGTACAGACGATGCGCGGCACTGGATGAAATCCCTGCCCGCCTCTGTATCGGCGGTTCACGTACACGGTTCAGCGCATGGCAAGATTGGAATGGATCCCCTAGTGTCGCTTCTCCGACACATCGTGGAGAGAGCGACAGAAGGGGAACGTTTGGTTACATATGTAACCTCTGTTCCCCGAGGGAGGGAACGACACGTTGTGTCTTTCCTCCGCCATGTCGCTGAACCGACCATTTCCGGCTCCTCAGAAAAATCCTGATTAAACTTCCGTATTTGCCCCGCTTAAATGCCCGTATGCGGGGGCAGGGTATGCAAATACTGACTGCCAACTCTCATTGGCCCTTTTCAATAGGTCAGAGGTGAATATCGGCGCTCAAGAGAGACCCCTAATGTCGCTTCTCCGACACAACGTGTCGTTCCCTTCCTCGGGGAACGGAGGTTACATACGTAACCAAACGTTTCAGTGTATTTTTGTAAATATAATTGTAAATGAGAACTGATCATTTATTAGTCATGCAGAGAGCACTACATGTGACACACACACACACACACTGTGTTAATGTGCAACAACCATGCTTTTATTGTGAACGTGCATTATGTGAGCATATAACACGTAACAAGTACGGCCACTTAAATTGTCCAGACGCAGTGGTAGAAATGTGTATTCAAGATCATCTACTGTAATGATTTACAATAATAATAATAATAATAATACAAAAATAAAGACTAAGGCAATATTTTTAATCAATTGAATTATATATATATGTGTGTGTGGGTGTGTGTGTGTGTGTGTGTGTGTGTGTGAGAGAGAGAGATCAAGCTTTTTACACTTAGGACAATTGAGGGACTTGTAACACTACTATATACATACTATATGTAAATATCTGTAATGTACATTCTATCGGGAAGACACGCAGGCTTGAGTGAAGTTTAAGATGTCATTTATTTGATAAATGTAAAGCAGAAAGTAATGTCTCTCTCTTTGGTGTAGGCCCTGTCCGGCGGTCTGAGGGAGTTGTACCCGGAACCGTTTTTTTGGGTGTGATTTTGGGCTCTCTGTCGAGGCGAGCAGCGTGATATGCGGCCCTACGTTTGGCCGGCGTTGCTGTTTATCTTTGTTGAAAGGCATTTGATATGAAAACCCTCCGACGAGGGAAGAGATGTTTGAGGTATCTTTGCCGAAGGTGGACAACGTGTGTAAAGCCATATGATAATGGCAACGTTGCGTGCAGTCCCTTCGTTGAAAGACATTTGATATGAAAACCCTCCGATGAGGGAAGAGTTGTTTTGAGGTATCTTTGCCGAAGGTGGACAACGTGTGTAAAGCCATATGATAATGGCAACATTGCATGCAGTCCCTTCGTTGAAAGATACACCATTTGATTATGAGAACCCTCCGATGAGGGAAGAGTTGTTTGGGCATCTTTGCTGAGAGGTGGGCAACGTGCGTAAAGCCATACGATAATGGCGATGTTGTTGTGCAATACCCTGTTGAAGGATATCCCATTATGGTGCCAGCTTTCCAGCGGCTGGCTTGTGCAATACCCATGCAAAGGAACCATGTTGAGATTATGGAAGCCCTGGCAAGGGGGGTAGACAAAGTTATGCGCTATCCTTGCGAACAGTGGGCGTGCTTGTGTTGAATCGGATGTGCTGGGAGAGAGCCACCAACCACCACCAGATATGCATGAGAGATTATGGCTGATGGAGAGTTGAGCTTGTTTGATGATTTTTGTTAGGTTGACCATTTCGGGTACGATTGGGGAGATCGGCGGCCAAGCATCTTCGTTGTGGATTCCAGTATACCTTGAAGGGTGCCAGTAGGAGCTGATCTGTGGAATTCCTGTGAAACGAGGGAGGGAGGAGACTGAGATTACATTGAAAACCCAGGGATGTGTCTGGCTGGGATAATGAAGTTGCAGGAAATGCTCTGCCATGTCAGACGTCTCATAAGGAACATGATTGTTCGAGGGGGACCAGCCTTTATTGATTTATAGTGACGACTGCGGAATTGTCAGATAACTACGATGCGTTTGCATGTCTGAAGGAAACCCATATGACGCTGGCCGTGACGGTGGGTGTGGAATAATAAAGACCTCTTTTAAACTTCTCTTGTTGATGTAGCTTGCTGTAGCATCACAAAATGCAGCTGCTCTGGGAATGTATATCCCATTCCTGTACTCAAACATATATGTTACCCCATATAGGGTAAAGAACCATTTCATTGGAGGGTATAGTGGAATGTTGATTTGCTGGACCATATAATGAAGTGCTATACGAATAAAAGTGGAAAGATTTGATTGCTTAAGTCTCTGTGTCATATCTTTCTTCCCTCAGCTGAGCCGCATCGAGACGGGGATTGCAAAATCATTTAAATACATTAAATGACGAAATTACCTAACGATGGGATTCATTTAGAAGAGAGCGGATGGAGAGTAGGAAGCTATATTGAAAAATTATAATTCTGTCCATTTCCCTGTGAACCATGATCCTAGAAAGTAACCCCTGAGTCCTGTGGAGGAAGCTGCGTCCATGAATAGGCACATGTCATCCGGAGATTCGCGGCAGCCATCATCGATTGATAGGTAGGAGAGGTTGTCTACGGAATGAGCTAGTGTGGGGAGGCGTAAAACGAAGGAGTGGCCTTGAGGAATAATAAGCATGGCAAAATTGAGGTGGCCTGTAGGGACTGGAGATTGCTTATGAGGCCCAAACTGACCAGAGAACAACGTGTAAATAGACCTGATCCTGTCGTGTTTCTTTAGGCAGGAAGCTTGCATGTTTAGAGAATGGAGCGTGATGCCTAGAAATTCGAGAGATGTGGCCCCTTTTTTTTCTCTTTCTTCTTTCCTCGAACTGGAGCAAATAGAGTGAGAAAAATCATGTCTCTGCATCGTAAGAGATTTGTTGTTGGCTGTAAAAGTGAACATGGGTGTCTCATGTACTCCCAGCATCAGAGCCGCAGTGGACAGTTTTGTTTTTGAAGGAAATGTGCAAATAATTTTACACCGGACTGCTTTGTGAATGTGTGTCAATATAAATCTGGATCTTCAAAATGTGATTATCAAGCATGGATCAGTACCAACTGTTCGAGTCCCAGCTTTACGTCCTGAATATGCAAGTATCGCGCTTTATATTTTGTGAATAATAGCAAATCTCCTTTCCGAATGTGCTTGATAGCTGATTCCACGGCTAATGCGCTAAGGTTACCATTGTCTCTGACTGCATTCGTGGAGTCCGGATATACATATATATTCATACGTATATGGCTGAACTCCGGTATTTACGCTGTTAATCATATTGGTTCTGAATTGTTGCTACTGTAGTGTCATAAGCGGGGCCTGAAAAGGCACGGCCCTCTTCCGGAAAGGGGGCGGGGAGCAGCAGCTCATTTGCATTTAAAGAGACATGCACAAAATCAGCGCGTTTTGATTCCACCCTAAAGATACATTTATAACATGATATAGTACATGATCCGTGGGGTATTTTGAGCTGAGACTTTGCAGACGCATTCTGGAGACGTCTGGGACTTATTAGGTCTCCTTTAACAGTAACAGATTATATTAATGAGCTTGACTCGGCACAGGATTTATCCAGTGATTGACAGACCTACTTACCTGCTACTAAAATGTAACGTCCCTGACCATGCGCATTAAAATGGAATGGCTCATATCGAGATGCTTTGATACTTAAAAGTAATGTAGTTGGCCTGACATGATTGTTAGACTCTGGGCTTTTTTTTTAAATTGAGCAATTCTGTGATTTGGCAACTAAAAACAGCCATTTGGCTCCTTAATGTTTCCGTTTAGGAGCCCATGGCTCCCAAGTCATTTTTTTAATCTGGGGCCCTGCAAGTTTTGCTCAAGCGGAACACCCAGTTGTAATTGGTTGTAATTACTGTTTCTTGTTTGTATTAAAGATCTGTTTATGTTATGACTGGAAATGTACCGAGATGACCGAGATGACTGGAGATCTACAGATTTTGGTCAATACAGACAGACTTTACTTATTTTACATTTTGTCCAATAACCAGTTTGATGGCCGATATTATAAAAACAAATAACAATACATCTCAAATAAATCGGGCATTGAAACATGTAGGGGTGACGGAGGGCATTTGTAACAGGGGTCATATGTATCACTGCTATTTACTCCAATCAAGAACAAATTGCAGTGATGCCACTGCTCATGCACATCCAAAATAAGACTTCATCAGGTGCGGTGTCAGAGTGCTTGTGCTGTATCTGCTTGAGCACAAACACAACAGCTCCTTTCATAAGCACTTCCTGCAACATTATCACCTTTATGCAGAAGTCTCGAATTTTAGGTGCTTGAGTGATTTCACAGCCTCTTCTTCCTTTCATTTTGCCTTGAGTTGTGGTGACTTCTTTAGTCATAATTATTCACAGTCTGACACATAAACGGTAAACAGCATCGAGATCATATTATCTTCAACTTGTCTAGACTGATATTATTTTGTTTGTTTGTTTTTTCTTACTCTTGTTTAAAGTAGTAAGACTTACTGTATTTCTTACTGTACAGTGGGCATATTTAAACTTGACTTCATCTGGTAGTGTTGTCCTTGCTTAATTTACTTTTAAAACATTACACCTTAGTGGTGAGAGCACTTAGTATTATGGGAACATAAATCTCTTTGTGTATTCCAATAATACATTTTCCTCCGCTCACTGGTCTTTGATTTTACTTGCTTCACTCGAAGGTAAGACAAGATCTCTGGAAATCGATTCTGAAGCATTATCTTGTAGCCATCCCTCGTTGTTGACCACCTATTTATTTTCTTTCAGTGCACAAGACCAGATAATAACTGCCTGGGCAGTGCTTATTGGTTGCATTGAATATGTCAACCCTGGTGTTATTACATGACAGACTTGTGTTTACTTTAATCGTCATTGCTATTGGAATGCCATTTATAGGTCCCTGTTATTCAGTTAATAATTCATCTTTTTTTGTGGTTTCTGATCTGAGGAGTTTTTGTGTATAGTCATTTTGTAGAACATTTCTTAAATCTTATGAAAAGACCCATCTTCCATTGAAGTTCAGATATATAAAGATTGCAACATTATTTACAAAAGAGCAGATTATTTGATGGAGTGTGTGAAGTGACAGCCAATCAAAAATGCTTATTATCGCAATTTAGCTCTAAGTTACTGCATAGAAGTGTTCTGCGATTTATTTGTAGTAGCAGAGTGTCAGAGAATCTGACCAATTAAATGTATTATTTGTTATTTTCAGTCTGCACCTTCACAACTCCAAGGAGAAGGGGTTACGCATTGAACGGTAAATAAAGAAGGTTTACCTTCCTGCAGTAACAGTCTCTACCTGAGGCAGTGTGACATGTTACAGCTACAGACAGTGCAAGCAGTTTTTAAATCCATGGAGTATTTAATGGGGACGAATCTAAATTAAATTATTTTCTTCAAATGAACGGACTAATTGAAAATGTTCCTATGCTGTGCGCAATTTCAATTATTACCCAGTCAAGGTGACATTGCATTCCTGATCAATGTATTAATGGTCACTGTTGATTGCAGCTTCCAAATAAAATGTATGAAAGAAACAAAACGGGACAGGTGAAACTGAAATAGGCCTTTGAGGACTGCATGTTAATATTCACTGGTGGGTGTTGAAGGGGTAATGGGCTTATGCTTTGCATGCCACTGTTTTCAGGACACATGACACTTAAGCCCACTTTTACCCCCTTAAAAACTCTCTTTACCGTAACATGTTCAGACATTTTACTTCAACTTTTTCCCTTGTTTTCAATGAAAATGTTCATCACTAGGGCTGGGCGATACAATGATATACTGTATATCATGGCGACGATATAAAGTGTCATTCGATAGAGATTTTGCTATATATTGTATATTGCGAAATGTATATATTATTGTGCACAACATGGGCTTATCTATCAGTGGGCAGGGTTTCACATGAGAATTAAAGAATTAAAGAAACATGGACAGGGTTTCAAAAAATTCTGGCCACCACCCAAACAAATTCAGTTACATTCATCTTGCGTTCAGCATTTCATAAGTGCTTAATATGCTTCTCATCTGACAAGATGTTAACGTTTCATGTTAACGTCTCGTACGCTATCTCCGGAGCATGCAAGTGCGAGCGAGTTCAGTAGGATTCTCAATATTTACCCAAGAGCATAGAGCAGGATCACTCATGTTACTCAATAATTTTTTACCCAGGAAAAACCCTGAGAAAAACATCTGCACATGGGAGGACTCCCATACAAGTTAAGAAAATGAAGAGGAGCTTGTTATTAAAACAGGTGAGACCTCTGTGGTGTAGGTTCACAAAACAAAACACAGAGCAAAAAAAATATAAAATGCAAACTGTCACATGACGATAATTACTCGTAATACAAGCCACTTGTTTTACCTCAAAAATAAGCAAGCAAAATAATAATATGAATGCCAAAAGATGTGCTCCGCAATAATTCGGCTGTAATTGTTTTTGCAAGAAGTGTTTATATTAGTGCTGTTAGCGTTAATGTGTTAATGCTAATTAATTTTTCTTAATCGAGATTAAGGTATGCACCCATTTGACATTAGATTCTGAAATTTTTTTTCCAGCTCCTTTTGAGTTGTTAACACTGCAAGAGAGCGGGGTCTTTGCAATGTGTTTAGTGGGGACACACAAAAACAAACACTCAACAGCAAGTCCGTGCCAATGATCAAGTGCTGGAGAAAGAACCTCTTATAAAAACTAATGCTGAAAGGACTTCACGCGTCTTTTGAAGGTCAACATTTACCTCATAAGCATGTAAATTCTTACTCAACTTCATTGTGAACACAACTCTGCAGCCTGTCTGATTAAAACATAAAATAATACAAATACACATTCACCTCGAACCATGATTTATTATCATTATTATAATTATTATTTTTACATTTGACATTAGATTCTGAAAAGAATTTTCCAGCTCCGTTTGAGTTGTTAACACTGCAAGAGATCGGGGTCTTTGCAATGTGTTTAGTGGGGACACACAAAAACAAACACTCAACAGCAAGTCCGTGCCAATGATCAAGTGCTGGAGAAAGAACCTCTTATAAAAACTAATGCTGAAAGGACTTCACGCGTCTTTTGAAGGTCAACATTTACCTCATAAGCATGTAAATTCTTACACAACTTCATTGTGAACACAACTCTGCAGCCTGTCTGATTAAAACATAAAATAATACAAATACACATTCACCTCGAACCATGATTTATTATCATTATTATAATTATTATTTTTACATTTATAATTGTTTTTATGTCTTAATTTGTGTAAGTAATTTTCCACCTGCATGTTTAGACGGATACTTGCATATCATTTTTTTGATCACTTTGAATTTAGAAATGTATTTGGTTTAAGTTTTTTATGTATTTAATTTTCAATGCAAATTCACTAAAGAAAGAATATTCACAGATTCACCAGTTGGATATTGCTATCTATCTATCTATCTATCTATCTATCTATCTATCTATATATATATATATATATATATATATATATATATATATATATATATATATATATATATTATATATACAGTGAAGAAAACAACCATCCAGCAGCAGCACATAACAAACGTGCATTACGTTCTTGCGTTCAAAACACTTGATGGAGTGCAAATCCGAACTAGGAGATCTCAAGCTGAGTTCTAAGTATTAAACTATATTTAACTTGACACAGTGACCTAAAACATTTATGTTTTCTGTTTACGCACCCGAGATATATATATATATATTTATATTTTTTTTATATTTAAAGATAACTATGTATAATTATTTAATCATTATATATTGAATTATTGTTATATGAGGGGCTTTCTCAGCATATATTTGTATATGCGATTAATCACAATTAATTAATCGGGACACCATGTAATTAATTTGATAAAAAATTGTAATCGATTGACAGCCCTGATATAAATATATACTGATATATATATATATATATATATATATATATATATATATATATATATATATATATATATATATCGTGAAGGAGGGAACAAAACAAATTCATTCACACACAATGTATTTATGAAGTAGGTTCTTTGCCAGAGAGATGTTGTCCTTACCAATTGTTGTAAAACAATTTTTCAATAAGTTGAACAACACACATTTTAATTGCACTTGTTATTTGTCCGATTTCATTTGAATTTTTAGTTCAAATAAATAAAAAATGTTGTTTAAAGTTTTAAATCAGGGTGTCTTGCTTTATTGTGTAGGCTTAACCCTAACCCTGCTTAACGAATATTACCCCATAGTACCACTTATTGTCCAACCAGCGGTAATAACGGTGTTCGCCGGTTACCTGTGAAGGTTTTTTTTTCTGCAACCAACCAACCAATCAAAACTTGGTCGACCAAGACTCTTCTCATTGACTAACCTTTGGTCGACTATCAGGGGGCAGCCCTAGTTTTTAGCAACATGCATCTGGTCGTCGTAAAACATAGGCTTAATATTGAAAATTGCTCAAAAGTTTATCATCAATATCATGATTTTTTTTATCATGATAAATATTGAGATATCTTTTTTATCGCCAAGACCTAATTATTTCTAATCATACATTGCATGGATGAAGGAATAACAACCTTGCAACTTCTCTCTCGTTAATGTACACTGTGCCCATTCAACTTTAAACACTTCTCTTCAAGGGACTTGTTAAATCACACAAGGGCATATAAAAACATTCAACAAAAAAAGAAATAGATAGTAATTAGATTGGCACGAAAACATTTCTTGAATTTAAAGAAAAGGGAAAGCTACACACAATACCCACTCTGAGCGAGGCGCGAATGTGGGGCTGTGAATGTATGCGGTTATGTGCGTGTGCGCGTGTTTGTGTGGGTGTGTGTGTGTTTGCAAAACACTGACCAGGGATGGCAGGAAGAACTATTCTCGGGGCTTGAGGATGCAGAGAAGCTGGTTGCCGGCACATTACCTGAGCTGGTTACTTGACCACATCCTTTGCATAAGATGACAAACTCTGCAGCCGGCATAAGTTCACTCCGGCGTTAACACTGGGCAAACACAGAGCGCGTCCCGCTCTAGCTTAGGAACCGATCTCATACACCCTCAGGTAATCCGTGCACCTCGCTTTCTACTAGCTCCTCTCAACTTTTTCTGTCTCCATCTTTACCTTCCTTATTATCATTTTGCTTAATTGTTTCGGTTCCATATATGGGCATGGAATGGACCGATTTTGTCATGCACCGCCACACGCTCGACATGCAAATTCTGTCTGCTAATTTGACATTTGCCTTTTTTCAAGTTCAGAGGTACGCGAGACTCTCAGAAGAGATCCCTTGTGTCACTACAATCGACACAACGTCGAGTGAGTGACAGAAGGGGAATGTGTGTTCTTATCGAATGTGTTTGTTTTGCGTTGTTAATACAATTAATGTTGCCTAAAGAAAAGAAAATACAACAAATGTTTTAACTTTCATCTTTGTTTATTTAATACAAAGATGCATGTATATATTACTGAACCTGCAGAGTTGCGTTCACAATATGTATGAGCGAACTGCTCTGTCACAGTACCTCACGAGATGATCGGAGATCATGTGCAGCATTCTCATAGATTTTATTATTCTTCCAGATGGTTTTTAGTGGAATGAAACAGAGAAAAACAAGTGATAGCCTAACTCGTAACCTTGTTTCTCATGACAAGCTGCATGCCAAACAGCAAATCATTTATTAAACCTGACTGATTCACATGGCAGAGAACATAGCTCACATGTCTGTTTAAAGTGTTTCTCTGAAGGTTGCACAACACATTTTTGCAGTTTCTGCCTTTCTAGCTGTATTAAGGTGTGGTCACACATACATTCTCATGGCGAAATTCAGCAGAAATTCATGAAGATGGCTTGGCTTCATGCGTGTGTGAACCTAGCAAAATTCTTTGCCACAGGAAGTCATCACACGAAATTCATGTTTGCATGGATTCCCGTTGAGATAACTGTATTTCGCCATAGAATTTCACAGTGCATATGTGTGCATGGATTCCGCTGGGCATTAAAAAGCATTAAAAGTCATTAAATGGATTTTGCAAAAAATAAGGCCTTAAATAGCATTAAAAAGCATAAAAAGTTTTTCCTACAGGCATTAAACATTTTAGATAGTTTAGAAAAAATAATATTACCAATTTATTTTGAATATAGCCTTCACAATTAATAACTTAGATTTGCTGTCGCAAAATATGTACATTGGTATGATAAACACGCGGTTCCAGTTTGGTAATTGCCTCCAGCCGGTGAAAAATTTATGTAACGCCGGATGTTTGGACAGCGGCGGGCTGGGACCTGGAGGAGTTAGAACGTAAATTTAGTAAAGTTGCAAAGAAATGGGTAAGTGCAAATTCCAGCAAAAGTGGCTAGAAGACAAAGAATTTAGGACATGGTTGTCAACATGGAGCCGAAAAATCTCATATGCAGTCCGACCACAAGTCGGCTGTAAAAGGCAGACCGCAATTAACTATCTCAAGTTAATTCGCCGTGACCGACAAAGTAACATCTTCAGCAACTACTACTACCACCACAACTGCTGCTGTAGTGACCACCGCTTCCTGCGGAGCCACTACCGAAGGAAAATTGATCGAACTTTGACCAGCATTTGGTTCGAATGCGACGCTGCATGCAGAGTTGTAGCCCCACTCATACGCATCAAATGAAGGTGTTTCTGAGTTGTTCCAGGGAATGTTTCCTGATTCGCAAATAGCCAAAATTTTCACCTGTGGAAAAGACAAAACCAGCTACATTTTAAAATGTGGACCCATACTTCATAATAATTTCTACGATAACAATGCAGGACAATTGTGAACTGCTGGCTTCTGTAGCCTCAGCCAGGACCATATACAGTATCTACCTTGATGAAGAGAGGAGCAAGAGAGAGGGTGCCATTTGTGGACTTAAGAGAAAGGCTTTGGAAGATGAGCTGGAAGAACTGAAAAAGAAAAGGGAGGTATTGATGGATATGTGCGCCAGCCTTCAGAATTATGTAGATCAACTAGCTGAGCAGGCCAAAAACAAATCTAACACACTCATGGCTCAAATGATTACAAAATCTAATACTATGAGGAGATACAAGGACAAATGCAATGAAATGAAAAATGTTGAGTCAGAGTTGGAACTAAAAGTGAGCGAACTAATGCAATTAATCAATTCTCTTATTTACACAAAGTTAAAGTTAAAACTGTGTAATTTCTATAGCACTTGAATTTTGCACACATTAATTTCCAGCCTTAAAAAGAACAGTGAGTTTTTCCTTCACTGTTCAGACTGATAGAATTTGTGGTTATAGTTGAAGGAGCTTACGTGTATTCGATGGCGGTACAATTTACACAAACAGAAACATAATGGCTTTTTTTCCAGTCATGGACTGATTTTTCTGTATCCCTATAGCATTCAATATCTAGTTGATTGGTACTATGTTAAATTCAATTTGACATATCTGCAAATACATTTTTATATTTTAAGCTGTCTCCTGAGCCATTTCTAATTCAGTTCAGAGTGATACAGTTTATTTAAATTATGTAGATTGTCTCAAATATCCAAGATTATCATCATTGCATCATTGTCAGATTGAATGGTTACAATTTGGACATGGGCTTTTTAAAAATGTAACATTTGTACACTCACCTAAAGGATTATTAGGAACACCTGTTCAATTTCTCATTAATGCAATTATCTAATCAACCAATCACATGGCAGTTGCTTCAATGCATTTAGGGGTGTGGTCCTGGTCAAGACAATCTCCTGAACTCCAAACTGAATGTCAGAATGGGAAAGAAAGGTGATTTAAGCAATTTTGAGCGTGGCATGGTTGTTGGTGCCAGACGGGCCGGTCCGAGTATTTCACAATCTGCTCAGTTACTGAGATTTTCACGCACAACCATTTCTAGGGTTTACAAAGAATGGTGTGAAAAGGGAAAAACATCCAGTATGCGGCAGTCCTGTGGGCGAAAATGCCTTGTTGATGCTAGAGGTCAGAGGAGAATGGGCCGACTGATTCAAGCTGATAGAAGAGCAACTTTGCCTGAAATAACCACTCGTTACAACCGAGGTATGCAGCAAAGCATTTGTGAAGACACAACATGCACAACCTTGAGGCGGATGGGCTACAACAGCAGAAGACCCCACCGGGTATCACTCATCTCCACTACAAATAGGAAAAAGAGGCTACATTTTGCAAGAGCTCACCAAAATTGGACAGTTGAAGACTGGAAAAATGTTGCCTGGTCTGATGAGTCTCGATTTCTGTTGAGACATTCAGATGGTAGAGTCAGAATTTGGCGTAAACAGAATGAGAACATGGATCCATCATGCCTTGTTACCACTGTGCAGGCTGGTGGTGGTGGTGTAATGGTGTGGGGGATGTTTTCTTGGCACACTTTAGGCCCCTTAGTGCCAATTGGGCATCGTTTAAATGCCACGGCCTACCTGAGGATTGTTTCTGACCATGTCCATCCCTTTATGGCCACCATGTACCCATCCTCTGATGGCTACTTCCAGCAGGATAATGCACCATGTCACAAAGCTCGAATCATTTCAAATTGGTTTCTTGAACATGACAATTAGTTCACTGTACTAAAATGGCCTCCACAGTCACCACATCTCAACCCAATAGAGCATCTTTGGGATGTGGTGGAACGGGAGCTTCGTGCCCTGGATGTGCATCCCACAAATCTCCATCAACTGCAAGATGCTATCCTATCAATATGGGCCAACATTTCTAAAGAATGCTTACAGCACCTTGTTGAATCAATGCCACATGGAATTAAGGCAGTTCTGAAGGCGAAAGGGGGTCAAACACAGTATTAGTATGTGTTCCTAATAATCCTTTAGGTGAGTGTATATGTGTGTATATATGTGTATATATATGTGTGTGTATATATATATATATATATATATATATATATATATATATATATATATATATATATATATATATATGTGAGCGTCTATTTATCACTTTGTGGGTACCAAATGTCCCCATAAGGATAGTAAAACCCAAAATTTTTGACCTTGTGTGTGTGTGTGTGTATATATATATATATATATATATATATATATATATGTATACGTGGTTAGTCATGGGTCATGTATGGCATTAAACTTTTTAAAAATGCCATTAAAAAAGGCATTACAAAGCATTAAATTAGATTTGATGATACCTGCAGAAACCCTGTGAAAACCCACTAAAAAAGCAGGGTCACTTGCCGTGTTATGTCCCGCACAATAGAGGGATAGAGTAATGGTTTAGTACAGGGGCCACATTAGGCTTCAAAGGAATAATTCACACAAAAATGACAATTTTCTCTTCATTTAGTCACCCTTATGTTATCTCAGATGTGTGTGACTTTCTTCAGTTGAATACAAATTAAGGTTTTTAGAAGAATATCTCAGCTCTTTAGGTTCATACAATGCAAGTGAAAGGGTGCCAATATCATTAAGCTCCAAAAACGACATAAATCTGCATAAACGTAGCCTAATCCATGTGACTCTAGTGTTTAAATCCATGTCTTCAGAAGAGATATGATAGGTTGAGTGAGAAACAGATCACCTGACACAATCAAGCAATTGGCCTTTTTCACTGCGAAAAGCCCTTTCAGGTGCGGCCGAGATTTTCAGTTGTTGAAATGTGCTTGAGACATCCTCCACAGTTAGCTCCAGATCTACAGCTGCCGTTTACGTTTTTTACGTGCGATTTGATGTGACATGAGTCACAAGACTATCCCTAGCCAATCATGTTGATAAATAAAAATAAAATCAGGACAGGGAAGTAGCGAACACAGACGGTGGGAAAATAGTGCACTGAAAGTACAGTTACAGAACTTAAAATGTACTCAACTAAAAGTATGCAATTGTTACTTAAAGTACAATTCCTGGGAATAACTACTTAATTACAGAAATTATAATTACAAAATTATAACTCTAACATTGCACTCTTGCGATGAAGACAGCTTTGTTTGTTTATAAACAGGAGCGATAGTTTTATCACATCGCTTGCTTACAGAGATGTGGTACAACACTTTGCATGTCCAGTTAACCAGTTTATAGCCGTTTATATATGTAACATCTAAGGTTCAATAAAAATGCTTCCCCACTGTGCGCTCTCACAAGCTGCTGAATGCTGCACAACAGAAGAAGAGATGAAGACAGAGCTACTAGATAGAGGGTATTCCCCGCAATATGAATGTGAAACATGCAGAAATTATTAAGATTGTGCTCTGTCCCCACAATCCCATGCCATTCAATTCATTTTCATTATTTTCAAGATTTTCTTTCTTGAGAACACTTGTGCTTTCTTTTGAAAACCATGTTTTCCTTTTCTTAATGCTATCGTTTTCCAAATGTGTTCATGGAGAGCATTTTTGAAAGTCTGTTTTCGGTTAAAGGAAAACGCCATTCTAGTGTTAGCAAACGCAAATAGCAATTCTGGCTCCTTTTGGAACTACCATCACTTAATATGCATTACACTATCTAATCTCTGACTAACATTTAACTGTGTTAATTGAGATCATGCCATGAGGCTTAGCATTCAAAAAAAGCAATTTGAATCATCACATATGACATTTTATTAACCACAAACTCTATATACCATAGTTAGCATTAAGCTCTCAATAATTTGCAGAAGACATTGGAAAATAAAGGTCACTGTGAATAGTGTTCTACCCCACCCCCCAGAAGCTGTATTTGAGTAGCAGGTGTAGCTCTGACCCTGTTCTTTTTCCGCCTAGAGCTAAACCCCATTTTCTAGTTCTGTTCCTGTTTCGTAATTAAATCTTGATGAGAGAATGTGTGTGTTTGTGCCTTCTGAGCAGTGCACAGCTGAGCTGTTCTTTATTGTGCATTACACAGAGATGTACTGAATTTTGAGCTTCTGTTATTTAATGGAGTACTTTTTGGAGTAATGTTTTCATGCCTTGCTAAAGTAGTCAGACTCCTAAATAGACTAAAATGATTAAAATCATTGTTTAGTGATATTTTAATTCTAAGCACTTATTAAGCAAAATTAATGTTTTTAATGTGACATTGATAGATGTTTCTTATAAAAAAAATAAAAACTTTAATTACACATACACAGTAAAATGTGCAGTGCACCTTAAAGGGATAGTTCACTCAAAAAGGAAAATGTTGTTATCATTTACTCACCCTTATGTTGTTCCATATCCATATAGTATTCTTTCTTCCATGAAACACAAAAGAAGATGTTTTTTCTACTTGATCTTAGCCTTCAAAATGACTTATGTTGGTGTTCCTAATTGATTCAGTCATATTAAATTATATTTTTGACTTTATTAAAACTATTTCATTTAGATGAACCAAATCAAGAATAAAATTTTATAGTTAAGTTACCTATCAAAATTTTTTATAGTGTTCCGTTTTTGGTTTTCTTGTTGCAGAAGCGATACATTCAAAGATTAGTGACAAATTGTCCTATTGAGGACACATTAACCCTACAGTTAGGTTTTTCATTTGAATCATTATCTCAATTTCATGACAGTTATGGGATAATTATTCAGGTTCCCCGTCTGTTGTTCACTTCGACGTAGTTTCGAAGAAGCTACACTAGTGGTCTCTCTTGAGCACCGAATATACCTCTGAACTACGAATAAAGGCCAATAAGTTGGCAGAAAGAATTTGCATGTCCTGCCCCCGGACATACGGGTATAAAGGCAGAGAAGGCCGATGGTCGTGTATGCAGCGAGCTGCGAGTCACACACATGTTCCCTCTCACCTCTGAGCGATTACTGCTATTGTATTTATGGCGCACTTCAGCGGCTTTCTCCTTCTCTGCACAGCAGAGGTCAACTGGGAAAAGAGCAAGCTCGCCCCAGTTCAGAGCATCTCTTTCCTCGGCATGGAGTTAGACTCAGTCTCAATGTCAGCGCGCCTCACCAACGAGCGCGTGCAGTCAGTGCTGAAATGCCTTGCCACCTTCAGGCCAGGCACAATGGTCCCTTTAAAACTTTTCCAGAAGCTCCTGGGGCATATGGCATCCACCGCGGCAG
Organism: Xyrauchen texanus; assembly: GCF_025860055.1. Taxonomy (NCBI): domain Eukaryota; kingdom Metazoa; phylum Chordata; class Actinopteri; order Cypriniformes; family Catostomidae; genus Xyrauchen; species Xyrauchen texanus. The sequence goes on along the minus strand of NC_068286.1, from coordinate 34,858,450 downwards.
TCACACCGAACACTTCAGCACTGACTACAGACTCGATTCCCGAGACGAGCATGGCGCCGCGGCACGCGGACAGACCTCTGCTTTCTGAGGGCAGGTGTCCCGACGCGTCCTGGTCACGACCGACACCTCCAGATTGGGTTGGGGCACCGTGTACAACGGGCACGCAGCTGCGGGCCGTTGGAAAGGGGCCCCGCTGCGCTGGCACATCAACTGCCTGGAGTTGCTGACTGTTTTCTTTGCCCTGCGGAAGTTTCTACCGCTAGTTCAGGGCAAACACGTTTTGATCAAATCAGACAGCACCACCATGGTAGCGTACATAAATCGCCAAGGTGGCGTACGCTCCCGTCACATGTCACAACTCGCCCATCGTCTCCTCTTTTTCAAGTCGCTACATGCCACTCACATCTCCGGCAACCTCAATGTGGTAGCAGACGTGCTGTCACGACAACGCTTGCCCAGTGGAGAGTGGACGCTTCACCCCCAGTCGGTCCAGCTGATTTGGGAACGGTTCAACAAGGCTCAGGTAGACCTGTTCGCCTCCCGAGAGACTTCACACTGCCCGCTTTGGTATGCCCGAACAGAGGCTCCCCTCGGGGCAGATGCACTGGCACACAGCTGGCCCAGTACGCATTTCCCCCAGTGAGTCTTCTTGCACAGGTGCTATGCAAGGTCAGGGAGGACAAGGAACAAGTCTCACTAGTGGCTCCCTATTGGCCCACCCGGGCTTGGTTCTACATCTATACTCCTCTCAACAGCCCCTCCCTGGCGAATTCCCCTGAGGAAAGACCTTCTTTCTCAGGGACGGGGCACGCTCTGGCATCCACACACAGACCTCTGGAACCTCCACGTCTGGCCCCTGGAAGGGACGTGGAAGATCTAGCTGATCTACCACCTACTGTCGTAGACACGATCAACCAAGCCAGAGCCCCCTCTACTAGGCAACTTTACGCCCTAAAGTGGCGCCTGTTCACGAATTGGTGTTCTTCTCGGGGCGAAGACCCACAAAGGTGTGCAGTCAGGTCAGTGCTCTCATTAATGCAGGAGAGGTTAGAGGGGAGGCTGTCCCCGTCCACCTTGAAGGTGTATGTAGCTGCTATCGCAGCCCACCACGACGCCGTAGACGACAAGTCTTTGGGTAAGCACGACTTGATTATCAGGTTCCTAAGAGGTTAAATCCCTCCCGGCCAAGCCTGTTCCCCTCCTGGGATCTCTCTGTGGTCCTCTCGGGCCTTCAGAGACCCCCCTTCGAGCCGCTAGAATCAGTTGGACTCAGGGCCCTCTCCTTAAAAACGGCCCTGCTGATCGCACTCGCCTCTATCAAGAGGGTCGGGGACCTGCGAGCGTTCTCTGTCATCAACACTTGCCTGGAGTTCGGTCCGGCAGACACAAATGTGGTCCTAAGACCACAGCCGGGCTACGTGCCCAAGGTTCCTACCACGCCCTTCAGAGACCAGGTAGTGCACCTGCAAGTGCTGCCCCAGGAGGAGGCAGACCCAGCGCCTTCGTTGCTGTGTCCGGTACATGCTTTGCATACCTACTTGGACTGCACGCAGAGCTTTAGACGTTCTGAGCAGTCTTCTTCGGTGGACAGCGGAAAGGGAATGCTGTCTCCAAACAGAGGCTCTCCCATTGGGTGGTGGACACCATGCCGGGCTATGCCCCCCCCCCCCTGCGGGTCCAAGCACACTCAACAAGGAGTGTTGCTTCTTTATGGGAACTGGCCAGAGGCACCTCCCTGGCAGACATATGCAGAGCAGCGGGTTGGGCAACACCTAATACCTTTGCGAGATTCTACAATCTCAGGGTAGAGTCAGTCTAGCCCCTTGTTTTCTCAGGTCTGAGCCGGTAGAACTCGGTAACACGCTGACGGATTGTCCGGGTGAATCGCTTGCACCTAATGCCTTTTCTCTTGGCTGAGGTAATACCGTGTGCTTTTTCTCCCAGGAGAGCCCATTCACTCGGCTCCCTGGATGACTCCACCCTAGCCCCGTGGGTCCACAATTCGTCGGAGGAATTCACCGACCAAATCTACTGCGGGTACTCAAATCTACCCTGTACTGGAATAGGTGCTCTGCAGGTTAGGGCTCCTACGTGGACGTTCCATCTGTGTGTATTTTCCACGGTACGGTCTAATTACGAGTGGACCCGCATCTCCCTTGGGCAGTTGCAGCTGCCCCCCGGTCGCTGTGTCTGTAGCAACTCCTCCCTCTGAAGAGGCAGGATCTACCACTGCACTACTTCCCACATGTGACCTAAAAGCCCATGTGGTGTATTTCGCCACTTTTACCTCCCCCTCTTTGGGTGGGTGTGGTCTCTGCAGGGTCTTTTCACCCTAAAAGAATAGGAATCTGGGTAAGACCCCCTTACCACGATGCGTGTAAGGGCCCCAGCCGTTTTGCTCTATGCGAGAAACATAGAGAGAAAAGAGGCCCGGCTAGGCTCGGCCCTTTCCCATGTTGGCAAGCGTCGCCTTGTTCCCCTGTCTAGGGTAACTATTAGGGTTTCCGACGACTTTATGGAGCATTGGGGAAGGGTACGTGCAGTCTGATACAGCTGGTCGTTTTGGCATATCAAGTACCTGCCCGCTCCTGTGTCAGCAGTACACGTACATGGCTCAGCACATGGCGTGATTTAAATTGGACCCTTAGCGACAGACGGGGAACGTCTAGTTACGGATGTAACCTCCGTTCCCTGATGGAAGGAACGAGACGTTGTGTCCTCCCGGCCACGTCGCTGAGCCAAGCCACTGTTGTGGGCGGGCCATTTCCGGCTCCTCAGAAAAATCCTGAATGAAACAGATGCATTTCTCCACCTTTATACCCGTATGTCCGGGGCCGGAAATGCAAATTCTGTCTGCCAACTTCTCATTGGCCTTTTTCCATAGTTCAGAGGTATATTCGGTGCTCAAGAGAGACCCCTAGTGTCGCTTCTTCGACACAACGTCTCGTTCCCTCCTTCAGATGTTTCTACTGTAAAGGACTACTGTGACATTGAAGACTAAAAAGCATTCTAATTATGTCAGAGATTATTTTAAACACATGGATAAATTAGGAAAAGGTTCCAAAACAATGTCCAAGGCTTTGGATGTCCCAGTGTTGTTGGTTCAATTATTAGGAACTGCAATTTTTTTCAAACCCCCCAGACACCATATGGAAAAGGGCATCTCTAACAACTCTCTGCACAAACAAGCAAATGTGTGAGGGAAGCCACCGAGAGGCCAGCGATCACTTTGAAAGAGTTACAGAGTTCAGTAGCTGGGAACACAGTAAAAGTTGAAATGAACAGTCAACAATTATCAAGAGGTCCACAAAACAACATATGGCAGGAAGGCACAAAAGAAAGTACTATTCATAAAAGACCATGTTTAAACACATCTGGCATTTGACAAAAAGCATAATGGTGATCCAACTGCCATGTGATGAAAGATTTAAGGGCCAACAGAGCCAATTATAGAGAGATTTAGGACCATTCTCCGCAAACAGTGGCATTTGTCCTGGAAAATTTCAGGAAAAAATACTATTATTTTTAATGCATCTTTGCATTTCACAAGGTTACTGCTGAACTTTTAAGAAATCATATATTTCCACCTCAGGCACAGACTACCAGGGCCATAATTAACCTAGACATAATAGTGTCCCAATGATTAGTGGTCAACCAATTTGGGTTTTTCAATAGATTTTAAAACTACTACCTTATAGGGTTGTCATGATACCATAATCATATTTTACAATACTATACCAGCTAAAGAAGTAGTACCAATTAGTATCATGATATCACAAGATAGTGTGTTAATTCTTAAAAAAGTTTGTCAAAGGTGGTTCTTAGAAACTAGCCATTCCACTTGATGCTCCTGAAGTGGTGAAAACAAATTATGAATGATTTGGGAGAATGCTCAAATGGACTGACTTGTTACCTTATACATTCTTAGTTTGACATAAACAAATAAATAAAAACTACTTCGCCACATCAAAACAACCAGTTCAAACGGCAATGGCTTTAAACTTTTATTCAGTTATTCCTGTGATATATTTGATTGTTGCTAACATAAAAATAAATATATTATAACGTTGAAAAGACTGTTTTGAGCAGCTGTTTCAATATTACAACCCCTTCAGCCCCTCTCTCCTGGTAAGCAGCAGCGTGAGTGCAGATTACACACACACAGGGGCATAGATTCACTCCCCCCCAATAATAAAAACTAGCAAGTACAATACCATATTAGGGGCAAATTCAAAACAGAATTTTGCACCCATGAAGGGGACGCCACTCAAAAGACTATATTTTTAATGTTATTGCAGACAAAGGTCTAATTCAAATAAAGGTTTTAGCAAAAATTATATTTACTACTGCACATGCAACATAACTTACGATACTACCGTATTGACGGTACTGCTGTTTAAAAAAATACTGTGGCACTGGCTGTATTTTGAAGCTTTAGTATTGCGATACTACCGTAGCACCAGTCTACTGTGCAACCTTACAACATTAGTTAGTTAGTAAATCTTTTGTTGTCCCTTCAAAGGGCAATTTCTGTTGAAGTATCTGATGGCAAACACCTATATACATACAATAGGGTATACAGAATAAAACAAATAAAACAGATACAAGTCACAACTATAAAAATTGAAATAACAAAGTACAGCACCATATTTCAATCTTTATATAAACAACTTTCTATCTTATCATCCCCTAGCTCAGATAAACATGATCAACTGACACAATATTTACTAAAAAAAAAGATCTTGAAGCTCTGACAGTCCTAAACTTTGGAGCTCTGTATCGCTGACCTGAAGGGAGGATGTAAAATTCTGAGTGAAGGAATTGAGTAGAATCATTTAATATGGTCAAAGCCTTTCTAGGAGCCTGTTTTTCACATACAGTGGACAGACTTAGCTGCCTACAGCCCTAATACCCTATCCCAGTGGGTCGGCTGCTAATCACAGGGTTGGTGGTTCAATTCCCAGCCCACACGACTCCACATGCCAAAGTGTCCTTGGGCAAGACACACAACCCCACTACAATTGACACAACATCTCGTTTCCTCCATCAGGGAATGAGACAATGTTAAGAGGTTGAAGGTCACTGCAAAAATTGCTAAAAGGCCTTAGCTGTAGCATAAATTATTGAATCACAAAATATTATTCAGTCAATACTTTTTAACTCGTAGAAATTATAATAATAAAAATTCCAGTATTTCAAGTTGAAATATTGAGCACGATGAGACCAGAATTAATGCAAACATGTCAAAATATTGATTAAAAACTTTTTTTGGCCTTATGAATGCCAGTTTGCTTCAGTTCTGGATTTTCTGTAGAAAGAACTGTCAGCAGGCACTTGCCTCGCCACTGCCAGGTTCTATGTGGCCTCCACTTCGGTTTGCCACGCCTTGGTGGGCGGGGTGCCTTCTAAGAGGCATCCTTGCTAGGACCTCTTCATAGGGTAAGACCCCCCTTTTAAACCTCTAGAGTCAGAGTTTGGTAGACTTCTGACTCTCAAGATGGTTTTTCTTATGGCAATTACGTCTCTAAGGAGACTTGGGTACCTACAGGCTCTGTCTCTTTTGCCGTCCTGTTTTGAGTTACCCCCAGGTATGACCAAAAGCATTCTTTGCACCCTCACCCTGACTACCAGCCCAAGGTGCCTTTCGCAACCCTTGGCCGGTTATTCTCTAAGCCTTCTGCTCCCTGCCGTTTGTAACGCCGGAGCAGCTAAGACTTCTCAGACTTTGTCCAGTCTGCACCCTTCAGACTTATGTCCACCGCATTTGCTAGTGGAGTAAAGTCAGGGCAGCAATTCTTCACTTGGAAGCCGTGACCGGGTTGCGGTCACCGCCTGGCAGACTATGTCACTTTGGGTGAGGGACATTACTGCCGGGCCTACGAGGCACGCGGTCAAGCTTCGCCAGTAGGTTTTAGGGCGCACTCTACCAGAGGGCTCTCCCCCTCTAAAGCCTTGGCTAGAGGTCTCCCTCTGCAGCAAGTCTGTGATGCGGCAGGTTGGTCCCCTCCGCACACATTCATCAAATTTTATGGTTTAGATGTTTATGCTACTCCGGGCACTTACGCCCTTGAGTCGACATCTCAAGCTCATGTCTGAGACCTCTCTCGTTCCTGTGAGCACACTTCACAACCGTAGGGGTCCGGACAGCCCCAGTGCGGCGGCGTGGGTATTGCATTCCCAAAGCGCTTAGCAAAGTGCAGCATCAAGTGAAACTTTTTGTAAAGGGAACGTCTCGGGTTACGTATGTAACCCTTGTTCCCTGAAAAAAGCGCAATGAGATGCTGCGCTGTTTTGCATCAGCCGAGGCTATAAATTCCGGTCAATGTTCATTGACGTGTTACACACATATTCACAGCTCGGTCACAACTAGGATTGTTCCCAAAGCGCTTAGCAAAGCGCAGCATCTCATTCCGCTTTTTTCAGGGAACAAGTGTTACATACGTAACCCGAGACATTTTGTGTTAGTCATATAAGCTCACAAAAGTAATTTCTTGTCTTTGGGAAATAGACTTCTCATCTAATGGCTTTGTTATTGTCAGCAATGTTATTTAGTTGATGCTGCCTCTGCATGTGTGAGAGTGTGTATATTGCTACCAATTTACCATTTACCTAACTTGGAGCACTTTTTATACATATTTCATTAAATGACTTTTATGCAGGCACAAAACTGAAAAGCACATTTAGTTAATGAAAGCAGCTTGACAATATATATTTGAAAGCCTCTTATAACCCAGTCAATACTTATCTTTTAAGGCATGTGTGTGTGTCTGTGTGTTTGTTTGTTTGTTTTTGTTTTTCAGATATATGATGGGAGTCAGTCTGGGGGGTAAAGATCATTCATTCATGGATGATGGCTACCAAGTCAATCCCAAACTGGTTGTCATTGTTCTGAACACACAGAGGAAATGGGAAAAGGTAAGATATAGTCTTTAAACTTTATATCCCCCAAATCGTAATTTTCTTCCTTTAGCTTTGCCTAGAAGGGGGTTCAGAAAGCATAAGCAATCAATATTCCGTTTACTAGCTCAAAGCCTTTTTGTGGCTGTGATGGAAAATGCAGTGGCCTCACTATTAGAGCAAAAGAACATTTCATTTATACTTTCCATTTCACACCCTGGATTTTTTATTTTTTTTATGCAGAAGACTTCAAACAGTGTTAGCTCAGTCACAAACAGTCGAAAATGTCCCTTCTTAAGGCAATGGTTTCATAACTGATTTATTAGGAAATTATTTCAGGCAATAAACCGGAGCATAGTGCATGAACACATGTGTCTCTGTCATATTTAAATGTGTTACTTATTTTCCTTTTTCATTTGTATCTCTATTTTGGCTATTAACAGAAATAATTTGCTTGTTTTCTTTATGGTAATTTATTCTTCTTTTTTTTTCTTTGCGATCTCTCTTTTTAGCTTTATATGTTCTCGGCACTTCACACACTCATTTTCTTAATCATTTGCTCACTCATGTGTTCTTTTAATGACTTGTTATATCTCTAAGGTGTGTTGGATGCTGTGTTTTGACAGTGCCCTACAGTGTGAGTGAAGACATACACACACACAAACACACATTAAAACCCTGCAGTGATTGTGTGAAAAGTGTGACACTAATCATTTCTCACTGAGACGGAGCTAGAACAGGGTGTGAGCAAATCATGTTATTGAAGCTTATAGACAAACACACACACATGACAGAACAGGATTGCACAAAATGTAAACCACATATGAGACAATTATTACTTGTGGTATACATACTAGCCTTACATAACATTATGTTGTTACATGGGTAGTTGACATGACATTTCAAGCAGAGATAATTGCGACATGCTATACTTCATCTAAAACTACTTAAAACATAATTTATCAAATTATTTTATAATTATTATACATGTTTTTATCACTTAATTTTAATAAAGGGATTACATGGATTATTTGTATTTTTACAAATTAATTTATCACACCACAGGACCAGTAACTGAGTTAAAAGATTAAGAAATGTAATTAGAAAGGGTGAAAAACATATTCACTTTGTCTTATACATTTATATAAAAAAAATGTAACCCCTTGACCATTTTTTTTTTTTTTTTAAGTAATAAAATTCTAAAAAGAATTGATCTATTGTATGTTAGTCCCCTGAACCGGCCCTTGGCTCACAGCCATCTCCCAGGCCACCAAAACCGGCCTCTGTCCTGTGGCCTCCTCCTAGGCCCCCTGAGCCGGCCCTTGCCTTATGGCCAGCCCCCGGGCCATCTAAACCTGTCCCTGCCCGATCGATACCTCCCTGGCCCCCTAAACCTGTCCCTTTGTGCCCCCATAGACTGCTTGCCTGTCCTCTCGGCCTCCTTGGACTGCCTGTCTGCCAATCTTTGCCCCCCTGGACTGCCTGTCTGCCACTCGTTGCCCCCTTGGACTTCCTGCCTGCCCTCTGTGCCCCTTGGACTGCCCTCTTGCTCTTGTGCCCCCCTGGTCTGCCTGTCTGCCCCTGGTGCCCTCATTTTGTTTTTTGTGAGTTTTTTGTCCTTGGTTTTTTTCTTTAGGATCGTCTGGATTCCGATCCTTTGAGGGGGGGCTCTGTTATGTATACCTTGTCTTGTTTCACTGTTGCCCTTTTGTTTGCCATTTTTGTCACTTTTGCATTCCTTAGTTTTCACTTTTGTCCCTTGTGTAACTCCATAGTCTCCTTGTTAGCTTTCGTTCATTGTTTGCACCTGCCCTCATTTGTTTGCCTTTGGTTTCTGTCGATCACCTTGTTATCTTGTTTGAGTCCTGTTTGTTCATTGGCCCCTTTGTCCCACATTCTTGTATTTAAACCCTGTCTGTTTGTTCAGTCTCTGTCAGTCGTTGTTTGTTAATGAATGTGTTTTGATTGTTGTTGCCTGGTATGTGTTCCCTGCCCGAGTTCTCTGTTTGTTTTCATCGTGTTTAGTTTTCAGTTTTCAGTTTTATTTTCCCCATTGAGGGTTGTTCCTTTTGTTTACTTGTTTGTTTATTTAATAAAATTCTAAACTGCATTTGGATCCGCATCTCCTCGTCTGCCTCGTTGCTCAATCGTTACAGAACGATAGACCATGGATCCAGCGGTTTTACGCACCAGATACCACCTGCTCTGCCTGAGGCAAGAGGACCGTCCGATTGAGGCCCACGTCTGCGACTTCCTGGAACTTGCGGCTGTTGCGGACTTCCCAGACACCTCCCTTGTGGTCTTCTTCAGGGACAACCTGAGTGGCTGGCTGAAGGAGCGGCTTCCGCCGGCATCACGCGGCTGGACTCTCCGCGACTTCCTGGAGGTGACCTTACTGTTGTGCGGCTCCCCGCTCACTGTGGGCCATGCTGGGAAGGACTCTACCTCTCCACCTACTGAGGAGACTCTTCAGTCGTCCCAGGCTCTCCCTGTTACGCCTGCCCCGGTCTGCGAACCAGAGCCCACACCTGCCCCGGTCTGCGAACCAGAGCCCACACCTGTCACGGTGAGCGAGCCTGCGCCCACGCCTGTCACGGTGAGCGAGCCTGCGCCCACGCTTGTCACGGTGAGCGAGCCAGCGCCCACGCATGTCACTGTGAGCGAGCCAGCACCCACGCATGTCACTGTGAGCGAGCCTGCGCCTGCGGCCTCTACCGTCAGCGAGCCAGAGCCCTTGCCAGCCACGGCCAGCGAGCCTGAAGCCACGCTGACCAGGAACAGCGTCCCAGCTTCGCCAGTCGCATCAGTCCGGAGGAAGAGGAGAAGGGGAAAGGTCTCTGCTCTCCAGCCTCCGCCTGCCGCAGCCCCGTGCCCTAAACCCCCCTTGGCTCTGCCCTCAGCACCCAGCGAACCCAAGCCGGCGCATACCACGGTAACCCAGCCAGAGCCTGTCGCCTCAGAAGTCAGTGAGCCAGTGCCTGTCACCTCAGAGGTCAGTGAGCCAGTGCCTGTCGCCTCAGAGGTCAGTGAGCCAGTGCGTGTCGCCACTGAGGTCAGTGAGCCAGCACCTGTAGCCTCAACCGTCCCTGAGCCAGCGCCTGTAGCCTCGACCGTCCCTGAGCCAGCGCCTGTAGCCTCGACCGTCCCTGAGCCAGCGCCTGTAGCCTCGACTGTCCAAGAGCCAGCGCCAGTAGCCATGACCGTCCAAGAGCCAGCGCCTGTAGCCTCGACCGTCCAAGAGCCAGCGCCAGTAGCCATGACCGTCCAAGAGCCAGCGCCAGTAGCCATGACCGTCCAAGAGCCAGCGCCAGTAGCCATGACCGCCCAAGAGCCAGCGCCAGTAGCCATGACCGCCCAAGAGCCAGCGCCAGTAGCCACGACCTTCCAAGAGCCAGCGCCAGTAGCCATGACAGTCCAAAGGCCAGCGCCAGTGGTCGCGCCCGTCCAAGAGTCAGCACCGCTCGAGCCTCCCAGAGCTCCGCCTTCCGAGCTTTCCAGAGCTCCGCCTTCCGAGCTTCCTAGTGCTCCGCCTTCCGAGCTTTCCAGAGCTCCGCCTTCCGAGCTACCCAGTGCCCCGCCTTCCGAGCTTCCTAGTACTCTGCCTTCTGAGCCTTCCGAGCTTTCCAGAGCTCCGCCTTCCGAGCTTCCTAGTACTCTGCCTACCGAGCCTTCCGAGCTTTCCAGAGCTCCGCCTTCCGAGCTTCCTAGTACTCTGCCTTCCGAGCTTTCCAGAGCTCCGCCTCCCGAGCTTCCTAGAGCTCTGTCCTCCGAGCTCCCCGAGTTTTCCAGAGCTCCGCCTCACGAGCCTCCTAGGGCTCCGCCTCTCAAGCCCCTCGAGCCTTCCAGGGCTCCGCCCCTCAAGTCTCTCGAGTCTTCCAGGGCTCCGTCTCTCAAGTCTCCTGAGCTTTCCAGAGCTCCTCCTCCCAAGCCTCCTGGGCTCCGCCTCTCAAGCCCCTCGAGCCTTCCAGGGCTCCGCCCCTCAAGTCTCTCGAGTCTTCCAGGGCTCCTCCTCCCGAGCCTCCCAGGGCTCCGTCTCTCAAGTCTCTCGAGTCTTCCAGGGCTCCTCCTCCCGAGCCTCCCAGGGCTCCGCCTCGCAAGTCTCTCGAGCCTTCCAGTGCTCCGCCTCTCCGTCTCGCAAGTCTCCCGAGCTTTCCAGAGCTCCTCCCGAGCCTCCTGGGGCTCCGCCTCTCAAGCCCCTCGAGCCTTCCAGGGCTCCGCCTCTCAAGCCCCTCGAGCCTCTCGAGCCTTCCAGTGCTCCGCCTCCCAAGTCTCTCTCGAGTCTTCTAGGGCTCCGCCCCTCAAGCTTCTTGAGCCTACCAGGGCTCCGCCCCTCAAGCCTCTCGAGCCTTCCAGGGCTCCGCCTCCTATGGCTCAGCCTCCTACGGCTCCGCCTCCCGAGCCTCCCACAGCTCTGCCTCCCAAGCCTCCTACGGCTCCGCCTCCCGAGCCTCCTACGGCTCCACCTCCCAAGCCTCCTACAGCTCCGCCTCCCACGGCTCTGCCTCTCGAGCCTCCTACAGCTCAACCTTCCTCGGCTCCACCTCCGAAGCCTTCCAGCTCACCGCCTGAAGAACCTCCTACGGCGCCACCTCCCTCGGCCCCGCCGCAAGAGCCACTCCCGGCTCCGCCTTCGAAGCCTCCCTCAGCCTCGCCTCCGACGCCTCCTAGTTCCTTCCTGGCTCCGCCTCTCCCGGCTCGGCCTCTCGGCCTCCTTGGACTGCCTGTCTGCCAATCTTTGCCCCCCTGGACTGCCTGTCTGCCACTCGTTGCCCCCTTGGACTTCCTGCCTGCCCTCTGTGCCCCTTGGACTGCCCTCTTGCTCTTGTGCCCCCCTGGTCTGCCTGTCTGCCCCTGGTGCCCTCATTTTGTTTTTTGTGAGTTTTTTGTCCTTGGTTTTTTTCTTTAGGATCGTCTGGAATCCATCTGTTTGTTTTCATCATGTTTAGTTTTCAGTTTTATGTTTTATTTTCCCCATTGAGGGTTGTTCCTTTTGTTTACTTGTTTGTTTATTTAATAAAATTCTAAATTGCATTTGGATCCACATCTCCTCGTCTGCCTCGTTGCTCAATCGTTACAGTTAGGAATTTCCCCAAGACAAATCAGCTTTATCCATAACATGATCATAATATTACAACTGCACAGACAATAAAACTAATTAACAGGTGAACTTGCAGAAGTTATACACTAGTCAAAATGCATAAATTGCACTGTGAAAAACCCTGCTTCCTTAAAAATGTGTTGCATGTATCCTAAACGTGAGGAATTAACTTCTATAATTATGATGTGCTTTTTTGTAAGGAGCTCAGTTATTCAGGTCAGTTTACTCATGTTGTTTACTCTTACATATACTCTTACATTATTCTTTAATATGTTTGAACTATGTTTAATTAATTGTTATTTAAAAAGTAGTATATACAGTGTATATATACATTGTTTTATATTTGGTTGAAGTATGGTCTGTTACAGTTTTAAAATTGTTCTGTCATTTTGCTCATTATCATCAAATAAAATGTTATTTACACTTTACAATAAGATTTAATTTGTTAACACTGTGTATTGGTAAAAGCACAAATACTAAAGATATACAATGCTAAGCATCATTGGATGAGTGACCCCACTGTAGGACTGATCGCGGAACAAATAAACAACCTGCCTGTCATGTGGCAGGGGGGTGCAATGTTTCGTAGCGCAGCATGGACTTTAGCCTCCACCTCCCAGGATACCATGCCCACCACTCGAGTGGAGGGTGGTAGTATGGTATCCGGTGGAATGTTGGAGGTCTCGAATTCGAAAAATTTAGACTACGAGTCAGGATTGACATTCTTAGAGCCCGCTCAATGCCACCCGCCCAAGGCCAACCGGACAGCCAGCAATTCTCGGTTACCGACGTCGTACTTCTGTTCTGCTGGTGTTAAGTGGTATGAAAAAAAAGGCACACGGATGCAAAATGCTCCCTATGGGTTTTAAAATCCGTCTTCCACTTATTCCCCTTCCTAATTCGGACAAGGTTATAAGCATTGTGGTGGTCCAACTTCATAAAGATGGACGCTCCCTGTAAGTGTTCGAAAGCTGAGGACATCAGTGGCAAAGGATAGCGATTCTTCACCGTGATTACATTCAGCCACCAATAATCTATACAGTGTCTACACCATCCTTCTAATCCATGAAGAAGAACCCCACCCCTGCCGGCAACAAGGAAGAGAGGATGAGACCGCCTGCCAGAGAATCATTGATATACCTGTTCACAGATGGAGGTTGGATCAGGTAAAAGTATAACTGCTCCACATGACAAATGTGACTGAGTGAGTTGTTGAACAAAGCAGGTGAGCTCAGTAAGCTATGACGCCATCATCTCCAGAGCCCGGTTCGATGCGGTGAAGAGTAGATTCCTCCGCTGGGTCCATAGTTGGCTAGATTGTTCTGTCAGAGAGTGAGAGCGAGACAATGAGACCCAAGAGCAGAGAAACAGTTCAAAGGATTTATTAACAATAAATGATAACTTTAACTGTGCTGGCAAAGACTGTAGATCCAGGCACCGGCTGCAGTTGAGGGAAGGACTTTTGGGGATGAGTGCACACAGTAGCAGCACAATAGCCAGATCTGTGAAGAGTGTGTTCATAGATGAGTGTGTGCATTGTGGAAGTCAGGAGCAGACTCATAGGAATCCTCCGTAGAAGTGTAGTGAGGTGCAGGGAACAACGCCCAGCAGATTGGAAGGCAATCACTTTCCCGACACAAGGGCAGAGACGAGGGATCCTCCATTGAAGATTTGTGAGTGCAGAGAACAAGCGTGCAGCAAGCTGGAAGGTAACCACACTACAGAGACAGAGATGGGCAACCAAACAGATACTTGAGACAGGACCAACTAGGCAGAGAGAGTGAGGTAAGTTACTTCACATCAAACAACAATCTAGCAAGGATAGTGAGAACATGAAGGGTTTAAGTAAGGAGTGAATTAGAGGAGAACCAGGTGTTGCTAGCACGCTAGTTAGTTGCATGATTAGCATTCCCCAAGGAACAATCAATATTCCCATGGAAACACTGATCATGCATGCCGGCTTTGCATGCGAGACATGAGGGAGAGAAAATAACAAAACACACAGAATAAAGCAACAAACACACCGGAGCCATGACAAAAACACAATGTACGTGTATGAGGATGCGGGGTCGCACAAGGTTAACAAAGATTTATGAATGCTGTAAAAAATATATTGTTCGTTGTTAGTTCTAGATACCTAATACATTAACTAATATTAAAGAACGGAGCCTGGTTGTAAAGTGTTACCTGTTATTTTACTCAACTAAAATGATATGCTATTTTAGTCTGGGTGAAATTTACTTAAATTAATATATATGACTGTGATGAAGAGGAGGGCGTGGACGACTGACGCTGAGTCATCTGATCAGCGGGAGTGCGAGATAAAGGGGAGATGGAGACGCCAGTTTGAGAGAGATTCATTTCATCTTATGTTTTAAGTTCAGTTATATCATTAAAAGTTGGTGTTGATTGTTCAGCCATTTCGTGCCTCCTCCTTGCCTGTCTTTTTCCTGTAGCAATTACATGATGAAATATCAATTAAAGTTTGGAATAATGTACAGATTTTGCTCTTATAGAAAGAAATTGGTACTTTTATTCACCAAAGTGGCATTCAACTGATCACAATGTGTAGTCAAAATATATATATATATATGCAGTATACATATGTATATATTTACCATAGAGAGAGAGAGAGAGAGAGAGAGAGAGAGAGAGAGAGAGAGAGAGAGAGAGATGACTGTCATACAGAGTTATAAGTATGGGTTAAAATTAATCACCAATGGTAGTTTGAATTTAACATCACGCCCTGAATAGTTAAATATGGTGTTAAAACATCTGTCAGCTCTAGTTATGCATCAGAGAGATAACCTAAAATCTTGATGTCTGAAAAGCAAGTTCATGGACATCAACATGTCAACTATTCACTTGCAGACAGTAAACAGGTAGGTGTCATGGTATTAGATAGACTGAGGGAGAGACTTTGATCCTGGTCTTTGAAGGTGGCATAAACTTGGAGATAACCCTGGGATATCTATTGGAATAATAAGCCTTTCTGCAAGCAGATTTGAGAATTCTGATATGTTCCTCTGATAACATATTCCTGGGATATCTATTGGAATAATAAGCCTTCCTGCAAGCAGATTTGAGAATTCTGAGTTCCTCTGATACATATTCAATCCTGCTTTAAAGAGCACAAAATCCCATGCTTATCCAAAACTTATATGGCTAACCATGTATGCCACGTTCAAAAGATCTTTTAACCTTGTATACTTGAGGGCCAATCTTCATGTTTGTGTGTGTCTACAGATGGGACGATGGGAAAACCACTCACTGAGGTTGAAGTTTCCTGTGTGGCCACGTTATAACTCTTTTGGGGACAAGGACGCTGATGAGAACCACTTGAGTATTGTGACTCTAGAGGAACGACCCTTTGTTATAGTAGATGATGTGGACATTCTTACTGGAACTTGTAATCGCAACTCAGTGCCATGCAGAAAACACATTAAAGAGTGAGTTTTATTAAAACAACTTCAAAGAACAGCTTTAGAAGATAATAATGGTTTTGAATGCATTATTGGTTTCCCCAGACATTGTACATTCTATCTTTGTTAACCTTTAGCTTTAGAGCTGTATTTTTTTGGAAAATACAGGATTAATTGTGTTTATTCTCTATTGTGGTTAATTCTCAACTTTTTGAGTGTTATCTTTTGAACTAATAAGAGATTCCGAACACAATAACGTCCTGGTTACTTCCGTAACCTCCGTAACACTTGTCGATGTAGTGACACTAAGGGTCACTCTTGAGAGCCTGGGACACCTCTGATCTTTGATAAAAGGCCAATGGGAATTGGCGAGTGGTATGTGCATGCTCCTCCTCTGGACATACTGGTATAAAAGGAGGGGATGCGCATACTGCTCATTAGGTTTTGTGCTGAGGAGACGAGAATAAGGTCCTGGCCATTTCAGCGGGTAGTTCAGCATTGTGGCAGGAGGGACACAACGTCTTGTTCCCTCCATCAGGGAACGGAGGTTACAGAAGTAACCAGGACATTCCCTATCTGTCACTCACTCGGCGTTGTGTCGATGTAGTGACACTAGGGTCCCCTACAAAAAAAACGCCACAACTAGCTGAAATGGGTTACGTGGATCGGCTGTGCGAGACAGGCAGACTGCTGTGTGCCACATAGCCAGCACACTGGGCCAGCTCGTAACCTCCCTTGACGCTAGTGTAAGTGTTGAACAGCCCTTTTGGGGACGAGTCAACTACCTAAAAGGATAGGGACAGGCTTGTCCTAGTCATGCCTTCTTTCCCTCTTGTCTAGACTGAAGTATGTCATGTTGAGACATCCCATGATAGGTCCTGCCCAATGGGGGAGGAGGCTCTACAAGCATGGGGACTGGGGTAGAGGGGCCTCTGCCCAAGGAAGATGCAGTTTGACAACAGGGAAAGGTTTTTCAGCTAAATATACGTCGCAAGGGGTTGCCTATGGGTATCCGGCGCATGCGGAGCACCTGTCCCAATACGGGGCGTAGTTAGCACAAGTACTGGGTTGGCAGAGATTTTCTCCGCAAACTCATCTGCAGCAGGGCTAGGAGGAAATCAATCAGGGAACACATTTGTGAACACTACTGGGAATCAACAATGCACATCTTCAGCTCAAGGGAGGTTGAAGGCGCAAGTGATATACTCGGCCGGTTGAGTCGGACTTAGCCATTCGTTCCTGCTAAGACACGGGACGAGACCGACTCAACCCGGAGATTGTAGAATATCGCGAAGGTGTTGGGTGTAGCCCAACCTGCTGCTCTGCAAATGTCAGCTAGAGAGGCGCCACTGCTCAGAGACCAGGAGGCCGCTCGTAGCCCTGCAGAGGGCGGCAAATGCTGAGCCTGGTTGGCAACAACTATGGTGTCGATGAGCCAGTGGGCGATCCTCTGTTTGGAGACAGTGCTTCCTTTCCGCTGTCCACCAAAGCAGACAAATAACTGCTCAGAGATCTTAAAGCTCTGCGTGCGCTCCAAATAGATGCACGCACCGGACACAGCAACGCTTAGGCTGGGTCTGCCTCCTCCTGGGGCAGTGCTTTCAGGTTCACCACTTGGTCCCTGAAACCGTGGGAACCTTGGGCACATAGCCCGGTCTGGGTCTCAGGATCATGTGACAGTAGCCCGGACCGAACTCCAGGCATGTTTCGTTGACAGAGAACGCTTGCAGGTCCACAACCCTCTTGATGGATGTGAGCGCCGTCAGGAGGGCAGTGTTCAAGGAGAGTGCCTTAAGCAGACTCTAAGGGCTCGAAGGGAGCCCCTCACAGGCCTTGCAGGACCACGGAGAGGTCCCATGAGGGAACGAGGCATGGTCTGGAGGGAATCAACCTCCTAGCTCCTCTCAGGAACCTGATAATCAGGTCATGCTTCCCTAAAGACTTCCCGTCCACTGTGTCATGGTGTGCAGCTATGGCAGCCACGTACACCTTCAAGGTGGAGGGGGACAGCCGTCCCTCCAACCTCTCCTGCAGAAATCAAATCTCTGAGCCAACTCCTCATCTCTGGGGGTATTCGTGTCGGGAAGAACAACAGACGCCACTTCAAGGCATACAGGTGCCTCATAGAGGGGGCCCTAGCCTGAGTGATGGTGTCTACCATGGCAGGTGGTAGGCCACTGAGGTCTTCCACGTCCCGTCCAGGGGCCAGACATAGAGATTCCAGAGGTCTGGTCACGGGTGCCAAATGATGCCCCGTCCCTGAGAAAGAAGGTCCTTCCTCAGGGGAATTTGCCAGGGAGGGGCTGACGCGAGAAGCATGAGGTCCGAGAACCAGCTGTGTGCCAACACATCTATGCGGAGGGGAGCCTCTGTCAGGGCGACCCAGAGCGGGCAATGGGGGATCCCTGGGAGGCGAACAGGTCTACCTGTGCCTGCCCGTATCGTCTACAGATTAGCTGAACCACCTAAGGGTGGAGTCTCCACTCTCCTTACGTGAGGTCGCCCGGGATATGAGTAGCTCGCAGCGACTTGAGGTGCTGCTGACTCCAGAGGAGGAGACAGCGGGCGAGTTATGACATGCGAGGGGAGTGTAACCCGCCATCGCGTTTTAAATATGCCACCGCCACCATGTTGTCTGTTCGAACTAACACGTGCTTGCCCTGAATCAACATCTGGAACCTCTGTAGGGTGAGCAGTATTGCCAACAACTCGAGGCAGTTGATGTGCCAACGTAGCCGTGGGCTCGTTCAGGGGCCGGCAGCCCCTGCCCATTGCATATAGCGCCCCAGCCCGTCTTGGAGGCATTAGTTGTGACCACGACGAGCCTGGAGACCTGTTCTAGGGGAACCCCTGCCCGTAGAAATATGAGGTGGTTCCAAGAGCTGAAGAGGCGGCGACAGATCGGTGTGATGGCCACACCATGTGTGCCATGGCGCCATGCCCATCTCGGGACTCGAGTCCGGAGCCAGTGCTGAAGTGGTCACATATGCATCAACCCGAGTGTTGTGGCCACAGCCGAGGATGCCATATGCCCAGAAGTCTCTGAAATAGTTTCAGTGGGACTGCAGTCTTCTGTCTGAACACCTTCAGACAGGTCAGCACCAACTGGGCGTGCTTGTTCGTGAGGCGTGAGTCCAACTCCAAACTGAGAAAAGAGATGCTTGGCAAGAGAAGTTGATGCCGGCAAACCTGGGCGGGCACCTGGCGAACTGAATCGCGCAGCGAGTTGGACGGTCCGGGTCAGCCTTCGCGCCGGGTTGTAAAGCATGAGCCATGTGTCCAAACTCCGGGCGAGGGGGACCAGGGAAACATATTCGTCAGAGGTACCGGTGGGAAGGGGCATCACGGCGGCGCGGAGCCAGGGAGGCCACATTGATGGGGTTTGAGCCCTGTGGCGGTGCTGAGTCGAGAGACATCGAAGCACTTACCTGACTCCTGATACTCACCGGTGGATCGGTCAAGGAGGTGTTTTGTCCCCATGGTCCGTCGAAACCATCCGGGTTTGAGTATATCTGTGCCACAGCTTGGTACGCCGGGGCGGGGAATCTGCCGCCGGGGTGTTAGACCTGCCAGAGAGAGACAAAAGCCGTCATCTCAGCGTCCACCTGTTACTGGGCGACCACACCCGAGGGGGGAAGCCCAGCAGAGGTTTCCGCATCAGACAGGATGAGCCCGCTCTCCGATGCTGCGCTCGAGAGCTCAACACCTTCACGGGCACCGAATAAGAGGTTGAACTCGCCCTGGGACGAGCCGGTGCACTCATCCAAATGCCTAACCGGAGCAAATGAGCTTGCCGGGGTATTGGAGGTCCGCATGGATTTAACCCGCAGAGGTGGTCCCATTGTGGTCCCCAAATCGCCACCAGTGCTCACTGCGCTGGCCTGATACCCATAGTTAGAAGGGCCGAGTCAGGGAGCCGCAATGTTGCCATGGTCATGGCCTCGCAATGAGGACATGACGCATCCACAAAAGATGTCTCGCCATGGGCAGCACCCAGGCATGAAAGACAGCGATTGTGGCCATCAGAAGGCGAGAGGTATACCAGGAACAGCTTTACCACAACCAGGAATAACACACGATTGGAAAGGCATCTTTAAAAAGACGCGTCTTGAAAAAGACGTTCTGATGTGTGCCGCTGTTTTAGAATATACTCTTTTTGTGAGGGAAAATCTCTTATAGAATATACTCTAAGATCTGCTGAAGCACCCGTGCAGAGAGGGGAGAAAGCCGCTGTAATGCGCCATTACGATCCAACAGAGGTGAGGGATGGAAATCGCTTGTATCAGCTTGAACCATCGACCGCTCTGCTCCGAGGAGAAAATCTAATAAGTGGTATGCATGTCCCCTACTTTTATACCTGTATGTCTGGGGGAGGAGCATACAATTACCACTCGCCAATTCCCATTGGCATTTTATCAAAGATGAGAGGTGTCTTGGGCTCTCAAGAGCGACTCACAGTGTCACTACAGTGACACAATGTCAAGTGAGTGACAGATAGAGAACTGTTTATCTTAAAGCTATCACAGCATCAACAGCTTTTCTATATTTGTGTGTCTGTATGAGCTGCTTTTCTATATGTGTGTGTTTGTGTGTGCTACAGTAACACTACAGAGGGTTCCTACTTCAAGCAGTGCTGCAAGGGCTTTTGTATAGACATCCTGAAGAAGATTGCTAGGAATGTAAAGTTTACCTATGATCTTTACCTGGTCACTAATGGTAAACATGGCAAGAAGATCAATAATGTGTGGAACGGCATGGTGGGGGAGGTAATCACCATATTAAACCTTATGAGTGAATTGTCAATTTTTTTTAGTTTTAGTAACATAATTGTTGTATATTTTCCCACCTATGCATTCATGCACTGATTGCTTGTTTGGATCAATTACTCTTATATCCATCCATAAATTCATCTCTAACCAACCATTCAATATTTATGCATCCATTTGTGTATCTACCCACCCATCAATCCATCCATCACTGTCTTTTTATCCATCCAACCATCCATCCACCCAGTGTTTTTCTGTCTCTTAAGCTGGTTTCTCTTATTTGATCTGTAGGTTATGAATAAAAAGGCTGTAATGGCCGTTGGCTCATTGACCATAAATGAAGAGCGGTCAGAGGTCATAGACTTCTCTGTCCCATTCGTCGAGACAGGCATCAGTGTAATGGTGTCCCGTAGCAATGGAACGGTGTCGCCCTCTGCGTTTCTAGGTAATGCATCTGAAATCACACAAACATTGGATCAAATAGTTGTATTCCCTTTGAGATCCATCTGTTTTTAGCTCTGCTTGTCCTCATTTGTTTTCTCTTCTCTCTTCTCTCTCTCTCTCTCTCTCTCTCTCTCTCTCTCTCTCTCTCTCTCTCTCTCTCTCTCTCTCTCCCTCAGAGCCCTTCAGTGCTTCAGTGTGGGTTATGATGTTTGTCATGTTACTCATTGTCACAGCAATCGCTGTTTTCCTCTTTGAATTCATCAGCCCGCTTGGTTTCAATAGAAACCTGGCACAGGGCAAAGGTATGATACACTCCTCAACCACTTAGTCAACCAACCTCTGCTTTAAAATTATGTAAAACATAGTCAGAATACATGGATAAAATGGTAAAACTTAAAATCTGAACTATAAACATTAAATGGTTCACATAAGTTCAGATAAAAATGAAAATATTGGCATTGTCTGGCTTCACCCTCATGTTGTTCCAGACCTGTATGACCTGCAGCATGTTAGTGTTAGTAACCATTCTCTTTCATTGTATGCCTAACATCTCCTTTTGTGTTCCATGGAAGACAGAAAGTTTGTAACAACATGAGGGTGAGTAAATGATGACAAATTTTTCATTTTTGGGTGAACTATCCATTTAAACATTTTAATGCACCTTGAGTATCAATACAAGCACAAAGACCTTATAACATCCTACTCTCTCCTCACTAAATTTCTGCTTTTCTCATTTTTAATTTTGTCTAGACCCTCATGGACCCTCTTTTACCATTGGTAAAGCTATCTGGCTGCTGTGGGGTCTTGTGTTCAACAACTCTGTCCCAGTACAGAACCCCAAGGGCACTACCAGTAAATTTATTGTGTCCATATGGGCCTTTTTTGCTGTGATCTTCCTGGCTAGCTACACTGCCAACTTGGCTGCTTTTATGATCCAAGAGGAGTTTGTGGACCAAGTCACAGGTCTCAGTGACAGAAAGGTAATTTTTAGTGGTGTAATCTGTATTATAGATCTTGGCTCTAAAATGTACTTAGCTGACTAAATATTATCCTAATACAATTGAAACCTTATAAGTAACTCATCTGAGATGCTCCACATTGGCAACTTTGTTAAGTCACTGCAATGTTAAGGAACTGATTTTGACATCAGCTAAGCTAACAGATGTTTACACCAATAGCACATGAATTGGGTAAAAGCACATCTTCCTATAGCTGTAACTCAGTGGCCCCAAAAAGTATAAACATTTGGGCACTTTGTCACACTAAAAATATATAAATTTCATTGCATTAAATCCATACATTCAATGTTAAACCAAGAGGCAACTGCAAACAAATCATCCTGGTCCTTTTCTCAGAATAAACTTCACTCGTTTGCATCCACTTTCATTTTGCAATTAGTTTTAACCAAATGAGTCATGATAATTTTTATGTGGCTGTATGAAGTCAGTTCTTCTCAAGTTCACATTGGTGTACTATAAGAGTAACCACAGATGTAGTTTATCACATTAACTTTGGACTTTTTCCAAAATGTTTGAAAACTATAAAGTGTTAGAATAATTAGTCTAAATTTGTTTTGCTTGAAAAGTGTGTTTGTAATATATATTGTAATTAAATGCCACTTTGTTTGATATTTTGTTATATAATGCAAAGACGATCATGCATTTTAAGTGTGATTTAAGTGTCCAAATATGTTTAGGGGCCACTCTATTTCCTATGGAAACTTTTGCTAATCACAAATCCATGGTGAGTTTACCCAAATTTTGTGGTGCCCCAAATTTTGGTCACAAAAATATATTTTTTACGGTATTATAAAAGTGATACAGAATTTGAACTCAAGCCTTTCTAAAGAATGTCTAAAAATACACCGTAAAAAGTGAAAATAAACTATTTCTACCTAATTTGACTTTAAAAAATTAAGTTAATTTATTAAAAACATTATGTAGAAAGGTTGATTGAGTCATAATAAAATAATAATTAAAGCCAGTTAATTGAGATGCTACCACATAAAGCAAATTTTTACATTGTGCTGTCAAGGTTGTCAGCTCACTCGGATTTGTGGAAAGGGCCAGTTTGTCATAATATATTTACAACTTGGAGCACCTGAACTACACCAGTTACTTGATCTACTTCCCCTGATATATTTATGTATTTCAGGTTGTATTAATTCTCCTATGTATCTCTTAATACAGCTCTCACAATCCTTTCATGTTATTGTTTTTTACTTCCTTACTCATAGTTTCAGAGTCCCTATTCCTACTCACCTCCCTTTCGCTTTGGGACTGTCCCTAATGGGAGCACAGAGAGAAATATCAGGAAGAACTACCCAGACATGCACCAGTACATGGTCAAATATCATCAGACTGGAGTTCAGGATGCCCTGATCAGCCTCAAAACTGGGTATGAGATGTGCACCTTTTTGAATACCTAAATGCCATGTTAGCAACCATTACTGATTATGGTGATGTGTTTGCACATCTGTGCATCTGCCATATTGGAAAGGTCAAGATTTGTCTGTAAACATATTAAAGTAAATTATACAGATGCAGTGTGCAACAGACAGCAAAATAAGTTGTGTAATAAACTTAAGAATTCTGCATATTACAGATTATATAAAATATCAAATGCAAAGCAGAGACTACCTATCATACTTCATCAACAAATAAGGTTGTCTCAGGCGATGAAAATGAAAAATCGTTTAAAAAAACTGGTTCGTAGAAATGTGAAAGTTGATTTTGTAAAATATTTAACATTATTTAGAGCATTTTCTAAAAAAATACATATATTTAATGACTTTAAAAATGTAATGTGCTGGAACCATGAAGTAAAAGTTATTAAAGTTCTTTCCCTGCACTTTACATGAGTGTAATAATAATAATAATAACAACACTTGTGTTGTTTTTTGTCAACATAAATGATAAAATGGCAACCTACATGTTGGTTACACCACATGAATTTGATTTGGTGGACAAGAGTTTTAAAAATAATGTTAATATTTTAAAACAATTTTCACTTCTTATTTTTTATGAAATATTAATAAAAGATTGTTCTGCACTACTCATGCCAACATGTATTTTTTTCAAGAATTTCAGCTTTTAATGAAGCTTTTTTTTTACTGTCTCTGAACTGTTACAAGACATTACATTTTTTACATTAAGCCCCAGAAAAAAAATATTAAAATGACTTTGAACTAAGAAATTGATATCATGTTAATTATAGAAAAGGTGTATTCAAGTAATTGTTTTGTGTAAATGTTGAAATTTTGTATGTATTTATGAATCATTTAATAGGTCTGGAAAAAACAATAGCATCACATCATTGGCATTGTGTGAGGGCTCTCTTTTTACACCTATTTCCAGACAGCCCTTTTGAATTATTGAGAGTCTATTACATGTTCTAAAAACAAAACAAAAAAACGTGAAGATTATGGGAAAATTGTCTTTAATTAATTTGACAATATTGGCGTGATGACATTCATTAATTTATTTATTTATTGTATATGCATTGCATGAATGTCATATTGGCGTGATGAATGTCATACTGAATGTCATATTGGCGTGATGACATTCATTAATTAATTTATTTATTGTATATGCATTGCATTTTTTTAATGTGGATATGATTGTATGTAATGTAAATATCAATAAGTTGTCAGATGATCAATAAAACCCTCATATATATATATGAGGGTTTGATTGTAGCGACACTAGGGGCTTCTTTTGAGAGCCTCGGTTACCTCTGAATATGAGAAAAGGCCAATGAAAAATGGCGAACAGAATTTGCATGTCCCACCCCCGGACTGTGACGTTAAGCAGGAGAGGCAGATGAGGAGTGGGGATCTAAATGCGGGTTCTTTATTGATCAAGGTGAAAATAAACAGACAGGAACAAAGGAAACATCCACGATGGGAAAAATGAAACAAATCGTGAAAACGTCCAGGGAACACGAACAGGGTGAAACAGGGCAAAACATAGACTTCCGGACATCTACAAACATCAACGATCGACAGAGGAATGGAGAAACAGCAGGGTTTAAATACACAGAGACACGATAATGACAAAACGACAATCAGGTGAGAACAATGACACAGGGCTGGCAGTGATGAAGGCCGGGAATCATGGGAATTGGAGTTCATGACAGGTGACAAGAGAAACACGGGGCAGACAAAAAGGGATCGTAACACGGACATACGGGTATAAAGGCAGGGATCGTGCATCTGTTCAGTCTCCACTCACCTCTAAGAGCATTGCTGTTGGATCCTACGGCGCATTACCTGATTAAAGACGACCCGGCTAGCATCCAGCACGCTCGATTGCTTCCGTCCGGGGTAGACGTGAGACCGGATCACCTCAAGGCCAGTCTGATGTCTCCGTTGGCGCCATGGAGCAAGATGATGATGTCACTGCTGCATCTGAGAGCGCAGAGGACTCAACTGGGCTGCCACCTTCGGGTCTGCCCACCCAGTTTGAGGCTGATGCACAGATTTCCGACATGCTTGCCCGTGCCGCCATGAGCATGGGGCTGGACTGGAACCCGCCATCCTCCCCTTAACCTTCACGACTAGACGATTGGTTCCTCGGGTCAGGATGCCACTCAAACCTCCCTGGTTCATTTCTTCCCGGAAGTGCACGACAAGCTGACGATGTCGTGAAAGGCACCTTTTACTGCCCGGAACTGACCTCCTTACTCCTCCACTCTCACTACCCTCGATGGCGGAGCAGCCCATGGTTTCATGGAGGTCCCCCAGGTGGATCAAGCGGTTGCGGTGCACCTGTGCCTGCAAAGCGCAGCCACTTGGCAGAATCGCCCTGCACTCCCCTCCAAGGCCTCTAGGACAATGTCGTTGCTGACAGCGAAATCCTACAAGGCCTCTGGACAGGCCGCCTCTGCCCTGCATGACAAGGCCCTCCACGTGGCAAGTCCACCAGGCCAAGACCCTAAAAGATCTGCACGTGGGTAGACAGATTCGCTGACACACAACTGGCCCCATGGGCTGTGAAAGTACACATTTCCCTCAGTGAGCCTACTTGCACAGGTGCTGTGCAAGGTCAGGGAGGACGAGAAACAAGTCCCCTACTGGCCCACCCGGACTTGGCTCTTAGATCTCATGCTCCTCACAACAGCACCTCCCAGGCAAATTCCCCTGAGGAAAGACCTTCTTTCTCAGGGACGGGGCAACCTCTTCAACCTCCACGTCTGGCCCCTGGACTGGATGCGTAAGATCTAAGTGGTCTACCACCAGCTGTCGTAGACGCGATCAACCAAGCCAGAGCTTCCTCTACCAGGCAGCTTTACGCCATAAAGTGGCATATGTTCACAAATTAGTGTTCTTCCCGATCTGAAGACTCGCAGAGGTGCGCAGTCGGGTCAGTGCTCTTATTCCTTTAAGAAAAGCTGGAGGGGCGGCTGTCCCCCTCCACCTCAAAGTTGTATGTAGCCGCTGTAGTGGCCCACCACGTACATTCTTTGCGAAACTTATTTGGACCATACACAGAGCATTAGACACTCTGAGCAGCATTGTGTTTGCTATGGCGGACAGCGGAAAGGGAACGCTGTCTCCAAACAGAGGCTCACCCACTGGGTAGTCGACGACATCGCATTAGCCTTTCGGACCCAAGCCGTGCCCGCTTGTGCTAGTGCCTTTCCCCTCAACTGAGGCGAACACATGCGCTTTTACTCCCAGATGAGCCCACAAACTCGTGCTCCCTTGATGTTCTTCCTCCCCAGCCCTCTGGCTCATGAATTCAGCAGAGGAATTCATGACGAGACTCTACAGATACTAATTACACTGGAATAGGTGCTCCATAGGTGCTGGTTATCACAGTAACCCCCTGTGATGTATTTTCCACGATACGGTCCCCCTGTCAGGTGGACCCGTGTCTCCCTTGGGCAGTCCCCGCCTCATTAGGCAGGACCTACCACCACGAGACTTCCATGTGTGGCGTAACAGGCCCATGTGACGTATTTTCAACATATTTACCCCCCCAGCCTGGGCAGGATGTGGTCTCCGCAGGGTCTTTTCCCCCTGAAAGAATAGGACTGGAATAGACACCTTCCCCGATGCGTGTTATAGCTAGATTGCCCCAGCCACATCTAACACACTATGAGGAGAAACGTAGAGAGAGAAAAGGCAGTTGCTGGCATGGCCTGCTCCCATGCTTGTCACATCGCATGTTCCCACCCCTCAAGGAAAATCCTTTATCGTATGCCGGGAACGTAATAAAAACAATATGACATCTTAGTGTGGCGTTGGGGAAGGTTATGTGCAGTCTGATGCCCATGCTCCTTTGGCACGCAACAGCTTGCTTACTCCTGCATCAAGCAGATCATGTAACACGGTTCAGTGTAAGTGGTGTTATTTAACAGGACACCTAGTATCACTACAATAGACACAACATCAAGTAAGTGACAGACGGGGAACGTCTAGGTTACTATTGTAACCCCCGTTCCCTGATGGAGTCTCCCTTGCCACAACCCTGTACCAAGCCACTGTAATGGCCGAACCTTATTCTCAGCTCCTCAGTACAGAACCTGACTGAACAGATGCACGATTCCCGCCTTTATACCCGTATGTCCAAGGGCGGAACATGCAAATTCTGGTTGCCAATTTTTCATTGGCCTTTTCTCATATTCAGAGGTAACCGAGGCTCTCGAAAGAAGCCCCTTCCTCCATCAGGGAACGGGGGTTACAATAGTAACCTAGACATTTTATATAGTAACCATTAATAGTTAACTATTTACAGTGTATACTTTATATTGTAGTATATTATCCGTATAATGGATATGACCAATTTTAACAGCACAAAATGGGATAAAAATAATAAGCATGCAATGTTGACTGTACCAAGATGAGGGTTCTGTTGATGTATACGGAGCAACCGAATGTGGCATCTATGTATTTATATCTGTGGTTAACATATTGTTCTAATTGGTAGACATAATCTTGATTATTTGTTGTGTGGCTCAGTCTTTTAATAACAAACTAATGCACAGTGTATTGCCTAAATATAAGCCATTCATGTTTACTCTTTGGTTATATAGGAAACTGGATGCTTTCATATATGATGCTGCTGTGCTTAACTATATGGCGGGGCGTGATGATGGCTGTAAGCTTGTGACTATTGGCAGTGGCTACATCTTTGCTACAACAGGATATGGCATTGCCCTGCAGAAAGGATCTTACTGGAAACGACTGGTCGACCTTGCTATTCTTGGGATTATTGGAGATGGTAAAAAAAAAAAATTCCTTTCTCCAGGATTATTTCACTTATTTCATGACGTCTGTTTCAATATATATTAAGCATAGACGCCCAATCTCTTGTATATGTAAGTAGCTACATTCCAAAGGGACTTTCACACATACAGTGATTAAAACTATTCATTCTTATGCATAAAGTTGAGCTTTCATTGTTGCTGATGTTGCTGGAAATTGACAACTCTTGAAAATGAATGAATTCTGATTGCTTTGTCACCGCAAGTCACTGTGCGTGTGAAATGCCCCTTTTGGCAGCATTCTAAGTGAAATGAAACCTAGCACACACTTGACATTGCTAAGCTAATGATACACTACTATGCTGAACACAATTCTAATCACACACAAATATTTGGTTAAATAATTTAGATGAAATGTTTTCATTTTGGATGAGAATTTTCACAGAGCTCATCACAATTCTGTGGTTGCCTGATCTATGAAAAATACTAGCAATGCTGCATTACAATTGGACCAAAACAAGGTATTTTATAAGGCAGCATAATTTTGCTGCATACTTTTTGGAACAGAAGCATCAGAAGTGAATTTATGATAACTAAAAGTGCCATTGAGGTAGACAGCTCTCTAGGGTCTGGAATGGAGCCAGAATGCCAGTCTGTGCTTTTCTGTGAGTGTGTGAATGTGCTTTAACTGTGTGATTTGTGTTGTGCACTAGGTGAGATGGAGGAGCTTGAGGCCCAATGGCTAACTGGTATCTGTCATAATGAGAAGAATGAAGTGATGAGCAGTCAGCTGGATGTAGATAATATGGCTGGTGTGTTCTATATGCTTGCGGCAGCCATGTCTCTGTCGCTAATTACTTTTGTCTGGGAGCATCTCTTCTACTGGAGGCTACGTTACTGTTTCACAGGTCTCTGTTCTGGTCAACCAGGAATGCTCTTCACTATCAGCAGGGTATGTACCATAAACACCATGGTAAATTAACTAGAGAGATTTCATAGCTGAAGGCAATCCTTATCTGTTCAGAATTGACATATCATGTCACGGTGTTTACCACAATCAGTGTCGGAATTGCTGTTGTGGCAGGGTGAGCAAAAGACAGACACAGTTGTCAGACTCAAGCCCATAGACCGCAGCGCATGTTGTCCTCCCTGGCGATGCACCACATGGAGTGGTGGTGGTCTAGTGGGCTAAAGCACATAACAGTTAATCAGAAGGTTGCTGGTTCGATCCCCACAGCCACCACCATAGTGTCCTTGAGCAAGGCACTTAACTCCAGGTTGCTCCAGGGGGATTGTTCCTGTAATAAGTGCACTGTAAGTCGCTTTGGATAAAAGCATCTGCCAACTGTATAAATGTAAATGCATCTATCTCGGCCGAACCCTCCCCTCTCTGATCCTGGGCCTGCAAGGATGCCAGTGTGTGCACGCATGGAGAATAAATGCCAGCTCCCAGAAAAAAGGCACGCACTGCATATTTATGGCAGCGTTGATGAGGCTCCATACAATTCAGCTGATCCTTATCAAACGCCACCCCAACAAGGCTTATTAACTATGAACTCCAGTCATAAGCCTGACTGAAGGACGGCCCTAAGAGGCGGGGTGACTGTGACGAGAGGGAGGGGTGTGACATTCCACAACACTGTTCATTTGCAGACAAACACTTTTTTCCAGCAAAATAAGACAAGATATAAACTGGTTTATAGTGTTTCAGAGCCCAGCTGGAACAGCAGAGAACAAATGCTTCAAGACTATATAGAGAAATATTGTGCTAACATTATTTTTTGTTTGTTTGCTTTTTTGTTTTTCTAAAATTCCACTTCATAAATTCCACTTCCAATTCAACTTCTTTCCTTTACTTCTATGTACCCTTTCTGCATTTAGGGGATTTGGAGTTGTATTCATGGTGTCCATATCGAGATGAAGAAAGCCCCTGAGTTAGGCTTCAGCCCTCAGGCCAACATGTTACACCTTCTGAAATCAGCTAAAGAGATCACCACCCTTGGAATTACCTCGCCCAAATGTCCTGTGAGTAGCATTCTTCCTCCTACCACAGGCCTGCTAGAATTGATGGGTGGAGGAAAAGACAACAACATTACCCAGAAGAATGCACCCTTTAGCAATGCCAGCACCATGCTTAGCAACCGTCACAAAGAGCCGCTTAACAACACTCTGTTGCCAGGACAACATGCCCTGAGCCTGAAGGATGTTCAGCCAGGTGTTGCTGGAAATGGTAGCTCGGGAAGCGGAGGTGAGACAACAGGATCTGCTGCTTCCAAACCACGCTCTCTGTGGAAGAAATCTGTTGAAACACTGCGACAGACTCAGGAACCAGGGGGTAATTCCCCACCATCTTCTGTACCACCAACCGAGGCACTACCTCTGAAGAGCCAGCATTACCTACCTGAAGATGCACCTGCCCGCTCGGATATGTCAGATTGCTCCGGCCGAGTGGATTTGCAAAAGCAGCAGAAGTTAAAAGAGACACTCCGAAAACGAAACCGCCTACCGCGAGACATGAGTGACGTGGAGCTTTCAACGTTGCGGAGTCAGCCCAGCCAGCAGAGCAATCACAGTGCTCATATCTACTCACAGAGCAGCCAGGGAAGTCAGATATATACTATTGACTCCATTGACCAGGAGCATGGACTACACTATCCAGATATCTTCAGCGATCACCAGGAGAATAAGCACTTCCCACCCTCTTCCTCCGAGCAACAGCCAATTCTGCAGCTTAACAGCACTCTGCTTTCCCAGGCCCATGAACTGGATGTAATGCAAACTGTAATTGCAAAAGATAAAAAGTACAACACTTATGGAAAGCCAGGTGGTGCAGGGAGCATCACTGGCGGACCTGGTTCTTCTCAGGATCCACGACAGACGCACTGCCGTAGTTGTCTGTCAAAAGTGTCCAGTTACTCTGGGCTTTACACAGTAAGGTCCCCTCAGTATCGCTGTGATGCTTGTCTCCACTCTGGAAACCTCTATGACATCAGTGAAGATCAATTTCTTCATCCAGATGGAAGGGGCATTGGAGGTGGAAGTGTTGACAGGGCCTTCACTCCTTTTCTTCCCCAGCCGGATGCTTCCTTCACAGCCTATCTTCCTCAGAGTGACCAAGAGGGCGATGGTCTTATTAGCCACTACCAGAACGAAGGCGTAATCATTCACCAGCAGTCTTATGAGAACCTTCCCCAAAAGAGTTCATCACGGCGGGTTAGTCTACAAGACAGCACTCCATATGCCAACATTCCCTCCTTGACTTTGATCCCAGATAAGCCCCCCAAAAATCAGTCAGCACACCTAAACCACACTCTTGCAGGTGTGGGTGTTAGTGGACTCGGGATTGGCCGGCGCAGCAAGTCGATGTATCCAGCCCGACCGACAGAGAATCCCTTTCTCCAGACGCTCCGTGATGACCAGCGTCTAGCCCATGGCCGCAGCTCAACAGACATTTATAAGCAGCTGGTGCCGCTCACACTAGGCCAGGCTGATGGCACTGTGCTCGGTATGGGGATGGCGAGCCCTGACCTCTATTACTCTGAGCATGTCATGCCTTATTTAGCCCCTCCCCCTGTTGGCACATACAATGCCCCTAGAGCAATGAGCGCTGGGGGTGCTCGGCGTGTTTTCAAGAGGATGCCGAGCATAGAGTCTGATGTCTGAGAAAAGAGACTTCAAATTTGAAAGACTATGAAATAACATGTATGGATCTTTCCATCATGATATGGCTTAGCAGTGGAACTGTTTGCTGGATTGTAAAGCTTTATGACTACAAGGCAGGAAAGTTTGGAATATATTTTGTTTCTCCATTTGGACTTAACTGAACAAAAGTCAGAGTTCAACTTTACTTCAGGTCCTCCCCTCTAGTCGAGCGGCAGCTCTGTGTCTTCCAGAAAACATCTAAAAATAATGAGCAGGACGCTCTTGCGCCTTCAAGAAAAGGAAGAGCAGCAAAAGCTTCTTGGAAGTACAGGGGCAGCTCCAAAGAGTTTCCTTAATCACGCAACACGAGAGCAACCAAAAAATAAATAAAATAAATAGAAATAGATGAATTTCCACATTCTGCACATTTACACACAAAAATACACATATGCATGCAAGAGGTACAAATTATACATGATCTCAAACCACTGCGGAAACAAAGTTAGGTATAATGATAGAATCTCTCTTGACCAAAAATGAAAGACCATGTACCGAACAATAAATGGTAGACATAGACTGACACACAGTCACATGCTCCAAAATAAATAATTGCTTAGCAGATCCAATGTGTTTTTGGAAAGGCAGCCAAACATCTGGTATAGTATTCGATCGGCTTATAAATGCATGCCCAAATGCATTTCGGTGTAAAAGCTACACTGAGGCATGAACCACACAGACTACTCAAAGAGTTAAAAAATTTGATTTTCATTCCAACCTGATCTGTGACAAAATGCACTACCTAAATGATTAGTATTGGTTAAAATCTCTAAAATCAACTATGTTAGAGAAATTTAGAGGAGAACAACGAGGTGCATACAAGTCATGCGGTTGTTTGGACTTGTTTGTATCTCTGAGGACACCAATAGGAAAAAGTCTTTGTCCCACCCCACCCTTGGATCTGTCCTTAACTTATCTGCGTGCAAAGCGTAAAGGCAGGTAGACTGCTCTGTTCACAGCACAACAGTATATTAAAGTGTAATTGTTCATTCATCTAAATGTTATCATCTTGAGCATATTTCTATAGTTGTTTAGAATATTGAAAAACTGATAGTAATTTTTTGCACAGTTTTATATACTGCCAAATATTTGAAAAAGGTGTGCATAGCGTATTTATTGTGTTATAGAAAGATGAAAACAGGAAGAAAATAAAAGGCAGTAACAGGAAGAGTAAGGATTAGTTAAAAGATATCCTGTGTTTTTGTGGTCAGAAGGGACTTAGGGACTCGGCTAAAGAGTGTAAAATCCCACACCAACTAATGATGTCAATGCTGATAGAAAAAGTTCCTTTTTGCATCGAACACACAAACACATCACTTTCTGTAGAATCCAACCACACATCCGTACTTCACAAATATTTCTGGTTGTTTTGAAATATAATGGTCGTTCCAGCGATATGCACAATATCAGGTTGCAATTTTTTATTTATGTATGACATTTCCTAGTTTTAATATGTTTTATTATTAGTTACTTTAATTTCATGAATTGTTATACATGTGGAAATAATTTATAAATGTGATTTAATTGCATATATATTTAAAGAAAAAAGATAACAGCATGTTAATCTTCTCTGTGATCAAACTTTTAGAGTTGTTTTTTTTTTTTTTTTATGGAGTATATGTTTACAGTGAATGTGAAAATATGGATTCATCTCAGATGTGATTTTGATTCTCATTTGAAAACAAACATAAAACTGTCATATGACCAAATGTCAATGGGATGACCCGTTTTTGCTGTGTTTTCAGTAAATGTTTCTAAATTCGAGTGAGGTTAACATGTCAGGGTATATACTGGGCTACAAACTCAAAAGTGTTCCTCTTCACCAAACAAACATGGTTTGAAAATAATTTTTAAGATAATAATTTTTTACATGGTCAATCTGTTACTCATGCTTTGTTTATACATTATGTCTACTGCCAACCATGTCAACCCAGCCTCTATATCCACACAGGCAGTCCAGTTTTTACACTCCCAAGAAATATTCAAATTAGCTAGTTGTTTTTCACATAATTAATGACTATGAAAATCAATCATATTCATATTTCTTTTTTAATGCATCAGCCTTCGCGGAGTAGGCCATGCAGACCAGTTCATATTCTGATAAACATCAACATCTCACTTGAATGTAGACAACATCAATCTGGTTATATAGTTGTGCTTCACACAACCCATATAAATTTGTTTTAATAAGTAGATTTGACCTTCATCTGAATAAATCTATTTGCACATTGATCTGTTTTACATAATTTTACATGTCTTTCATTACACAGATTTAGACCCATTTACTTGATCTCCTGGTACTATACCAACAAAATGATTATATAAAACAGTATATTGATGTTATATCCATTTCATTTCTCTCAGATATTGATTTGTATTCAGGGCTCGAAATGTGATGAAATCTGGTATGCAAAATTAATTGTACTGTGACGTTATATTGTATTATTGGCAGTACGGATATACCATGCGTATCGACCACTGATCTATATATATATACACTCACCTAAAGGATTATTAGGAACACCATACTAATACTGTGTTTGACCCCCTTTCGCCTTCAGAACTGCCTTAATTATACGTGGCATTTATTCAACAAGGTGCTGAAAGCATTCTTTAGAAATGTTGGCCCATATTGATAGGATAGCATCTTGCAGTTGATGGAGATTTGTGGGATGCACATCCAGGGCACGAAGCTCCCGTTCCACCACATCCCAAAGATGCTCTATTGGGTTGAGATCTGGTGACTGTGGGGGCCATTTTAGTACAGTGAACTCATTGTCATGTTCAAGAAACCAATTTGAAATGATTCGAGCTTTGTGACATGGTGCATTATCCTGCTGGAAGTAGCCATCAGAGGATGGGTACATGGTGGCCATAAAGGGATGGACATGGTCAGAAACAATGCTCAGGTAGGCCGTGGCATTTAAACGATGCCCAATTGGCACTAAGGGGCCTAAAGTGTGCCAAGAAAACATCCCCCACACCATTACACCACCACCACCAGCCTGCACAGTGGTAACAAGGCATGATGGATCCATGTTCTCATTCTGTTTATGCCCAATTCTGACTCTACCATCTGAATGTCTCAACAGAAATCGAGACTCATCAGACCAGGCAACATTTTTCCAGTCTTCAACTGTCCAATTTTGGTGAGCTCTTGCAAACTGTAGCCTCTTTTTCCTATTTGTAGTGGAGATGAGTGGTACCCGGTGGGGTCTTCTGCTGTTGCAGCCCATCCGCCTCAAGGTTGTGCGTGTTGTGGCTTCACGAATGCCTCGGTTGTAACGAGTGGTTATTTCAGGCAAAGTTGCTCTTCTATCAGCTTGAATCAGTCGGCCCAGACCTCTAGCATCAACAAGGCATTTTCGCCCACAGGAGTGCCACATACTGGATGTTTTTCCCTTTTCACACCATTCTTTGTAAACCCTAGAAATGGTTGTGCGTGAAAATCCCAGTAACTGAGCAGATTGTGAAATACTCAGACCGGCCCGTCTGGCACCAACAACCATGCCACGCTCAAAATTGCTTAAATCACCTTTCTTTCCCATTCTGACATTCAGTTTGGAGTTCAGGAGATTGTCTTGACCAGGACCACACCCCTAAATGCATTGAAGCAACTGCCATGTGATTGGTTGATTAGATAATTGCATTAATGAGAAATTGAACAAGTGTTCCTAATAATCCTTTAGGTGAGTGTATATGTAACTGAATTGCTCATAGAATTCAGTAGGTGAAGCCACTGGAAGTGCTCTGGCAGCCATCTTAATTTTCCCTACCGACAGAGGGCATCGGCCACCAACAGACGAAACTCTCAATATGACCCGATGTGCTGTGTTTAACCGCGAAACAACGCTCACTAAAGGATGTGGCAAAAGTACCCACAGGTTGTAATTTATACAGACTATGTACCAAATAAGCACAAATGAGTCGTTATCCGCATGTAGAGTGGGCATAACGATCCTAATCTTTAATAATAAACAGTAAAAATACAACATCAAAGTGTATAAATTACCTTTGCTCTATATCCAACAAAATCCAGCAAAAGTATCCAATAGCGACATCTGCAGATTGCTACACGATGCAACATTTCTCTGCCTTCATAGTTTAAACCTGTTGATGCTCATTGACCCCACCCATGGGTTTGACTTTACTTTGCTTAAATTAGTTCACATTTACTATAAAGTGTTCATAATGTTGACAAATTACACATCTGTATAATTCGTCAACATTATTACCTCTTTTGTTGTCAAGACTATATAGTAAATATGAAGTCATATAAGCAATTCTGCGAGGGGGAGGGGTGCATGCACATCACAAGTTTTAAAGTTATAATCACTGAGATCAGTGATTGTTAATAAAAACGACTAGCTTTGTGTTGATATTATAACTAGACAGTACCTCTTCAAAAAAAATCCAGAAGAACCAAATATAAAAATGTAGTATAGTGTGTATATATATATATACACACACAAGTTCATATGCAGTGTGTGGTATACATGAATTTGCCTTTACTTAATGGAATTACCCATGCATTTGCATTCATTTCTGGAATATGTACATATCAGCTTGTGAGCATTTAATTATTTCAACATTCCACCGAGCTATTAAATCATAATCAAAAATAGGTTTATTGACATATGCACACTTAAGGAAATCATACATATATATTTGTTCAATAACAGAAGCTTCCAAGTACACACACAAATGGACTATTAAACTGAACAATACAATAAAAATTCGAAGATTTTTGGGGACAAATCTGCTAATGGATTTAACAACAATCCTACAGCAAAGAAATTTAAATCAGCTTTCAAAAGAATGGTAGCAAGACATGCCATCAGAGCTAGTGGCAACTATTCTCCACTGGATAGCACAGTGGTACTAGAGGCAACACCTTCTGATATGCTGGCATTTCAGGCAGTGATGTTAAGCCTGAAACAGAAGACACAGAGAAAAACAACCCTGTAAGTCTTCCCAGCTTGTCCATGTTCAAAGAGGCTGTGGTGGGGTACATAGCAGGCTTTGCAGTTAAAACAACTATGAAGAAGATTCAGTGCACTACCTGTTAATCAGCACTTTTCCACTGCACGTTACAGTTGACTCGCCTCAACTCTACTTGCTTTACTTTTCAGAGCTTGCATTTCCACTGCAGTTTAGTGCCACCTCAACGTGGGTGGGATTATAGGCTGATCGTCATAGTTGCGCCGCCTCTACTGCCGTGACATAATCTTAAACATGACACAAACTGACCAAAACAATAACACAACCACTAGCTGTTAGCTACTAGCTCATTGTGCTGCATAAAGCAGTTGTTGCATGGTGATTTTACACCAGTATAACAGTTAAATTGGCCTGGTTGTTTTAGAAGCAAGATTCCAGTAGCAGGTCAACTAAATAAAGTGAAGCTTTCAAGTAGAGTATAGAGTTAACATAACAAAACACACCATCCTCCATCGAGGCTGAGTCCTGGGTGCTCTCCCTCCCATTGCTCGCCGATTAAGATAGCGTCCATTTGGTCAAACCACTTCCAATTTTCCTTCATGGTTCTGTAGTCACTTTTAAGTTTTTTTACATTTTCCCTACACTGTTGGTAGGTCCAGTGGTAGCCGTGTGCGGCCAACAGCTGAGACACTTCCTGAGAGACATTTTAGTTTTGCTCATCGCTAACGAGTGGACTGTCTGCACCTCGTTTATTGACCACGGCGTGGTTTTGTGCACAGCCATTTAT
The DNA here is from genome assembly GCF_025860055.1 of Xyrauchen texanus. NCBI lineage: Eukaryota > Metazoa > Chordata > Actinopteri > Cypriniformes > Catostomidae > Xyrauchen > Xyrauchen texanus. Next base: position 34,821,187 of record NC_068286.1, on the reverse strand, counting down.
TTTTTCACAATTTGAAAGTCGTGTGAACATATGATACTGTTATCGCTGTTAACTTTAAAATTAGCGGGTTGATATTGCGTGTCGGATTTTGACATCGCATTTAGTATCGACTCGGCTCGCTTGGAACCTCGACCGAGGTGGTACTAAAAAAAGTATCGGGTACCAGGTACTATCCACAGTGGAAAACCCCCAAAAAGCGAGCAGAGTTGAGTTGTACCGTGCAGTACAACTCAACTCTGCCCCATTATAAAACCATCAGACAGCATCCTGAAAGTCTGCAAGACAGCTGAGAGATTTCTTCAACAGCACACACTCACAAGGACCATCTCTGTCCCCACAAAGTTTCTGGAACTCCATGGTGGTTCTGCATTCAAGGAACTTGAGGCAAACATGTTCAACGTAGAACCATACAACAATCAAATCTTCATAATCAAAGTGCATTGCAGACAGCTGCACTAACATCAGGCTCCAGTTCATTGCCAAGGAAACATGTGCTGCATCACTCTCCAAAAGGCTTAGGAAAACTCAAGCTTGTACTGCAAAAAAAAAAAAAAACGACGATATAAAGATCAGTGGCCGGTTGCATCAGCTATATGCAAGTTATAACTTAGACTAGTAGTGGCGTAAATGGGCACTAAGTTACAATCTGTGCACTACTAAATATTTGAGTGGTGCATCATGAAACTTAGGTAGAACGTAACCCTACAGATAAACTAAATATTTACGGAAGACTCCGACCAGGAGTAACGGTTTGAATAAAAAAGCAGACTGATATTTTATGACATCAATGAGCTAATGTTTTGCGTGACAGGCATCAATCATTTCGACATACAGTATGACGTTGACATTTACGAGAGAGAGAAATAAACGTACATTTAAATGTCTCTTCAGCATGAAACCGTTCAAATGGTACAGTTTTCAGGGTGCGTCGACCGGTGTCAAGTTTCAACACATTCAAAACATATAAGATATTAAACGAATAAATGTCTGTTTTTCCAGCCTGTTGTATTAGTATTTATTGGGCCAACACGGCAAGCACTGGGGGCGATTCGGGGACCTCCCATTCCCCGGCACGCTCGTTTACTCTGGTTAGGTGCTCGGATACATGCACCGGCTCGTCCCAGGGCAAGTTCGACCTCTTATTCGGTGCCCGCGAGGGTGATAATCTCTCGAGTGCAACGTCGGAGAGTGGGCTCGCCCAGTCTATCTAAGAAACTTCCGCTGGGCTTCCCCCCTCGGGTGTGGTCGCCCAGTCACAGACGGATGCCGAAATGACAGACATGCTTTCCCGGGCTGCAAGTGTCGGGCTAGAGAGAAACACTCCACTCTCCCCTGAACCCTTGTGGTTTTGACCACTGTTTGGTAACTGGGCTCGCGGCGCTGCTCACAGCCACACCCCAACCCAGTGCCTTTCTTTCTGGAGGTGCACGAGGAGCTGACAAGATCGTGGAAGGCACATTTCACTGCCCGGTCCCGCTCTCACTACCCTCAATGGCGGAGCGGCCAGTGGACAAGGCTCTCATGGTGCACCTATGCCCGCGGAGTGCCGCCGCCTGGCGTGGGCGCCAGATGCTCCTGTCCAAGGCCAGTAGGCTTACATTGTCCCTAAAGGCCAGGGCCTACGGTGCCACTGGACAAGCCACCTCTGCCCTGCACACCATGGCTCTTCTACAGGTACACAAGCCAAGTCGCTGGAAGAACTGCAAGAGGGTAGCTCCGCCCTGGGATCAATGCAGGACTCAATGAAGGTCACAGTGCTGTCTCTCGGGTGGACGATGTCCACTTTGCTGGTCCCGGAGCGCCACCTATGACTTAACCTGTTCGAGATGTGAGAGTTCGACAAGACACGCTTCCTGCCACAGGGCTCAAGCCCCATCAATGTGGCCTCCTTGGCTCCACCCTGCCGTTCAGCCCCACTCGCCGGTACGTCCGACGATATTGACCCCTTGGTCCCCCTCGCCCGGAGCTTGGACGAGTGGCTGGTGCTCTCCAACCCATCCCGATGGCTGACCCGGACCATCCGACTCGGCTACGCGATTCAGTTCGCCAGGTGCCCACCCAGGTTCAGCGGCATCCACTTCACCACAGTGAAGATCTGGTGCTCTCGAAACTCAGCCGGCTGGGTTCCACTGAAAATATTTCAGAGGCTCCTGGGGGAATATGGCATCCTCACCGGTGGCCACACTGCTCGGGTTGATGCATATGAGACTGCTTCAGCACTGGCTCTGGACTCAAGTCCCGAGATGGGCATGGCGCCGCATGACACATTGCGTGGCCATCACACCGATCTGTCACCGCCTTTTCAGCCCTTGGAACGACCTCTCATTTCTATGGGCAGGTGTTCCCCTAGGACAGGTCTTCCGGAATATCATGGTTACGACCGATGCCTCCAAGACGGGCTGGGGTGCTGCAAATGCAATGGGCACGCAGCCACCGGCTCCTGGATGGGCCCACTGCTACATTGGCACATCAACTGCCTTGAGTTGTTGGCAATCCTGCTCGCCCTGCGGAGGTTCTGGCTGTTGATCCAGGGCGAGCATGTGACGGTTCGAACAGACATGTAGCATATATCAACCGCCAAGGCAGTTTACGCTCCTCTCGCATGTCACAACTCGTCCGCCGTCTCCTCCTCTGGACTTGAGCAGCACCTCAAGTCGCTGCGAGCCACTCACATCCCAGGCGACCTCAACACCACAGCGGATGCTCTGTCATGGCAGGTCACCGTAAGGGTGACTGGAGACATTATGGGCAGGCACAAATAGACCTGTTCGTCTCCCCAGAATCCTCCCATTGCCCGCTCTTTTACATCCTGACCAAGGCACCCTCTGTAAAGACGCGCTGGCACACAGCTGGCCGCCTGGACTAGGCAAGAATGCATTCACTCCAGTGAGCCTGCTTGCACATACCCTGTGCAAGGTCAGGACGAGGAGCAGGTTTTCCTAGTAGCACCCTACTGGCCCACCCATGACCTCCATGTCTGGCCCCTGGACGGGACACGGAAGACCTCTGTGGCCTACCACCTGCTGTGGTAGACTCCATCACTCAGGCTAGGGCCCCCTCTACGAGGTGCCTGTATGCCTTGAAGTGGCGTCTGTTCGCTAAGTGGTGTTCTTCCCGACATGTTGACCCCCAGAGATGCGCAGTCGGCTCAGTGCTTTCCTTTCTGCAGGAGAGGTTGGAGGGATGGCTGTCCCCCTCCACCTTGAAGGTGTACATAGCTGCTATAGCTGCACACCACGACACAGTGGAAGGTAAGTCCTTAGGGAAGCACGACCTGATCATCAAGCTCCTGAAAGGTGCAAGGAGGTTGATTCCCTCCAGACCGCACCTCAGTCCCTCGTGGGACCTCTCTGTAGTCCTGCAAGGCCTACGAGGGCCTACCTTCGAGCCCTTAGAGTCAACACAATCAATCAATCAATCAATCAATACAGAGTTTAATGTACTCACCTTGAATCCTGCCCTCCTAATGGCCCTCACCTCCAAGAGGGTAGGGGACCTACAAGTGTTCTCTGTCAGTGAAACGTGCCTGGAGTTCGGTCCGGGCTACTCTCATGTGATCCTGAGACCCCGACCGGGCTATGTGCCCAAGGTTCCCATGACCCAATTCAAGGATCAAGTGGAGAACCTGTAAGAGCTGCCCCAGGAGGAGGCAGACCCAGCCGTAGCATTGCTGTGTCCGGTGCGCACTTTACGTATCTATTTGGATCGCACGCAGAGCTTTAGTGTCTCTGAGCAGCTCTTTGTCTGCTTTGGTGGACAGCGGAAAGGAAGCGCTGTCTCCAAACACAGGATCACCCTCTGGATCATTGACGCCATAACTATTGCTTACCAAGCTCAGCATTTGTCGCCCCATGACTTAGCAGGAACGAACAGGTAAGTCAGGGTCATCCGGTCAGGTATAATGCTTGTACAGAGCACCTTTCACCTCCCTTGAGCTGAAGATGTGCGTTGTTGATTCCCAGTAGGGTTCACAAATATGTTCCCTGGTTGACTTCCTCATAGCCCTGTGGCAGGCGAGTTTGAGGAGATACTCACTGCCAGCCCAGTACTTGTGCTAACTACGCCCCATACTGGGACAGGTGCTCTGCATGCGCTGGTTCCCCGTAGATAACCCCTTGCGATGTATATATTCTGCTGAGTTTGTTTCCCTGTTGGCAAACTGCGTCTTCCTTGGTCTCCGCGGTGTCTTCCCCTTGGGAGTGACACCCCCCTGACATATAAACTGGCGTCCCAGTTGGTTAACGATTTCTGTATTTTTCTGGGGAGAAAAAGAAAAAAGACAGAATAGGCACGGCTGGGCTAGCTGGGTAGTTGACTCATCCCCAAAGGGCTGTTTGTCACTCATACTAGTGTCAGGGGAGGTTACATGCTGGCCCGGTGCGCTGGCTATGCAGCACACAGTAGTCTGCCCGTCTAGCATTCGCCGATCCGATAGTAGGGGACCCATAGTATCACTACATCGACACAACATTGAGTGAGATTGTGAACGTCATGTTACTTACGTAACCTCTGTCCCTGATGGAGGGAACGAGACGTTTAGTAGTAATAATACAAGCAATCACGAAAAGCTGTTGTATGTAAACGGCACCTAACTGGCTCATATTACACATAAAAATGACTTTTGCCACCACCTGCTGACTAACATATTTAATGTAAAAAAATACATGTAAAAAAAAAAAAGACAAGCCATAGCTCTTAACAAATCTGCACTGCTCTTAAACTTTATTTTAGAATGGCACGAACACAAGCAGAGTGATACACACAGTGAAGCGTCCGAGTGCTGATGGTGTCAGACCATCAGTGCTCATGGAACGTCTCTCGTCCAATTAGATTCGAGGACTGGAGCTAACTGTTGTGTGTGTGTGTGTGTGTGTGTGTATATATATATATATATATATATATATATATATATATATGTTTTTTTTTTTTTTTTTAATTATTATTATTATTATTATATTATTATCTTTCTTTTTTTGTCATATACTCAATCAGCTGGATGCATTTCCCAACATATTGTAACAAGTAATGTATGTGCTGTAGTAAAAGGAAATCAAAGGTAACAATCTGTGAGATTTAACTTTTTTTTATCTTTCTTTTGGATTGCAATAGTGCTAGTCAAATTTCATTGCTTCCCTGGAAATATATAATTTTACCTAATTAAAGCATTTATTTTGGGAGGCATGATAATCCAAAGGGTACAATGCATGCAATTATTTAGCTGAAGTTCTTCCCATATGAAAAAACCCAGCATGGTTCATATACAGCAACCATATATCTTCCTTACTTAAATCGGACAGAATTACCTTCTATGTTTCATGCAAGGCCACTACATGTCCTATACAAAATCAGACCGATTATGGCCACTTTCATAGTAAATAGCACACATACAACTTGTATGGGATTTTTGCATTATATGTGAATACTGTAAGAAGTCTTATATGAGTTTTACATGACAAAAGTATGCAATGGTGTATGGTATTAGTAGAAAAATACGGATTTTCATATACAAATCATTTAAAGTTCTTATATTGAATCATATGCTAGTCAAATTAAAGTCATCTAGGATTTATATATATTTTGTGTGATTTGTTTATATGTATTTCATACAGATTTCATGTTTTTTTTATAGGGAAATGGTGTGCCTGCTCTTCGAGTTTTATATGTTTCCACCGAATTCCTTATATTACAGCTATAATATTACTATATTTATAATATAATTATAATACATGATTTTCATTCAGTAATACAACACCTCTGCATATACTAATCATATATTGCTGTATATGAACCATTTCAGTCAATGACTTGCACAAATTTGCTATGGAAACACTTTTATTTCAATAAAATCAAAGTAACACACAAATCAAATTATACTCCACATGAGTAATTAAAAATTCCACCTTGATAGCAAACTGAACTTTGCTCAGAAAAAGAAAGAAAAAAAAAACACAAAAAACCCAACAACAACAAAATACCTTAAACACACTGTCATGGCCATCAATCATCAAAGAGCATCAAGGTTTCTGGATTTCACTCTAATTTCAGTAAGTTTGGCACTGATGGCTGCACCAATGCTGGAGGGCACCACATGAGGCCACTTTTGCAATGTTGCTCCTGTGAGACAAATGTATAAAAAGCAAAACATTGCTGTTGTTAGGAAGCAAGGTGGCCCACAGTTCATAACAACATATCAAGTTAGATAAATCAGCAGCAGCATGGAGGTGGTCTAGTGTTTAGGTTTCCAAATCAAATTAAAATGTTTAGCTTCCAAATGGAACCCCAGAAAGTTGTGAGTTTGATAGGGATTGCCACTATTGTGGCCCTGAGCAAGCTACTTAACCTAAACATACTCCTGGTGGATCACTTTGTATGTAATAATAATAAAAACAACAACAACAACAATAATAACAATAGGGTTTCAGCACTTGGTGGTTGAACCCCTAATTAAACCCTGTAGTGCAGCAATATAATATTGATCAAAGATACTCACTCTAAATAATTACAATACTCTGAACTGATTTGAAACTTACTGTAGATAGCTTCAACTTTCAATTTGTCAAGAGCCTGGCGTTGTGGCCCAGAATCCCTGGATGTTCCTCGAAGATTGCTCACAAGTAGCACATCAATTGGGAACACTGCCGTCAGGAGCGTTCTCACAAAACAGGAGGCGGAGTTTGCATTCTGGGCCACAGCCCATGCCAGTCTGTCAACAAATACATTGGATCCAGGAGAAATTTCCACCTGTTTAATGAAGAGTACGAAAAAAAAATATTATGCAGTGTTGCAATAGTTTTATATACTGATTACCAAATGGTTTATTGAAAAGTGCAGTCTTCATTGACCAGAATAAACTAGTACACTACCTGTTCTGTAGACACTGCTTTCGGTGGGGAGGGCTCTGTATTACTCTGTGGCAAACATTGTCTACCTTCAAAGTCAGAGCTGACTGATGAAGACATTGAAGAACACTGAGACTTCAGGGCCATTTTCACGTCATTTATCATATTTGGTAGCTCTAGCAAAAAAATACAAAATAAGATATGATACAAAAATAGCTTATACCGATTTACCTACTCAACTAACTCCTATGTGTACATATGCTCATGCATGTTACAGAGGTTGAATGTTTCAGGTTTCTTGTCATATACTTGATAATAATGCAATTACCAATAATTATGAACTATTACCAATTATTATTATTTTTGTCTCAAATTTACATACCAAGTTAAATAATAATATTGAAACAGAATGGCAGTTCAATGGTAATTTAAAGTCTTAATTGCAAAGACAGTAAAAAATAAACCAAGTTAAGTTCAAATCTAAACCACCAAACAGTTTGAAAGCTGATTCACCACAACAGGAAGTAACTGTAATACATGCCTTGAATGAGCATTTTTCTCAATTGTTCGTTGTCATTTCTCAATTTTTTGTTTTCTTCCTCTATTTCTTTTAGCTGCCTCTGAGTCTCCGTCAAGGTTGTGTCTTGGTATTTATCCACAACTATTTGGGAAACATTTCTCTGTTTTTGGGGAATCATTGTCCTTTTCTTTTGGGTCTGTCAAAACAAGAAAGAAGAGATGGAGATGATACGTATTTGTATTCTTACCTCTGTAAATGTAAACAGACTGACATAAAATGACTGGCCAGGGGTGTGTTTTCCGAAAGCATCGTTAGCTAACTATGGTCGCAAGTTCTGTCATTATCAGCATTGTTCAACAAGTCGTTGTTTACCGAAAACATCGCCCCAAAGAACATTCGCAAACTGCATAGCAAAGTTGTGTGGTTAGAACGACAGCTCGTGGAGCGAGTGAACGCGATCATCTGTTCCTCATTAATAGTAACAGAATAAACATGAATGAACATCTGAGGGTATGTTGAAGGATACAGTACAACTTACTGAAACGTATCATATCTCTTCTAATCGCTCATTTCGCATTTCAAATGGCAGAAAGACATCAATAAAACAGCTGATAAACTATAGGCTATGTCACATAGCATTTACCTCAGGCAAGTCATTCAGTGTCTACAGCTGGTTAGTAACTCTTTCACTTAATATTATGCACTATATTAGCCTATATATTCATTATATTTTAGTTAAGCTGTTAGTGATGTCTTGATTATTTAATGTATGTTTAAATAAATCTGTCATGAAAATTACAGCCATTGTGTATAAATGATTATATTTCTACAATGAATTGGAGTAAAAACATAATTTTATAATTAGATTTAGAAGATTTATTATGTAAATTGGTACTTAAGTAAATGGTGTGTGATTATATGCATGAAATTCATTCAGTGACAGTGGAATACAAACAGACTTGCAGTTTAATCTGAATCCGTATATCTTGACGGCGGGACTGAGGGCCTTTTCTTAGGCAGTGGGTTGTTTGTTTCATCAGACTCCAACTGTAGTAATTCCTTAATTTTAGCATTAGTATGAAATCGATTGCCTGAAAAAAAAAATGTCAAAGTTGGAGGATAGAAGGCACTTTACAGTAAAGAAAACAATATTTAGTGCACTTAATAATCTTTGTGCATATTATTGTGATGGTAGTTACACAACTGTCATAACTTCACACATCATAACAGCTTCACATTATTTATTGGACCTGACACTGTAAAAACAAAATACATTAGATAGGTCTACTTACTGCTCACAAACTTGATAGAGGCAGCGTACACTGGCCAGCCATGTTTTGGCTTTTTCCCTTTCTGCCATTCCACAGCAGCTGAATAGTAAGTTTGCGGGTATCCATCGTCATCCATCTTGGTGTTGTCATATTTACGTATGGCTTCGGTTTTCACCTCGCTATACATCCCAGCATCCTCCCCACTGACCCATTGGACCACTGCAAACTTTCTCATCACACCTTGGGCATTAAAAGATTTTGGCTCTTACTGAATTTAGATTACTGCATATAAGGCTGTTTCATAAGATCTCACATGGGAAGGTCACATTTTTTGTGTCTTGTGAGTCTGATTGTAGCGTCATGGGCATCATTTTTGCTTTGTAATAACAGTTTGCCAGACACCGACATAATGCTAGGCCAGCTAAATGTCAGCTGCATGCAAGTTAGCTGCAGATCTGTGAAAGATCAGTACAATAGATAATTAGGGCTGTCGATTTAACGCGGTAATCTGATTAATTAACGTTAGTTGTGAGAAAATAACGCGATTAAAATATTTTAACTCCATTAACCCACCCGCCCCTGACCAACGTAGGTAGATTTGTGTAATTAAATAGATAAAAAAAATTAATCGCTTGACAGCCCTAACGTTAGAGATAATATAAAAAAAGGAAATGTAGTCTAATGTTAATGGTATAAACCAAAAAATGCATGCATCCAGTTAACGTTACCTAAATACACGAAGCAAGGGCAATATCAAAGTTGTTGCTGTCTCAGTTAGCTCCTAGCAAGGTAAATTTAACTCTTGCAACTGTTGCCTTATAGGCTAACAAATTTGAACAAACCAACTACTATGCTTATAAATGACTAAATGAACCAACCTGAATCAACACAAATCCCTGAGTAATAATTACAACAAGATACAATTATTCTTTTCTTCGGGGTGACGTTAGAAATCCACGTTTAATTGATCTGAAACTTATAGCAATGGCCCGTTTTACCGCTCTCTGTGTGCTCTGGATTTTTATTGGATCCCGCGCAGCAGTACAAACATCAACCAATCGGCGTATGTTATGGTCTTATGGACCTAATTCACTTGCCTACATGTAGATATGTGTTCAGAAAATAGGCTACTTTTATATTATGCAAAGTGCCGAAACTAAAATTGTATTGTAACAGTTGCCAAGGAGAAGAAAGAATGATTCCTCGTCGTACTCGGATCAGGTGGAAAAAAAGGTAAAACTTGTTTTTCCAGCAAAGTTTTGGTCATATTGATAATTTATAGGCCCTAGAAATGTGTGTATTAAATATGATACACTATAATATATTCATAAATAGGCACTATACCTATTGTTTAACATAATTTTACAAATATTGTTTAGTTTAAGTTATGTTAAGTTTAGTTTTAAGGTTTTAAAAATTTGATTAAAATGTTGAAACACGCATTGCCAAACACCCCAAAATCCTGGGTGATAAAAACATTTACAGACAGATTATGAAAAAAAGTAGAAATGTAATTCATAAAATTCAGTCATAAACGAAAAAAGCTAACGCTTAACAACAACTTTTTAAACATGAATCCCCTCCAAAAATGGTAAATATGTGAAATATATCGACTTTTATCTGAAGGCGAGTAGATTTCCCACTACAGGTGGTCATGTTGTTTTTAAATGCTGCCTGTGAGCTGAACAAAGAATGTATGAACGAAGTCACCATATCTAAATATTCACAACAAACACCCTTTCAACATGAACACAAGAAATGAGACCAATGCTTTCACTGCTCGCCATAGCGTCTCAATGTTAGTATCCCTCAGCAGGATAGGCTATGTCGCCATTTTAGGTTTACAGGCATTCTATAAATTAGCAGCCTGGCATTACTGTCAGTAAAATATTATGCATGGCTAATAATTTTATGTCATAATAACATATTCATCTGTAGCCTATGGAGATGGCTTCCATCTCAAGACACCAATATAAATCTAAGCACAACAGCAATGCTAAAATGTAATTTATTATTCTGTCTGTAAAAGTGAAAGGAGCATACAGGTAGATGGTGGGGTGGGTTGTGAACACTAGCCTTATTCTGATGATCATTCTCAGGGGTTGTGACTCAAAAAAGGTTGAGAACCACTGATCTAGACTAACGATAAGTAGTGTAGATTTGTAAAGCTGTCTCTCTTATAATGTTGTGTCTGAAACTGTACAGGAACATCGACAAATGTCTACATGACTTGGAGGATGGAAATTTCCAGAGTGCCACTAATGCTGTAAGTACTAAGTCAGAAAATAAATCAGACATTTACAAATGAAAAGTAAGGCTACAATAAAAAAAAAAATGGGGGGAATTGAAAATGATGATGTACGTTTTATTAGGCACAATTAAATTGAAGGGTTTCTCATCTTTTGAAAAGAAATAAGTCAACTTTATCCACCTTTAAATTGACTGTCCTGTTGTCTCCCTCTTTTATATATTTCCTTCTGCCCTATATTAGGATGATGTTTCGCACTCACCAAAGGGGACTGAAGAATCCGCCTCCACAGATATAGGCCTACAGGTAGACATTTTTGGAGTAAATTACATTAATCCATTAATATAGGCCTATTGTTTTTTCTGATTTTTCATTTCAGTAAATGAATAATGTTGTCTCCTCTTTCAGGACAATATATTATTACAAGCGGAGACCACAAGAGAGTTACCATCCATAGAAAAACAGGTGAGGAAAAGTTTTGTTTAAATCCAGCTGTCAGTAAGGCATATGGATACTGAGGATGACCAAAGGCTATTCTTTTGATTTTCATGAATTTATGTATTGCCTTCTTTTAGGAAATATCACACCTCCCCGAAAGGAAAAAACAGTCACAATCACCAGTCACTAATGTAAGATTTCTTCCTTTGAAAATAACCAACTCTTAATACTTCAATCTGTTTTTCTTAAATAACATTCTCTTTCACATACACATTTATTAGTTAATTTTGTCCCCTCATCCAGGTCAGTCTACCGCTGAGGACAGGGCAGCCTATGTCCAAATAAATACAGGTAAACATGGCCTATTTCTTTTTTTAGTTCAATTTCTATTCATTTTTATTGCTATATTTACTATTGATAGATCAAATTATATATATATTAAAAAGTCTTGATCTTTTTAGGATGACAGCCCTATGTCACATTCACCAGAGACTGCAGAAGAGGGAACCTCTTCAGAAATACTGGTACATAAGAAATTTACCCCAGACTATATGTAAATAAGAAATGTTGTATGTAATTTTGGTTTACATTGTGTTGTGTACATGTGTATAACAATTGTCCCTAAATGTGTAGAGACAGCTGAATTTGAGATCAGGTGCTTAAATCAGTACATAGCATAATGCATTGTTGATATGGCGAGCTGTTTTGATTTTTAATAATTCGCAGGATATCAATTCTTGATATTAACAATTACATTTTCAATAGTTAAAATGGTCATTCTTGATATCAGGAATTTGATTTCTGCTAGTAATAATGGCAATTTTTGATATCAGTAATTAGATTTCCACTTGTAAAAATGTTAATTCTTGATATCAACTATGACGTCATTACTCGCAGAAATACAAATTCTAGATATCAAGAATTGAATTTCAAATATAATTCTTTATATGTTTAGTTGTATTTTCACTAGTTAAATGTCACCATAGGCTGCCATTCAAAATCAGATGTTGATATCAGTAATTGATTTCTTACTAGTTGAAATTCCAATTTCACATATCCAAAATGCAATTGTAATAAAAATCGTAATTTTTATATCAATACTTTGTTACTAGTAAAAATATACATTTCTGATATCAATAACTCAATTTTCACTAGTTGAAATGTTAATTCTTGATATCTGTTTATGTATTTTAATATGTTACATTAGCTAGTGTCAGTAAAATATTATGCATGGCTAATAATTTTATGTAATAATGCAATATTCCTCTGTGGCCTATGCAGGTGGATTCTCAGAAAAAGTAATGTTATACCAGCTTAAGACACCAATATAAATCTAAGCACAACAGCAATGCTAAAATGTAATTTATTATTCTGTCTGTAAATGTGAAAGGAGCATACAGGTAGATGGTGGGGTGGGGTGGGTTGTGAACACTAACTTTAGTCTTGATGAACATCCTGGGAATTAATAAAAGTCAAAACAGCTTTCCATATTGTTGAACAAGAATATCAACATTTAGAGTAAAACAGGTTTCTTTTGGTACACACTCTGCTTATGATCACTCATATTTGGATTCTTTCTCATTTGTTACAGAATACCAACCAATCAAACCATACATCTTCAGGTCCCTCAAATGACCATGTCACAGATGCCAGTTGGCTGAACATTCTCGCATTTTCCATGAAGCACAATGTAACAGGGGCTTTAATGGAGGACCTACTGAAGCTGTTATGGTTATGTAGTGGGGGATGCTGCAAGCATCCCAAGTAGCAAGTACATGCTAGAGAAGGAGTTTAAAGATTATGTAGACAAATCAGAATACCATCATTATTGTGGTGTTTGCAGCTCTTACATTGGCCACTCAGTGTCAAAGGACGGTGAATTAAAATGTCAGATTTGCTCATCAACCCAAACTGTGAGACAAAGTTTAGAGTTGGGTACATTTTTTATTTGTGTACCTTTGAGGAATCAACTTAAAGCTCTTTTGGAGAATGAGCCTATTCCAAATATTTACAATGACCAAAACAGAGATGGAATAACAGATATTTCAGATGGGAAGTTGTACAAATATCTGAAATCAGTTAGTGATTCATTCTTTTCCCTGTCATTCAATTGTGATGGAGTGCCAGTGTTCCAGTCATCTAAATACAGCATATGGCCCTTACTATGCTCTGTTAATGAATTACCCCCAGAAGAAAGAGATAAAAATGTCATATTATGTGCCTTGTGGTTTGGGTCATCAAAACCACAAATGACTAGCTTCCTCAAACCTTTTGTGGAGGAATGCAAAAGTCTTGGACAAACACGCCTTCAGTGGCAGGATCCAGTAGATCACTCAATCAAAACGACAAAGGTCTATGCATTATGTGCCATATGTGATGCTGTTGCACGACCTTTACTGCAAAATTTCAAATAGTTTAATGGAGAGTATGGGTGTGGGCACTGTCTTCATCCAGGTGTTCAAGTGAGAAAAGGAAATGGGACTGTGCGAGTGTATCCTTGTTTAGAGGAGATGCCAAACCTTAGAGATCATGACACAACTGTGCAAATAGGTGAGATTGCCAAAAATAGTGATCAGACTTGCCAGATTGTGACCTGATCAATCCCACGGTCTATTGTTGAGCGAAGGTTTTGGAAAGCTCACGAATGGCAGAACTGGCTTTTATATTACAGTTTGCCAGTCCTGAAGAGGATACTTCCAAACAAGTATCTTTGCCACTGGGCTCTACTTGTGGAGGGTGTGAGCATTTTGCTAGGTTCAGTTATTAGCCAAGAGAATATTGACCATGCTCATGAGGCTCTTAAGCTTTATGTTAAATCAGTTCAGTCTTTGTATGGCGAAGATCAGATGACCTACAATATGCATTCACTTCTGCATTTGACTAAGAGTGTTGAGAATTTGGGTCCTCTCTGGGCCCAGTCTGCTTTCATGTTTGAGAGCTATAATGGCTACTTGCTCAAGCAAGTCAAAAGCAGTAATGCAGTGCCTCAGCAGCTTTGCAAAAGAGTAGCATGGTCTCGGGCATTGCCACGCATAGCTAAGGCCTGCTCATCTAATGACGTCTCACCTGAAATGAAATCATTCTACACAGAAATGACCTCTGGTAAACGTCATTGGTTTACCTCTGGTAAACTATGCTAGATATGACAGGGTGACTGCACTTGGAGTGCCAAAGATTAGGCCAGTGTCTGAAAATTATATGAATGCATTGCATGCATTGCTAGATGTATCTGGGACCTCTATTGGCAGGTTCTACAACAGAATAGTTGTCAACGGAGAGGTCATACACAAAGACAAAGAAAAGGAACAACTCGGTTGTGATATTGAAAGATGGCAGTATTTTCAAGGTTTCACACTTTCTCTGTGTGAGAGATGACCAACATCACTTATATGCAGTTGGCAAATTTGGAAATTGTACAGTGCAGAACCTGGTTCTTGGATCTGCTGTCAAAATATCACTGACCTTTATGCGGACTGTTCATTTTCCTACAGGATTTGAAAGAGCAGTTGACAGCAATGACATTGTGAGGCCGTGTATTTACATAAACTGTGAACTGTCTGGGCCTGTAGTTTGTGAACCAATCAGAACATATTATTGCAAATGAACAATGTTGAGTCAAATATGTTTCAAGAACAGTGATTAAATTTTTTTAAATTGGCTGGAATAAATTGTTGTATATGACGAACTCTGGTGGTGATATGCATAAGAATCACTTCACATTTTGGAAAGTTTTATGTTTGTAGGTTAAGAATAGAACTGTTGTATACTAAACTTAGTAATTAGAACTAAAGTTTAGAGAAATTGTGACAAATAAAAATAAAATCTGGTGATGCAGGATTTTAAATGAAAACTATTGATATATGAAATATGCAACTGTATCTTGTAGAATGCGCTAATAAATAATTTTCTAATTAAAATGTGTGCTTGTGTGTGTAGTTTAAATGTTGTGATTCATCCACTTAGGACAAGACAAGATCATGAGTTAAGTACAGCCTTATACTGCTAAACTGCACTGTGTTTTATACATGTCTTAATATGCTGGACATTCCTATTAAATTTGCATTATTTTCCTATGTTTTTACTTCATCAAAAACTATATGCCTTTAGTTGTATGTAGGACATATATGATTCAAAACACATTAATATTATGCGATTTATATATGTGTTTTTTGCAGCATATATGTCCCTTACAATATTCTGTTGGAACATATAAGAATCACAGGTTTTTTTAGCAAATCTTTTCCATATGGGTTGAGAGTTTACCAAACTAATAGTAACCATTTGCTTCACTCTTTTTGTTGAAACTATCTATTAGATGAAAGGATGAAACTATGCAAGTAAAACATAAATTGAGCTGGTAATGTTAGCTGTGTATTCTATGTATGTAATGCTGGATTGTTAAGGCTCTTTGCTGCTTGAACTTATTACAGAAAACAGCTTTTTCTTAAACTAGCCAGCTAACTAATATTCAATAGAAAATTCTGATTTAAATAACTTAGCAGCTTTACAATTAAGGGAAAGCCTTCTAGCAAAGACAGGATTTATATGAAAATTCTTTCCTGACTGTAGAGGTCTTTTAAACCACCTGAGTGGGAGGATCCAAAGCACTACATCAACAATGCTAAACCTCAGAGAAAAATACAAGAGGTCAGATAAATTTGGCATATAGCCACTGCTATCTGTAATCTGTAGCTACATAGCCAAGCTAATCATAAATGTGGTGTATTTTATTGGCTCCAACTGGGGAGCTTACAAAACTTACAACTACCTTACAAAGTTTTGGCCTTGATCGAAGATATATTTATCCACTGTCATCCCCCCACGGCCATTTTAAAGAAAAGTTTCATGTTTTCATACACAAGGCTCTGTCTCTTTTTTGTTTAACCTAATTATACTGGATTATAATAACTCAACAATTATAATCCTCTTTCAAATTTGTCCTTGATAATTCCATGTTTGGATTATAATAATTCAGTTATAATCCCCTGTCAAATTTGTCCTCGATAAATCAATGTTGTTTTGGTTGGGTTTAATGATAATACAAGAGACCTAAACCCCATATAGCGGACAAAAACATGACAGACTCAAGCCCTAAAAAGTGAGCACATGCAAATTTGAGAACACTAAGGAAAGAGCATGTTTTTTTCGCCTGTTTGGACACTTCAAACACACGTTTGCATTGCCTGTTTGGTTACCTGTTTACACGTTAATTCGACGGCCATTATTGTTATGATAAACGCATGTCAAAAACGTGCATTTTTGGTGACTCCAAAGCGCATGTCGAGAACTCACGTTTTTATGGCAAATCACACGTCGAGGACGCGCGTTTTGCTGTCAAAGCGCACGCTTTTGACGGGTCAGTGTGCAATCAGACACCTGATCTGGTGTATTTGAATACTTTGGCTTGCCATAGTATGTATTCCCTGTCGTGCACTCTTCGATCTGTCTTGTTTCATGTCAGGAACAGGGTGTCTGGATTATAGCTTCCTGTCTGATTCGGTTTCAGTCTGTGTCAGGATCCGGACACTCCTGCTCCATTTCTGTCTGTTACTAATGTGGGTGCATTGCGCTTATGTCATCTTGGCAGCATGCACTCGCGTCAATAGCTTGTCTGTCTCTCGCGAACACGGGTGTGCCTCGCGTCGTACTCGTGATGCTTTGCGCGCCCGGGTGGCAAGCTCTCTTCACATTGTGCAGGGGATTCAGGTTTGTGTGTGGCCGAACTCTCGCACAGGTATCCTGTCTTGTTTTTGTCGCCTGTTGCGTGAATCGCGTGGTGTTTGCCTCGCGATGTACACTCAGGTTTTGTTTAGTGTGAGAATGTGTGGCATTGTTTTGTTTGCCGTGTTACGCATTCCCTCGTCTTGTTTGTGGGTTGGCATGAGCGTATATTGCCTTATTGTCTCAACAAATGCACAATATAAGGTAGTATTTTTGTCCGTAGATGGTAGTGCCCTAGTAATTAGGGGTTGCTCTTTTTTTTTTTTTTTTTTAGTTTGTTTGTTTTTTTAAATAAAACAAAAATCATTAAGAGTAAGAAAACATTAGTTTTCATATTCAGGTTGGCATGTACAAGCAGCATACATAATCCGCACAGTCAAAGTCTGTCATGGTCAGTAGACAGATGTTTATGTAGTTCACTGTGTACGTGCCTCAACTTATTCAATTCTGATGTCCAAGATATGTGAGTGAGTGCGTGCGTGCGTGCGTGCGTGCATGTCAAAATATGTTCTAAAACCAAAGTGTCTAGATTAATATCACAAAAAAATCCAACTTTCCTTTTTTAACCTTTGTGTATTAAACCATTTTTCTGCATGAAACACAGTCATGCAGATTTCTTGTATTTAGTTTGTACTTACAATAAGCATTCAGAGTTTATTTGAAAATAAAAAAAATTATATTTTATTTTAAATCAGATTTATATGCAGAATGTTACTAACCTAAGTTCTTTTTTCTTCTTTAGTGTGTCTAGTAAAATTCAGTCTAAGGCAACTTTCACACAAATCACATGGATATTATCAGTTCATAAACATTTCCTTTTTCACCGTTCTTCACGCAGTGCTACAAAATCTTTCATTATAACGCATGACTTGTAAGCGTAATTGAACATTTGCATTAGTTAATTCACAAGCATGTTTGAGTGCAAACAAATTGTGTGATAGCCAGGGGCATTTCTAGGACTTGAGGAGGTTTGGGGCTTAGCCCTGCCCCATTAAAGTGGGTGTGGCTTTAGGTGACCCCTAACCCCCCAGTGTTGTGCTCTTGTGCAGTATGCCACATGTAAATAAATTTAATTGTAAGAAACAGTGACCCCAATACTTTAACATTTACATGATGCTCTTCACCCCCAGCCAAGGTTTAATTGACAGGGACAAGGCCTGCCTCGCCAAAAGCGATTAGCTAAAATGAGCTGGATTGACACTACCCGATCCACATTTTTCACTCAGAGCTAGTGTATGTGGTGCTAACTAATCTCTCACAGGGCCTCATTTAACTTAGACACCATGTCTCTTCCTCATATGGGGTTTGACATCTCTTAAAATATTTTTGTATGCTCCTTCTGAAAAGCAGGGTAAAAACTAGGGATGTCCGTTTCAGCTTTTTATCTTTTAATGTTACCTCAGGCTGCTAACAATAGCTAGCTAGTGAATCTATAAGTTAGTTATCTATTAACGTTATGCCAATTAACCTAGTAATGGTAACGTTAATTTACATTAATCATCATGATTGTAACTTCAGCAATAATATTATTAATAATATTATCTGTTTGCTCT
Source organism: Xyrauchen texanus (assembly GCF_025860055.1). Lineage (NCBI taxonomy): Eukaryota > Metazoa > Chordata > Actinopteri > Cypriniformes > Catostomidae > Xyrauchen > Xyrauchen texanus. The sequence goes on along the minus strand of NC_068286.1, from coordinate 34,802,597 downwards.
TGTAAACTGATGATGATATATTGTGTGTGGAGTAGTGTACAAATGTGGATACATTTAATGTTAGTTAATGCTAATTACCTCAAAGATAACCCCCTCAACCAAATAATGTTATCCAGTGCATATATCTGCGAGAGTGTGTGAGCGCGTGAGTTTACAGCAGCAGGTGAGGAGCTGACTGGTGCGCGAGAGAGAGCGCAAAACACAACCTTTATTTATGTTATAATGAGACTGAGAAGTAAAAAAGTATTTTAGATGATAAATGTAAAAAATCTTTGGGTTCATCATGAGACCATGGCGGGGCAAATGAGACTGTGGCGGGCCGCCAGAAAGTGAATGGTGACCAAGAATGTCGGTCCCTAACATTCTGTCTAACATATATTGTGTTCCACATACTAAAAAGCCTCACACTGGTTTGGAACAAAATGAGGGTAGAGAAATGATGACAGAATATTCAATTTTGGCTATCACTTTAAAGAGATAGTTTACACCAAAATGACAATTTTCTCAGAATTTACTCACCCTCATGCCATCCCAGATGTGTATGACTTCCTTTCTTCTGCTGAACACAAATTCTATAAGATTTTATAAATAATATTTTAGCTCTGTAGGCCAAATTTGTATGTTCCAAAAAGCACATAAAGGCAGAAAGTAATCCATAAGACTCCAGTGGTTTAATCCATGTCTTCAGAAGTAATATGATAGGTGTGGGTGAGAAACAGGTCAATATTTGTCATTTTTTGATTGACAGCAAGAGGCGATATGCAGACAAGAATGTGAATCACCAAAAACACAAGAAGAATGTGATTATTAGCGATTATTTTTATGCTGATTTATCTTTGTTTGTTTAGCTTTAAAATGTTGCCACCCATTCACTTGCATTGTATGGACCTACAGAGCTGAGAAATTCTTCTAAAAATCTTCATTTAAGTTCAGCAGAAGAAAGAAAGTCTTACACATCTGGGGTTGCATGAGGGTGAGTAAATAATGAGAACTGTAATTTTTGGGTGAACTATCCCTTTAAGGAATCTTGTCAGACCTGGATGAATTTGTCAATAAGAAGAAAGGTTTGGAAACATTTCTAGTAATTATTACAGTGAAAACATGAAAATATCCCACAAGGACATTATATGTAATGCTGAAATATAATGCCTTCTTTTGCTATTTCATAGCTTTTAAAGTCCTGTGTGGATTCTTATTTCAGTGTAAGTACAGTTTTCAGTGTCATCCATTCAGTAAGTATTTAGTTCTGTACAGCAGTATTGCCGCTCTCTAAATGCAGAGAACGCAGCCTATGAAGGGCACCAACTTCGGTCGTGGAACACTCACTGTGTCTGAAACCGCCCCCTATCCACTATATAGTGCACTATTTCGAGTTTTCACTATTTTGTGGGAGTGTCTGAATTCTGAGTGAGCCACTCATTCCCTACTTTTGTTCACTCATTCTTACCCACAATGCACTCTAATTTCAAGTGTACATTTCAAGTACACTCGATGATGATTCATTTCCCATAATTCACCACGTCCGAGCTAGGAGTTTACTGCTTACTTCACTCCTGCAATGTTTTATTTCATGTTGAATGTAGTATATTACTTTTTGACAAAGCATTACTTGATTAAAATAACACAACATATAGAGAGACAAAACATATGGATACATTTTTAAATGTACTCTTTATTTGATCAAATGTGTTTACTCTTTAAATTAACGCACAGTATATATTAAAAATGACAAACAGAATGAAGATTTATTGTATTAATATATTAGTTAATAAGAATAACAAATAAGGCCCAAGTATTTAAAAATGACATATGTGATGTTTCTGCACCAGCCCCAGAGCTCCGACACTCTCATCCAAATTCACTCATTTCGTTCACTTACTGCTTAGATGTAGTGCACTAACTGCCATTAATTATAGGAAATAGTGAATGAGTGAACGATAGTGGACACAGCCACTCTCATCGCCACGATCACAGAAATGCTGTCTGTTCACGCTCCAGTTGTCGGTCACGCGAATTTCAGAGATTTATGCTCAATTTGGATGTTTACATAGATTTATATAGTTAATCCGCCTGAAGTAGCTGCGATAGTTTATTGTAAATGCATAAATACTGCTTATGACATGCCGGACAAAGCACACTGATATATTGTTGCATTAATTAAAAAATGTACACTTAAAAACTGATGTCATAAGAGCCCAGTTACATTATCACCCTGAAAATGACCATCTCATTACACAGAAAAGCCCGCGTTAGAATTAGAGCCAAAACTTACCTCAGCGTGCTGCCTGAAGTTGGAGCTGTGACTTCAATCTTGAAATATCAGCTTGTCTTGGTGCCAAATGAAGGCATCGCATGACGAAACTATTCTTTTTTCACTGTGCGGAGCGAAGAAAGGGTTTCACTTTGAAGAGTTTGATGCTGCTGCATATTTAGTGACAATCTGTGATACCGGCTCAGCGCGTGCAGCTGTGAACTTCCACTCTCGTAAAAGTCCCATTCAATAATCTCTCAATAAATTACACATTAATTCAAATTAAACCCAGTAATGTAACGACAGTAATGCCACACATTGTAAAGAAGTAAAAGTAAAAAAAAAAATCATTAGAAATTTACTTGAGTGAGATTAAAATGTACCCACTTTTAAACCTACTCTAAAAGTAATTTTTTCCCCAAAAAGTTTCTGAAGTAAATGTAACGTGTTACTACCCACCTCTGGTCCTCACATGGTCAAACTCCACACATGCAATCAATATGCATCCTTCAAAAATGATCCATAACAAACACTCAATTTTAACGTATGTCTCTTCTGAACTCATTTTTTATGCAATTTAAAAGCATTTTGTGTGAAATTTTATATCTTCTCAAAGATGAACAAAACTGGCAGCTCTCATGCACAACGTATTTACTCATGTCTCTAACACAAGAGAGTGTTGGAAAGCTGGTGTTGCAAAGCTCCAGTTCTTAAACGGGTCATGTCCAATTTATGAGTTAAATTACATAAAATTTCTCCACTTGGCTACATTAGTAATAGTATTACAGTAAATATTACATAACTATAAAGTAGTGAAGCATTTCTATGGTACTTTTTGCCATTTAAATTGAGCTTTTATTTTGCCAAAAACTTTTATTTTGGCATGAAGGCCTTTAGATTTTTTGTGTGTTTTTGATGGTAGCTTCTCACATCCGGAAAATCAGGCTGCTACATGACACAATGTGATTATTATACAGCAAAAGTCTATTATTTTTATTTTTTTCTCTTTTTTTTTTTTTATCCCCTTTTCTCCCAATTTGGAATGCCCAATTCCCACTACTTAGTAGGTCCATGTGGTAGCGCGTTTACTCACCTCAATCCGGGTGGTGGAGGACAAACCTCAGCTGCCTCCACTTCTGAGACAGTCATTCCACACATCTTGTCACATGGCTCGCTGTGCATGACACCGTGGAGACTCGCAGCATGTGGAGGCTCATGCTACTCTCCGCAATCCACACACAGTTCACCCCAGTGAGAGTGAGAACCCCTAATCACGACCACGAGGAGGTTACCCCATGTGACTCTACCTTCCCTAGCAACCGGGCCAATTTCGTTGCTTAGGAGACCTGGCTGGAGTCACTCAGAACGTGGATTGGAACTCGCGACTCCAGGGGTGGTATTCAATGTCAATACTCGCTGAGCTACCCAGGCCCCCAAAAGGCTGTTAATTAAATAAATATATGTGATGGACTGGCCACCTGTCCAAGGTGTTTTTCTGCCTTCGGCCCGAGACAGCCGGGATAGGCTCCAGCATTACCCGCGACCCTACATAGGACAAGCAGCTAAAGAAGATGGATGGCTGGTTGGATATACTTTAAAGCCTGTATGTGCCTCGCGCTACAAAGTGTATTAGTGCTCTGCTCACTGTTATCTGCTACAAACAGAGTGTGCGATGATCATGATGGTGTTTTCAATGTTTGAGCCAAGGAGCTTTAAAAGGTATGAGCAGCAGGTGTCGGCACAATACCAGCTCCTCACATTCACAAGCACACACATTTGAAGTGGGATGCACATGCAACTATAGTAGTTTATTATTTGCTGTTTCCCTCTCTTCCTTTGTTGTTTCTGTGTTGTAATTTTCACTACTTTTCATCATCTTCTCTCTTTCTTTCCCTCTTTTGACTGTTATATTTATAATTTCTGTTATTTTTTTAATGCATATCAAGGACTAAACGCCTCCATAAATTCACACTGTGGAAATCTGGAGTCTGTATCTCAAAAGTGTGTGTGCATGTGTCAGAGTGTGTTTAGTTATGCACACGGGTGAAAGCATTACTTTTACTCATCACTGGGCACTAAAAGGTCCAGATGATGGCTCAGTGGAGGCAGAGCGAGAGTGTGTATCTTTTGTACTATGTTTATATAAACAGACACAAATACACCGGTGTTAATCTGCAGTCAGATCATCTTAATCTAATTGTGGCATGATGCATATCTGCAACATTAATGGCTACAGTAAGGGAATGCACACACAATATGCGCCTCAACAATTCATTGTATGTTTTATCAGAGAGCAGAGATTTATAAAATAAAATAAATGCTTATAACTGAATCAAATTTAAGGAATTAGCAAGATTAAGGCTGTAATGTGGACATATGCAATGTCCCCTTGAGCAAAAGAATGCCCATAATCCACCCTGACAGATTAACATATACACACAGTCATGACTTTAATATGCTGGGTTGCTGTCAGTAAGTATCGTGTGAGTGCACATGCATGTGAGCTTAAATCGAAAACGACAGGTCAAGGACTCCAAATAAATCTCAGAAGTGTGCCGTAAAACCTTATTAACATTGTATTATCATGTCAATAACATGGCGTTTATGAAGAAGTGGACAGATTTTTCCTCTGTAGTGTGTGTGTGTGTTTAGATTCAAGTAATTTCTCATGTAGCGTTAGGTGTATACTCACTGTTCATGTTCATATCTCCCTCATGTGGGTGTTTGTGTTTTGTGCCAAACAAGAAGGTAACAGAGATGTTGATGGGTAGTCTTCTGGGTTGCAGTTCAAAAGAATGAGTGCATGTTTGTGTGCTTACATACATGAGTGAGTATATCTGAGCTTTTGCCAGAAGAGCGCGCTCTGCCTACCTACAGAAGCTGCCATGAAAATTCATTAGGGTGCGACGCCTACACTCCAACACTAAAAATACAGAGGGAGAGTTGGAGCAAGGAAGGGAGAGGGAAGAAGAGAATGACGTTCTGTGATCAAGGATGCGTTGCGCTCGTGGCGCACAATGGAAGGGTTTTGCTTTTGAAATTCCACTCGCAGAGTCACAACCTTTATGATGTGTGTGTGTGTGTGTGTGTGTGTGTGTGTGTGTGTGTGTGTGTGTGTGTGTGTGTGTGCGCGTGTGCTTACTATCCAGGCCTCCATATGTGGTGTGACCAAAATCCCACGTCACACTATGAGGCGAATTGAAGGACACAGGGTACTGGATCAATGAGTTTTTCAATGCAGGGGATATAAAATAATGTAACCCTTTTTAGTTTTTTTGCCCATTTATTCAGAAATGTTTAGACTTAAGCTTTGAAAATTTACCTTAAGACATATTAGCAGTCTCTACCCATATCAACACAATTAAACTAGATTTTTATGATGACTAATGTTACATACATAGCACCCATGCTTTATAATAGTAACAGTATGTTTAAAAGGTATATAATGTGAATGTAGATCATTTATGTGTACAAACTATTAAGGGTTAGTTCAACCAAAAATTATTCTCTCATCATTTACTCAAGCTTATGCATCTCAAACTTCTGCAGAAAACAAATATATTTTCATAGATGCATGATGTGTTTATGTCCATAAAATGTAAGTCAATGGGGTCCAAATGATCAAAATCCAAAAAGGACATAAAGGCTGCACAAAACTAATTCATATAACTCGAGTGGTTTAGTCCATGTCTTCTGAAAAGATATGATCACTTTGGGTGATAAACAGACCAAAATGTAAGTCCTTATTCACTATAAATCTTTCAGATGGGGCAGGACAAGCTTCAGAGATCTGCTTGGATGATTTAAATGCAGTACTGTGCTGCTTTTACTTCATATATAAGCCTATTATCTGTGGTTATCTTATATTTACTAAGGCTGACACACTATTTCACCTGCAAATTCACTGTACTGTAATAACCAAAGTTTCCATAAAAAATTGTATCCTTCTCGTTTTGACTAAATATCCTAGCTCTTGGTTGGTCAAAAATCCTTACATTCAAATCTGATTTGTGCAATATTTTAAACCCTTAAACTGCAGAATAAAAAATCAACCTGCGGCAACAGTTTAAAAGCAGCCCAATGGGAACACTGTACTTGAAGCCTGTTTATAATGCATTAAAAAAGCATTCTGAATTCATTATAAAGGTATTTTATACCTTAACGTTTATTGCACATTGTAATACATTGTAATTTCATAAATAACTGCAGTTTCATAAATAAAGTATTCCTTATAAATTAGAATGCACTCATAATTCCTTTAAAGTGCACATAGCCTTTGTATGTTTTTATGAGTAATTGCAACCATGGTTATAATCACATAATTGGGCATAATAAGTGTACAATGCATCAAAAGTATAGCTATGAAAAGCAATGCATTGTGATATATTATGACTGTGGATATAGTTATTTTTGAGAACCTATAATTGATTTAAAGGTATATTTTACGGTATTTTGAGAGAATTATAATGCTTTAACAATACATTTTAAATGCATTACAGGCTTCAGTGAACCAGTGAATTGTAATCATGTTGCCTACCTAGTTTTAGATTTAAAGACTGCATTATAACACATGATATAACCTAAATTTGGTTGTTGACAATGTTTTATTATACTCTGGAATAAGGGTTGCAATTATTCAAAAGAACATACAATGATTCAGCAATTATAATGTATGCAAGGAATAATTTATGCATTATAATGCACTAATTAATAATGCACTATATAGTGTATACAGGCTTCAAATACAGTGTGACCTAAATTTGGATGCATTTTTCAGCATTTAAGTAAATTAAATGTGATATATTGTGTAAACCATAGTGTGTTTGTGAAGGAAACCGCACAAAAAAAGCAAAGTTATGACTAATTATTTGTTCAAAAACACGCAAATAAGTGTTATTTTAGGAGAGCTCCCAGCTGCATTTTATATATTTATAAAATGCTATTAAACATGCATTTTATAAATATATAAAAAATGTAATTTCAATACAATAAAAAAAAGGTCTTGGTGGACGCAAGCTGTCACAAACGGATGCATTTTCGAAAGGATGTGAAATATGTTTTTTATCTGATAATTTTATTGGATAAGGAGAATCTAAAAACGATTCATGTTAAAAGAGAAAGAATTAAATTCTACACTTCATTACACTTGCTTGTTCGTGCCTCTCTTGTGCCTTGAGGGGATAAATAAGCAATTATTCTTGTAGATGTTATGCTGTGCACGTATTGGCCTTTCATAACTGTCAATAGATGAAAAGGTCTAGTCTCCCTCTCCCATAAACACACAGTGGGAAAGAAAGAAATAGACAGAATGTGGAAGTATATGACAAGACATGGGAAAAGTCTGGAGCATTACACAGGTGGCATCCCTGGGGGAGGGAGTACTGTCACAGTTTCGGCTTATCTGTTGGTTCCTTATTTGTGTCTGTGTGATTTTGTTCACCTCATGTGTTTTCCTTGTTTGCGACACTCACAAGGTAATCACCCCCACCTATGTGTTATTACTGCTGTGTATTATTTCCTGCTCGTGCCTTGTATAGTAGCCAGATTGTTCCTGTTTTGTTTTTCATGCGCAGTCTTGCCATTTTGTCGGTCTGTTTCCTCATTGTTATCTCTCAGTGTTTTCCAGTGTGGATTCGGTGGTTACCGCTCCTGTTATCTCCTGTTGGATTTATTATATGGACTTTTGCTCTGAACTGCTACTGTTCTGTGGATTACTCACCTCGTCAAAATCTACCTTTCTGTCATTCCTCACCTGGGTGTCTCAGCTCACAGCCATAACTACTCTATGGACAACTTACCCCATCGCAGCGTTCCTCAGTCTTCAACAGGAGCAACTCACATTCACCAGTCAAGCCGTTGAGGAGATGGAGAGATGGATAGTCGACCTGACATCCAGGATTAAAAAGCTACGTCTCTACCCCAATGCCAGTCCCTCCACCAAAGCCACACCTCCACCCACAGCGGTCTCAACTACTTCAAGATCCTCCGAGCCCCGGTTCAATCCTCAAGTACCACACTCTGTTGAGCCTTAGATCTGTTGATCTTTTCTATCCTAGTGTTCTCTGATATTTGCATTACAACCATCATAATTTCCCTCTGAACTAGCCAAGGTTACCTACGTCATCACCTTGTTGACCGGTAGAGCTTGTGAGTGGGGGACCGCTGTGTGGGAGAATGAACATCCTTGCTGCTCTTTCTTTCGCATGTTTTCTGATAACTTCACAAGTTCTTGGACCAATCTATCTCTGGGAAGGAGGCAGTGAGGGAACTCTCTGATCTTCGGCAAGGAGATCGTTCAGTATCCGACTTCTACATTGAGTTTTTTACCCTCGCTGCATTGTGCGGTTAGAACGAGCAAGCGTTGTGGTACAGGTTTCTACATGGGCTATCTGTATGCATTAAGGATGAGATTTATGCGTTGGACCTACCTACCCCTACCCTCTTTGACGATCTGGTGGACCTAGCAATTAGTGTCAAAAACGGACGGGCCCTTCAACATCGTCACTGCAGAATACCCCCATCCTGTGTTTCTGTGTCTGCTGCTTCTCAACCTCATGATGAACACTTAGAGTCCAGTCCCGAGAAAGAGCCCATGCAGATTTGGAGAGATTTCTGTCCTGAGTTCTTTCTGTCTCTCTTATTGTCTTGTTTCTGCTCTCTCCCCAGTTGTGTTCTGTGTCACAGAAGGAGCTGGTGGATTTCGCCGGGGTACCCGAGGTCTACAATGATTTGAGGGTGGTGTTCAGCAAGTCTTGGGCTGCTTCTCTTTTTCCGCATCGCGCGTACGACTGTGCGATTGATTTCCTTCCTGACAGTTCTCCACCTCGGGGACGTCTGTATTCGCTCTCAGCCGATGGCTGTTGAGAGGTATATTGGCAATTCTCTTGCAGCTGGTATTATTCTGCCTTTTTCCTCTCCGGCTGGGGTGTGGTTCTTCTTTGTGGGGAAAAAAGACTGCTCTTTGCATCCCTGCATAGATTATTAGAGGCTATCATGGTAAAGAATCTTTATCCTTTGCCATTAATGTCTTTGACCTTCGAACTCTTGCAGGGAGCTGTCTACACAAAGTTGGACCTTGGTAATGCTTACCACCTTGTTCAGATTAGGGAGGGGGACAAATGAAAAATGGCTTTTAACATGCCTACTTGCCATTTTGAATAATTGGTCATGCCTTTCGGCCTTTCCAATGCCCCGGCCATCTTCCAGGCACTTGTCAATGATGTGTTGCATAACATTGTCAATTGGTTAATTTTGTGAATGCCTTGATGATATCCTCATATTTTCCAGTTACTTACAAGACCATGTCTGTCATGACAGGAGAGTGCTTCAGCGGTTTCTGGAGAATCGTTTGTTCATCAAGGTGGAGAAGTGTGAGTTTCCAACACATTCTCACACCCCAACTCGTCACTTATTGACGCACTGGGTATAACTTTGGCGTCATTTTTCAACATGCAGGGTAGTCCGATAGACTTTTATATATCTCTGAACCGGAGCCTGTAGCGTCGAAATTTCACGTCTTGGGTAAGCTCACCGCAATGGTCTGCTGCGAATGGGTCGAGAGTCGAGACTGCAATAAATAAAAATAAAAAGGAATAGGCTACAATGGCCCTCCAACTGTTTTTTTATGTTTAAAAACCCTCACAATCTGATATCAAAGTGCCCTCTCAGCAAGGACACGTTGTAAAATGACGCCAAAGGTATACCCAGTGCGTCAATAAGTGACGCCAAGGGGTCCTGCCCAAGTGTCCATATGTGACGAGTTGGGGTGTGAGAATGTGTTGGAGTTTCATGCATGTTCGGCTCCATTTCCTGGTGTTCACCTCTTGTCCGACTGTATCCGGATGGACCCAGCCAAGTTAAAGGCAGTTGCAGATTGGCCACTCTCGGATTCTAGGTCCAGCAGTTTCTGGGATTTGCCAATTTGTACCAACGGTTCATCCAGAATTTCATTCAGATCGCTGCTCCTCTGATGAACCTAACTTCCACCAAAACTAATTTCTGTTGGTCCCAGTAGGCTCTGTTCACTTTCTAAAAGCTAAAGAGCTGCTTTGTTTCTGCTCCCATTCTGGTAAATCCTGAACCATCTTGTACGTTTGTGGTGGAAGTTGAAGCGTGAGAGGTGGTGGTAGGGTCTATTTTGTCCCAAAGTTCTCTGTCGGATGGGAGGATAAACCCCTGTGTATCATCGCCTTACCCCTGCAGAATAAAACTACGTTCCATTCGTGGTTTGAACCGACCACAAGAACCTTGAGTGCATCCACACATGAAACGACTAAATTCCAGGCAGTTCGCTGAGCTTTTTCCTTTGGCAGATTCAATTTTACCATCTCGTATCGCCCAGGTGTAAGAATGGTAAACCTGACACTTTGTCCTGCTCTTTTGAGACTGAGAGCACCTCGACCTCCTCGGATACCGTTATTCCACCCAACATGGTGGTGGCCGCATTGTCCTTGGAGATCAAGTCCAAAGTTCGCTCTGGTTTGCGTGACGTCGTTATTCCAGCAAAGTGTCCAGAGAGCCTGCTGTTTGTTCCTGGGTCGGTCCGAACTCATGTCCTCTAGTGGGATCATTTTCATGACTGGCTTGTTTCAACTCATGAGGTGATCACCCCAACTGTGTGTCTGTACCGCTGTGTATTTATTTCCCTATTGTGCCTCATCTAGTTGCCAGATTGTTTCTGTTTGTTTTTAATGTGCAGGCTTGCCTTTCTTTCTGTTCCCTCATTGTTTTTCTCAGTATTTTCCAGTGTGGATTCGGTGGTTACCGCTCCTGGTATCTCATGTTGGATTTATTATATGGGCTTTTGGCTCTGAACTGCAACTGTTCTGTGGATTACTCATCATAATCTTCCTCTCCGTCATTCCTCAACTGGGTGTCTCAGCTCACAGCTATAACTAATCTGTGGACAACTGCCATCATTGCCACTCACCTCTCTGCAACCAGGACAGAGTATTCAGTCATCAGATCATTATTACTTACATTTTTGTTTCAATAAAAGCTAATTTAATTTTTCCCTCTGCATTTGGGTCCTTCCTTAAACTCCACCTGACAGCCCCCTACATCTTTAATTTATGGCAAGCATTGTACATTAGTTTTTTTTAAATGATATCTTAACATTTAATATGCGCCTCTTGAGTGTTAACTTGTCAGAGTGTGCGCTACAGTGATGATGTCATCTTGACATCCTCACTACCCATGGAGCAAACTTCTGAAACAAGACACACACATACACACAGTGGAAACATATTGAGAAAATAAATCTGTGGGTCATTGGAACAAAAGCTGCTTTTTAATCTCTGACAGATTTTGTGTAATCGTTCCAATCCCTCCATTTTAAAGAACATACCAATCAAGAGATCAGACTGTAAATGTGTTATTTTCAGGAATCTTTGCCACTTGTGCCTGAAAATGCTGTAAATGTTTTAGGAGGCGTGTGCCCCCCATATTTTGATTAGTGGTCAACAAATGCAAAACTGATAATAGCATTAACTAGCAAATATTATTGGATCACACAAATATTTGCTTTAAAGGAATACTGGGTTCGATACAGGTTAAGCTCAAATGACAGCATGTGTGGCATAATGTTGATTACCACAAACATTTGTTTGTGAATGGGGCCAATCCGTATACATTAAAATACTCACTGTTTCAAAATTATAGCAACAAGATGTAAACAATATGCCTGTTAACATGATTTTAGTGTAATAAAATCACTTACTAACTTTTTGTGTAAAATGATGTACAATCTTACAAATGTGTTGCCATGACAATGTAATGCTGTAAGCCCAGAAACTGCCATTTCAAAATGACAATTTAATCAACTTTACAGCTCATAATACACAAGTGTTAACAGGAGAATTAATGTAACTTCTTTTATGAAATTATAAGCTTCACATTTCTGTATTTATACTGGCCCCATTTACTTCCATTACCTTACTGTGCCTCACTGTTACCTCGATTCTTTTTGTTTTTTAAAGAAAAAGAGAGGTGAATCTAAATGAATTTTGGTGGTAATAAATATTATTATAATTTTCCTTTAAGTACATATGTGCTTTGTGGCAAATTCTGTAATAAAAAAAATAATTCTTATTTGTTCATTATTATTATTATTTTTCCCATTACAAAGCTGAACTATTGAGCTTGATGAAGCAAATATTTTAGGTTATCAAACTCTTAAAAATTACTTCAGAAGGATCAAACTATTTAGTGAATGAATCATTTTCTTTTATTATTTTGTATTACCCAGTAAAATATGATGGTGATCAATGGGAACATGCACAATGGTTGTTCTAATAGAAACGTTTAAAAATAAGTTCATGATAAAAATATATATATTTTAAAATACATTTTCTATTACACAGTGACCAGAGACGAAATTTCAAAGAATTGAACTAAGTTTAGTATCCTGTTAAATATATCAGTAGTATGTCAAGGGGACACACATAACACAAAATTGGCAAAGTTTTCATAAGAATGTAACAACCCCATCTTCTTAAAACTGAAGTGAAATTTAATACTTTTTAAAATATTTATTATGGCTTTAATTGATAGGTAAGTGGGACGAGACACAGATCAAACTCGATCCTGCATCCCCAAGAGAGCACCATGGCTTCTACAGTATATGTAAAAAGCGCATGTGTTTCCTACCGTGCCGGAGCTCTGACAATGAAGCTCTCAAACTTTTTGAACTATTCAGGCCATTCGTTTTTGATCCAGACAACATCTTTCTTAATACCCACCGTATGATTTCTTCATAAAATACCATATAAGTCTTACTAATTGCTCTCTAGAGGGTTTATGTCTTACCCTTGAATAATTTTTCTTTTAATTCACTTAGTCTGCATTACCTACTGTGAGTGGATCCATTCCTGGGGCACAGGATGGAATAAAGGTCTATCAGTAATTTGAAGAGTGTGAAATACTGGTCACAGTTAATTACCTCTGGTAGTGTGTGTGTGTGTGTGTGTGTGTGTGTGTGTGTGTGTGTGTGTGTGTGTGTGTGTGTGTGCGTGTGTGTGTGTGTGTGTGTGTGTGTGTGTGTGTGTATGTGTGAGCGTGTATTTATCACTTTGTGGGGACCAAATGTCCCCATAAGGATAGTAAAACCCAAAATTTTTGACCTTATGGGGACATTTTGTCGGTCTCCATGAGGAAAACAGCTTATAAATCATACTAAATTATGTTTTTTGAAAATGTAAAAATGCAGAAAGTTTTCTGTGAGGGTTAGGTTTAGGGGTAGGGTTAGGTTTAGGGGATAGAATATAAAGTTTGTACAGTATAAAAACCATTATGTCTATGGAAAGTCCCCATAAAACATGGAAACACAACATGTGTGTGTGTGTGTGTGTGTGTGTGTGTGTGTGTGTGTGTGTGTGTGAGAGAGAGCGTGTATTTATCACTTTCTGGGGACCAAATGTCCCCATAAGGATAGTAAAACCCGAAATTTTTGACCTTGTGGGGACATTTTGTCGGTCCCCATGAGGAAAACAGCTTATAAATCATACTAAATTATGTTTTTTGAAAATGTAAAAATGCAGAAAGTTTTCTGTGAGGTTTAGGTTTAGGGGATAGAATATAAAGTTTGTACAGTATAAAAACCATTATGTCTATGGAAAGTCCCCATAAAACATGGAAACACAATGTGTGTGTGTGTGTGTGTGTGTGTGTGTGTGTGTGTGTGTGTGTGTGTGTGTGTAATGTGTGAGCGTGTATTTATCACTTTGTGGGGACCAAATGTCCCCATAAGGATAGTAAAACCCAAAATTTTTGACCTTGTGGGGACATTTTGTCGGTCCCCATGAGGAAAACAGCTTATAAATCATACTAAACAATGTTTTATTGAAAATGTAAAAATGCAGAAAGTTTTCTGTGAGGGTTAGGTTTAGGGGTAGGGTTAGGTTTAGGGGATAGAATATAAAGTTTGTACAGTATAAAAACCATTATGTCTATGGAAAGTCCCCATAAAACATGGAAACACAACATGTGTGTGTGTGTGTGTGTGTGTGTGTGTGTGTGTGTGTGTGTGTGTGTGTGTGTGTGTGTGTGTGTGTTATAACAGGCAATAATAGGCTGGGGATGAGGTTGGCACTTACAGTAGAACTTTTCTACCAGGCAGTCTCCATTAGACCTAATTGTGGAGAGAACATGTTTTAGTAACAGATGTACCAAAGTTTCCAGTCGGTCTGTAATATTAGGCAATAAACACGCTCACTCACTTACACACTCTTAAGTAGGGCAACCTGACGAAAAGGCTCATAACAAGAACACACTTACTGTTCAAGCTACTATAGGCATGACTTGCAGTAGTTTTTCTGCACGTTTTCGAAGTGTTGACCTTCACATGAGTGTGTATGTGTTTTAATAGATGCAGATCTGTAATTACAGGAATTTGTTATTCTTGGCACTTTCAGAAGGGCTTTGTTTTCCAGAATTACATTATGTACTGTGCTGCAGAAGTGAATACCTATTTAATGTAAAGTGTTGGAGAAGCTACTTTGAAAAATAAATTCAAGTATTTTTGAGTATTAATTGATTTAACTGTAAAAAATACTTTTGTTTATATAACTGTAATAAATACTTTTGTTGATATAACCTAATGAAGTCCAATCAATTTCGAAATATGAAATCAGATTTTAAACCAGTTAACTGAAATGTTACCACATGAAGTGCATTTAAGTTATTGAAAATGTATCAATTATTTAATCACCCTGGCATCCAGATGTGTATGAACTTCTCTCTTCTGCAGAACAAAAATGATTTCAGCTCTGTCCTCACAATGTAAGTTAATAAGTACCAAAATGTTGAAGCTCCAAAAGGACATAAAGGCAACATAAAAGTAATACATAGGACTCCAGTGTTGCAATCCATGCTTTTAGAAGTGATTTGATAGGCGTCTCCACTTTCAAAAAAAATTATTTTGTTTTTTGTTATTCGCATTATCGTTTGGTTACGTATGTAACCTCCGTTCCCCGAGGGAGGGAACGACACATTGTGTCGGAGAAGCGACACTAGGGGTCTCTCTTGAGCGCCGATATCCACCTCTGATCTATGAAAAAAGGCCAGTGAGAGTTGGCAGCCGGTATTTGCATGTCCCGCCCCCGGACATACGGGTATTTAAGCGGCGCAAATACGGGAGTTCATTCAGGATTTTTCTGAGGAGCCGGAAATGGTCCGGCCACAACAGTGGCTCGGTTCAGCGACATGGCGGAGGAATGACACAACGTGTCGTTCCCTCCCTCGGGGAACGGAGGTTACATACGTAACTAAACGTTCCCCTTCTGTCGCTCTCTCCACGTTGTGTCGGAGAAGCGACACTAGGGGACCAATTCTTGCCATGCGCTGAACCGTGTACGTGAACCGGCGATACAGAGGCGGGCAGGGATTTCATCCAGTGCCGCGCATCGTCTGTACCTGGCTGCACGTACCCTTCCCCAATGCCCCATAAGAACATCGGAATCCTTCTAGTTACCCTGGGAGGGGAACAAGCCGATGTTTGCCAACATGGGAACGGGCCAGCCTGGCTGGGCCTCTTTCCTCTCTATGTTTCTCGCATAGAGCAATCACGGCCGGGGCCCTTACACGCATATAGGGAAGGGGGTCTTACCCAAACCCTGCGGAGACCACACCTGCCCTTTTTCTTGGGGAGGAAAAGTGGTAGACACGTCACACGGCCGTCTTAGGGCTCGTGTGGAAAGTATGGTGCGGTGGTAGATCCAGCCTCGAAAGGGGGAGTTGCTACAGCACGGCGACCGGGGCAGCTGTAACTGCCTAAGGGAGACACGGGGGTCCGCTCATAAGGGGACAGAACCGTGGAATTACACACAGGGGGAGTCCGAGCAGGAGGCCTTACCTGTGGAGCACCTATACCAGTACAGGGTAGCCATCAGGGTACCCGCAGTGGCTTGGGTCGGCGAGTTCCTCCGCTGAACCGCGGACCCGGAGGGCTGGGGAGGAATCGACCAGGGTCTCGCGAAGGTGTTGGGTGTTGCCCAACCTGTGGCTCTACAGATGTCTGCTAGGGAGGTGCCCTTGGCCAGTGCCCACGAGGACGCAACACCCCTTGTTGAGTGAGCTCAGACCCGCAAGGGTAGGGGCACGGCCTGGGTGTGATAAGCCAGTGTGATGGCGTCGACAACCCAGTGGGCGAGCCTCTGTTTGGAGACGGCATTCCCTTTCTGCCGTCCCCCAAAGCAGACAAAGTGCTGCTCAGAGCGTCTGGTGCTCTGTGTGCGGTCCAGGTAAATGTGCAGGGCGCGCACTGGACATAGCAACGAAAGGGCTGGGTCTGCCTCTTCCCGGGGCAGCGCTTGCAGGTTCACTACCTGATCTCGGAAGTGTGTGGTAGGAACCTTTGGCACATAGCCCGGTCGCGGTCTTAGGATCACTGACGTATCTGCCGGACCGAACTCCAGGCAAGTGTCGCTTACAGAGAACGCTTGCAGTTCCCCGACCCTCTTGATAGAGGCGAGCGCGATCAGCAGGGCCGTCTTAAGAGAGAGGGCCCTGAGTCCAATTGATTCAAGCGGCTCAAAGGGAGGTCTCTGGAGTCCTGCCAAGACTACTGAGAGATCCCAGGAGGGAACTAGGCCTGGCCGGGAGGGATTCAACCTCCGGGCGCCTCTCAGGAACCTGAGGATCAGGTCGTGCTTACCCAAAGACTTGCCGTCTACAGGATCGTGGTGGGCGGCAATGGCGGCAACATACACCTTGAGGGTGGACGGGGACAGCCTCCTGTCCAGCCTCTCCTGTAGGAACAGGAGTACTGACTTGATCGCGTATCTCTACAGGTCTTCAGTTCGGGAAGAACACCAATCTGCGAACAAGCGCCACTTTAGGGCGTAAAGGTGCCTGGTAGAGGGGGCTCTGGCTTGGCTGATTGTATTCACAACGGTCGCCGGTAAGCCTGCTAGCTCTTCCGCATCCCGTCCAGGGACCAGACGTGGAGGTTCCAGAGGTCTGGGTGCGGGTGCCAGAGTGTGCCCCGTCCCTGAGAGAGGAGGTCCTTTCTCAGGGGAATTTGCCAGGGAGGATCTGTCGCTCTGAGTTCCGAGAACCAAGTCCGAGTGGGCCAGTAGGGGGCCACTAACGTGACTTGCTCCTCGTCCTCCCTGACCTTGCACAGCACCGGTGCAAGAAGGCTCACTGGGGGAAATGCGTACTTGCGCAGCCCCGAGGGCCAGCTGTGTGCCAGCGCGTCTGTCCCGAGGGGAGCCTCTGTTAGGGCGTACCAGAGCGGACAGTGGGAGGTTTCCTGGGAGGCAAACAGGTCTACCTGGGCCTTGCCAAACCGTTCCCAAATCAGCTGGACCGACTAGGGGTGAAGCCTCCACTCCCCGCCGGGCAGGCGTTGTCGTGATAGCGCGTCCGCTACGACGTTGAGCTTGCCGGGGATGTGAGTGGCACGCAGCGACTTGAGTCGGCGGAGACGGCGGGCGAGTTGTGACATGTGGCGGGAGCGTACGCCGCCTTGGCGATTTATGTATGCCACCACTGTGGTGCTGTCCGATCTCACGAGGACGTGTTTGTCCCGAACTAACGGGAGGAACTTCCTGAGACCAAGAAGGACGGTCAGCAACTCCAGGCAGTTGATATGCCAACGCAGCGGGGCCCCTTTCCAACGGCCCACTGCACACGGCACCCCACCCGGACCGGGAGTTGTCGGTTGTGACCAGAACACGTCGGGACACCTGCTGCAGGGGCACTCCTGCCCGTAAAAAGCAGAGGTCTGTCCAGGGTCGGAGTGTTTTGAGGCAGGCGGGGGTGATCCTTACCCGATGCGTGCCGTGGTGCCATGCTTGTCTTGGGACTCGAGTCTGGAGCCAGTGCTGGAGTGGTCTCATATGCATCAACCCCAGCAGCGTGACCGCCGCGGAGGACGCCATATGCCCCAGGAGCCTCTGGAAAAGTTTTAGAGGGACCACTGTGCCTGGCTTGAAGGAAGCGAGGCAGTCCAGCACCGACTGAGCACGCTCGCTCGTGAGATGTGCTGTCATTGAGCTGAGTCTAACTCCAACCCGAGAAAAGAGATGCTCTGAACCGGTGTGAGCTTGCTCTTTTCCCAGTTGACCTGAAGCCCCAAGCGGCTGAGGTGCCAGAGCACCTGGTCTCTGTGTGTGCATAGTAACTCTCTAGAGTGTGCTAGGATGAGCCAGTCGTCGAGGTAGTTGAGAATGCGGATGCCGGCTACTCGTAGCGGGGCAAGGGCCGCCTCTGCGACCTTCGTGAAGACGCGAGGGGACAGAGACAGGCCGAAGGGGGGGACTTTGTACTGAAACGCCTGGCCGTCGAACGCGAACCGTAAGAAGGGTCGGTGTCGTGGCAGAATTGAGACGTGGAAGTACGCGTCCTTCAGGTCTACCGCTGTGAACCAATCTAGATGCTGAACATCAGCCAGAATATTTCTCTGCGTGAGCATTTTGAACGGGAGTTTTAACAAGGCCCGATTGAAAACTTGCAGGTCCAGGATTGGTCGTAAGCCGCCGCCTTTCTTGGGTACAATGAAGTAAGGGCTGTCGAAACCCTTCCTCATTTCGGTTGGAGGGACGGGCTCTACCGCGCCCTTGGCTAAGGGGGTCGCGATTTCCGTGCGCAGGGGAACTGGCATGCTCGCCGTGTACTGCAGAAAAGCGGACGCCCCTGAAGGGGGGCGGGAGCCGGGCAAACTGAATTGCGTAACCGAGTCGAATGGTCCGGTGCAGCCAGCGTGATGCATTGGGAAGCGAAAGTCACGCTTCCCAGCTCTGCACTAGGGGCACCAAAGGGACGAGTATTTTGGACGTACCCGGCGGGGCCTCGCAGCGGGGCGGAACAGGTAATGCAGCGTCGGGCAGCTTCGTTGCGGCCTGAGGCTGAGGTGCTGAGAATAGACTCAAAGCACTTACCTTGCTCCGTACGCCCGGCAAGGGGCGGGTTCGTGACTGAGGAGGAGGTCTGATGTTGGCGTCCTCTGGACTCGTCTGAACCGGCCGGCCGGGGGACAGTCGTGGGCAGGCGGAAGGCGGGATCGCCGCGTCCGGTGTACCGGGACTGTCGTAATCTGAAAGCACATTGCCGTGAGAACGGCATTTGCGGACCAGGTGACCCAGAGGCAAAGGAAATAGCTCTTTTATTGAGAATGTGGGTACCACAGCCCCCATCAGGGGGTGTGGCACATGAAAAAACAAAGGATTCTCCACCCGGCCCTTCACCGGGGGACGGAGCGGTCTTACCACCTCCGGAGCTAACGTCTGCGGCTCTGGGTCAACTGTCTCAGGAACGCTTGGGAGCCTTCCGGGTCCTAGAGGGGGTTCGTGAGACAGGGGGCGTACGCCACCTGCGGGGTGCTCGACGCTGGGGCTCAGAGCTGGGCCCGGGTTGGGGCAGAGCAGGAGCTGGTTTCTTCGCCGCAGGGGGACGCCCTCGGCGAGCAGACGGGGCAGGGCCCGTAGCGGCAGGTGTGTGGCGGGGCATGATGTGAGAGATGGCCTCCATCTGCTTCTTCACCGCGGAGAACTGTTGGGCGAAGTCCTCGACGGTGTCGTCGAAAAAGCCAATCTGGGAGACAGGTGCGTCCAGGAAGCGGTTCTTTTCGGCCTCACGCATCTCGACCAGATTGAGCCAGAGATGGCGTTCCTGGACCACTAGGGTGGCCATCGCCTGTCCGAGTGCCTGCACTGTGGCCTTCGTCACTCTCAGGGCGAGGTCGGTCACTGAGCGCAGTTCCTGTAGCACATCAGGATCAGGTCCACCCCTGTGCATGTTTCTGAGTGCTTTGGCCTGGTGGACTTGCAGGAGGGCCATCGCATGCAGGGCGGAGGCAGCGCATCCGCGTTGAGCGAGGATGTTGTCCTACAGGGCTTGGATGGGAGTACAGGGCGGCCACGCCAGGAGGTAGGGCTACCGGGGCATAGATGGTACGCAACTGCCCTATTGACCTGGGGAATCGCCCCGTATCCGTGGCGCTCTCCGCCGTCGAGGGTGGTGAGAGTGGAGCGGGTGGCACCTAGACGAGCGGAGAGCGGGGTAGACGTCAGCTCATCATGCACCTCCGGGAAAAACGGGACCGGGGGGATGCGAGGCCGCAAACGGCGCGCTGCCCCCAGGAACCAGTCATCCATCCGTGAATGCTGTGAGGAGGATGGAGGGTTCCAATCCAACCCCACGCTCACGGCAGCCCGGGAAAGCATGTCAGACATCTGAGCGTCGGCCTCAGCCTGGGCCTGCTGGCCCGAAGGCGGCAGTCCAGGGGAGTCCTCGGCATCAGACATCACACTCTCCAATGCAGTGGCGAGCTCATCTGCTTCGGGCTCGGGAGGATAGACAGCCAGGCCGTGAAGCGAGCCGCTATCGCCGCAAGAATGGACGGGGACCAGCGAGCATGTCGGGGAACGGGAGGTTCGCGAGGGCTACCCGGCGAAACTGCACCCGCTGCCGCCTCCAAATCGCCCCCAGCGCCAACCGCATCGTCCTCAATCCCGTGGGAAGAAGGAGCAATGTGGGGTGCAGCTGGGATGGCTTGCTCTCTGTTGAAAGCAAGCCGCGACCGCAACGTGGTCATGGTCATGTTCTCGCAGTGAGAACATGAACCATCCACAAACGCCGCCTCGGTGTGATCGCGGCCCAAACACACGAGACAGCGCCTGTGGCCGTCTGAAGCGGACAGGCTTCTACCGCATCCAGGAAGGACACAGGGGCGGAAGGGCATCTTGAAAAAGATGCGTCCTTAAAAGGACGTTCAACGCCGCTGTGTTTGCTCTTTTAGAGGAATTTACTCTTTTAAAGGAAATTGCTCTTTTAATACACAGAGTGTGTGTGTGTGTCTGCGCTGTCGAAGCGCTCAGGGGCAACAATGCACGCCGTGCAAAGTAGGAGAAAGCCGCTGTTGTGCGCCGTCAAATCCAACAGCATGCAGATCGTCAGAGGAAACAGGAACGTTTAAAGTGGTGTGTAACTCGCAGCAAACTGCAGACAGACCATCGGCTCCGAAGAAATTTTCTTAATGAACTCCCGTATTCGCGCCGCTTAAATACCCGTATGTCCGGGGGCGGGACATGCAAATACCGGCTGCCAACTCTCATTGGCCTTTTTTCATAGATCAGAGGTGGATATCGGCGCTCCAGAGAGACCCCTAGTGTCGCTTCTCCGACACAACGTGGAGAGAGCGACAGAACGGGAACAGCACATATCACTACTGAGCAGAGAGGAGGATTTATAGTAAAAAACGACTTAAATATTTATCTGTTTCTCACCCACACTTATCATATCCCTTCTACTAAATTGTATGGATTACTTTTATGCTCCCTTTATGTGCATTTTGAGCTTTAGTACTTTGGTACCCATTTCAAAGCTGAAATATTTTTCTAAAAATATTTTTAGAACTTTGAAGTTGAGAAGTTTGTGTTCAGCAGAAGAAAGTCATTCACATCTGAGATGGCACAAGGGTGATTCAATTATGAGAGAATTTTCATTTTTGGGCGAAATATTCCTTTTACAAAATATTGTGCTACAAGAAAGAAGACTTTAAATCCACAGTGACTTTTTCATGAACTGTCGGCATGATCTGGCTAACTAAAATTAATCTTCCTAAATCTTCCCACTTCCCAAAGCTGTATTGGAGAGACAGAGGACAGTGTATGAGCGTGTTCGATAACTGCCTTGCACAAATAATGCCACATAAAAGCAGCAACATAGTGGTTGGTCATGTTACACGTTAATAAAATACTTCATGGACAAAGTGTTTTGAGAACAGTTACGCTACTGTCATGCTACTGAAAAATGTCTCCATAAGGACTTTGTCTTCTCAGAACCACATTCTGTACTTTACAACAACTATGGATGCATATTTAATGGGCTAGATTAGAAGCTTTCCATCTTCATCACAGATCTTGCACTTTCTCAGCCAAATACCTGTTGTTGTAGAAATGTTAATGCTAGTAGCCTAGTCCCTGTATCTAAGGAATGTAGAGGGGGAAGATCTGCTTCTGTTGAAGACCTTGGGGAAAAGAGGTATAAAAAACAGCCCAGCCCTTCCTTCCTCGTCTCACTCATGGCACAGAGTAATTCCTGTCTAATGACTGGGTCCTTCTTGCAAGAATAAATTCTTTTAAAAGACTGTTTGATTCAGAGTGTCTCTTACGCAGTGATAATGGTTGGTTAATAATTTTTTGCCACAACACTGTCTATACAATAACTTCCACTGATAGTTTCCAACAATTCAACTGCATCCATTATTACATTTCTTTATACTGCGACGCATCCTCACATTGGCCTTGTCAGGGAGCAACTTCACAGAATGTTGTGCCTGAAATGCTCTGAGAATGCTGTAGGGTACCTTTAAGTGACCAGAGGTAGGACTG
This sequence comes from Xyrauchen texanus, assembly GCF_025860055.1. Lineage (NCBI taxonomy): Eukaryota > Metazoa > Chordata > Actinopteri > Cypriniformes > Catostomidae > Xyrauchen > Xyrauchen texanus. The sequence goes on along the minus strand of NC_068286.1, from coordinate 34,780,013 downwards.
ATTCCCATCGAGAAGCACAATGAGCTGAAACCTAATAAGGTCCTCCTTTAATTGACAGTGGGCAATTACTGTACTATAGTTAGGTTTTTCAGTGACTTGCTAAATCATTAAACATATATTAGGGGGGTTGAGATTACTTTGGGTGTTTCAGAGACATTTGGAAGGACAAAAGCGATGGGCCCTAGAATGTGTGGGAGTAATATGCTACTAGATGGCAGTTGGAAGAGGGTTTGGAGACCAGCAGGCTTCTACTGTCACTTGAGATACAGAATAGAATGAAAATTCACACAAAGAGTGAACCCTCCAAAACACTGGACCATCTTAATGTTTGATGTCAGCTTTCAATCACAGGACCAGCTGAACTGAACAATGCTGTTTTATAAGAGGTAAAACATTGTTTTATGAAACAACTTTTATTGAAGCACACACATTGACTACAGTTGGTTTTATAAAAGTGGCAAAAGTGTTACTACCTCTTACCTGTGGTAAAGATAATTTTATTGGACATCCTTTTGTGGCTTATTGGTTTATTACATCTTATTGACTGTAGCTGTATACTTAAGGGAACTCCGTCAGGTTTTCCTTAGAGTAGTACTACTCTTTCCTACTTCTTCACCAAATGTGTTCTAATAGGAAGGAAACTCCTGAATGAGACATCTTTTCTCTGGAACTGTGTGATATTATGTTTTTTGCATAAAATAAATTCGCAACTTGAATGGAAACATAGCTACTATAAATCCAGGATGTCACAAACACGAAAGTTACTGAGTGCACCTTTGACTACTATAAAACGTGTAAGTGAGCTACTTTTTTGACTTCTGGAACTTTCCAACAACACTTTAACAAGCAAACACATGCAAGCACACACACAGTTCATGAACTGTTAAGAGAATGATATTTATTCAGACAGACACCCACTAAGTGCATTATTCATCTTGCTATGCACACTCATTTTAGATGTATATTCACATATTTATGATGGACTCTCTGCTCCCCCTGCACATACATGAACACACACACTTTGACATGTAATTATATATTTATGAAAGGCACACACACACAAATTCCCACACCTACATGCTTTCATCAAGACTTTAATACATTTATTCATGAAAGGTGCAGAAACAAGTTCTCATAAACTAATTTCAGTCTTAAATTTTCAGTCATGAACATACATTTCTTCTTCCTGCCCATTGGCCTACAAACTAATCTCTGGTATATTGGCCTTCAGGTCATGTCAGTAATAACTTTAAGGTATGTTCAGCAAAGTACTTATGGATGAGGACCCCTATAGACCCTCATGACTGTGTCAAGGCCAGTAGTCTCTAGAAAATGTAAAATATCAGAATTTGATTTTTAGATTACATTGTAAAAATGAGTTCAGGTTAACATGTCAAATGGTATGGTTATGTCCCCCACAAATTTTCATTTGATTTAAATTTGTTTACATATGATATATACATTATATACTATACTATACTAACTATGCTTGTATTGTTATACACTTTAAAAGATATTGCACTCTTAAATGGTTTGTAAAGTGCATTTAACTACTTTTTGATTTGAAGATTTGAAGATTAACTTAAAAAAATTATAACATGAAAAAGAATCACTGTTACATTTCTAAGAACTTTGCACATGTGTTTCAATACACTCTGTTCCATAACTGTTCTATGAAGACAATACAGGTGAAACTCGAAAAATTAGAATATCGTGCAAAAGTTCATTAATTTCAGTAATTCAACTTAAAAGGTGAAACTAATATATTATATATACTCATTACAAGCAAAGTAAGATATTTCAAGCCTTTATTTGATATAATTTTGATGATTATGGCTTACAGCTTATGAAAACCCCAAATTCAGAATCTCAGAAAATTAGAATATTACATGAAATCAATAAAAAAAAAAGGATTTTAAATACAGAAATGTCAGCCCTCTGAAAAGTATAATTATGCATATGTACTCAGTACTTGGTTTGGGCCCCTTTTGCATTAATTACTGCCTCAATGCGGCGTGGCATGGATGCTATCAGCCTGTGGCACTGCTGAGGTGTTATGGAAGACCAAGATGCTTCAATAGCGGCCTTCAGCTCTTCTGCGTTGTTTGGTCTCATGTCTCTCATCTTTCTCTTGGCAATGCCCCATAGATTCTCTATGGGGTTCAGGTCAGTCGAGTTTGCTGGCCAATCAAGCACAGTAATACCATGGTCATTGAACCAGGTTTTGGTACTTTTGGCAGTGTGGGCAGGTGCCAATCCTGCTGGAAAATGAAGTCAGCATCTCCATAAAGCTTGTCTGCTGAAGGAAGCATGAAGTGCTCTAAAATGTCCCGGTAGACGGCTGCGTTGACTCTGGACTTAATAAAGCACAGTGGACCAACACCAGCCGATGACATGGCTCCCCAAACCAACACAGACTGTGGAAACTTCACACTGGACTTCAAGCACCTTGGATTGTGTGCCTCTCCATTCTTCCTCCAGACTCTTGGACCTTGGTTTCCAAATGAGATGCAAAATTTGCTCCCATCAGAAAAGAGGACTTTGGACCACTGAGCAACAGACCAGTTCTTTTTTTCTTTAGCCCAGGTAAGACGTTTGACATTTGAAGCCCATGTCCAGGACCCGTCTGTGTGTGGTGGCTCTTGATGCAGTAACTCCAGCCTCGGTCCACTCCTTGTGAAGCTCCCCCACACATTTGAATGGCCTTTTCCTGACAATCCTCTCCAGGCTACGGTCATCCCTGCTGCTTGTGCACCTTTTTCTTCCACACTTTTCCCTTCCACTTAACTTTCTATTAATGTGCTTTGATACAGCACTTTGAGAACATCCAACTTCTTTTGCAATTACCTTTTGAGGCTTTCCCTCCTTGTGGAGGGTGTCAATGATGGTTTTCTGCACAACTGTCAGGTCAGCAGTCTTCCCCATGATTGTGAATTCAACTGAACCAGACTGAGAGACCATTTAAAGGCTCAGGAACCCTTTGCAGGTGTTTAGCTGATTAGAGTGTGACACTTTGAGCCTACAATACTGAACATTTTCACAATATTCTAATTTTCTGAGATTCTGAATTTGGGGTTTTCATAAGCTGTAAGCCATAATCATCAAAATTATATCAAATAAAGGCTTGAAATATCTTACTTTGCTTGTAATGAGTCTATGTAATATATTAGTTTCACCTTTAAGTTGAATTACTGAAATTAATGAACTTTTGCACGATATTCAAATTTTTCGAGTTTCACCTGTATGTCAAAGAATTAAAAATCCTCAGGCTCTAGAGACATTAAAAGACATTTATATTCTCAAGCTGGTTCCCCTGACAGGGCCGCAGACCAAGGACTCAATTTGGACGGTGCGGCAGGAGAGATTCAGCGTCAGCTGTCGAGTATGTCGGGGATGCTGACGAAGGTGGGTCTTGCTGTAATACGTTGATCGATTACTTCCATGGAGTTGGTTACAAGAATGTTGGATGTTGAGAAAGGGATTGATTATCTGGAGTCATTGGAGAGAGAATTAACTGCTAAACTGCTAGCGACCAAAATAGGTTTGGAACGCATTTGGGAAAAGTTGGAAGATATTGAGAATCCTAACTAGCTAAACAATGTCAGAATTGTTGGAATTCCTGAGCGAGCAGAGGGTCAGAATATGGTGAAATGCCTAGATGAGCTCTTTCCGAGTCTGTTCGACATAACAGGCCATAAGCTGGAAATTGAGTAAGCTCACAAAGTCCTGGCTTGGAGATCCGCTGAGGGAGAGAGGCCCCAATCAATTCTGGCCAATTTTCTGAGATCATCCGTTAAAGATCTCATGTTCTCTTACGAGAGGTTCTCTCGTATTGCGTAAGCTAGCTTACACTACGGGAAAGATTCATCTTTTCTGAGATATTGAAGCCAAAAAATTATCCTTAATTTTGTATCATTTGTCAACGCAGTGCAGCAACTGCAGACCTTGAGCGGGCTAGCTAGCGAGCTCATTGGTTGCTCTGCGGCAACTGCTGCAGCCTATAGACGAACTTGGGCGAACTCGCGTCCAATGAGAGGCGTCCGCATGCTTACTGCATCAAAGCCCGCCAAAATGGGCGTGGCTAGAGTGCATATAAGCGTAGTTCGTAGGCTGGAACCCTGATTTCCATCTCTTCAGCGAAGCTCTTCGCATCTCTGAACTGGAAGCCGCGTCGCCGTTCGAGGGGCATCTAGCAAGCTTGGACAGCGCTCGAAGAAGCTGGCCGTCTTCGCCACCTTCAGCCATCCTGCGAGCTACGCCATCCGGCGACGTATCCTTTTTTTAGAGCAAGCTAAGTTCCTCAGCGAACTTCACAAAAAGAGTATCGAGCGTCTTTTTAAAGATGCCTCGCACTTCCTGCGGCTCATGCCGCGCTCCTCTCAGCACCGGAGACCGCCACCTCATCTGCGCTCTCTGCCTGGGACGGGAACATGCAGAGCTCGCCCTCGCTGATGGCGGATGCGACCTCTGCGAGGAGCTTCCGATGTCGACCCTGCGGGCTCGACTCGAAGCATGCAAAACCGAAGCCGCCGCGCCGCCTTTCGTTTCGCCGCGCAATAAGAAATGCCGCTCCCAAAGGCTGCCGGAACCGGTGTTAGAAGTGACTGCCTCGCCGGAGCCTCTCCCTCGAGTCTCGCTTTCACCCTCCCCGCCCCCCCGGGACGCGCAGTTGCCGCCGAGCGGCCGCACTGCTGCCATCTGGGATGACGAGGCGGAGGATAAGGGTTGCTGTTCCATCATGGCTTCGGACAGCGAGGAGTGGTCAGGCTCCCAAGCCTCCTCCTCGGCCCAGGAATCCAGAGGATTCGGTAGCAGCACACCTTTGCCCGCCCTCCGCGAGATGGCGGTCTAAACCGGTGCTCCTGTCTAGGCCTGCAGAACTACTTCCGCCTGTGTTGGCCGCGCCTATGCCGCCGCCGTCCAAGCCGCATCTGCTCTGCATTCCATTGCCGTCTTACAGATCCTCCAAGCGGACCTCCTTCGAGAATGGGATGAGAAAGGCGGACACCCAGAGGCTGTTTCAGATCTAAGGAGCGCAACGGACAACGCGCCGCTCTCTCCGTCCGGTCTCTTCGGTTCCGCGGTGAGTGGCACTGTTGACCATTTCACGGAAGTCCAGAAAGCCACCCAAGCCATGAATCTGTTCCTGCCTCGTCGCGCTAGCTCCTCTGCAGGCCGCCCACGTGACCAGCCTCCTGCACGAGCCTCTTCACAGTGCCCAGTTCAGCAAAGCCAGACTTTTCAGCGTCGACAGGGCGGCCGCCCTAGGTCGCGCTCAGACAGCCGCCGCAGACCGCCGCCCCCCCGCGGGCCTCGGCCTAAGATTGCGTTGAAACCTGAGCAACCGAAGTCCTCCTAGCTTTGTTGAGAAAACGACGGCTCAGTCCCGCCGCAGCCGGACAGCCGTCAAAGCTTCGCCCTCTGTCAGTCCCCTTCTCTCAGGCTACTGCAGTGGTGGATTCAGCAGCCAACAAGCCGGTGATACTGCCCGCTTGCCTGCACTCAAACGCCGTTTTCACGGTGACCCAAAGAAATCTTGTAAAGAGCAAACATGCCTTATGTGTAGAAAATGTGCCCACAATCCAGTGTTCACCCCTACACACAAGCATTACACTTCCCGTGTTCCTATCAGAGCCCACTCACATAAAGCGGACACAGCCCGCTCGAGTGTTAGAGTCAATAAACGCGCCCACGAATCCGTACGTGTGCCCCTTCTCTGGCCGCTCTGTCACACGACCAGCCTTGTGTAGAAAATGTGCCCACAATCCAGTGTTCACCTCTGCACACAAGCATTACACTTCCCGTGTCCCGATCAGAGCCCACTCACATAAAGCGGACACAGCCCGCTCGAGTGTTAGAGTCAATAAACGTGCTCACGAATACGTGCGTGCGCCCATTCTCTGCCCGCTCTGTCACACGGCCAGCAAACACTTCTCTGTATGTAAGTCCCATGCCCGTGACTATGCTCGCGCATCACTTAACAGATGTGACTCTTCCCATTCACCTCAATCGGGAAGTCACTCACAGAACAGCCTGTCCCTGCTGTCTGCGAGCAGTCATGCATAAGCACAGTAAACACGCTCACACATTCTGTTCAGCGCGCTGTGTGCGGCAATCAGGGCGATTTGGCCATTCACCCTCTAGCGTTACACTTCAAAGCGTGGGAAGCTATCCCAGGATATCCAAATTGGTGTTAAGCACAATAAAACAGGGCTATTTGCTACAGTTCGATCGCCGCCCTCCCCGCTTCAGAGCGCGGCTCGGAACTATTGTGAACACGGAAGCAGCCTGCATGCTTCGTTCAGAAATAGCAAACCTTCTGTGCAAAAGGGCCATAGAGAAAGTGCCGCCTTCGCTGAGCGAGTCGGGGTTTTACAGCCGTTATTTTCTTGTTCCCAAGAAAGACGGCGGCCTCAGACCAATATTAGATCTCAGGGTTTTGAACAATGTGCTTGCAAAAAGACCTTTCAAAATGCTTACAATCAGGAAACTCCTCGCGCATACGCGCCAGGGGGACTGGTTTATCTCTCTCGATCTGAAAGATGGCTATTTTCAGATTCAGATAAATCCCCGTCACAGGCCATTCTTGAGATTCGCCTTCGACGGCCAGGTTTATCAATACACCGTCCTTCCGTTCGGCCTGTCTTTAGCACCCTGTACTTTCACGAAGTGCATGGATGCGGCGCTCGCACCCCTGCGGAGTCAGGGCTTGCGAATTCTGAACTATTTGGACGACTGGCTGATTATGGCACAGTCACATACGGAGCTTCTGTCTCACAGAACAGTTCTCCTCAGCCATCTGAACAGTTTGGGTCTTGCAGTCAATTGGACCAAGAGCTCACTACAGCCCAGTCAGGCAATTTCCTTCCTTGGAATAGAACTAGACTCCGTGGCAATGACGGCTCGCTTATCTACACACACGTGTTCAGCGACTAGCCGCGTCCTATCAGATGAACAGCCTCACGCCTCTGAAAAAATTTCAGAGACTGCTAGGTTACATGGCCTCAACCGCAGCAGTACTTCAGCTGGGTTTACTGCACATGCACCTGCTTCAGCATTGGCTAAACTCCCGCGCATCTCGCCGAGCTTGGGCCACAGGCTGCCAGCCGATCAAGGTGACTCAGACCTGTATTTCAGCTCTGCAGCCCTGGACAGTGGCCGAATGGTATCAGCGGGGAGTGACGATGGGAGCTGTATCTCGCCGAAAATTCATCTCGACAGACGCGTCCAACACGGGTTGGGGAGCGGTCTGCGAGGGCTCTCCGGTTTTTTTGGCCTATGGTCAGTTCATGAAAAGCTCCTTCACATAAATTGTCTGGAAATGATAGCGGTCGAGTACGCGCTTGTGCACTTTCTCCCGGTCATTCAGGGTCACCAAGTCCTGGTCCGTTCGGACAACAGATCTGTGGTATCCTACCTAAACCGTCAGGGCGGTGTCAGATGCAGCAACCTCTTCCATCTGACGAAACGCATACTGAGTTGGTCCCAGTGCCACCTGCGCTCGCTGAGGGCGACGCACGTGCCAGGCCACCTGAACGATGGCCCAGACAGACTGTCCAGAGACAATATTCCCCCAGGGGAATGGTCCCTGCACGCTCAAACAGTCCAGAAGTTATGGCGCATATTCGGCAGAGCAGAGATAGACCTCTTTGCGTCAGAAGAGAACTCTCACTGCCCAATATTTTTCTCGAAAAGCGAGGACGCACTGGCCCAGGACTGGCCCAACCGCCCGCTTTACGCCTTCCCTCCCATCTCGCTATTGCCACAGGTAATGCAGAGGATCAGGGAAACGCGTCACTCGGTGCTCCTCATAGCTCCGCGTTGGGAGAATCAGACATGGTTCCCGGAGCTTACGCAGCTGTCACTGACAGCGCCGTGGCCCATCCCAGTGAGAGCAGATCTCCTCTCTCAAGCTCGCGGCACGATCTGGCATCCCCACCCAGAGCGCTGGCCGCTGCACGCGTGGGTGATCAACGACTACCCGTCGCTCTGCCAGAAGGGGTAATAAACACCATCATACACGCTAGAGCCCCTTCCACGAGAAGACTCTATGCGTCAAAATGGTCTGTGTTTTCAAAATGGTGCACCGACAGAGACCTGGACCCACGGACATGTGGGGTGTCGTCGCTGCTCGTGTTTTTACAGAGAGCTGCTGGATAAGGGCAGATCCCCATCCACGCTCAAAGTGTATGTGGCGGCCGTCGCGGCGTTCGCTGAACCCCTGCACGGCCAGTCACTGGGAAAAAATGAGCTGGTCATCCGCTTCCTCAGGGGAGCTAGAAGGATGAACCCCCCGCGCCCCCCATCGGTTCCTATCTGGGATCTTTCTATAGTTCTCGAAACTATGAAAGCCCCCCCTTTCGAACCGCTTCAATCCGTGGATTTGAAATACCTTTCACTCAAAACCATTTTTCTGACTGCCCTGTCATCAGTCAAACGTGTGGGAGACCTTCACGCGCTGTCTGTCAGCGCTGCGTGGCTTGAGTATTGGACCAAGTGACTCCAAGGTCATTTTAAAGCCTAGACACGGCTATGTTCCCAAGGTGATCGGTACTCCTTTCAGAGCACAGGTCATTTCCCTATCGGCGCTGCCAGCATCCGATAGCGAACGCGACGCCAATCTCCTTTGCCCAGTCAGAGCACTGAGATTGTATACTGCGCACTCCGCCTCTTTCAAACGCTCTGAGCAGCTTTTCGTTTCGTTCGGAGGGCGCACCAAAGGTCTCGCCGCCTCGAAACAGACACTGTCTAGATGGATAGTGGACGCTATTGCTGCCGCATACGCGTCAAAAGACCTGCCATGCCCGTTGGGCATTAGGGCTCACTCCACTAGAGGCATGGCCTCATCGTGAGCATGGTCCAGCGGGATTTCCATTCACGACATATGTGTGGCAGCGGGCTGGGCTTCCCCCTCCACCTTTGTCAGATTTTACAATCTGGAAGTGCCCGCCCTGCAGGCAAAACTACTAGCGGTTTAATACGCTACAGCTCCCCTGGTGAGCTGCACTGATGGGACTCATTCCACACAGACCGGCACCGCCGCTCTGTCGTTCCCTTCCCACAATGTGCTTATGTATTACACACACACTGGCCCGCACTCTTGCCGGCCAAATATTATTTCCCCACTCACAAGGGCTCCCCCCACCCCCGGGGCTCATGCAGTGGATGCTTGGCTCGCACGGCGTTGACAATGGGTTCCCGTAGCGTAAGCTAGCTTACGCAATATGAGAGAACCTCTCATAAGAGAACGAATCGGTTACCTAACGTAACCTCGGTTCTCTCTAGACGAGGGAACGAGTATTGCGTAGCCGGCCGTGCTCGCGCCACGAGCGACTTTCGCTTCATTCAATGAAAACCAGGGTTCCAGCCTACGAACTACGCTTATATGCACTCTAGCCACGCCCATTTTGGCGGGCTTTGATGCAGTAAGCGCACGGACGCCTCTCATTGGACGCGAGTTCGCCCAAGTTCGTCTATAGGCTGCAGCAGTTGCCGCAGAGCAACCAATGAGCTCGCTAGCTAGCCCGCTCAAGGTCTGCAGTTGCTGCACTGCGTTGACAAATGATACAAAATTAAGGATAATTTTTTGGCTTCAATATCTCAGAAAAGATGAATCTTTCCCATAGTGTAAGCTAGCTTACGCAATACTCGTTCCCTCGTCTAGAGAGAACCGAGGTTACGTTAGGTAACCGTTTCGTTATGTGAGGCGAGGAGTAAAGGAAGGCTTTCTTGGAAGAACCACAGCATTTTCTTTTTCCCAGACTTTGCTGCCAAGTGAGCCTGACTGACTCATCATTCACTTGACTGTCCGAGGATGCTGGGCTCCATTTTTGTTTCTTTTTGTGCTGTTCCGCCAAGCGGTTGTAGTTTGTTTTGTGGAATGATACTCCTTCAAGAAACATTTGTATAGATGGAGGATTGTTTTTGCATTGATGTTGCCGGACATGATGGGAATATATGCTAAGGATGGCCGCAAAGTATTTACTTTTCCCCAACAAACATTGTCCTTTGTGGGGTCGGTGGAATGAGTAAGTCATTGTGTGGCGCTCGCTCTTCAGTCTAGTGGACCTGACTCACTGAACTCAGAAGCTGGGCACCTTTTTTGTTTCTTTTTCTGCTGGTTCCGCCTAGCAACTGGAGTTTGTTTTGTGTAGTAACATTTCTTCGGGACAGTGCTGTGGATGAATCTGCATGTTCCTTGTACTTGCGCCTCCTGTTGTCTGGAGTTTGTTTTGAGGACATTGGAAGGATTAGCTCACTAAACATTTGTTAGACCCTCCGTGGAAACTGAACAGACCTTTTTAGTTATTTATTTTATATATATATATATATATATATATATATATATAAATATATATACACACACTACTGGTCAAACGTTTTGAAACACTTACTCGTTCTTTATTATAATTTTATTTTCGCATTTTAGAATAATAGTAAAGTCATCATAATTATGGAATAACATAAAATCTGAGCAGTCGGAAGAGAAGAAGAAGACAAGAGAGAGAGAAGAGACCAGAGAAGAGAGTTCTTCCTGTTTAGAAACATTTGAACTGAAATTGGACGCATACCCAAATGTGTCCTGCGCCAATCAGAAATTACTTTTCAGAATCACATGGTCAACTGGTCTGTCTTTTCCGACAGTTGATTTTATGGTCCTTTGTTTCAGATTCTTTTACAAAATTCCCGCTCAAAATAGTGCATGTTTAATCATTAACTTTTATATCTTGAGAATGGTACAAGAGACATGATATACATTGTCATCAGCTTCCTCCATGTAACCAAGCGAGCGTTTGCATTCAAAATGTTACATTCTTTCACGATTATTATACGTGTAGTTAAAAAAAACATGAAAATCCCTGATTACAAATCATAGTGGTTAATTACTTGGTTATACCACATGGATAAAACATTACAAACATTTTAAAGAGGTACATCAGGCTATAATAATTAATTTGTCAATTATACAAATTACCACAGTTCAAAGCAATTGTCAGAATTACCTAGCAAGACTAGGTATTGTATAAATCATGGATTTAAATGCATTCTGTACAATTTAGAAGGTTAAATCGGTAAAGTACTGTGTGTGAAATGTTCCTGGATTAAGATGAAATGTGTTCGTATTAGAGTCGTGCAAATCTGATGGTCTTTTGGAAACCTTTCAAGGAAAAGTCTGATTTAACTCTGTGTGGAATTTCAGAAGGTCATGCAGAGGGGCCTTTCTGACCAATAACCCTTTTTGCTTCGAATTATGGTGTTTATGTTTTGACCATTTTATTGTCCAAAGACAGGCCTTCAGTAGGATTGATGATGCTTGGTCCGTTAATTTATGATGTTGAAGAATTCCAGGATTGCAAAGGTTGGGTTTTCCTAGATTCAAATCAGGTTACTGCAATTTTATGCATGTATAATACTACACCGGGATCTAGAAGTATGCCCCATGGAGTCCTCCCAGATGGTCAAAATACTTGAGTCCCTTGCCGGGTCAGAGCCACCAACAATCCCTGCTTGAGCTGCGCCAAGACCAGGATTGCCGGTTCTTTGAGATCCTGCGAGCTCAAGCAGAGGACCAGCATGCAATCCAGAGCCTCCTCGGCCAGGAGAGACCCCGGCCGTGACCCCGAACAACCGCAGCTCCCTTCCCCCACCCACGCTCTTGAAAATGGGGGGGGCGGAAGATGAAGATGAAGCAGAGGCCTTCCTCAATCTGTTTGAATGGACCGCCGAGATCTGGGGCATCAGTCCATAAGATTTATTCTAGAATATTTGTTTTTATATCTAAGACCCTCATTTCATCTGTTGTTGATTGCTCAATTGGAAACATCTTAGTCACAGATGACGCCCTGGTGAGATTAGAGGTATTGCCACATACAGAGAAAAATAAATAATATATTTGGTGCTTTAATGTATCCCTTTTTTAAAATCCTGATTTCAAACAAATGTTAAAGGCTGAAATCAATGTTTATATTGAGACCAACTGACCAATCCTCCGTATCCTCTGTAAGCGTGGCTTGGGAGGCACTTAAGGTGGTTCTTAGGGGTTGGATCATAGAGTATGCCTGATTCATCAAAAAATCCAAAGGACGAAAACTTGTGGAGTTGGAAGGGAATTTTAAAAGTGCCGAGGCAGAGCTGAAGCACCAAATGTCGCCTAATGGCCTCAGAGAATTAGTCCGTTTGAAATACACATATAATACTATTTTGTCACAAGACAGTCATACAGTCAGGGGACAAAGCAGGGAAGCTTTTGGCAAGATATACGAAGCAGAGAGAGTCTTTTCTAGCATTCCTTCAGTGAACTCTGCTGGTGGTGACACTTTTACCACGGCCATTGATATTAATAATACTTCTAAAGAATTGTATTTTGATCTCTACAGTTCCATGTCTTCATCTACTGATGAGGATATTAGAAATGTTGTGGAACCATTAGAACTCCCTAAACTGACAACTAAGTAAAACAATTATCTTGATTCTGAGATGACCTTGGAGGAGCTTGAGGGTAATTAAGGTCCTGCCTACAGGCAATGCTCTGGGGCCAGATGGCTTTGCCACTGAAATCTTTAGATCTTATGCTACAGAACTAGCTAAAGAATGGAAAAGCATGCCTTCCACGGCCCCTGTCTCCACGCCTTCCACACCCCCTATCTCCAAGGTAATACCTCTTCATTCAATTTCTGTAAATACATTTTTTGGGGGGGATCATCCTCTCCAGGTTCCGGTGGTCGATACCCTACCGCAGACAGCGGTAGCAACCACGGAATTTACATTTACCCCATAGGCTGTGAATCATGGTGGGAACCCTGGACCACTACCTGTGCCCATGCCTGCCACGGTTAGCGAGCCCATGCCCATGCCTGCCACGGTTAGCAAGCCCATGCCCATGCCCGCCATGGTTAGCGAGCCAGTGCCCATGCCTGCCATGGTTCACGAGCCAGTGCCTGTAGCCTCGACAATCCCACGGCTCTCAGCCCCGAGCCTCCCACAATCTATCTCCCTCATTTTCTTCAAAGACTCTTATTTTGAAGTTTTCCCCTGCACTACATTTCCCAGAATTCACTGCCCTAATCACTCCTATTTGCTCATCATCATCAGCAACTGCCTTCCATTCCCTCATTGGTTTCCTTGTGAATACATACCCTTTAGTTTTATTCATCATTTGTCAGTCCTTGAAGTGTTATGTTATGAAGTGTTACGATTGTGAAATGTTACGTTGAGTTAAGTTGTGATGTTCAGATTTATTGTTTGTTTCTACTCCAGCGATTGTTCTACTCCAACGGTTATTACTTATAAAGTACTTACTCCTGCGTCTCCTACCTTCCTCTTCCACTCCAGACACCATTGTTTAAAACAGGAAGTCCTTGCCCCTATTTTGCCACTGCAAAGCCTTTCTATCAAACTAACCGGAGAAGTTAAATTAAACCATGTTAACTCGCATTTGCACTCGGAATGGACAAAAGTGTCCAGAATTTTTAATTCTGATATTTTTCTAAATGTTGCCTCGAGCTTATGTCTGAACCCCAAATTATGTATTAATAAGTCCCCTTTCTATTGGTCAAAGTGGATTGTGAGGGGGGGTTACTACACTTAGTTACCTAAATGAGAGTACTGTGTTGAGATCCTTTGAAAATGTGTTCAAAATTTTGGGATCCCCAGATCTCAGTTTTTTAGGTATTTACAGCTTAACACTTGCTCTGTACTATTTTTGGGGATAGCATACGTCCCCCCTAAAGCGGCAGATACTATGGGAGTGGCGATTACTTCTTTTGGAAAATGTCAAGAGGCATCAGTGTATTACTCCCTGATAATTCAGAGTGTGGGGGATGGAGCTTCAACTTCTCTCAAGAGATTATGGGAGAAAGATTTAAACTTGGAATTGGAGGCGGGAGAGTGGGCTAGGATTCTAAAAAAACGTCAAGTCTGCATCCAGAGATGCAAGGGAGCGCCTTATGCGATTCAAGGTGTTACATCAGTTCTATTGGACCCTCTCTAGATTGTATAGGCTTGGTCTTAAAGACACACCCACCTGCTGGCGATGCAAATCAGAGGATGGATACATATCCTATGTCTTTTGGGGGCATGTTAAGATCCAGGAGTTTTGGTTAAAGGCTTAGAGTTTGATGTGTGATGTATTGGGCACTAGGGTATCATTTTGCCCCAGACTCTGTATTTTGGGTGATGGGACTGTTATCAATGTTGAAAATATACACATAAAGAGTTGGGTCTTAACCAGTGTCATAATCACCAGACAGATACTTTTAAGGAGATGGAGGTCGGCTGGAGCACCCTCATTTCAGGAGTGGTGCTCGGAGATAGGAAGGGTGGTGGCCTTTGAAGAAAGGTAATTTAGAAGACATGAAGTTTAACTTGTTCGTGGAGAAATGGGCCGGATATCTGTAATTTATGGATGTTTGATTATTATTCTTATATTTTTTTATTTATTTAATTATAATTTTTTTCTTTTATTTGTGTGTCTATTTCATGTATATCACTGAAATTTTGTTGGGGGCCAGGGTGGGATTGCGGATTGGGAGGGGTAATAGTGGGGGTTAATGTTGGTTGGTTTTGTTTTTCTATGTTCAAATATGTGAATCAATAAAAATTGTTAATCTGAAAATTAGATGTTTAAAGATCTTAAGTGAAAAATTCCTTTGAAAAGTTTTAAGTCTAATTTAATTTAGTTAAAGTAATTTTGTTAATTTATGGGATTTTTTATTCAAGACCAGATACCAAAATGTGTAGGGAGAGAATATAAGAATGTGATCACACTAACCAGTGCACCACAGCTCCAACAGAGAGATATTAATAAAAAAGTTGTCTGACAAAAGTTGTCAAAAAAAAGTTGGTTCATGCTGGGGCAGTATCTCCAGCATTTCCCCTAGATCAGCTGTTTGGCTGAATTTCACAATCACATTTAAAAAAACATTCCAATCACTGCCATTCATACTTATTGTGAACTATGAATGCTAGAAAGATATACAAAACAACCATGTAGTGCCTCAGTTTGCGTAGAAGCGTTTTCATACGTTTCAGTGTGGATGAGCAACTTTTGGAAAATGCTTGAAAACGGCAGTGTGAGAGCGTTTCAAAAATGAAAAAGGCATTTTCAAATGTATCCGGATTAATATAGACGTAGCCTCAAACAAACAGAGGAATATTTTGATAGCGGTTCATAGGTTAATCAACCTATAAATATCTTAATTATAATTGACTTTACCTATTAAGCTGGTATACAAGATTTTTAGAATCAAGGAATTTAAAATAAAATAAATTACATCGGTTTGATAGTTTGTTACATTAACTTTTATACTTCTGTCTTGTCAGTGATGAATCAAGAAATAGACAAGTGCAGAAATGTTACGATATGGGTAATTTCCACATAATATATCCATTCACTTTTTTGTTTTTTTTAAACATCAAGATTTTAGGTTAACATTATATGAACGTTTAAGGGCAATTTTAAACTGTCCACTTTTTTGTCACTTTCACTAGTTCATTTCATGGTGCTCTGATGTGACAAATTAATTTTCTTAAGTACAAATATTCAATGTATTCTCTAAATTAAATATTAATTTATGAGGTCATAAAAGCTGCATGTATTATAATTATAAAACAATTTTCAAACTGCTGTTTAAAATACTTTTAAATAGAGTATAGCATATGCAGGGGTGGAAAGAGTAATGAAAACTAATACTCAAGTAAATGTACTGTTACATCTTAAAAAATGTAGTATGAGTAGAGTAAAAGTACCTGTCCTAAAATCTACTCAAGTAAGAGTAAAAGAAAAGTTAATTTAAAAGTACTCATGAGTACTGAGTACTGAGTTGCGAAAGCTATACCCCTTTATAATAAAAACTCTATACTGCAATTTAAAAATGTTGCACACATACCATTATTTACATTCCCTTTTATGGCTGTTTGCCAGAGAAAATAAAAAATATAGGGATTTTATAGATTTGTATTGATTTGACAACTTTTAAAATACATCACTTATCTATGATTCTGTAAACACAACATGAATCTGATTTAAAAAAAAAAAAATAAAAGGGCGACATGATTACAGAAATGAAAAAATTAAAACGTTTTTTCAATATCATAATGTATGAAACAATTACATTAAAATCAGTTTATGTGTAGGGTCTAAATTTCCCTTAATGCTGACACAAAGAGTTACTGTTGCACATAAAACATGTTCAAAACAATGCAAGGAATGCAAAAGGAAATATTTGTAAAACAATTATAAAAACCCGCTAAAAAAACAGGGTCACTTGGTGCGTTATGTCCCGCACAATAGAGGGGGTAGAGCGATGTTTTGGTACAGGGGCCACATCGGGCTTCAAAGGAATAATTCACACAAACAAAATGAAAATTCTCTCATCATTTAGTCACCCTTATGCCATCTCAGATGTGTATGACTTTCTTTCATCAGCAGAACACAAATTAAGGTTTTTAAAAAGAATATCTCAGCTCTTTTGGTTCATACAATGCAAGTGAATGGGTGCCATAATTTTGAAGCTCCAAATATCACATAAGTCAGCGTAAAAGAAGCCTAATCCATGTGACTCCAGAGGTGAAATCCATGACTTCAGAAGAGATATGATAGTTTGGGTGAGAAACAGCTCAATATTTAAGTCAGTTTTTACTATAAATTCTCCTCCCTGCACAGAATTTCTAGCAAAAATGGACTTCAATTTGTATCTGTTTCTCACTCTATTATATCACTTCTGAAGACATGGATTTAACCACTGGAGTCAAACGGATTACTTTTATGTGCTTTTTGGAGTGTCAAAATTTTGGCATCTATTCACTTGTATTGTATGGGCCTAAAGAGCTGAAATATTCTTCTAAAAAAAATTATTTGTTTTCTTCTGAAGAAAGAAAGTCATACACATCTGGTATGGCATGAGGGTGAGTAAATGATGAGAGAATTTTCATGCTCATGCACAATTTTCTGAAGTTTGTGACTGGTGGAATGTACTCCCTGAAGTATTGCTCTACAAAAGGTTGATATTTTTGTATCAGGCATTAGAAAAAACTTGATAAAGCTAAGCATAATTATAAATTATTTAATCATCTCAATAAATTAACAGGGGCCGGTACTATTAAAAAAACGAACAATATTATGAAAAACTATTTTATTCTATTACATTAATACTTTTAAAGCTACTCAAATAATTTGAAAGTTTTCTCGTTTCATTGTTGTTTGATTAATTGACTTTTTATGAGATAGCCACCTAGACAGTGCACCACATGTACACTTCAAGTCCAGCATTTTGAGGCAAACACGTTACGTTCTCTATTGTAGACCAAACCAACTGCGTTTACATTAATGTCTCATCAAGACGGGCATTGATTTATGAAGTGTATTTGATCATATATGCGCAAACCCACAATAGTGCTCAAATATTAGCCGGCAGCCGCCTGTCAATCAAACAGCACACAGCTACAGATGTCAGGAAATAAAAAGTCAATCTTTTATATTTTATCTAGATCAACCAACCAGTGATTGTCTTGCTATCACTATTGATGTAATGAACACCCATGTTCTAGATGTAGAACATTATAGAAAATTACTCACAAATGTATTATCGATATCGCTGACATCTCTCTTTTGACGTCAGCGTAAACTTCCAAAAACTAATATGTCAACTACCCATATCTACTGACAAAGAAATTTAATTTAATTTTTTTATTGTATTTATTTATTAATGGAAAAAATAAATCAAGCAAGATTTGCTCTCGCAACCTCACAGAGCTGAAATCCTAGAATCAGCACTGATAAATGGCCAGCAGCTATAAAATAGAGACTGCACAAGCACCTTTAGCAAGTGTAAGAATCAGGAAGTGAAGTGCTATTGAGTCCATAAATGCTCATGTAATTAGTCTCTATTAATATCTTATTTCAGTAATGCTGTGGTGAACATTAGGGGCATCTGTACTGTACAGTACGTCAACACACCGCATGCAATGCCCCAGACGCAAGATGAGATCAGACTTACTAGTTTTACATCCCCACTATAGACAGGATTATTCTCTTGCGCTGCTCCTGCGGTCAGCATATATTATTCAAAATAGTGCATTGGTCCATGCTGAGACGTATGTGTGTGTGTGTGTGTGTGTGTGTGTGTGTGTGTGTGTGTGTGTGTGTGTGAGCGTGTATTTATCACTTTGTGGGGACCAAATGTCCCCATAAGGATAGTAAAACCCAAAATTTTTGACCTTGTGGGGACATTTTGTCGGTCCCCATGAGGAAAACAGCTTATAAATCATACTAAATTATGTTTTTTGAAAATGTAAAAATGCAGAAAGTTTTCTGTGAGGTTTAGGTTTAGGGGTAGGGTTAGGTTTAGGGGATAGAATATAAAGTTTGTACAGTATAAAAACCATTATGTCTATGGAAAGTCCCCATAAAACATGGAAACACAACGTGTGTGTGTGTGTGTGTGTGTGTGTGTGTGTGTGTGTGTGTGTGTGTGTGTGTGTGTGTGTGTGTGTGTGTGTGTGTGTGTGTGTGTGTGTGTGTGTGTTTGCAAGTGGAACACTACCAAGGTGGTTAAGAAAACCATGAGTGGGTGTGAGAGATGGCAAGAAGGAGAAAAAGAGGAAAGGAAGAACAAGAGGAGCGCAGGGGTTAAAATTCTGTCATGTTGTTCCAAACCTATATGACTTTCTTTCAGAGCCGGCCCAAGGCATAAGCGAACTAAGCGGCTGCCCCCAAGAGCACATGAATTTTTTTTATTATTTTTTTTTGTGATTATACTGTCAATGGACAATTGTAATTATACAAAACGCAATATTAAATGCAATATTATGTTAACAGGCTGCAGGATGCAAGCACGTTCAGACAGCAAAACAGCAATGTCACAAAAAAGGACATATCCTCTGGTGCAAAGAAAAGGAAAAAGAAGAAAACAGAGGAAGAGAAAAAACAGCACGATAAAGGTATGTTAAGTAGCTAGGCTAAGTTATGAGCTAACATTAGCTGGCTAGTTAGTTAACATAGCCTATGTAGCATATCTTCTTAAAGTTTGATTAATCATCCGTAAATAGCCTTGACATCTTAATATATTATAGTACAACATATTACTTAGCAAGTTTAGTTTAAAGTTTTTGTCTTCTGTGTAAAAATAACTTTCCTGGGTATATATTTTTTGTAATAAAAATAAGCTTCTGTTCCATAAACTTTGTAGCCTACTGATAACAACTTAACATTATTTACATTAGTCTACCATTTTGAATATTATTATATTCCAATATCTTTATGCCTCAGTTAGCTAGTTATAGATTAAGAGTTGTTGTTTTAGGAGTACAGATGGCTTGCTGCGGTGTATAATAATTTGTGTTGAGAAAATAACATATTTTGTCAAATATTCTGTCAAATATGCACTCTTATGAAACATCCCTAGGAGCACTGTTGAAATATTTTGGACGTGGGGCACAACGAACGCCACCTGCCCCAAGTGCCAGTGCTACAGCTGATGATGATTTTTCAACAATCCCAGATCAATATATTTCTATGGATAAACCATGCCTTTGTTTTTGACAGACAGTTGCATTACATCTAACATGGCAAGCTTTTATTATTATTTTCATCTTTCATCAGGTCCATCCTCTGTAGGCGAGGAGCACTTCCCAGCATGTACATCCACTGATGTTGTCATCTAATCTGTCTGACTCAGAAAGGACTGCTCTGTAAGCAGAGGGTCACTGCCTATAAAGGAAAACTTCACATTCCCTGAAAAACCTGATGGCCGAAGCTTCCACTACACCTACAGAAAGTTCATTAATGGGGAAATAATGTAAGAGGAGCTGCTCGCTTATTCAAAAAGAAATGATACTGTCTACAGCTTCTGCTGCAAATTGTTCTGTAGGAAGTACACAAAATTGGTAACAGATGGACAGCAAGATTGGGTAAATATAGGTGTGCTACTGTCACATTTAAAACTGTAGAAGGGTAAAATCATGCCAGGCAGACATTGGTATGTTGTAAGCAACACAGCTACAACTAATAAAATTGATAAGGGGCCTGTTAGATTTATACTGTGCGAATAATCAAGCATTGACAATATTCAATCATATTGGCGGCACCGAGGGGCCCCCAAATCAAATTCTGCTTAGGGCCCTATAAAGGCTTGGGCCAGCCCTGCTTTCTTTCTACCGTGGAACACAAAGGAGATGTTTTTCAGAATGTTCTCGCTACTCTTTTCCATTCAGTGACATAAACTCAGCAAAAAATGAAACGTCCTCTCACTTTCAACTGCTTTTATTTTCAGCAAACTTAACATGTGTAAATATTTGTATTAAAATAAAAAGATTCAACAACTTAGACATAAACTGAACAAGTTTCACAGACATGTGACTAACAGAAATTGAAGAATGTGTCCCAGAACAAAAGGGGGGAAGGGGTCAAAATCAAAAGTAACAGTCAATATCACACTCACTGACATGAGGAGTAGATGCACTGCAGTAGCTACTTAATGCAGCTGGTGTTAGAAGAATGCCTCAGTTCTGAAGGTCCATACAATGCAAGTAAATGGTGACCAGAACTTTTAATCTCTTTAAATACGACTCCGTTGGTTAAATCCATATCTTGAGAAGCAATACTATAGATGTGAAATAGATAAATATTTCAGTCCTTTTTTACTATAAATTCTCCTCCCTGTCCAGCAGGTGGTGATATGCACAAAGAATGCAAATCAACAAAAAACTTATGAATGTGGAAGTGAAAGTGAAGATTTATAGGAATAAAAGACTTAAATATTTATCTGTTTCTCACCCACATCTATCATATTGCTTCTGAAGATATGGATTAAATCACTAGAGTCTTATGTATTACTTTTATGCTGCCTTTATGTGATTTTTGGTGATTCAAAGTTCTGGCCACCATTCACTTGCATTATATTGACCTACAGAGCTGTAATATTCTTCCAAAAATCTTAATTTGTGTTTTAATGAAAAAAGTCATCTGGGATGGCATGAGGGTGAGTAAATGAAAGAATTTAATTTGTTGAGGTGAACCATTATTTTAAGGCCCGTTAAGACTTATACTCTGTCCCCATTAACTTTCATTCTATGGAAAATGTTGACTTTTTGACACCTTTTGTGTTCCGTGGAAGAAGAGGGTGAATATATGAAGACAGAATGTTCATATTTGGTTTGTATTGTGTTCTGGATGTGTATCATAGATAGATACATAGCTTCTATAATGCACATCCATGGCCTTCTTTGTGTACCTTAACCCTTGTCCGTCAATATAACAAAGTTACTCAGAGGTCCTTAGAGGAAAAAAAAGTCAGCATCAAAAAACTGCCATAAAAATTTTATATATTCATATTATTTTCCACTTCCACTGACTTTTTAACCAACATCAGTCCTGATCATAACTACCAAATATTCATTCATTTTCAGGATTTTAACCCTTTAAATGCTAGTTTGTTTACATAATACTGCTCTATAATACAGCAAACAGAAAATAGGAAAATAAAGCATGTATTTGCTCCATAGGCTAAACATAATAAAAATGGTGCTATGTGGTGGAAAATATTTTAAAAAATTAAAAAAAAATTTAAGCCAGGGCTCTGGAAGGAAATCATAATATCATAAAATTCATTATTTTATGCTTTAATTGCACTGGGATCAAATTGTGTATGTTTCAATAGGGACATTTTTGTTCTTAAGGTCTTGAGTGTACCTATTTTCTGTTCACAGTGTATAAAATATTTATTATAGGAACTGAGGTTAAAATATCAAAATTCCCCCAAAATACACACCTTTGGCTAAATTTATGCCATTGGCATTAACACAGACAAAATGATCGAAAAAACAAAAATTAAAAAGACAAAAATGCCCCTAAGGTCGCACAAGGGTTAACTCTCTCTCTCTCTCTCTCTCTCTCTCTCTCTCTCTCTCTCTCTCTCTCTCACACACACACACACACACACACACCCTCTACCCACTCATGAAGCTTTGTTTGTGATTTTTCTCATTCAACAGATCACCAGTAAGCTCATCTTCTTTACAGAAATGTATCTCTGCTTAAGTCCCAATTATTTGTCTTCAAAGAGACAAGAAAATCACCTTGCATTCACCTTTTTAATAATAGAAAAACTACTTAATAAACATCCTGTTGCCTCACTGTCACATAATCTGTGTCGTCAAGATGCGATCTGTAAGGGGAATTACATTTTTTTTTTTGGAGGGATTTGATTCTTCAAGCTTTCATTGTGACGCGTCTTTGTGTTGTTAACTGCTGCCCCCTAGTGGTAACTGAGGAACATTGCGCGGTGAAAGGTAAAACGGCCCCCGACGGCATCTCTTTGCTGGGAAGGATAAATACTACTTCTAGATATGTAAAGTGTTGCCATGGTGATGGGCTCACGGTGCTCTTTACAGAGACAAGAGAAAACAAGAGATGATTCGGAGGACAGCAGCGTAAATGAATGCGTATCCGTCTATGACACTGTACAGATAAACAATATTACCAAAGAAATAGTGGATAGTTGCAGCGCTGAAGCGCGCGCTCGCGACGCACGCGAACGTATGTTTTATCAATAAAACAACAGGTTCCCCCGTGAAGGAGAGGAATGAATGTGATTCAAGAAAATAACAGAGAAAAGGAAAGATGCGCCGAAATGTATTAAAGAAAGCACACATTATTTTTATATATATATATATATAAATACTTTTATAATAGGCAATTAGCCTAAATGTTTTACTCTGCATACCCCGGCATGTTTTATTTTTGGATTAATAAAAATTAATCATAATTCAATGATCATAATACAGTTAAACTTTTCACAACTGTTCATTTGTTATGCTTATTATTACATTAATGATGAAGAGAAAATACTTAAATGTGTCGTGTTTATATTTTATTTTTCATAAAAAAGATAATAGAACTGTTTACTCGTCATTAAAGATAAAAAAGAATGAAACCCAAGTGCACAAGCACACATTTTCGCTGGGTTCTTCTTATCGGTGTCCTCCATCCGAGTCTTGGCGCAAAAATGTACTCCATCTTGTTTTGTTTCTGGTTTTGGAAAATGTTATTTTCTTGAGAAGAAAAAGGCGTAATACACAAAGAGCAACAGCTTTGAGAGCGCGTTGTTGGCTCGTCGACGCCACCCATCGGTAAGAAGTTATTAAGAAAATATAAATTTAGCTTTAAACTAAATAACTGAAGAATAGATCCATTGAACTCCTGGAAAATTTCTTACAGAATATTTATTATACTTCAGTTTTTAGTTTACAGTTGAATGCATTTTGTCTATAAGACAAACTAATCAAATATAGTGTTCGAAGTTGGTGTTAATAATACACTGATGTCAGTAGATCATGTGTGTAGGCCTATCTTAAAAAAATAAAAGGGCGACATGATTACAGAAATGAAAAAATTAAAACGTTTTTTCAATATCATAATGTATGAAACAATTACATTAAAATCAGTTTATGTGTAGGGTCTAAATTTCCCTTAATGCTGACACAAAGAGTTACTGTTGCACATAAAACATGTTCAAAACAATGCAAGGAATGCAAAAGGAAATATTTGTAAAACAATTATAAAAACCCGCTAAAAAAACAGGGTCACTTGGTGCGTTATGTCCCGCACAATAGAGGGGGTAGAGCGATGTTTTGGTACAGGGGCCACATCGGGCTTCAAAGGAATAATTCACACAAACAAAATGAAAATTCTCTCATCATTTAGTCACCCTTATGCCATCTCAGATGTGTATGACCTTCTTTCATCAGCAGAACACAAATTAAGGTTTTTAAAAAGAATATCTCAGCTCTTTTGGTTCATACAATGCAAGTGAATGGGTGCCATAATTTTGAAGCTCCAAATATCACATAAGTCAGCGTAAAAGAAGCCTAATCCATGTGACTCCAGAGGTGAAATCCATGACTTCAGAAGAGATATGATAGTTTGGGTGAGAAACAGCTCAATATTTAAGTCAGTTTTTACTATAAATTCTCCTCCCTGCACAGAATTTCTAGCAAAAATGGACTTCAATTTGTATCTGTTTCTCACTCTATTATATCACTTCTGAAGACATGGATTTAACCACTGGAGTCAAACGGATTACTTTTATGTGCTTTTGGAGTGTCAAAATTTTGGCATCTATTCACTTGTATTGTATGGGCCTAAAGAGCTGAAATATTCTTCTAAAAAAAATTATTTGTTTTCTTCTGAAGAAAGAAAGTCATACACATCTGGTATGGCATGAGGGTGAGTAAATGATGAGAGAATTTTCATGCTCATGCACAATTTTCTGAAGTTTGTGACTGGTGGAATGTACTCCCTGAAGTATTGCTCTACAAAAGGTTGATATTTTTGTATCAGGCATTAGAAAAAACTTGATAAAGCTAAGCATAATTATAAATTATTTAATCATCTCAACAAATTAACAGGGGCCGGTACTATTAAAAAAACGAACAATATTATGAAAAACTATTTTATTCTATTACATTAATACTTTTAAAGCTACTCAAATAATTTGAAAGTTTTCTCGTTTCATTGTTGTTTGATTAATAGACTTTTTATGAGATAGCCACCTAGACAGTGCACCACATGTACACTTCAAGTCCAGCATTTTGAGGCAAACACGTTACGTTCTCTATTGTAGACCAAACCAACTGCGTTTACATTAATGTCTCATCAAGACGGGCATTGATTTATGAAGTGTATTTGATCATTTAGGCGCAAACCCACAATAGTGCTCAAATATTAGCCGGCAGCCGCCTGTCAATCAAACAGCACACAGCTACAGATGTCAGGAAATAAAAAGTCAATCTTTTATATTTTATCTAGATCAACCAACCAGTGATTGTCTTGCTATCACTATTGATGTAATGAACACCCATGTTCTAGATGTAGAACATTATAGAAAATTACTCACAAATGTATTATCGATATCGCTGACATCTCTCTTTTGACGTCAGCGTAAACTTCCAAAAACTAATATGTCAACTACCCATATCTACTGACAAAGAAATTTAATTTAATTTTTTTATTGTATTTATTTATTAATGGAAAAAATAAATCAAGCAAGATTTGCTCTCGCAACCTCACAGAGCTGAAATCCTAGAATCAGCACTGATAAATGGCCAGCAGCTATAAAATAGAGACTGCACAAGCACCTTTAGCAAGTGTAAGAATCAGGAAGTGAAGTGCTATTGAGTCCATAAATGCTCATGTAATTAGTCTCTATTAATATCTTATTTCAGTAATGCTGTGGTGAACATTAGGGGCATCTGTACTGTACAGTACGTCAACACACCGCATGCAATGCCCCAGACGCAAGATGAGATCAGACTTACTAGTTTTACATCCCCACTATAGACAGGATTATTCTCTTGCGCTGCTCCTGCGGTCAGCATATATTATTCAAAATAGTGCATTGGTCCATGCTGAGACGTATGTGTGTGTGTGTGTGTGTGTGTGTGTGTGTGTGTGTGTGTGTGTGTGTGTGTGTGTGTGTGTGTGTGTTTGCAAGTGGAACACTACCAAGGTGGTTAAGAAAACCATGAGTGGGTGTGAGAGATGGCAAGAAGGAGAAAAAGAGGAAAGGAAGAACAAGAGGAGCGCAGGGGTTAAAATTCTGTCATGTTGTTCCAAACCTATATGACTTTCTTTCAGAGCCGGCCCAAGGCATAAGCGAACTAAGCGGCTGCCCCCAAGAGCACATGAATTTTTTTTTATTCTTTTTTTTTTTTTGTGATTATACTGTCAATGGACAATTGTAATTATACAAAACGCAATATTAAATGCAATATTATGTTAACAGGCTGCAGGATGCAAGCACGTTCAGACAGCAAAACAGCAATGTCACAAAAAAGGACATATCCTCTGGTGCAAAGAAAAGGAAAAAGAAGAAAACAGAGGAAGAGAAAAAACAGCACGATAAAGGTATGTTAAGTAGCTAGGCTAAGTTATGAGCTAACATTAGCTGGCTAGTTAGTTAACATAGCCTATGTAGCATATCTTCTTTTTTAGGAAAGTTTGATTAATCATCCGTAAATAGCCTTGACATCTTAATATATTATTAGTACAACATATTACTTAGCAAGTTTTAGATTAAAGTTTTTGTCTTCTGTGTAAAAATAACTTTCCTGGGTATATATTTTTTGTAATAAAAATAAGCTTCTGTTCCATAAACTTTGTAGCCTACTGATAACAAATTAACATTATTTACATTAGTCTACCATTTTGAATATTATTATATTCCAATATCATTATGCCTCAGTTAGCTAGTTATAGATTAAGAGTTGTTGTTTTAGGAGTACAGATGGCTTGCTGCGGTGTATAATAATTTGTGTTGAGAAAATAACATATTTTGTCAAATATTCTGTCAAATATGTACTCTTATGAAACATCCCTAGGAGCACTGTTGAAATATTTTGGACGTGGGGCACAACGAACGCCACCTGCCCCAAAGTGCCAGTGCTACAGCTGATGATGATTTTTCAACAATCCCAGATCAATATATTTATATGGATAAACCATGCCTTTGTTTTTGACAGACAGTTGCATTACATCTAACATGGCAAGCTTTTATTATTATTTTCATCTTTCATCAGGTCCATCCTCTGCAGGCGAGGAGCACTTCCCAGCATGTACATCCACTGATGTTGTCATCTATCCTGTCTGACTCAGAAAGGACTGATCTGTAAGCAGAGGGTCACTGCCTATAAAGGAAAACTTCACATTCCCTGAAAAACCTGATGGCCGAAGCTTCCACTACACCTACAGAAAGTTCATTAATGGGGAAATAATGTAAGAGGAGCTGCTCGCTTATTCAAAAAGAAATGATACTGTCTACAGCTTCTGCTGCAAATTGTTCTGTAGGAAGTACACAAAATTGGTAACAGATGGACAGCAAGATTGGGTAAATATAGGTGTGCTACTGTCACATTTAAAACTGTAGAAGGGTAAAATCATGCCAGGCAGACACTGGTATGTTGTAAGCAACACAGCTACAACTAATAAAATTTATAAGGGGTGTGTTAGATTTATAGTGTGCGAATAATCAAGCATTGACAATATTCAATCATATTGGCGGCACCGAGGGGCCCCCAAATCAAATTCTGCTTAGGGCCCTATAAAGGCTTGGGCCAGCCCTGCTTTCTTTCTACCGTGGAACACAAAGGAGATGTTTTTCAGAATGTTCTCGCTACTCTTTTCCATTCAGTGACATAAACTCAGCAAAAAAAGAAACGTCCTCTCACTTTCAACTGCTTTTATTTTCAGCAAACTTAACATGTGTAAATATTTGTATTAAAATAAAAAGATTCAACAACTTAGACATAAACTGAACAAGTTTCACAGACATGTGACTAACAGAAATTGAAGAATGTGTCCCGGAACAAAAGGGGGGAAGGGGTCAAAATCAAAAGTAACAGTCAATATCACACTCACTGACATGAGGAGTAGATGCACTGCAGTAGCTACTTAATGCAGCTGGTGTTAGAAGAATGCCTCAGTTCTGAAGGTCCATACAATGCAAGTAAATGGTGACCAGAACTTATAATCTCTTTAAATACGACTCCATTGGTTAAATCCATATCTTGAGAAGCAATACTATAGATGTGAAATAGATAAATATTTCAGTCCTTTTTTACTATAAATTCTCCTCCCTGTCCAGCAGGTGGTGATATGCACAAAGAATGCACATCAACAAAAACCTTAAGAATGTGGAAGTGAAAGTGAAGATTTATAGGAATAAAAGACTTAAATATTTATCTGTTTCTCACCCACATCTATCATATTGCTTCTGAAGATATGGATTAAATCACTAGAGTCTTATGTATTACTTTTATGCTGCCTTTATGTGATTTTTGGTGATTCAAAGTTCTGGCCACCATTCACTTGCATTATATTGACCTACAGAGCTGTAATATTCTTCCAAAAATCTTAATTTGTGTTTTAATGAAAAAAGTCATCTGGGATGGCATGAGGGTGAGTAAATGAAAGAATTTAATTTGTTGAGGTGAACCATTATTTTAAGGCCCGTTAAGACTTATACTCTGTCCCCATTAACTTTCATTCTATGGAAAATGTTGACTTTTTGACACCTTTTGTGTTCCGTGGAAGAAGAGGGTGAATATATGAAGACAGAATGTTCATATTTGGTTTGTATTGTGTTCTGGATGTGTATCATAGATAGATACATAGCTTCTATAATGCACATCCATGGCCTTCTTTGTGTACCTTAACCCTTGTCCGTCAATATAACAAAGTTACTCAGAGGTCCTTAGAGGAAAAAAAAGTCAGCATCAAAAAACTGCCATAAAAATTGTATATATTAATATTATTTTCCACTTTCACTGACTTTTTAACCAACATCAGTCCTGATCATAACTACCAAATATTCATTCATTTTCAGGATTTTAACCCTTTAAATGCTAGTTTGTTTACATAATACTGCTCTATAATACAGCAAACAGAAAATAGGAAAATAAAGCATGTATTTGCTCCATAGGCTAAACATAATAAAAATGGTGCTATGTGGTGGAAAATATTTTAAAAAATTAAAAAAAAATTTAAGCCAGGGCTCTGGAAGGAAATCATAATATCATAAAATTCATTATTTTATGCTTTAATTGCACTGGGATCAAATTGTGCATGTTTCAATAGGGACATTTTTGTTCTTAAGGTCTTGAGTGTACCTATTTTCTGTTCACAGTGTATAAAATATTTATTATAGGAACTGAGGTTAAAATATCAAAATTCCCCCAAAATACACACCTTTGGCTAAATTTATGCCATTGGCATTAACACAGACAAAATGATCGAAAAAAACAAAAATTAAAAAGACAAAAATGCCCCTAAGGTCGCACAAGGGTTAACCTCTCCTCTCTCTCTCTCTCTCTCTCTCTCTCTCTCTCTCTCTCTCTCTCTCTCTCTCTCTCTCTCTCTCTCTCTCTCACACACACACACACACACACCCTCTACCCACTCATGAAGCTTTGTTTGTGATTTTTCTCATTCAACAGATCACCAGTAAGCTCATCTTCTTTACAGAAATGTATCTCTGCTTAAGTCCCAATTATTTGTCTTCAAAGAGACAAGAAAATCACCTTGCATTCACCTTTTTAATAATAGAAAAACTACTTAATAAACATCCTGTTGCCTCACTGTCACATAATCTGTGTCGTCAAGATGCGATCTGTAAGGGAAATTACATTTTTTTTTGGAGGGATTTGATTCTTCACGCTTTCATTGTGACGCGTCTTTGTGTTGTTAACTGCTGCTCCCTAGTGGTAACTGAGGAACATTGCGCGGTGAAAGGTAAAACGGCCCCCGACGGCATCTCTTTGCTGGGAAGGATAAATACTACTTCTAGATATGTAAAGTGTTGCCATGGTGATGGGCTCACGGTGCTCTTTACAGAGACAAGAGAAACGAAGATGATTCGGAGGACAGCAGCGTAAAGGAATGCGTATCCATCTATGACACTGTACAGATAAACAATATTACCATAGAAATAGTGGATAGTTGCAGCGCTGAAGCGCGCGCTCGCGACGCACGCGAACGTATGTTTTATCAATAAAACAACAGGTTCCCCCGTGAAGGAGAGGAATGAATGTGATTCAAGAAAATAACAGAGAAAAGGAAAGATGCGCCGAAATGTATTAAAGAAAGCACACATTATTTTTATATATATATATATAAATACTTTTATAATAGGCAATTAGCCTAAATGTTTTACTCTGCATACCCCGGCATGTTTTATTTTTGGATTAATAAAAAATTAATCATAATTCAATGATCATAATACAGTTAAACTTTTCACAACTGTTCATTTGTTATGCTTATTATTACATTAATGATGAAGAGAAAATACTTAAATGTGTCGTGTTTATATTTTATTTTTCATAAAAAGATAATAGAACTGTTTACTCGTCATTAAAGATAAAAAAGAATGAAACCCAAGTGCACAAGCACACATTTTCGCTGGGTTCTTCTTATCGGTGTCCTCCATCCGAGTCTTGGCGCAAAAATGTACTCCATCTTGTTTTGTTTCTGGTTTTGGAAAATGTTATTTTCTTGAGAAGAAAAAGGCGTAATACACAAAGAGCAACAGCTTTGAGAGCGCGTTGTTGGCTCGTCGACGCCACCCATCGGTAAGAAGTTATTAAGAAAATATAAATTTAGCTGTAAACTAAAATAACTGAAGAATAGATCCATTGAACTCCTGGAAAATTTCTTACAGAATATTTATTATACTTCAGTTTTTAGTTTACAGTTGAATGTATTTTGTCTATAAGACAAACTAATCAAATATAGTGTTCGAAGTTGGTGTTAATAATACACTGATGTCAGTAGATCATGTGTGTATCTTATATTAATATAAATAACTTTTTTCCATGTCCAGAAGAATGGTTTACACATTTAACACATTTTACCAACACACATTACCTTACACTATAGTGTGTGTGTGTGTGTGTGTATATATATATATATATATATATATATATATATATATATATATATATATACACACACATACACACACACTCAGCAAAATAAGAAACGTCCCTTTTTCAGGACACTGTATGTTAAAGATAATTTTGAAAAAATTCAAATAACTTTACAATCTTTAGTGTAAAGTGTTTAAACAATGTTTTCCATGCTTGTTCAATGAAGCATAAACAATTAATGAGCACGTATCTGTGGAACGGTCATTAAGACACTAACAGCTTACAGACGGTGGGCAATTAAGGTCACAGATATAAAAACTTAGGACACTAAAGAGACCTTTCTACTGACTCTGAAAAACACCAAAATATAGATGCCCAGGGTCCCCCTGCTCATCTGCGTGAACATTCCTTCGACATGCTGCATGGAGGCATGAGGACTGCAGATGTGGCCAGGGCAATAAATTGCAATGTCTGTACTGTGAGACACCTAAGACAGCACAACAGGGAGACAGGAAGGACAGCTGATCGTCCTCGCAGTGGCAGACCACGTGTAACAACACCTGTACAGGATTGGTGCATCCGAATATCACACCTGCGGGACAGGTACAGCATGGCAACAACAACTGCCCGAGTTACACCAGGAATGCACAATCCCTCCATCAGTGCTCAGACTGTCCGCAATATGCTGAGAGAGGCTGGACTGAGGGCTTGTAGGACTGTTGTAAGGTAGGTCCTTACCAGACATCACCGGAAACGAGAAGTGCTATGCACAAACAGAAGAGGACCCCCTCTGGAGTCTGAGGGTATTTTGGGCCATACTGTTCGTTCTGTTTATGATTTCCTGCAAGACAGGAATGTTAGTGTTCTGCCATGGCCAGCGAAGAGCCCGGATCTAAATCCCGTTGAGCACGTCTGGGACCTGTTGGATTGGAGGGTGAGGGCTAGGGCCATTCCCCCCAGAAATGTCCGGGAACTTGCAAGTGCCTTGGTGGAAGAGTGGGGTAACAACTAACAGCAAGAACTGGCAAATTTGGTGCAGTCTATGAGGAGGGTGTATGGCTTCCTTAGCTCCTAAAAATGATTTAGAAGAGAATGATATATCTTACAGAGATATATTTTCATATAAAAAGGCTCTGACAGCATAAAGTCATTCAGTATGGTTTTAAAGGAATAGCTCACCCAATAATTATAATTTACTCTTCATTTACTCACCCTTAAGTTTTCCCAAACTTGTATGACTTTCTTCCACAGAGCACAAATAAAATATTTTATCGCCATACAATGAATGTCATAAAGGCTGCTAATAGCTTTTTGATTCGAACAGACACTTTTTTTTTCACTATAAATCTTGACATAAGTAGTCTCCTAGCCCTAGATTTCATGCTCAGGTCTCCAATATTTCAAGTTTGATTACACTTCCTGGCACCATATAACATTCTGGCAGGCGTTAAGCACTATGAAGTGTAATTGAGCTTGAAATCATGATTGGCTAGGAGACTGCTGATGTCAAGATAGATAGCGAAAAAGGATTACAGTTTGGTCTGTACTCACACAAAACAGATTGGATCGCTTCAGAAGACAGTCATATGTATTACCTTAATGCTGCCTTTAGGTCCTTTTTGGAGCTACAGTAAAAGATTTGGTCACCATTCACCTGCATTGTGTGAACAAACAGACGTCATATTTCCATTAAAATATCTTTTTTTGAATTCTGTGAAAGAAAGTCATAGGAGTTTGAGATGACATAAGGGTGAGGAAATGATGAGAGAATTACTAAAGATTATCGTTTTTTTGGGTGAACTATTTCTACTACATCAATGCATGATAGTGAGTATACTACTATAATCTAAAATGTATATGTACAATTAAAACTCTAAGCAGAATAAAATAACTTGTCTTAAGACAAATGTTTTTGTGAAGCACCTAATGTGCCGAAGACTTTTGAACTGCACTGAATAAAAATACTGTATAGCTGTGCTCAAAGTTTACATACCCCTTGAATGTTTTTCTTTAAAATGAGCAAAAACAAAAACGTGTTTTGTTTTTTTATTCAGTACTGTATAACTAATATTAAAGTACACCCTATTAGAAAATAATAAGTACATATTTTAAAAACTCTGTTATTATTATTTGTCTCTTTAAGCATAAATTAGCATTTGTAGCCTTTTGTAATAGTTGAGTGAGTGGCAAAGCTGGATCAGCCACTGGTTGAGAGATCAAACGAGAAGTGCTATGCACAAACATCAAAAAGGCTACAGTCACTGAGCCTGAAGAGGACCCCCCTCTGGAGTCTGAGGGTATTTTGGGCCCTGGAGAAGTTTTGACATGCCTTGACATTTGTGCTTTTTTCAGTTGCTTAAAAACATATTAATGGCTAAAGTCTGATAACACAGTAGTCAGCACAGACTGGGCTACAATAATATGTGTGCAATATGTGTGTACATGTTTTAATTTTTGAGAAAATAACGTTTATGCATGGTTTTTGAAAAAACTAAAATTTTAAGTCAATGAAATAAGGTCATATAACAGATAATAAACATTTGTCCACAAGACTTTTGAGAACTGGATCTTGTAGCCTAGCGTTTTTGCTACAAAATGATGTGAAAACCATCCTGATCACTCATTCATACAAAACAATATACTAATTTAACATTTGTAAGACAATATTTGTGTTGAAAGGTCATATGCGAGGAGGCGTGAATGATCATGAATATGCATTGTAATTTACACATGAGACAAATACCCTCCCCTGGGCTTATCAATGAGGGATAGAGAATGAATGTGAGGAGAATTAATTATCCAAATCAAGTTTTAAGTTAAAAGAAGTAATCTGACTATATATTTTCTTTACATAAAGACTTTATTTTAGACCTACATTACCGTTAAAAGAAGTCTCTTCTGCTCACCAAGACTGGATTTATTTGATCCAAAATACAGAAACAACATTGATATTCTGAACTCTTTTTACAATTTAAAAGAACAGTTTTCTATTTGAATAGATTGTAAAATGCAATTTGTGATCATAGCTGAATTTTCAGCACATTACTGCAGTCTTCAGTGTCACATAAAGAAATCATTATAATATGCTGATTTTCTAAAATGGGCATATTTAAAGTGCATTTTACTCATTTACACCAGAACAGATATTTGCAAGCACAAACTTTGTTGATGATAATGAGGCAGCATAAACGCTATTTAAAATATAATCTAAACATTTTTATATCATATTACATATCATATTTATATCATACAGCATACAATTTAAATACCAGCTTTAGCCAAAACAGCATTTAAATGTAACTAAAACTTCTTATTTCAAAAGGCAATATTCTGAATCCTGGCTGGCAAGTTGCATTTTGAGTTAGTGGCTAATTATACATTAATCCATCAATATATATAATTTTACTTAGTTATATCTTGATACAGATTTATTTGTATTAATAAAATAGTTACTTACATTTGTAAAAGTTGACGCCTCGGGTGTTTGGGTCTGTCATTTGCACAAAAAATAATTGCACACCGTCTCCGCGTTGGATTATGGCTAATAGGGGTCAGAGAGTGTACATCGTATGTACCCTTGAAATCAGATTGTGGGTAAGAATGAGTGAACAAATGTAGGGAACGAGATGTAGGGAATGAATTCAGACATCACTACAAAATGGCAAACACCCGAAATAGTGCACTATTTAGTGGATAGGGGCGGTTTCGGACACAGCTCGTTAGGAAGGCTGCATGCTAGGTAGGATGCGTCCTTTGAAGGCTCCAGCATACCGAGTGTCCTCCTTTAAAAAAGCCTCGTTTAAAATGACAGGCCTTCGTATAGGACAAACGGAAAGGAAAGGTAACATGGTTGCTATGACTGCATGCTACTCTTTAACCAGCGGAAGCGCTTTGAGTGAGAAGGAAACAAAGCCCCTTTAGAAGGGAATGTATGAGGTACATTTCAGGAGAGTTATAATGATGTAAAGAGAAATTAAAATAGATTTTACAGGTGTACTTTTAGTCTAATACTTAATGATAATGATATACTCTGCTCCCATCTACTGAGGTACTTCAACTTGGGAATTAACATTCCTTGCGTTTGAACATCAATTACGAGCAAATTGGCGTCATTTCTTTTAGACATTTCCATTGAAGAAAAGTTTTGTGGGTTATGAGTTCCCACAAAGGAAACACCTCATGCATCCTCCAAATTCCTGTGAAAGAAGATTGCATTCGAAGGCTGCATTCGAAGTGTCATACTCGCTTTTCTGTAATGAGACGAGCCTCGATGATGTATGCGGCTGAAATATGTGACCTCCGGAGGATGCAGCCTTCCAAATAAGACACAGCCAGCGAGAAAAACTTGCTCGCCGGCTCCCGGACGCGCTTTCGCCCGGTCCTCAACCGCTTCTCCTCCCCTGGCGGAAGGCAGCGGCAAGAACTCCGCGACAGCGCATCCCTCTTCCCTCTGGGGTTTCAACATCACTGTAACAGGTTAAGGATGGGCAAGGAGGAGGCGGGAACCGGCTGAACAGTAAACATAACATTTGAATGCAAAACTCAACATAATGCAACCACAGACACACATGCAACATGGCCACGTCTCTCAGCTGATTCAGAACAGGTGTTGTGCCGAAATTGGAATCCCTGCCAGAATCTGAGTGCCAATTGCGTGCACGCGCATGACATCAGTTGACGAGACAGCGGTGCAGCGAGTTTAAAACACTTCTGTCTACAAAGCCATTTATAATCAATCTTTTCCACATGTTGGATGTGTAGAAGTATACCATATGTTGCTAGCGTGGCAGTTGTGAATAATCTGTTTGTGTAATGTGCATTGTTATATGTTTATTATGTCAAAAGTGTACATTATGCTAAATAGTGTAATATGTATATATGATGTATAAGAGGACTGCACATTGGTGGAGCAAGCATTCAAGACATTTCACTCCTTTCACAGATAAACCTAAGTAGAATTGAACTGCATTGACATGCTATTCATGTAGGTTATGGTGTAATTCTAGTAATTTTATATGTAATATTGACAATTTGAACTCTTATCACTGGACCTAAATATGAACGTCATAAAAATGTATATTAGTTAATCTGTATCATTATGGTTTACATATACAATTTCAATAAACATACTAAAGTACATTATTAAAACTTGCTTATATACAACGAGAGAGTTGATCAGAGAATAAGTTTTGCAGGTTGTAATTACAGTTGTATGCAAAAGTTAAAAGTAAAAATAAATGTAAATAATAATTATAATATTATGATAATATTAAAAATTACAACTCTTAAAATACATATATCCAAATGTTTTATATAGCCTGCAAACAGTCTTTCTATTCTTCCTTTAGGAATTCTCCCTCACTCTTCCTTACAGAATGCTTCTAGTTCAGCAATATTTTTAGAGTGTCTGCATGCACTGCATGTTTTAGATCTATCCAGAGATTTCAGTAGTTTTCATATGTTAAAGGTTGCAAATACATAACAAAAACATTTCCACATCAATTTGCAGAATTATGTCTATTTTAGTTGTGCCCACTGAAAATATTGTATGGTCTTTTTCTTATTTGGAAAATCAACATAACATGTAATTTGGCTTGAAGTTTCCACATTTTTGCATATGACTGTATGTAGTAACTGTAAAAATCTCCTTTAAGTTATTGTTGTTTTTAAATACACTGTTGTACTATATGTCATACTATAACATAACACAACATTTACTGTAATACTCTAACATAAATTACCTGAGAGACCTGTGTTACTTCTGTGGGGAAAAAGAAAATGGAAATGACTGGGTAATTATTCGATTTTAACATTGATTGTTTTTGGTTGATTTCAAACATAATTTATTTAAAGAGTTAATGAGTTAATGAGAAAATATGTTTATATGAATGATTTAATAGTTAAGTCTGCTTATCGAAACCTAAATAACTGTGTGCATCTTTATGTTAAGATTTGCTGTGATGTGTGCCTGTGGTGGTTCCACTGTGAGTGCATCAATATATCAGTGAAGGTGACAAGCTTCATCTGCTTGGCTTGTAAAAAGTAAAGTGAAAAATCTGTGTCAGACTATATCATAGATTGTTAATTTAAGTATTAATGAGTCCATCCATCCATCCATCCATCTTAAACCGCTTATCAGAAGTCGGGTCGTGGGGGCAGCTGCTCCAGCAGGGGGCCCCAAACTTCCCTATCGTGAGCCACATTAACCAGCTTTGACTGGGGGACCCCGAGGCGTTCCCAGGCCAGTGTGGAGATGTAATCTCTCCACCTAATCCTGGGTCTTCCCCAAGGCCTCCTCTCTGCTGGACGTTGTTGTGTGTTGCAATCTTAATCAGTATATATGTGTGTGACTAATCTTAAACAAAGTATGCCTGTAAACAAATGATGAATGATGTGTGTAACTAACTAGAAAATATATGTAAAACCAAAAATGCTAAAAGGAAACTGCAGTTGCATTTCTGACACAGGAGATGAGGGGAACCTGGAGACAGTTTATACATTAGAAATTCTTTGGGCAAAGAAATGATAAGAATGAACCAATGGGAGGCAAAACCAGTAATCCCACTGCAGCAAAAACAAATGGAATGAGTGGAATTTATCTCTTAGATTATTGAAGATGCCCCGTCGGCAAAAATAAGCCAATCAATAGAGTAAAAAACTGAGAACAAAGGAATACATCCTGGGTCAGAAAGATAGAAAAGAAGACTGGAGAAACGGGATCTTTTTGAGCGAAGCTTACGGGTGAAGCAGACTAGATCCCCAGCTGGTTGAATGATTTTTGTACTTATTCTTTCTTGTTAATAAATACAATTTTTACTTTGAAAACTTGACTTCGTCTCCTCAAAAAAGAACACGACAACGTGCCTGAAACACCTCCCTAGGGAGGCGGCCAGGGGGCATCCTTACCAGATGCCCAAACCACCTCAACTGACTCCTTTCGACGCAAAGGAGCAGCGGCTTTACTCCGAGCTCCTCACGGATGACTGAGCTCCTCACCCTATCTTTAAGGGAGAAGCCCGCCATCCTTCTGAGGAAATCCATTTTGGCCGCTTGTACTCGCGACCTAGTTCTTTCGGTCATGACCAAGACTTCATGACCATAGGTGAGGGTAGGAACGAAAATTGACCGGTAGATCGAGAGCTTTGCCTTCCGGTTCAGCTCTCTTTTCGTGACAACGGTGCGATAGAGCGGGTGCAAATACCGCCCCCCGCTGCCCCGATTCTCCGGCCAACCTCCCGCTCCATTGTCCCCTCACTCGTGAACAAGACCCCGAGGTACTTGAACTCCTTCACTTGGGGCAATACCTCCTTCCCTACCTGGAGTACGCACTCCATTGGTTTCCTGCTGAGAACCATTAATGAGTTCTTGAGGTAATCAGTTGAATTTTCTGTGACTACTTTGAAGATGCTAAAATATAACACAGTTTTGTTTAATTATGGATTTTCTTTAGTCACAACATATTCCCATAGTGCCATTTATGTAATTTCATAGTTTTGATGACTTTGCTATTGTTCTAAAATGTGAAGAAAAATAATTATAATAAATAATGAGTACGTTTTCAAAACTTTTGACTAGTGCTTTGACAAGCAGTGTGTGTTTACTGTATACAATCTGTGAAGTAAGCATTAAATGGAATTGAACAAATGTGTTCACATCTTCTTTGTAATCTTTACATGAAATTATGTAATCTATATATACATTACAGCCTATTGTTCAATATGCTTTTTTTAATTGATCTTGTTCACATTAAATATGTCATTGACCCACTAAAACAAAGTGAAAATCACAATTTATTATTATTTACATGTGGATGAATTTTCTTTTCTTTTTTTTTTTAACCGTACTAAACATTGTTTTCTTTTAACTTGTAGATTCTGTAGACTTTCAGTTTTATTAAACTTTCAATAAAATAATTATTGGAAACTGTGCAGCAGGTGACTGGCCTCCTTTTACTTTGTGGCCTAAACAAGCAGACAAACAACTTTTCAAGGTAAAAAAAATATTCACACTCTAGTATACAGCAAATTGAGAATGAACAAAGACAACATAATAAAGAGAACATACATATATATATATATATATATATATATATATATATATATATATATATATATATATATATACAGTGCATCCGGAAAGTATTCACAGCGCTTCACTTTTTCCACATTTTGTTATATTACAGTCTTATTCCAAAATGGATTAAATTCATTATTTTACTCAAAATTCTACAAACAATACCCCATAATGACAATGTGAAAGAAGCTTGTTTGAAATCTTTGAAAATGTATTAAAAATAAAAAATGAAAAAAATCACATGTACATAAGTATTCACAGCCTTTGCCATGACATTAAAAATTGAGCTCAGGTGCGTCCTGTTTCCAAGGATCTTCCTTGAGATGTTTCTACAACTTGATTGGAGTCCACCTGTGGTAAATTCAGTTGACTGGACATGATTTGGAAATGCACACACCTGTCTATATAAGGTCCCACAGTTAACAGTGCATGTCAGAGCACAAACCAAGCCATGAAGTCCAAGGAATTGTCTGTAGACCTCCGAGACAGGATTGTATCGAGGCACAGATCTGGGGAAGGGTACAGAAACATTTCTGTAGCATTGAAGGTCCCAATAAGCACAGTGGCCTCCATTATCCGTAAATGGAAGAAGTTAGGGACTCTTTCTAGAGCTGGCCGCTAGGCCAAACTGAGTGATCGGGTGAGAAGGGTCTTAGTCAGGGAGGTGACCAAGAACTGACAGAGCTCCAGCATTTCTCTGTAGAGAGAGGAGAACCTTCCAGAAGAACAACCATCTCTGCACCACTCCACCAATCAGGCCTGTATGGTAGAGTGGCCAGACGGAAGCCACTCCTCAGTAAAAGGCACATGACAGCCCACCTGGAGTTTGCCAAAATTCACCTGAAGGACTCTCAGACCATGAGAAACAAAACAAAAAACTCTTTGGCCTGAATGGCAAGTGTCATGTCTGGAGGAAACCAGGCACCGCTCATCACCTGGCCAAATCCCTACAGTGCATGGTGGTGGCAGCATCATGCTGTGGGGATGTTTTTCAGCAGCAGGAACTGGGAGACTAGTCAGGATCGAGGAAAAGACATTCTTGATGAAAACCTGCTCCAGGGTGCTCTGGACCTCAGACTGGGGTGAAGGTTCATCTTCCAACAGGACAACGACCCTAAGCACACAGCCAAGATAACAAAGGAGTGGCTACGGGACACTGTGAATGTCCTTGAGTGGCCCAGACTTGAACCCGATTGAACATCTCTGGAGAGATCTGAAAATGGCTGTGCACCGACGCTCCACATCCAACCTGATGGAGCTTGAGAGGTCCTGCAAAGAAGAATGGGAGAAACTGCCCAAAAATAGGTGTGCAAAGCTTGTAGCATCATACACAAAAAGACTTGAGGCTGTAATTGGTGCCAAAGGTGCTTCAAAAAAGTATTGAGCAAAGGCTGTTTTCATTTTTATTTTTAATAAATTAGCAAAGATTTCAAACAAACTTCTTTCACGTTGTCATTATGGGGTATTATTTGTAGAATTGAGGAAAATAATGAATTCAATAAATTTTTTAATAAGGCTGTAACATAACAAATTGTGAAAGTGAAGTGCTGTGAATAATTTCCGGATGCACTGTAAATGTTTATGATGTTCACATTTAGGTCCAATGATGATAAGAGTTCACATAGTCAATATTACATGTAAAATGACAAGAATTACTCCTAACATACATGAATAGCATGTTAAGGCAGTTCAATTTTATTTTGGTGGAACAAGCATTCAAGGAATTTCACTCCTTTCACAGATAAAACAAAGTGCAGTCCTCATATACATCTCTTATGTATCATTTACATATTACACTATTTAGCATAATGTACACATTTGGATCCGGGTATCGTTCATTCATTTGTTTTTGCTTTCATATATAAAAACGAAAAAACGAGAAAACAATTCCTTTTTTCGTTTTTTCGTTTTTTTTGAAAAACGAAAAAACTACATTATGACTTGATTTTTGGTTTTCCCGTTCTTGCACGGAAAATCAGAAAAACGACTTGATATTCCGATTTTCCCCTGTGGGTGGGGCTAAATCTGATTGGCAGGATATGCATTCATTGTTTTTCAAATTAAGAGTTTTCCAAACACTGTATTTGTTAGCCTGTAAAATTAATAGTCTATATGCATGCTATTTGTCACCCAATTATTTGGCTTCACTGACTGAAAAAATCTATTGAAATAGCCTAAATGTAAACATGTTCACGCATTGAAGTTGTCACGGTGGTTATCAGACAAAAGGCTGAATGGAGAGAAGGCCTTTCTCATAGTTTATATTGCATTCCATCGCAATATAGGTTACTTTTGCCGTCCCTATACTCCTGCTCACTAGAGGATGCCTTTCAAGACAGTCATTGGCAAACACCTACAGTAGTCAACCAAAATGCCTATTATCGCCGCAGAAAAAATAAACCAGTCGCATTTCAAGTCATTCGCGAAATGACCGCCAGGTGGCGCAAATGGATATTGTGCAAAACAGCAGCAATTGCCGCATTTTGAAATGTAAGTGGGGTTAATGTCAATTAACAGTAAAGATGAAATACTACAACTATGGTAAACAGAATAAAACATTTTTAGCCCAGAAAAATAGAAAAATAGAGACAAGAACAATATATAGCCTATATATTTCATATTGTAGGCCTATCTTGACGTCGGTTGGCGACATAAGCCTATTCCCCGGGCCGGGGAGCAGCGCGATAACAAAAAAAATCAAATAAACAAACAAAAATAAATTAGGTGCAATTAAGCTGATATTTTTTTACTATTCTATTGAGGAATGAAACGAATGAAGAGCGCTTCTCGCTCATGTGAGCGAACACACACTGGAGAAATTAACGTTTGGGCATTTCTCAGTGAGTACACTCATGGCCGAGTGGTAGAACTTACGTTACGATCATGACACGGGTTCAAATTCCGAGCAAACACAGCAATCTTTATATTAGCCTATTAATGCATTTAATACCATATTATTAATGCAGAGATTTGTCTAGTTCTAAAACTGTTACAGCATAGTTTTTTGCTCATATAATAAAATTACCATATACTTCCATTTTACACTAAGGAACAAATATTATCCAACAGAATGACTTTACATTTGTATAATAATTTCAAAAGCAGTTCTATATTAAAAAAAGCTACTTCACCAATAGACTATATCAAATATATAAAAATAAGTAACAACTGTTACACATTTGAATCATGAATTAATAATCTCATAGGCCTACAAATATCCACATTTGTCATCTGAAATGTAGGGTAGCTTTCACTAAGATGTAAATGAAATTATATTTCAATATGCATGGAAACACTTACAGAAATTTTAGCTTGTTACATGCATTTATTTTGATTAAGTAAATCGTTGAAACATCAGATAATCAATAAAACATGAACAATTTTAGGCAAATCTTTTTGTTGTGTTTATTAGACACATCAACGCATTTTTGAAAGGTGTGCCATTGTAGTTCACTGCCTCATCAAAAAGAACAGATATGTCAGGCCACTGTTCTGTGAAGTGCTGTTCCACACTGGCTCTGTCCTCTACTGATGTGATGGGATTACTGCCAAACATGGACAACCTGGTCAGAGTTGACCCAACTTCTTGATGATACATATCTGCTGCAACAGAGGCATTTGGCAGAAACACTTCATCAATCTTTTTTTAGACAATAATCGCACGACCTATTCGATATTCTATAATTAAATCAACAAATCGAATATTCGAAAATCGTGACTCATCCCTACTGCTTTATTAATGTATTCAGTGTAAAACCCGGACACCCCCACACAAATGTGGCTTTTTGTTAATGACTGTCCTACTACAGGATTTAACACAGAGTAACAGCTCACTACCAGTTACAAAATACACTGTAACAGTCTGTCACATGCAATTCTAGTTGCATTTTTCATCAATTAATTTCTTAAATTATCCATTGACTATGTTCTGGCCAGCCATCTAGTGTCAAAAATATTTTTTGGCCCGATGCCAACCTTACTTGTCGACCCCTGGAATAAAGGAATCAACTCCCTCATTAGAGACTTGCCGCCACCTAATGGCGGTGTTAGTTTCATATAGTTAAAAAGTAGACGTTTCATTTTTTTTCCAATAATTTCATATTTCTACATACAATTTTTTACATTTAAAACATTAATCTCTTAACATAATTTATGCAATTATAATTTGCTGTGTATGTGTAAATCCACATGACACAGGCTAAACAGCCTGGGTCAATCTCAATCCAAAATCTCAATCCAAAAATGTATTATATTGATACCGACTTCCTTTT
Source organism: Xyrauchen texanus (assembly GCF_025860055.1). Lineage (NCBI taxonomy): Eukaryota > Metazoa > Chordata > Actinopteri > Cypriniformes > Catostomidae > Xyrauchen > Xyrauchen texanus. The sequence continues at coordinate 34,737,252 of NC_068286.1, read as the reverse complement.
ATTTGGTCATAGTAACCATACACCAAACACAGTGTCTTTGCATTCTGATTGAATTTGTTGACTAAATTTAAGAATCTGACATAAGAGGACAGATGACAATCCTGCATTATACTGAATTATAATGACGATGTAATATAGCACTAAACTTTGACTATAGCCTGCATGTGGCATATTACTAGGAACCTCAAAGCATATTTATGTGTATGTGCATACAGGCCATAAATAACAAATAGACATTATAGAAAATATATTATTCATAAGAATTTAAGTTCATAAAAACATCTAAAACAAAGAATAAATGTATTATTTAAATTTGTATAATGACAACTGTCAGTGCGTGAACAGGCTTTTAGGCTTGAATTTAGGCTATTTCAATAGATTTTTTCAGTCAGTGAAGCCAAATAATTGGGTGACAAATAGCATGCATATAGACTATTAATTTTACAGGCTAACAAATACAGTGTTTGGAAAACTCTTAATTTGAAAAACAATGAATGCATATCCTGCCAATCAGGTTTAGCCCCACCCACAGGGGAAAATCGGAATATCAAGTCGTTTTTCTGATTTCCGTGCAAGAACGGGAAAACCAAAAATCAAGTCATAATTTAGTTTTTTCGTTTTTCAAAAAAAAACGAAAAAACGAAAAAAGGAGTTGTTTTCTCGTTTTTATATATGAAAGCAAAAACAAATGAACGAACGATACCCGGACCCATTTGACATAATAAACATATAACAATGCACATTACACAAACAGATTATTCACAACTGCAACGCTATTAACATATGATGTAATGCTTGTACTGTCGAAGCCTCTGCTGAGTTTCAGAATAACAAGCAAAGTCTACATCTCAACATCCATTGTTACTTTATCCAAATTAATTTACTTAATGTTTTTTAATTCACAATTTCATGCATTTAATTAACAAATTCCTGGAAAATATTGATTAAAAACGGCTTTGTAGACGAAAGAGTTTTAAACTCGCTGTACCGCCGTCTCATCATCTGACGTCATGCGCGTGCACGAGAGGGGAACTCAGATTCTGACAACACCTGCCGTGCATCATCACGGCCCAGCCACGCCCTCCTCCTCGTCACACACACTTTAGACAATTTGTTATTAATGGCGAAGCTAGAATATTTGTTTGGCCCTTGAACAATTTGGAAGCCAAATGTAGAAATGTATTCATTTTATTGCATTAGATTACAGATTGTCAAACCAAGTGATGTTAGAGGTTGTCTCAGAATTAACTTCACTTTTATGGGCAATTTTTGTAATTACTTTTAACCAACGAGTTCCAAAAGTCATTTCAAGTGGTGTGCCAATAGCAGAGTAATCAATATCAGATGAAGTCATCACATTAAACTGTTGACATGTTTGACAACTAGGTGTCAAAATACTTTTAAACAGTCTTTTTCTCTTTCAGTCTTCTTTCTTTTTCGCTATCTTACTACAATAAATGCCTCTTGGTACATTTGTTTTATACTATTTGTCTCTACTAAAAAATTATATTTCTAGTTTATGCCTCAAAAAATGCATTATATCCTTGATATACAAGATCAAAATGTCATTTTTTCATAATTATACATATATAATATATACACAGTATATATAGCTCCGGAAAAAAATAAAAATAAGAGACCACTGGTATGTGTTTTAGTAAGATGTAACATTTTTGTTTTGTTCTATAATCTACTGTCAACATTTCTCCCAAATAAAAATATTTCCATTTAGAGAATTTATTTACAGAAAACAACAATTGGTCAAAATAACAATAAAGATGCAGTGTTTTCAGACCTCAAATAATGCAAAGAAAATGATCATATTAATTTTAAACAACACAATACAAATGTTTGTTTTTTTTACTGGGGAAGGTTCAGAAACCTTTTGGTTTCAGGTTAATATTTGGTGAAAGAACCCTGATTTTCAATCACAGCTTTCATGTGTCTTCGCAAGCTTTCCGACAGTCTTTCACATGGCTGTTGGGTGAATTTATGCCACTCCTGGCTCAAAAATTCAAGCAGGAATTCAACAGACACTGGAATGGAATGGCTGCCATACATGTAGATATTTAATAAAAATTGATTAATTTGTTTTCAGCAGTAATCCAGCAAGATTTGTATAGACTTGATTCTGAACCTCCTACTCAATTCACCAATTGTATTTGGTCCTGATCAGTTTTATAGGTAAAACTGCTGGGACTGTTAAAATATATATACGGGCTGTATGAAGCATAATTTCTCCAGACTTTCACTCCTAATGTAAATTCAACTCATTAAGTGTTCAAACACGGTTTCAAAATGTTCAAGAAACAGCTAAACACATGGGTATTGGCAGTCATTTCAAAAGCACTGTCATTAACAGCCCTATCAATTCAACAGTAACTAACATTTTGACAGAATTTTAAGTACATTAAATTTAATTGTATTTTAGTCCCATTTCACAACATGCAATGACCAAGATGACAAATGTAGCAGAAAACGAGGTAGTTAAAAGCTTGATTTCTTTAATGCAAGAATCAGTATTGTACATTAACAATTCAATGGTATCTACACAGCATTTTTCTTTTCTTTTTTTTTTACAATATGTACCACAAGTCTATGTCAGCACCTACGGGTATTTACATTACATAAGGTTACACTGGAGACAAAGGTGCTGTGGAAAAGACAGAGGAAGAATGAAAAAGAGAGAGAAATGCTCAGGAAATTATTACTTAAGAAAAATCAAGTGATTGAGGGACTTGCATGACAGCAGACATATGGCTATCACAGCACTTGTGCCTGCTACTAGAGCAGAATTAAGAGAAGGCAAACAAAAATAAAAAATCATGAATAACCATGTCAATAATATTACAAATAAAATAGTTGTTGCTTTTGAAGCCACAGCATGGTAACTGAGAGCTGGGGCAGTGACATGTGCTGGAGGAAGAGGCAGGTACCACACAAACACACTCTTAATACGAAATTCATCTGTCTAACACTCACATACATATCAAGTATTCCCATACAATTAGACACATACACCCTTACATACAGACACGCAATCAAACCAATGTAGCTCATTATGAACATGCACACACAAAATTTGTATCTTGTTCCTCTGTTTAAACACGTGTCAGTTCAACACAATCTTACACAGACAGTCAACTCACACAGCAATATAGTGAATGTGGGTTGTGTGTTTGCAGACAGAATCCTATGGAAGGGCACTTAGGCCTCTGCACTGAGTACTGCCTCCCACTGATGACCTCACTGGGCTCTTTCGGCCAATAAGAAAATGTGCTGGGCTGTGGTGAGCACTGTTATTGGCTGCTTTTATTTCCTGATGGGAGGATGACTGGAGTGGCATGTTTCTCATTTGTTGCGCTGTTGTTGGTTTCTTAATTTTAAGAGCTCAGATCATCCTATTGCGTTTGTGAGTGGGCGAGTCTGTTATGACATCATTGCACTGGGCGGAGTTTCGTTTCCGAGTTCCGTTGTCGAGGTGGAGCGCCATCTCCTCGGCAATGAAAGTGTTGAGGTCCACATCGTGGAGACCGTTTCTGCGGCGCCCGGGGGTGGAGCTAGCGCTCAAGTGTGTAGGCGAACCTGGAGCTCCAGAGCGCATACTGATACTCGCCATGGCACCACTTAGACCTTAAAGAGGTAAGGGACACACATAGAAACAAAGACAGCATATAAATGGCTGGAACAAATACCACATCCCCTAATAAACCACGTACATTCAATTTAGGGCAATAAAGCACATCCATCTGATTCTGGCAGTAAAAATCCCATTCGTTTTCTCCATAGGTGATTTTTAATGATACCGTCTAAAAATAACAGTTTGAAATGTTGCTGGTTGGTTTGGTTCATGGCTTACACCTCTTTAAGTACTTTCACGAAATCCCTATGGAGAAAAATGTATGGAAAATCCTACCAGAACCAAGAGGCTGAAATAAAATGGGCAGGCATATTTGCGCTCTATACACTACTAGAACTGCACAATTAAAATAATTGAGACCGCAATCACAGCTGCCTTATTTAACTATTTGTGAAGTGTCAATTACAGCATTCCATATAGGACTACTTCCATTGCATTACAATTTTTTATGTAACGTGTTGTTTGAGCATTCTAACCAATCATAGACATGTCCAGTTTGTGCATGAATCCAACGGCAAATCAGAGACATTCAAATTAGTGCATATGATGAACTAATGTATAAAAGAGCAATGAAGTAATTCTAGAATAATAATTTTGTCACAATCGTGCAGTTCCACTAATTCTGGACGTTCAAAGAAATTCCTGCACGTCATCACAGACTCACCATGCAGGGCAATGGCCTCCCTGAAAGGCTGCAGGTCTGTTTCTACAGATGAACTTGTCTCTGAGGATGCAGGTCGGCTTGGCGACACCATTGCAAGTCTTGGTGGAGCCCTGGAGCTGCGTGGCGGTGGGACTTTTCCACAGAGGAAGCTTATAAGATCCTCACGTCGAATAGTCCGCCTCCTCTTCTTCACCCATGCCAGAACATCTTTGTTTCGTCGCTGATGACCAATCTGAATACCCAATTCATAACTCCGCTGATGGGCATCAACACTCTCTAGAAGGGAGATGAAAAAACCTGACATAAGCACATGGACAATACTGATTCCCATACAGAAGTAGCTGAGAATGCACTGAGGCCTATTTGAATTAAATTTAGTGTTCCTGAATTTAAAAGCTTCCATTTCCTCAGATAACAATTTTAATATGGCATTAAGCAAAGAGCAGTATCTTAATGTGAAACAGGAATTTTTGAGAAAAGACTATGTTGATGACAATAAGTTTTAAATAAATACAATTATAAAAATTTTACATCAACTTCCAAAGCATGTCTTTAACGCCACAACCATCAGATCAGCACCACATCTGACGCAGTTGCCACAGTAGTTGCTGTTCTACTTTATTTAAAATTATTGCTTTCAATTTATTCTATATAATGGGCATCAAATAAACTGATTACACCAAAACTGACAGCCACAATGATTTGTTTCTTTTGACAAGTTTTCTATTTCCAGACTGTTCTTAGATTGAAATGAACTATGCTTGCAAGATTTGGAGATGAAGGGGATATGTATCACAGCCAAGTGCAAGAAATTATTTGAGATACAAGATCCCAAGTGACCAGGTAATTACTGACTATAACAAAATATCCAACTTTTTTTAGGAGAAAAAGCCACATATGAGGGTTTTCTGAAAGAACACTTGTGCACCTACCTTGGCCAAAACATCTACATACATTGATTAAACTTATTGCTAGTTCTGAGTCCAACTTAAAAGAATAATAAAGAAATAAAACTTTTAATTAATGTACTACCCATTAATATGGAACCTGTTACTAAACAGTAGGGGTGAAAGTCACCAGGTAACTGCCGATACAATTACTATTACTATACAAATACTGTTTTTCATAGGACGTCAGAGAACTAATTACTAAATGCATTGTTAAATTAATATAAATGTCTGAAATAATTAAAATGTGAACCATTTATTTGAGAACAGAAAAAATCCTAACCCTCAAATAAGTATTTATTTTTTTAATAAAATCCACAATGTATGTTGACCTGAAATGTGGAATAGATTCTTAAGTGGATCTCTTTTTTTGTTCACTTTAGTTGTGATAGGATGTAACATTAGTCAATTTAAATAATATTGTAATTAATGTTAAATATAATAATGTTATATTTCATTTTAAAACACTCTGGCTTTAGAACTTCAGGTTTTTGTCTGTAGGCGAGTTCATAGTCTTAATATGCTTCTCAATAGTTGAAATGCATGAAACAAACCATCAAGCATCAACATCTGAGATGGAGTTGTGGAGCACTCAAACAGTGAATCACAAGTCAAGTACATGCTATTGTCAACAACAGAGCAGCTCTCATTCACTATAGCATGTTGCATACGCAGACTTATATACTTTACACAACTCCTTTTGCGATTTACGAAACTATTGTATGGCTTCAAGATACTTTGAATATAATGCACAAGTCATATGGACTAGTTTTATAGTGCTTTTATGCTTCTTTAGTGTCATATTGGAGCTTGACAAACAACCACATCCCACAATAACACACAATACCAGAGCACTGGAAAAGCTCTAATGCACTAATTACCAAAAGAGTGTTCACTTTCCTTCTGAATGTGGACTTTAATGTGCAACATAAAAAAATGCTTTTACCGGATCTTTGAGACCTATTTGGACATGAAAATGACAAACCAAAATATTGCAAAACTATGGAATTGAGAGTGAAAGGCAGATTTTGAATAGTCTGCGACGCATCCATGCTGTCAACAAATTTTCCATATTTTGGGTGACATTAAAGGAGTTCTGTCTCAGAAGTAAAGCATAATAACTGCACCATCTAAGGGACTGCGGTCGAAGTTGAAAACTGTCAATATTGATTTGACACATGAATATCAATACAATATTGTGAAGAAAAATATTGCAATACTTTAACATATACATTTTCCACCACCTCTACTAAGCAGCCAATCTAACTATCAACCAATGAACATAGCCTATAAATGTTGTATAAAAGTTCCAAAGGGCAAGTCAATGCTTGCTGTTACTATGATTAAGTAACTAATCATCTAGATACATTGCAACTCATGAAAAATACTACAGCTCCACGTACACAACACACTGAACACTATCAGGGATATCGAACACCACATCTTCCAAAACATCAAACTTGCCTGTAAAAGCTCAAACAGAAGCAAAAAGTCAATATGTAGCACCTCCCCATTCCTAATAATGTGATTCAAATAATCAATTTGACACATGTAACATCCTGCCCAGCATCCTTCATTATCATTCTCATCATCAGCCATTATCCCAATCGAACAGTGTAATTTCTGAACAATAATTCAAGTCTTGCAATCCAATGCTGGTTTAAAGTTGCATAACTGCAATTAAACTAATCTAAGCTCTGAATTAGGCCTAAACATATTTAAATGTACAATTTTTAATACAATAAACTCTTTAAATTATAAAAAAAAAAGGGGAGAACAACAAAATAATTGTATTTTGAAGTAGCTTTGTAAATTTGAAGGATCACTGTCAGCCATGATCCTTGTCTTCAACTTGTGGAAATCAAGCCAATGTGTTTTTTAAAAGAATAGTTCACCCAAAAATTGAAATTCTCATCAATTACTCACCCTTTTGCCATCCTAAATGGGTCACTTTCTGTCTTCTGCTGAACACAAAGATTTATAGAAGAATATCTCAGCTCTGTAGGTCTATACAATGCATGTGAATGGGGACCAAAACTTCTAATCCTTAAGGCATCCTAAAAGTAATCAATACAACTCCAATGGTTTAATCAATGTCTTCTAAAGTGATTTAATCGATTTTTGGTGAGAACTCAATTACACTTCCTAGTGCTTGATACATATGTAGTGTGAAAAAGACTAATGAAAAAGGAGTTATATTTTTTTTCTATTCTCATCCACAATCTATTGGATCGCTTCAGAAGACAAGGATTAAACCTTCTGGATTATATTTATCCTGAATGCATGTGCTTTTTGGAGAAAAGAGAAAAAAAAAACCTTCTCCATGTCCTTATTATATTTAAGTCCTATTATATGATTCTGGTCCCACCTTCAATGCAAGTTTATTGGACTTTTTTGACAGGTGAAAATCATAAATCTGATTGCTTGAAAGTAAAAAGCACACATTTCTTCAAGTTGATATTGTTCAAATCCCTGATCCAAAGTATGACAAACAGCAATAGTGATGCTTGCCTAAGCAAATACACCAACACATCTCGGAACAATATATTATGTACAAGGGTGCCACAATACTAATGCAGTGAGATAAACTCAAGACTTAAACCCTTCAAACTACACCAGCTCCTATACAAAGGTTCATAATACGTTTCTCAACTCACCTTTGTACAGGTTAGTGACGGCAGTTGCAGCATTTTGAAAGGGAACCCACAAAGATAGCCCCTGTTGCTGGCATACTCTATCTGAGGGAGTTAACAGAAAAGACAGGAAATGTTTATGTTGCATAGGGAGATACTTCACTTCCATCTGAGAAACAGACACACACACACTTTCCAGCTGTTTTAAACATAGCTAATAAAACACCCAAGACACCTAAACTACAATCAGCTTCACATATATGAGTACCTCTTATTTACAAGCCCACATATTGTGTTTTTAAATAGAGTGAGCTACCTTGCTAGACAACACTTCTGGTCATCATTCAAAAATGCTGTTGGAACGTTATGGTGCCCAACAATGCCGTCTACATGGTTAGCTCGACTCAAATTTGAGATACAGACTTCAATTAACGACGTCTACATTTGTAATGTTGCTACAGGACTCTACGCCATTTTGTTGTTTAGCTTGAGTTTCTGATTTTACCGTTTTCCACCTATTCAAATTTTAGGTCTAAATCATGGAGATACTCTCAGCTTTAAAGTTTGGTCTAGTTCATAACAGACATCGACTAGAACACAAAGGCCGGCTACAGCAATGGCACAATAACACTATTTGAACTTAGCCTACTAATCCTGCCTTCGCCATTTTGTTTCGCATTCTATATGGTTGTTAAAGAAAACCAATATGTGTCAGTGCGTGTCACGTCTTTTGTATCTGTATATGTCTTTTACGAACGCGTATAATATTCGAGTTAATAGCAAATGAGCGTTTGGTCACAAATTTAGTTATTTTCGTGAGACGAACTCCTCCCTGCACTTCGCCATTTTGTTTTGCTGATAGACAATCAGCTGGGGAAGCTTTAAATATCAACAAACCCGTTTACACGCTATAACCAGTTTGGTTAATGACTATAGTTCGGGAATAGGTCTTGTGTGTGGGTTTTATCCACACATTAACGGATTTGTGCCAGTTTATGTCGCTCGTCTGCCACTTAGCATCAATGCTAATACTTCAAACGCCACCGACCTTCAAAACAGCCAAAGAGAGGAAACCCTCTCGTAATAAACACTAAATATGCACTCTAATTATTAAAAACTCCCATAGTCTTAGTTTGATTATATTATACTTAGTTTGGGTTGCTATCCGCTGAGCTTATCACTTAGTGTCCTTTGTTCGCCAGTGTCACAGTTAGCTAGCAAGACCTCGATGGAGATTCTCCGATATAAATGTCACACCTTTATACAATTGCGCTACAGCTGTGGCGGAGTTCTGGAAGAGATGCCAGAGTTTTTGTTGGCTCTGCTCGGTCTCCTCCTCGCTCGGTTCCTCCTGCTCGGCCTCGGCGAGGCATTGCCGCTCCCATTTGGAGAACCAGTGCTCGGGTCCGTGTTCCTGGATCTCCGCTTCCCCCTCCTCCTTCTTCTCCTCCATGGCCACAAAATAAACACTTAAACCGCTGCTACAATGCTCTGATGTTCGCTTTATAAAAGGGCTCCGTGACGATTAAACCGGACCGAAGTCGTATGTCCGCGGCGGCCTCATCGACAGCTGTTAGTTTACATCTGCATAGTGAACGGCGAGTGCACTTCTCCACGACCTGCGACGCCACACAGTCGATGAAAACAACTGTAGGTTCCCGACCACCAAACCCCGCCTACTTGTGTTATGCTCGACTCACATTGGCTTCAGAGGTACAGGGGCGTGGTTTGGCGACAGCGGCCTCACAGTTTATTTGATGCGTCAACTGTATGTCAACTATACGGAGCGACAAGGAACGCAGACACCGCCCATGTTCAAAGGTTTCTAGCAAGTCAGTCCACTGGCGGCCATCTTTGGAACGCTCCCGGTCGGGAGGCTATTTGCAGTCATGCCAGGTTAGCTCCTATCTTTTTGAATGGGGGAACACCAAAATCTCTAAAACGGTTTGTCAAGAGTACGATAAAAGAACATATTTCAAAGCAGCAGTAAAATCTGACACCGCTGGTATTATAATTTTTGCTTCATTTCCTCAGATTACGCTAAAAAATAAATAAAAAAAAAGCAATTTTCCCTGCTTGTATAGCTAATGCGCATGCGCGTTCTCGAGATGATTGACAGGTGATATCTGTATCTAAAAGGTGATTGGCTCTTTTAACTGTAAGGCGGAACTTTCTTTCTACATCAGTTGTCCGTTGGGCGCTAGAGCCTCTTGGTTGGGCGTTCCAATTTCTCCCATTCATTTAAAAGGAAGTGGCCCATCTCTGCTAAATAATCTCTGTCATGTTTATGTGGAGTACCACGCCAAATACTTGAGCATCAAGTGCACAATGAGTACAAACGTAGGATTGCGCAAGCCGCTATTCATCCACAAATTGTTCTTTACAAATTGTTTTCCTTTTACTTCTGTTTATAAAAGTAGGCGTCTCTCTCAAACATACAGACATTATTCCGTTTAGACAGTCTGTTGCGGTTACCTTTATTGGCCTACAGAGGGCGACAGAATATTGTGCAAAATTGTATCAGCGTACTATTAAGTGTACTGTATGATTTCAGATGGTCCTTTGATGTGTATACCATGGTACTGAATGTTTATCATATGCTCGTACATGGCAATTTCATGGTTTTCCACAGTACATCAGAGTCTAATAAGGCATTCATATGTTACATGTTGAAAACAGTACTGTAGTGCTTTTTTGTTAATTACTAGTAATTATGAATTTGAACACTATGAGAATGAACTGTTTTAGAGACCAAGTAAGGCTATAAAAGTAATGTGTTAATTGACAGTATGTTATAAAAGACATTTATTGTGGTTCATTGCTTTATCATAACCTATCAATGCACCTTTAATCAATGCTTGAAACTAGTTTCAAGTCAGTGCAGGAGCTAAATTAATTTAATTCGATATTACATTATTAAAAAAAAAAAAAAAAAAAAAAAAGGAGATTTTAAACATGGAATAAATATAAAGTACTGTGCAAAAGTTTTAGGCACTTTTGAAAAATGTTGCATAGTGAAGATGTCTTCAAAAATAATGCCATAAATAGTTTTCATTTATCAATTAACATCATACAAAGTCCAGTAAACATAAAAAGCTAAATAAATATTTGGTGGGGCCACATTTGCCTTTAAAACAGCCCCAATTCTCCTAAGTACACCTGGACACAGATTTTCATGGTTGTTGGCAGATAAGATATACCAAGCTTCACAGTCCTTCAATCTATTTAGGCTGTCTCAACTGATTCTGCCTCTTCATGTAATCACAGACTGACTCAATGTTCAGTGGGGGGCCCTGTTGGGCAATGTCATCTCTAGCAGAGCGCCCTGTTCTTCTATTCTAATCTTTTCTATTTGCAAAAGTAATGTCTGGGAGTCTAAAATTTACTTTTCCTATTAAAGCTGAAGATGTAAATAACCATCTTAAGACAAATGTTTTTGTGAAACATCTTAAGTACTTTTGCACAGTACTGTATACTGTATATGTAGAATTCTGTCTCCTAGAGATTAATGTATTTTGGTGCGGAAAGTGCAAATCAATCCCAGAACAACAGCAAAGGACCTTCTGAAGATGCTGGAGGAAACAGGTAACAAGTATCTGTATCCACAGTAAAACAAGTCCAATATTGACATAACCTTCACTGCTCAGCAAGGATGAAGCCATTGCTCCAAAACTGCCATCAAAAAACCAGACTACACTTTGCAAGTGCACATGGGGACAAAGAGCTTACTCTTTGGAGAAATTTCCTCTGGTCTAATTAAACAAAAATGTAACATTTTAACCATAATGTCCATTGTTATGTTTGGAGGAAAAAGGGTGAGGCTTGCAAGCCGAAGAACATATCTCAACCTTGTAGCATAGGGGAGGCAGCATCATGTAATGGACAATGACCCCCAAGCATACCTCCAAATTTGTGGCAAAATGGCTTAAGGACAACAAAGTCAAGTTACTGGAGTGGCCATCACAAAGCCCTGACCTCAATCCAATTGAAAATGTCTGGGCAGAACTGAAAAGGTGTGTGCGAGCAAGGAGGCCTACAAACCTGACTCAGTTACACCAGTTCTGTCTGTAGGAATGGGCCAGAATTCCAGCAACTTATTGTGAGAAGCTTGTAGAAGGCTACTCAAAACGCTTGACTGAAGTTAAACAATTTAAAAGCAATTCAACCAAAAATACTATCAAAGTGTATGGAAACTTCTGACCCACTGGGTATGTGATGAAAGAATGAAATAATTCCCTCTATTATTATCCTGATATTTCACATTATTAAAATAAAGTAGTGATCCTTAACTGACCTACGACAGGCAATGGTTTCACCAATAACCCCAATATACCTTTGAGAGAACTAAGCAACAAGAAATATTTCAAAACTGTCCAAATTTGTGAAGACCTCCCGCTTTTTTACGTGTCAGACTCGTAAAATCGCCCCTCTGTGACGCTCTCTGCAACTGTATGTCAACATGTGGAGGGCAATGCGACACTTGACAAGAGTTGAACGGAGCGTTGACGCCTCGACTCAACTCATGTGAAATGAGCTTTACAGTTACGAAAGAATGTTATTGAAACTCAAAATTATTATTATTTGTCTATTATTGTGGTCTTTTCTGATAAGTTTAAATAGGCTACTGTAGGAAAATGATACTGTAGATCTGCTTTGTGTTTAAAATCCTTATACTGAAGTCAGTAGATTTGTAGCCATGTAAGTTTTAATAAAGGAGAAGGTAAGGACATTATTGAATCTCACTATTATTGTTATCCTTTTGGATGAAAAATAATGCTCAGACTGAATGCTATAGATCTGCTTTGTTCTTTTAATGCTTAAACACTATAAAGTCTCTTGGTAGATTTCAGTCATGAATGACTCAAAATGATTCACTGACTCACTCATAGCACATAAGATGCTCATTTGTTGCCACCTAGTGACATTTCCAGAAGGGTTAATTAAACTAATCAGTTAATAAAATTGAAAAAATTTGTGAAACACAAGCAAGCCTCACCAAAATACTCTTTATTTTGCAGCTAATTCTGCACAATTGTAAACTTGAATAAACTAGAATCACTAAAATAGCTGGAATTGGTTCTTTTTGCTTATTCTTTAAACAAATATCCCCAGAAAACAATTTCATGGACCAGTGATTTTCTTACCTTTTTCACCCCTCATGAGTTTGCATCCTTGTACTTTGTTGTGGCATTGCAAGTGCAAATCTAAAAATGAGAAAAAAAGAAAATTGGTTGTTTTTTCATTACCCATTTAGCGCTCTTGCCATCTGTGACCTCACACAGCGTAGCCTAACTATGTGACTTGTGTGTTTTTTTGTTTGTTTTTTGCATAGCCAAATTTCAGACATTACAAGTAAACACACTACTAAGATGGACAAATAGGAAAAATATTGATGATGGTTAGCTTATGTGGGATAGTGGTGTGCCGTAGAATTTTCTATTCATTAAAAATGTGCCGCGGCAGAAAAAAGTTTGGGAAACACTGCTCTATATACTCTAGAGACTGTTGCACATGAAAATTCCAGGAAATCATTAGTTACAGAAATACTCAAACCAGCCCATCTGGCACCAACAATCATCCCACGGTCTAAATCACTGAGATTAAAAACTTTTTCCCCAGTCTGATGGTTGATGTGAACATTAACTGAAGCTAATGTCTCGTATGTGCATGATTTTATACACTGCACTGCTGCCACTCGATTGGCTGATTAGATAATTGCATGATTAAGTAGATGTACAGGTGTACCTAATAAAGTGGCCAGTGAGAGTACTGGCTAATACAGTATGTATTACAAATTTTAGTTCTTACAAATGTTATCCAAATATTAGCCAGACATATTGCTCTATTAAAGCAAGCATTCAACATGACCCCAAAATTTAATTGAAACAAAACAAGATAACATACACGAGAGAAATGCATTGATTTAACACATTTTCATAGGCAGGTGTTTATTGAAGTAGATGCTGTAAAGAAGCATTTTTTTGCATAATGAACATGTATATTGGAGCAGTTGAGTAACGCATGGTAGTCCACATTTATTACCTTTGATGGCACAGCGATAACTTATCATTTATTCAAGTGTCTGTACACATACATTAAGATTGAGAGCAAAGATTGGGCCCTAAGTGTGGGTGTTATGCAGTGTTACGTATGCCTGCACATGCAAACAATCCCTCAGAAGGACTTTGACTGTTGTTCTCACCATGACCTGTGGCTTTATTATGTCTTAAGTAAGGCCCCAAAAGGGTGGAGCTTCAATATACTCTTGAATACTCGTTCCACCTGGAACGTTTTCATTTCTTCTCTCCTTTATTTGGTTTTAGTCTTTCTTGCTCCATGAATGCATGTCAGATGAAAGTGTTTCCCCCTGGGGAAGGTGATGACACAAAGGTGTGTGTAAAGGTACCAGGTCCAACTCTGACATATCAGAACATTCACTACTTTGTTCGAGAAAGTCGGGGACCATGCCGCAAAAGAGGACCTGAGAGAGACATCCTTAAAAATGTCAGGTAAGGGATTGTGTGTGCATTTAAGCAAATGTTGCTGGTGTTAAAATTCTGCAGCAGTTGTCACATCATATTTCATAAGAAGTTTAGTATCACATACACCTTATTCTACAATTTACATCACACTGCTACGGAGACAGTCAAATGTAGATTGCAGATCAGTCTGATACTGATATCAGTTGTCAAGAAGCCGAGCGTGCCAGAGATTTTTATATGCATATCTGTGTCTTTATGAGTGTATTTCATGGCTTTTCAGTCTGCGCAAGAATGTTTTCTTGAACAAATATATTTGAAAATATCACCAAATGTATGTTCAGATTTCAAACATTTAAAGATAAGAATGAAAACATGTGCAAAGAGTATACGTATCCAAGAACTGTGTATTTTTCTTTGCATTTTTTTGTTGTTGAATACAGCAAGCACCTGCTTACAATGTCTGAGCCATGATGGTTTCTTTTACATGTCAAAACAGAAGAAACGTGACCAATTGTAGTACCAATAATACTTTATTTCCATAGTTTCCATTTATTTACATTCCCATACAATATTTTATAATTTCATAATAAAATATATTTTTTATATTAATAGCTAACTCGTTCCATACACTGCCAACTATGTTGTCAAGTAAAAAGTGTTCTTATGGTAACATTTAAATTAACTGGACATACTGTATCAAGTCAAAGGGGATTGTTAACCCAAAAAATTAAAAAAAAAAACAATCATCATGTACACACCGTCATACCATTAGAGATTTGTATGACTTTCTTTCTTCTGCAGAATGAAAAGGAAGATTTTAGAAGAATATCTCAGCTCTGTAGGTCCATACAATGCAAGTAAATGATGACCAAAAGTTTGAAACTCCAAAACTGCTGCCTTTATGTGCTTTTTGGTTCTTAATTTTCATTATTGGGTGAACTATCCATTTATGACTGAATTAACATGACTGGGTAAGACTAAATGCAGTATTTCTAATTGTCAGAACAGAACTAAATTTACACAAAAATATAAAATAATAAACACAGGATGCTGTGTTTTCTTTAAGGAGCAAGTTACCTGATCTAACCCTTAACAGATATTCTCATTGGTGTGACAAAGTCAGATTTATTCAGTTGTATTATATAATATATTTGACTTGAATAAAACCAGGTAATTTATATCTCACCATATAAAGCATATTTGAGGGTATTTGACAAACCATTTTCCAGTGCACTTAAACTTATAAGACTGTATTGTTTTTTCCTGTTTCAGTGGAATCATGAAGACAGGAATGAACGCAATCATGGGTGCAACAGGAAGTGGCAAAACATCGTAAGACACTCACCAAAACAAAATAAAAGAACAACTACAATTGAAAGCATACTGGCAACCATGCACAATGTTTAACCTTTATTTCTATGTGTAGGTTGTTAGATGTGATTGCTGGTAGGAAGGATCCTCGTGGTTTGCGTTCTGGTCAAGTTCTAGTTGACAACAAGGTTGTGACCTCTGAGCTACGGCTCATGTCCGCCTATGTTGTACAGGTGAGAATGTAAAATTTTTTTTGTCATTAGTAAGTCATTATAATGTGTGCAAATATCAGGGAAGGCCTATGATTTGTAGTCTGAAACATGGTCTTGACTTTTGCCTGTACTTGATTTTTTTTTTTTTGTTTTTTGGTTTGATTTTCAAAAATGTCCTTGCTCCTTGCCTCCCTGTCTGTCTGTCTGTCTGTCTGTCTCTCCTTCTCCCTCACTTTTTTAGGATGATATCCTGATGGGCACTCTGACTGTGAGAGAGAATCTCTTATTCTCTGGAAATCTGCGGTTGCCAAGGAAACAGCATTCCACCATTGATAAGAAAAAAAAAATAGACAGCATCATTCAAGAGCTTGGATTGGAGGACTGTGCAGACACTAAGGTTGTACACAAATGCTATTGGGTCAATGACATGAAAGTCATTTTTTTTTCCAAACATTTATTTAAAAAAAAACATATTGTTTCATTCAATAAAAATGTATTTATTTAAAAAATAACACTTTTTCTTTTTCAAGTTCTTAATCAAAATCTTTTTTATTTATTTATATTTTATTTATTTATTTTGTGAGGTAGGTAAAAATGACATGGTATAACTGTCTTGAGAAAAAAATGTTTGGGGGGGGTTCGATGTTTGGCATAATGTTTTATTGATAATTATTAAAAAGTACAAGAAGTAGTGAAGCAGTTCTGATTTAAAATAAACATGCAGGAAGCGATTTTGTTGTCATGTGACAAGTATAGAAAATTATATCATAGAGAGGACCCTTGTAAACCCAGTCAGTAAGGGCAATAAATCTCTTAAAAAGCATGTGTTCAGGCTGTAAGAAAAAATTAAATATGCTATTACATTTTACTTAATGGAGACATAACCTGACATTTAGAGTCATTAAGTAAATCATTTTAGCTGAATATGTTAAAAAAGTAGTTTAAAAAGGTATAAAACTAATTTTATTTCATAATCTTTTTGCTTCTTTTGTCAATAACAACGATGACAGTCAATACTCCTTGCTCCCCATTCTCCTTTTTCCAGATTGGGACAGAGTTCATAAGGGGTGTATCAGGAGGAGAAAGGAAGCGTTGTAGCATTGGTATGGAGCTCATAACATCTCCTACTCTTCTGTTCCTGGATGAGCCAACCACAGGCCTCGACTCCTACACCGCAAACAGCATCATTTCTCTCTTGCACAAGTATGTGCTCGTGCCCCTAATAACACTCCATTGTCCCGACTTATTGTGAACCTTTACACAGGCTCAAATATAGTGCCTACATAACCTGTTGTTCGGTAACCAGAAGAACCTATGTGATCTGATTATCACATCAACCCTCTCTTTTTCACTCTGTGTTTCAGGTTATCACAGGGTGGTAGAACTATAGTTTTCTCTATCCATCAGCCACGTTATTCCATCTTCAAGCTGTTTGATCACCTGACACTGCTCCATAAAGGAGAGACAGCTTACATTGGCCCTGCAGACAAAGCCATGGACTACTTCCAGAGTCTAAGTAATATTCGTTCATATGTGTCATGGATTGCATATTGAACAAATTATGACTATTAAAGCAATGACACCCAGATCTCATACAAAACAATACCATAGTATTATGTTATTTTGTATACTGAACCATCGTAATAGCATGATATATTAATATAGTTATCATATAGCACTATATTATATATTAAAGTACCATATTGCTATCTGATGCAATAATTGTCTAATACCCCCACAACACTTTTATTTATACCTATTATTATTTCTTTCTATATTAATTAATTAATGGATTTTTTTAATAAATAATGTTTTATTAAGACGTGACGCCATGCGAGGAGCAGACGTGTAAACGGCAAGCTCTGCGCACTTTGAATTTTGAATACTTTTTGTGTCTGGTGAGATTCGATACATCCTGCTACATATGTTCTTTGTGGTCAACATGGCAATGAAGTCAAAATCCTCTAGAGATATAAAAAGACACTTACGTGCTCAAGCTGAAACCTCTGACAGGCCTGCAGACCAGGGACTCGGTTTGAAAGGTGCGGCGGGAGAAATCCAGCGTCAACTGTCCAACATGTCTGTGATGCAGACAAAAGTTGTTGTCGACTTAAAAGGATCTTGCTGTAATATGTCAATCGATTACAGCGATGGAAACAAAAACTTTTGGATGTTGAGAAATGGATTATATGGAGTCATTGGAGAGAAAATTAGCTAATGACCAAGATAGATTTGGAATGTGTTTTTGAAAAGGTTTTGGAGAACCGAAGTAGGTGAAATAATGTCCGAATTGTTGGAATTCCTGAGCGTGAGGAAGGCAGAGATATGGTGAAATTCCTAGACGAGCTCTCCTCGAGTCTGCTCGACATAACAGGCCATAAGATGGAAATCAAGCGAGCTCACAGAGTACCGGCGGCTCGCATATCCGCTGAGGGAGACAGGCCCCGATCAATTCTGTCCAAATTTCTGAGATCATCAGATAAAGATCTTGTGTTGCGCTAGGCAAAGGAAAGTTGTATTGGAAGAATCACAACGTTTTCTTCTACAAGAGAGAAACGTGATAGATTCAAGGAATGCAATAACTCTTACATCAACTGAAGATCGCTTTTGCTCTGAAGTTCCCAGCCATGAATCTGCATGTTCTTTGTGTTTATTCTGCCTATTGGCTGGAGTTTGTTTTATAGATTATTTTCTGTTATATAATTTTGCCCCACAAAATTTTTACAGAATCACCGGACTTGAGTAATCTGACAGCAAAGTTGTTGCGGGGGCTCTCGTAGGTGTACATGGACTCTTTGCTCAATTGGAAACATCTTAGTCTCAGATCACGCCCCGATGAGTTCAGAGGTGTTGCCACATATAGAGAAAAATTAAATATATAATTGGGGCCTTAATATATCACTTTTGCAAAATAATGATTTCCAACGAATGTTAAAGGCTGAAATCAATGTTTATATGGAGACCAACTGGTCCTCAGTATCTTCTGTGGGTGTGTCTTGGGAGGAATATTAGAAGTGCTGATTCAAAACTGAAGCGCTGAATGTCGTGTGACGGCCTCAGACAATTGACCTGATTGAAATACATATGTAATATAATTTTTCCGCGGAAGGTGGAGTTTTGGCTATTCAGGGCACATTTTGAGTCTGGGGACAAAGCAGGGAAGCATTTGACTAGATATATGAAGCAGAGAGAGTCTTTTTCTACCATTCCCTCAGTGAAATCTGCTGTTGGTGAAATATTTACCTCGGCCGTTGATTTTAATAATCTTTTTAAAGAATTATATTTTGATCTCTATAGTTCCATGTCTTCATCTACTGATGGAGATATTATAAACTTTGTGGAACCATTAGAACTTCCTAAGCTGATGACGGAGCAAAGAAATTCTTTTGATTCTGAGATAATCTTGGGAGGAGCTTGGCAAGATAATTAACCGGGACCAGTTGGCTTTGCCGCTGATCTTTTTAGATCTTATGCTACATATATGGCTCCACTTTTGTTAGAAGTTTATATGGATTCATTAAAGAATGGAAAGCTTCCACCAACCATGACACAAGCCCAGATCAGTCTGATTCTTAAAAAGATCCAAGCGCGTGTAAGAGTTACACCCAATTTCCCCAATCCAGCTAGTGGGGCTTGTTATCGTTCAAAAGTTTTTGATATTGATACCAATACCGATATCTTGACTTTGATACAGGTTCCTTGATGATACTTTTTTCGATACTTTGGTCGAAAACAAAAAAAAATACCAGTATTTCCGCTGGTGGGACGCTAGGTGGTACTATGGGATAATTTCCGGTAAACATGGTTAGGGTTAAGCTTACACAATAAAGCAAGACACCTTGATTTCAAACTTTGAAATAAATTTTTTATTTATTTTAACAACAGTTGTGAACATTTCTCTGGCAAAGAAGCTTCAACCTTGCTTTCGCTACCCATCGGGTATTTAGTTATCCATGAAAATATATATAATGTGTATGAATAAATTTGTTTTGTTCCCTCCTTCACAATATATATATAAAATTACATCGGAAACCTCGGGGCTGAGGGATTAGTGAATATTCTTGCTTTATTGTTTTTGCATTGAAACTTTTAAAAAACGAAAAACTTAAATCAAATACATTTCTAAATTCAAATTGCACTCCAAACGAGATGAAAAAGCAAATAAATAAATAATAAAGTGATCAAATTATATAAATATATATATATATATATATATATATATATATATATATATATATATATACAGTATGTGTGTGTAACCACCTTTAATTTACCGATCAGCAAGAATCCGTCTAAACCTGCAGGTGGAAAATTACCTATACAAATGAAGACATAAAAACAATTATAAATGTAAAAATAATAATTATAATGACGATAATAATCAATGAAATATAAATCATGGTTTGAGGTGAACGTGTTTTTGTATTATTTTATATAGTTTGTATTATTTTACAGGCTGCAGAGTTGTGTTCAAAATAAACTGCTCTGTGGAAATAAAGTGAACTGAAGTCAAAGCACCTCCTGAACTGAGATGAGGTCATTTGCAGCACTCATAAAAAAAAATCGGAAGGCAGAAACAAAGTGTGAGATCCTTAGATGCCCGTGTTCCACGAGCCTGCATGCCTCCATATCAGCACGTCATATATGCACATATACGGCTTTTATGTCATCTGTACTTAATAATATAATAAAGATGTTGTCTACGGGCAAATTATTTGTAATATTACTTTGATAATAATAATAGTCTAATAATAATATTATTAATAATCATTTAATAGATTAACGGGAAAAAGAGTGAAATATTGTCATGACATGTTCAAAGGTATCAGCAGTGATCACTCTGACCATCATTGATCCCGAGATCATCGTCTGTTTGCTCAACCCGAATGTGTATTTCTCTCTATAAATTAACAAAATGTCTCTTGTGGCTTTTTCCGACACATTCAGGATCATTACCGCTTTTCCCGGTGTAGCTGCGGCTCGCTTTGTGCGCGCGCTTGTAAAAATTATATTTTAAAGGCTCATTATTACAGTTTAGTATTTCTCTGTAATGTAGAACAGTGTTAGCAATATTACTAATAACATTCTTTATCAGCCCTGGAACTCAAGCCATTTTCTGATACTAGTGTATTTCCTTGATGCCTAAACACAGCCAATCACCAGCACTTTTAGATTTGAGCACATCTAGCATGCTACATGCTTATCACTGACGTTGATGAGATTAACCCCTTAGGTATCAAAATTTTGTACCGAACGACAAGACATGTTTCAATAATCGATTATTTAGAGGCAATTCGGTCGGTGCCTAAAATGTATCGAACGCGATACCCAGCCCTACTAGCTAGACGTTAATATTTTGTAAAAAATTTTGGCTAACCGATTAAGATCTGACATCTCTTATACATATAGATCAGGTGGGGTTTATTCGGGGCCACATCTCTTCTGATGACATTATGCGTTTCATCAATACCATGTGGTCAGTGGCAAATGATCAGACTCCTGTCGTGGTACAATGGGATTATCTAGATGTTGGAAATATACGGGTTCGGGAAGACTTTAATTGGATGGATTAAGTTAATTTATAGACACCCTGTAGCAGGGGTACAAACAAATTGATTAATTTCAGACTATTTTACTCTGGATAGGGACACCCGGCAAGGTTTCCCTCTTCCCCATTATTGTTCTGCCTTGCCCTGGAACCATTAGCAGCCGCGATAAGAAAGGAGGATGATTTTCCATTGGTGATGGTGGAAGGTATGGCGTATAAGCTTTTGCTTATGCCGATAATATATTATTATTTGTCTCCGACCCCACTAGATCTATGCCTTGCCTCCACAGAATTATTAATTCCTTTTCTAAAGTCTCAGGTTACAGAGTCAGTTGGTATAAACCCGAAGCTTTGGCTCTGACAGTGTACTGCCCAGTAACGGATTTTCAGCCGGCCTCCTTCCAGTGGCCTAAATGGCATTAAGTATCTGGGCATTTTATTCCCAGCAAATTTGTCTAATTTAGTTAGTTTAGATTTAAATTTAGAGTTCATTTTGATCCTTTAATAAAAAGGTTTTTGAGTGATGTGAGTAGGTGGGCTTCTTTACACTTATCTATGATTGGTAAGGTTAATGTTATTAAAATTTATTGTATTCCAAAATTCAACTACTACAATCTCTCCCTGTAGATGTACCCCTCTCTTATTTCAAGCAATTTGATAGCATAGCAAAGTCCTTTATTTGGAATGATAAGCGTCCCAGATTACATTTCAATAAATTACATAGGCCGGTTGACAAAGGTGGGTTAGGCCTACCTAAGATTTTGTTTTATTACTATTCATTCTGACTCAGACATTTGGCTCACTGGTTAATTCCACCTGAGAGAGAGCCCCTCCCTGGTTTGGTATTTAACAGAAAGTTCTTTCCCCTATTTTACTAACGCAAATCTTTTCTATTAAACTAATTGGAGAAGATAAGTCATACCCCGTTGCATCTGCACACGCTATGGACAAAGTGTCCAGAGTGTTTAATTCAGACCTTTATTTAAATGTTGCCTCCAGCATATGGCCAAAGTTGCATATTGGTGAGTCCCCTTTCTGCTGGTCGGAGTCGATTGTGATGGGTGTTAATACGCTCAGTGACCTATATGAGAGTGGTGTGTTGAGAATTTGGTCCAACATTTCAGTATTCCCAGATCTCAGATCTTCAGGTTCTTACAGCTGCGCCACCTGCTCTGTACTATTTTTGGGAGTAGCATACACCCCCTAAAAGGGCAGATACTCTAGAAGTGGTGACTACTGCTTTTGGAAAAGGTCATGAGACATCATTGTACTACTCCCTGCTAATACAGAGTCTGGGGGATGGAGCTTCAACTTCTCTCAAGAGATTATGGGAGAGAGATTTAAACTTGGTATTGGAGGAGGGAGTGTGGGCTAGGGTTCTAAAAAACGTCATCTACATCTAGAGATTCAAGGATGCGTCTGATGCAATTTAAGATTTTGAATCGATTATATTGGACACCCTCTAGATTGTATAGACTTGGTCTTAAAGACACACCCACCTGCTGGCGATGCCAATCAGAATATGGCGACACAACCCATTTTTTTTGGGGACGTGTTAAGATACAGGAATTTTGATGGAAGATTCAAAGATTTATGTGTGACGTGTTGTACACACAATTTTCATTTTGCCACAGACTCTGTTTTTTGGATGATGGGGAGGTCATTAATTTTGAGGATAGCCACTTGAAAGGTTGAATCCTGGTAGAATTTATAGTTGCCAGGTGAATCATTCTCAGGGGGTGGAAGTGGCTGGGGCACCCTTGTTTCGGGAGTGGTGCGGGGAGCCTCATTTGAGGAGGCG
Source organism: Xyrauchen texanus (assembly GCF_025860055.1). NCBI lineage: Eukaryota > Metazoa > Chordata > Actinopteri > Cypriniformes > Catostomidae > Xyrauchen > Xyrauchen texanus. The sequence continues at coordinate 34,714,014 of NC_068286.1, read as the reverse complement.
ATTTCATAAAAGGTTTGGAAAAGTGGGGCTTGTTTTAAAGGAAGATTAGATTTTTTTTGGAGGGTTCTTTGGGAGGGGCAGTGGAGAGGCATTTTAGATTTTTAATTGTTAGTTTGATATGTATGTGCACTCTTGTTTGAAAGTTTTTTATAGTTAGTTTGTTTTTAATTTTTTTGTCACAATTGTAAGTGACCACTGTAATGCGTCTTTGTGTCAGGGTTTTATGTTGTGTTTATTGTTTTTTGTGGATGGAATCAATAAAAATGTTTTATAACAAAAAAAGAGCCTATTAATAAATATGATGTATATACGGTATGTATTTTTTTATTTATTATTAATTGTAAAATTATTTAACATTTGTTACAACAATATATTTGTTTTTGTTTTTAATAGTTATTATTTATTATCAAATAAAACCAAGAGAAATGTGAACAGTAAAATAGGAAACATAAAAAAATAAACAGTGCTGGAGTATAAAAAAAATAAATAAAAATAGTTAAAAGGTGCCACTTATCTTTTAATATCATACTTAATAATAATATTAGTATTACGGGCTCTTGGCCTGTAATATAATTATTTTTACATCATTATATTATTATATACTAATATTAAATAACCTTGTTGCTTTTACAATTCCACAAAATACTTATATGTTGCTTAAAATTATTCAGTAAGTGGATAATAGCTACATAATACCTAATTATATCTTATAACTATCAAATAGCTTAATAATATTATTGGTTGATATTTTCTGATGTTCATACTTTATTGCACTTACTGCAATACTTTTATATATCAATGTTGTTGACCATTTGCACAGTGTTGTAATGATGTGGATTTCTCCTCTATTGATTAGGTTATACGTGTGAAGCCTTCAACAACCCTGCTGATTTCTTTCTGGACATAACAAATGGGGAGACTTCTCCTTCAGTGCCAACAGGTAAATACAGACAGAGTATATATCAGTCTTCATTCTGCTGGGCCATGTATAATTTATTATTTTGAAACTGAGGCTTTAAGTTACATAACACAGCTGATGTTATGATATTGTTAGATAATGATCAGGAGTCACTGTTTTTCAGAGAAGTCATTAGCAGAGATCTTCAGGGAATCTCAGTACTATAATGCTGTCACTGAAGAGCTGAAGAGTATCACAGGCTCAACAGATTCCCCATTTGGAGCCAAGAACAAGACACCATCATATGCCACATCCTTTTTCTACCAGGTAAGTGTCATAAGAAGGTATTTGAGCATGTGTGGATATGTGTGTGAGAGAGTAAATGGTTAACCTGCTCTGAGTTTCCTTGACATGGTGTTAAACTTTGGCTCACAGTTGCTATCAGGTAATTGCTGATCTTACACAATATAAAATATAGCGTCAATCATAAACCATGTATCTTAAGTGGTTTTGTGTCTTCTTTATGCGTGTGTCTGTCATACTGTACATTTGTCGACCTGTGGACTTGTCTTTAAAATGTGTGTATTTGTGTGTAGTTGAAGGTGGTGTGTTGGAGGACAGTGCTGAATGTTGTCAGGAATCCTCAGACGTCATATGCACAGATGGCTCTGAACATCTTTTGTGCACTGCTGATAGGCCTCATATACTTTCAGCTGCCTTCTAGTCTTCCTGAAGCCTTACAGAACAGGTATCCTTATGTCTGTCTGTCTGTCCGTCCATCTGTCTGTGTGTCCATTCATCTAATCATCTTATCCATGTCCATCCCTCTGTCCTTCCAAGTGTCCATCCTCCTGTATTATGTTTCTCTTGCTCACTTTTTACTAGGGCATAGTTTTATTTTTTTCAGCCTAGAAATACCACTGTCTTATTCATTCCCGGAAAACAGACAATTAAGAGATAGATGGTTTTCAAAGAAAATATGAAGGCTAACACAAATGTATGTTTCTAAGTGACATTCTACATGTTGTGAAGATTTAAATGTGGAGTTCTTCATTACTGTTTCAATATTGTGTGTGGGTGTGTGTAGGATTGGAGCTTTCTTTTTTCTCATCATCAACATGGTGTTTGGGAACCTGTCAGCAGTGGAGCTCTTCATCAATGAAAGAGCGATCTTTGTGTGAGTGTGATATACTCAAATTATGTTTATAATTGATATATTTAGTTTATTGTGTATCTTTTTCAACTGATGTGGCAAATGCTAATAAAAACAAATAGGAGTGATATGTAAATTCTATTAACCCTGTACTATATTGATAGCACCACAACAACACTATTTGATGTTTTACTTTTTTTAAATATACTCATTTTAAATCAGGTGATTGCAACATACTTCAAATTAGTTGGTATATTCGAGTGTTTACTACTGTGCAACATCATCATTTCTTCTAATAACACTTATTAAGCATTTGGACACTGAAGATACAAGTGTAAGCCCGTTTATCGGTCCAATGGCGGTCTCCAATAATACGGGTGAAGGTCTCTGCGTGTTACTGTCTTTCTTGTCCGCAACACAACAATATTAAATGAAATACATTTTCTCTTATGTATTACCTCGTTATTTCATCTGACTCCATAAATGAAAAAGGTTTTTAATGATATCTGAGTATCATTAAAAGTGAGCGAATGTTTGATTATTCCTTTAACTCTTTAATTATATTTTACCCGTTTAGATTAAGAAACTATGTCGCTTTGAGGTCCTCGCGTGTTTTCTCTACACCGCGGGTCTCACGATCACAAGCGGCCAGTATTGGATCATCAAACAGAGGTAATTGCTATATACCTGAGATCGGTCACATTCACGTATACACAATCAAAGATACTTCAGTATAGCCCCATGGAATTGCATACACTTGAATGTAACTTAACGTTTTCTTCAGTAGAGGTCACGGCCACTATTACAGATGTAAGTTGACCAACATAACTTCTCTTATAATAGCTTTGGATTGGCCATGCGTGGTTTCCCACGTACACTTATCTGGAGAAACATCAAATTAAAACAGAGGTTAGACACCCGAATTTAGATTGGTCAAGCAGCGTTTGCTGTTCTAAACGGAAATTCCCTTTTTGTCTTTGCAAACCAAGTACACTTGAATCGATGCCAAATATTAGTCGTCACTAATCTGACGCAGACTTGCGGTAACATATGAATCGTTTAATCTGTTTGGGAAACACAATGTCAGGGTCAGTCAGAATAAACTCAAATGTTGACAATTTATTGACCAGGTAACCAATTCCTCAATTCCAATTAGACATTGATAAGTCAAAGTTAGACATTTTATCAAAACATAAGAAATACGAATTGCAATCACCTGAAATAAACTACAAACAGTAAACTGTTTGGGATCGTCTGATTACAGAGAGCCCTGAGCAATGTGTCGCCTCTCCTTAAATACCCAGATAATTCAACATGCTTACCAAATGGTGGTGTCTGTCATTATAATTAGATTTTGGTCCCCTGTTGAGGGGGTTCCTGTAGATTAACATACAGGAGGTATGGAGGATCTGGGGAGGGCACACCTTTAAGGGGCACACCACATTTCACATATTTTATAACTTCTTTTAGCTTTTCATTATGGCTGGGAGGATGAGACCAGTTTACCAGGCGCACTGAGAGACTTTAAATGATACCAAACATGTTATAGTTACTTTTTGTACACACTTCACATTGCATAGGTTTTTAGTGAGCTTTAAGTGAGGAGGAGGAGTAAGATGAAGATACTTTAGAAGGGAGGTGTTAGCTGCACAGTATGTTGCATCTCGGATGTTGCTGTTACATCTGCGAGAGAGAGTTCAGATGTTAATTCTCATGAGAGCCTTTTGTTTTCTCGAGGAGTAGCCCAGACTCACTGGCACCCGCCTTACACAAGTTAGCAAGCAGAATGTTCCCCCATTCAACCATAATGCAGGTCTTCAGCACTGCAATTGTATGAGGCTTTCGTTGCTGCATTTTGTGCTTCATAATGCACCACACATTCTCAAATGGAAAAAGAGTACGACAGCAGACAGGCCAGTCTAGCACCCGCACTCTCTGCTTATGCAGCCATACACTTGTAATCTGAGCAGTATGTGGTTTGCCGTTGTCCTGTTGGAAAACCTCTTCTGAATGTGCATGATCTCCGATCCCTCAGATGTCACCTTTTTAAAAACCATCATTCATCTGTAATGGATATCATGACATGGGCTTGGGAATACTTCAGTAAAACTTTGTCAGTCAACACCATTTGCTGCTGCATCCACAAATGAGAGTTAAGGCTTCACTATGCAAAGCAGAAGCCCTACATCAACACTGTCCAGAGGCACCACCGACTTCTCTGGGCTCTGTCTCATCTGAGATTGAAAGTAGAGCAGTTGAATCATGCTTTTTAAGTAGACCACATTTTAAGTTGTTTTTGGAAAAAAAGATATATTTTTCTCTGGGCCAAAGAGGAAAAAGACCATCAAAGCTGTTATCAGCATCTGATTGGCCTGCCTTCAGTCCTGACCTGTCACCAATTGAAAATGTGTGGCGCATTATGAATTGCAGAATACGGCAACAGAGCCCCATAAAATTGCACAGATGAAGACCTGCACAATGGATGAATGGGAGAAAATTCAGCTTGCTAAACTTATCAAACTTATCAAACTTGTGTCTTCAGCAGAGATGAAAACTCACTTCTGCGACTCGTACTCGAGTCGGACTTAAGTCTCAAAAAAGATTACTCACGACTCGACTCGGACTCTTAACAATTGACTTGAGACTTGACTTGGACTTGATATCAGAGACTTGTGAAAAACACAAGTCATTAGCTTGTTAAAATGCATTTTTAACATCCCTTGAACAGGAAAAATGTCCAGGATATAGTGAAGAAGCACTGTAGCCACCACTTATTCTCCCTGTAAGAGCTGTTTGAAAAATTCCTGCAGATCATTTCTTTCTCGTAGTAGTTAAGGTTGATTCAAAAGAATGCACACAATGGAACGATTTGTTCAGTAATTGAACTCTCCGCTTCGACTGGATTGATAAAAACCATTTATCATAAAGTTTGGATTCAAAAACCTTAGTAATAGTAATAAATGGAATGCTGTACTGTATTTAGGCTAAAACAAGTGGGATGAACAAAGACGCTAGCATCGAACTTCATTAGACATTTGAAAACTCTCCCAGAAAAGGTGAGTCAGTCTTTCATATTGTGAAAACAACAAATGTTTTTTTGTTTGTCTGTTAATAAATAAATTAACCGTCAAACATTATAATCGCTCTATTGCTTGATTTATTTTTACCTCTACTGAATTTTTTCCTACACTGTTTACAGGGTTCACACAAGATCCTTGAAGTGCTTAAATTTAGCTTTTAGAAATTTAAGAGCTGGAACACCTGGAAAATTGCCTTGTTTGTTGAAAAGTGCTTGAAATTAAAACCATTTCTTCCTTGTAATTTGTGTCCATCAAAGATGAGAAACACTCTCTCCACTTTCATTGAATAATGTGTCTTTTAACCATGGTGGTCACTACAATGGACAGCTATTCAATAGTCATTTTCTTTTAAATGCATGGGTTTCAATGGTGTAACTGCACATCAGCCACTACGGTGTACACTACTGCATCACTCCATAGGCTTCCACCCAGTGGCCAGCAGATTTAACTGCAACTAAAATTCCTTAAAACCAAAATGGCTGATGGACAGCCACAAAAGTTGATCGAGGCAGGAATGTCTTCCAATCCTTTTATTGTAGAAGACCCTCACATGTAAAAATAAATAAATATGATGACATAAAGTAAAATCTAAGGAATAATATAATTATTTTAAAGTCAACACCACTCGCCACTCCATCCACAGATGCAAGTTAAGACTTTACTATGCAAAGCAAAAGTCCTACATCAACACTGTTCAGAAGTGCTGCTGACTTCTCTGGGCTCGATCTCAACATAGATGGAAAGTAAAAGAGTGGATTTGTGTTTTTTGCTCAGAAGAGTCGAAGAGTTGAAAAACAAAGCCATCGTGTTATCCGGGCCAAAGAGGAAAAGGGCCATCCAAGCTAATAAATTAGCATCAGGTCAAAAAGCCAGTGTCTCTATAGGCCAGGGGCATGTCAATGCCCATGGCATGGGTAACTCGCACATCTGTGAGAACGGAACGAATGCAGACAGATATGTACAAATGTTGGAACAACATATACTGCCATCTAGCAACGTTGTTTCCAGGTACGTCCCTGCATTTTCCAATTCCAATTTCAAGTGCATGGCTGTGTAGGCAGTGAGTGTGGGTGCTAGATTGGCCTGCCTGCAGTCCTGACCTGTCTCCAATTGAGAATGTGTGGCACATTATGAAGCACACCATATGGCAATGAAGACCCCGTACTATTGTGCAGCTAAAGACCAACATAATGGATGATTGGGGAAATGTTTCACAGTGGTAAACACTCGAATGTCCCAACTTTTTTGGAGCGTGTAGCAATCATCTGATTTGAAATTACTGTACATTTTCAAAAAACTAGGAAATTCGCAAGGAAAATCATCATGTAATGTGTAGTTGTAGTGCTTTCAATATAGCAAAGGGTGAATATAATTTACAAATCCCTTTTTGTTTTTATTAGCATTTTAAACACGGTCTCAACTTTTTGGGGTTGGGTTTGTATATAAAACACATGGGATGAAAAAAGATGCTAGCACAATTACATTGAACTTCATAAGACATTTGAAAATTCACCCAGAAAAGTTAAGTCAGGCTTTCATGTTGTTAAAACAAAAGTTTTTCTCTCTATGTGTTTATGAACATAATGACCCGTCCAACATCAAATCTCTTCATCGCTTAATTTCTACACTGTTTATATGATTCACACAAGGTCCTTGAAGTGCATAATGTGCTTGAATTTAGCTTTTAGAAATTTAAGAACTGGAATACCTGGAAAATCACTTTCTTTTGTAGAAAAGTGCTTCAATTTAAAATGGACTATTTCTTCCATGTAATGTGTGTCCATTAAAGATGAGATCCACACACTCAACTTTCATTGAATAATGTGTCTTCTAATATCTTTTCTGTTTAAAGTCAGAAAAAAGTAAAAATGAATATAAATTTTTGCGTTAAAAAACTGAGACTTCTCTCTTGTTAATGAATGAAGCAACACCTGTGCAAGCCTGTGAGGTACGTGTTAACTTTTAAAGTGACAGTAGCTTACATTTTAGCACTTGTTACAATCTTATTAATGTTATCAGTGTTATTACTTGTAAATTGTACACATTATTTCAAGAAGTGACACCTCATATCAGCTTATATATTTTATATAAAAAATATTTGGTTATAATAATAATGACAAAAATATTTTTAAACAATTAATTATACACCTTTGCATACCTTTTAAGTATTGCTTGTTCTGCACCTTATCAGCCTTAATGTAGCCCACTATTTTTAAGGCTAATTGTTTGTGATCTTTTCTTATAGAGAAAAGTATATGAAAAACTCTTATTTTATAAACTTTGCACATTTACATTGTGTATTAAAGAACTTTATTTAGATGATAAATTATAATGTGCATTTTTCTCAAACATTTTCTGTCATACTCTGTCATGTAAGAGTTATTATGTCAAATCAAGTTCATATCGAAATGTGAATCTCATTTTGTATATCAGTTATAGTGAGATAACCATATCTTCCCAGCCCTACTTATGAAGTGTATGCGGTTGTCATGCATATGGAGTTTTTATGATGGTTTAAGTCTTGTTTTAAATGTTAATGTTAAATGTTACAAGTCTATAATGCCAGTTGTTGTTCACTGTCAACAGGTACACTGAATTCCATGTAATGCTTTGCAAATTTGATAATAATAGTTAATTAATAAATATATAATATAATTAAAATAAATAGTTTACTGTATAAAAAACCTGATTAAAGTAAAACTTCATGCACTTTATTAGACAAGTTTAAACAAACGAACAAGGTAATCCCTTAAAGTAATCAATTTAATATTTACAAATTGAATTTAACAATTATTAAACTCACCAGCTGCAGATAAAGAACTATTGCTGAAAAAAAACACTTGACTTGGACTTGTGACCATAGACTTGAGACTTGACTTTGACTAGGCCTAGAAAGACTTCAGACTTGACTTGGACTCTACCGCAGGGACTTGTGAACATGTATGGTCTTCAGTGCCCAAATGCTTAAGAAGTGTTACAGAAGAAATTGTGATTTTACCAAGTGGTAAACACTTGACTGTCCCAACGTTTTTGGAGCATGTTGCAATTATCTGATTTGAAATTTGTGTATATTTAACAAACATAATTCACAAGGTGAAACATCAAATGTGTTGTTGTAGTGCTTTCATCATATCATAAGGTGAATAGAATTTACCATCCTGTCCCAACTTTTTCTAAATGGGGGTTGTATAACTGAAAGGAACTTCCTAAAAATACAAATACTATGTGTTTATTGTATGTTTGTTTGTTTGTGTGTGTTTTCAGGCACGAGAACTCTGGAGGATATTACCGAACATCTGTGTATTTCCTGTCCAAGGTGTTTGTGGATTTGTTACCAAATCGCATCATACCGATTTTCATCTTCTCCTGCATTTCATATTATATGATGGGTGAGCACATACAAATACTAATGCACATAATATATTGTTAATGTGTTATACACATCATCAAAACTTGCAGTAACACATATTGTTTAACAAATGGAATAATTATGTACAGTAATTGTATGCATAAATGTGTGAACAGGGTTGAAACCAGCATTTACAGCCTTCCTGTGCTTTGCATTGACCATGTCAATGGTCAGTCTGGCAGGAGTCAGTTTGGCCTTCCTGGTCAGTGCCAGCGTCAGCTCATTCGCCATGGCCAATGTCCTCATCGCTCTGCCGTTTGTCTTCATGATGGTCAGATTCCAAACATACAAAGACTTGCACATATGCTCTTATTTGGTGATTCTCCTTCTCTTTCTCATCTTCTATAATTCCCACTTTCTGATTCTCTCTCTCTCTCTCTCTCTCTCTCTCTCTCTCTCTCTCTCTCTCTCTCTCTCTCTCTCTCTCTCTCTCTCTCTCTCTCTCTCAGGTATTTGGAGGGTTCCTCGTGAATCTGAACTCCATGCTCAGCTGGTTGTCCTGGCTCAAGTGGGCCAGTATCTTCAAATATGGATTAGATGTAAGAATAATTAAATTTTTAGAGGGGAAGTCCTTTAATGTATATCTAAATTAGAATGTAAAATGTTTTTTTACAAGAGATATCACCTGAGTGTATACACACATTTTCAACCTATATTAAAACAATATCAGTTTAAATAAGCAGTGCTGATTATAATCGTGTGTTCTTCTGTTGTAGGCTGTGACAATAAATGAAATGAAAGGGCAAATTTTCCGCAATGGGAATGCTACGTAAGTTGATTAAACAATCATTAAACACTTGCAGTAATGGAAACTGAGGTGACAATAAATCAGGGTAAAGGTTGTTATAATGATTCGGATGCGAGGCAGAGGTAAGATGTATTTGGTGTGATTTAAATTGAACATAAATTTATTAAAACCTATATGTACACACACTAAGCTTTTCAAAAAATATAAACAGAAATTAGGATGCATGTAAGATTAAAAATATTTTAATGACACCTCAGTGAAAGTTCAGTTGAAAAACTCAGGGGAGAGGGATCCCTGACAGCAGGCTGAGTTGATACAATTACAATTTCTACCATGACACACAGCCACACGTGGTTAATATTCTTTTTGCTATTCAGGGACTAAAAACAAAATGATTTCCATTTCGGTTGCTTCTGAGCAAAAACAGTATTTTTTTCCTTCCGGTTCAAAAGTGTCATGTTTATTCTGTTGGTTCCTGTTTTTCATGTCTTTTATTATGAAAAATTTAGTTCCTGTTTCCCTAGTCATGTGATGTCCTGTTTTCCCTCCATGTTCATGTGTCTTGTTAACTTGTTATCAGTTCCGTTATGTCATTGGTTCATGTTTCATTGTCTTGTTATATTGTTTTCAGTCTTGTATTTTCATTGAAGGTATTGTTAACTTGTTACCCATGTAAGAGTATTTATAGCCCTTATGTTTGCCATTGTCTTGGTCGAGTATTCTGTAACGTAGCTGGCAAGGACGAAGACATGAAGTGTAGAACCCAAGTGCAGTTTATTTCTCCAAAGGTGATTACAAGTAACCCTAATATAAAACGTGAGCTAAACAAAACATTAACATGAACAATGAACATAAACTTGACTTGACTAAACTTGGCTATGACTTGAACGAAACAACAGTGTTACATTAACAATACCTGACAAAATACAATGGCAAACATGAGGGCTTAAATACAAGGACATGGTTAACAAGTAAACAAGACAACCAATCACAAGACTAAACTATAAACAAGATAACAAGACTAAATTAACTTAAACCAATGAAAAGACAATTAATAACAAAGTAATCAACCAATGAACCAATGAAAACAAGACACATGAACAGCGGAAACACATGACAAGATCACATGAGGGAAACAGGAATCACATGACATAAAACAGGAATCACATGACATAAAACAGGAACTAGATTTAAAAAATAAAAGACATGAAAACATGAACCAACAGAATAAACATGGCAAAAAGTTCACAGCCTCCTTTCCAAATGGTAAAAGTTTAGAACAACAAAAAATAAATAAATGGGTTAATAATGTTCTTTTTAACAGTACTCTGCACAAAGGGGTGGGTGAAATACCAACTGAAATACTAGCCCAAAATATGACACTTGCCTCACCAAAATAAGAGATGTTTTTATTTATTAATTTTTTTTAATACATTTTTACCTGTGTGGTGAATTTATCAGCATAGAAATCACAACAAGCAGTTAAGTATATTTTTAATTACAGATTTGCTTCTCAGTCAAAATCCAGCAGCATCAAATCTGAATGAATGCATCCTTTATACATATTGTATAAGTGAAGACTTGGAAACAACTGAGAAATGTACTTTTTACCACTAATAACATTTTCCTTGTATCTGGATTAGCCATGCATTTAGGCATCAGTAGGCTATATATATAGTAAATATACAGTACATAGTTGTTTAAAAGGTCTTCATTCACAGAATGCGACATTCGAGCAATTAGGTAAAGAAATGTGTGATGCAGCAGTTTCCTTCAAGATTAAAGCATATGTTTATTTTTTTCTGGCAACATGAAGCTGTATAGTTCCAAACATTTACTGTGATAAACCCTTTGGCCTTTGACTTCACAAATAAAATCATCAAAACTAAATTAACTGGTTATAACCGGTTACCAGCATTTAAAAATAACGTTTTCACTCCAGAACAATTAAAAAACCCTTCGTTCATGTTTTTGGTTACGAAAAATTTTGTTTTCATTCTTTGAACAGTGTTTAAACCCTGGTGATGTTGTTAAATAATATTACAGAAAGCTGAGTTAAATTGTGTTTAATTTATATTAATTACATGTAAGCAGTAAGAAAACAAAAATCCTGTTAAAAAAAACTCTCTCTCTCTTTCTCCCTCAGTCTGACAGGAGAGATGTATCTGGAATCTCAGGGCATCGACTACAGTGTGTGGGGCTTCTGGCAAAACCAGGTGGCTTTGCTGGGCATTATACTGGTGTGTATGATATTTGCTTACATACAGCTACGGAGGATCAACCGCTGGAAATGATGGATGAATCCCACTGAAACTTTCAGAACAGATTCACTCTTACAAACAATGTAATAAACCACTTATATTTCTACATCAAAATTCCGTTGCATAAATAGTAGTTACACTGTTGTTAATTTAAATAATACTTTAATTTATGAATTATTCTAACTGCTGTGACATGGATATTTTGGTAAATTGTCTTATTAGGATGGATTAAATGATTGCTATTAGAGTTTGAATCAGAAACTTTGAATAGCTCATCTACTATTACTATAAGTCTGTTAGTATGAAAACAATGTTGTTTTTATTTTAAATGTGCTGTATATAAATCCAGTGTACTGATTTTGTTTTGTTTTTTTAATGATTAGTTTATAGGGGAGGGCAGGGCAAGTTGCCACATTTCATAAGGTGGGTGGGGTTATTTGTTTTAAGTTAACGCAAGGTACATAAATTCAACCTGTTTTTAACCACATTTGAGAGGAATACCTTTTTATGAAAAAAATAAAGTAAAAATCTATATGCAATAACGTAACTCTATTTAAAATGTTATATGATACACAAAACATCAAACAGCAAAAATGGAAATGGAAAATATCAGATAAACCATTTAGTTTAAAATCCAACGTCATTATTTATCCCTTGTCTGAATTTATCGTTTAAAAGTAAGCACGCTTCTTGAAAAGAGGGGTTTTAGATATTTGAGCATACAGGACATTAGAGGCACATTTCATCAACGTTGGTAGATGACAATATACAGTAAATCTAGTCTAGAAGAAGCCTTACCATAAGACTTGGCAACCACAAAGTGTCAATACATGGTTACATTTTCAACACTATATCTATTGTAATTGATTTTTTTGTTAAATGTTTTCCTTGTAAAGTTTGCTTGTGTAGTATTTCTTTAAAATAAATGCCACTTTCTGCAATATTTTATATTTCTAATGCAATGACGTTCATTCATTTTTATACTTCTAAATACTATAGGTAGATAGATATTTGGATGGATGGATGGATGGATGGATGGATGGATGGATGGATGGATGGATGGATGGATGGATGGATGGATGGATGGTTGGATGGATGGATGGATGGATTGACGGACAGACGGACGGACGGACACTGGACCCTACACAGGACAAGCGGCAATAGAAGATGGATGGATGGATGGATGGATGGATGGATGGATGGATGGATGGATAGATAGATAGATAGATAGATAGATAGATAGATAGATAGATAGATAGATAGATAGATAGATAGATAGATAGATAGATAGATAGATAGATAGATAGATAGATAGATAGATAGATAGATAGACAGATTACACAAGGAAAATAAAATAGATAGAATAAATGGTAACAACTACAATTAATTGTGCATTAAATACTTTTTTCTGGCCCAAATTTATTTTCAATATAGAAAATATTTTGTAAACCTTCACATTTCAGAATATATTGCAAAACGTTCTCAAGGGTCAAATTTCTTTTAAAATCCATTTGATTAAACATTTATGTTTATAGACTACAAACTGAAATGTTATGTATTTTTGGCAATACTTTTATAATTGTACAAAATGTACTACACAGGACCCTACACAGGACAAGCAGCAATAGATGATGGATGGATGGATGGATGGATGGATGGATGGATGGATGGATGGATGGATGGAAAAAGGACTTACATTTGTTTAAATTAGGTTCGGAGTCAGGAAAAATAACTGATAGATAGAATAGATTTATATACTGTAAATATATTTTACAATGCCCTGTAAAAAGTGGTAACCTGCAATTGTTAAGTAGCTATTTTTACCTGATCTAACCATTCAAATCAGTTTTGTTGGTGTAACCTAAAGTATTCAGGTTGATTCAGACATCCATCCATCCATCCATCGTCAACCGCTTATCCTGTGTACAGGGTCGCGGGGGGCTGGAGCCTATCCCAGCTAACATTGGGCGAAAGGCGGGGGACACCCTGGACAGGTCGCCAGTCCATCGCAGGGCCACACATAGACAGACATACACTCACACTCACCTCCACATCCACATCCACACCTAGGGCAATTTTTTTTGGAGACACCAATTAACCTAGCCTGCATGTCTTTTGGATGGTGGGAGGAAGCCGGAGTACCCGGAGAGAACCCACGCAGACACGGGGAGAACATGCAAACTCCACACAGAAAGGCTGGGGCATGATTCAGACATGTTAAATAATATTTTTTACTTGAAACAAATCAGTTAATTTAGATGTTACCACATGAAGCACGTTCAGGTCAAACATTTTTAGGCTATATTCAGTTAGGCAAATGTGTTTGAAATATGTTTTACTGTGTTTTGTGTGGGAACAGTGCAAAAAAAGTGCTTTTCAAAAGTACCTTTTCAAGTACTGATCTGTGTTTTTTATTTAATTTGACTGTACAGCAGATATTTTGATGTTCACTGATACTCAGATGTAATTGTTTATTACGTCAGAATCAGAATTCAAACTTTTCGATGTGACTGTTGTACAGTATAGTATAATGCTTTGAGGGAGTTTAGTTGTCGGTGTAGTTTGCAGCATGGGTCAGCGTGGATCACGGAAATGAGACCTTTAGGCCTATATACCGTATCACGGTGCAGCGTTTGAGTTCCATCATCGACCCGCACGTGAATCCGTCAGCGACACGGTCTGGAAAAAAGTGGGGCAGGCGAAAGATCACCATCGTCTGGAAGTAGCGAAGAGGTGGCAGAGTTTATGTGGTAGAGTATAGCTCTATACCGGATGAAACGGAAGACTAGTGCCCAGACAGCCCATCTGAGGTCAGACCTGAAGGTAATGTGCAGTGGCATTATGAGAAAAGCATCAAAACATCACAAATGTCTCTTTACATTCACAGATATGCTATTTTTAATTAAATAGACCTGACATGTGGCTGTAAGAAACTAAGTTATCATATTGCCTAATATAACAAGAAATTAGGCTATATTAACAGATCATATAAGCAATTTTATTGCACTGTACATGTGTAAAAATATACTAATTGTTTTTTAAAGTAAAAAGTAAGACAAGCCATAGAGTTGACAGTTAAAAACTATATTATATTTAGCTAGACAATACTTTTACAAAAAAACTTTAAAATAAAATATTGTTAAAATAAAACATTTTCAAAAATACGAGTCGCCCTTTGACTTATGGTGAAAAAACAATGAATGGCTGTTCCCAGAAGACCCAGAAAATAATATTTCCTCTTAGTTTTGATACCAGTTATGCATATTAGGTGTTCCCCTTCTGTCGCTCTCTCCACGTTGTGTCGGAGAAGCGACACTAGGGGTCTCTCTTGAGCGCCGATATTCACCTCTGATCTATGAAAAAAGGCCAATGAGAGTTGGCAGCCAGTATTTGCATGTCCCGCCCCCGGACATATGGGTATTTAAGCAGCGCAAATACGGGAGTTCATTCAGAAAATTTCTTCGGAGCCGATGGTCTGTCTGCAGTTTGCTGCGAGTTACACGCCACTTAAACGTTCCTGTTTTCCTCTGACGATCTGCATGCTGTTGGATCTTGACGGCGCACAACAGCGGCTTTCTCCTTCTCAGTGCACGGCGTGCATTGTTGCCCCTGAGCGCTTCGACAACGCAGACACGTACACACACACACTGTGTATTAAAAGAGTTTTTACTAAAAGAGTAATTTTCTCTAAAAGAGCAAACACAGCGGCGTTGAACGTCCTTTTAAAGACGCATCTTTTTCAAGATGCCTTTCCGCCCCTGTGTCGTTCCTGGATGCGGTAGAGTGCTCTCTGCTTGCACAGGCGCTGTCTCGTGTGTTTGGGCCGCGATCACACCGAGGCGGCGTTTGTGGATGGTTCATGTTCTCACTGCGAGAACATGACCATGACCACGTTGCGATCGTGGCTCGCTTTCAACAGAAAGCAAGCCACCCCAGCTGCACCCCGCATTGCTCCTTCTTCCCACGGGATTAAGGACGGTGCGGTTGGCGCTGGGGGCAATTTGGGGGCGGCAGCGGGTGCAGTTTCGCCGGGTAGCCCCCCGCGAACCTCCCGTTCCCGACACGCTCGCTGGTCTCCGTCCACGCTCGCGGCGATAGCGGCTCGCCTCACGGCCCAGCTGTCTATCCTCCCGAGTCCGAAGCAGATGAGCTCGCCACTGCATCGGAGAGTGCGGTGTCTGATGCCGAGGACTACCCTGGACTGCCGCCTTCGGGCCAGCAGGCCCAGGCTGAGGCCGACGCTCAGATGTCCGACATGCTTGCCCGGGCCGCCTTGAGCGTGGGGTTGGACTGGAACCCTCCATCCTCCCCACAGCCTTCTCGGTTGGATGATTGGTTCCTGGGGGCAGCGCGCCGTTCGCGGCCTCGCATCCCCCGGTCCCTTTCTTCCCGGAGGTGCATGATGAGCTGACGTCTACGTGGAGAGCCCCGCTCTCCGCTCGTCTAGGTGCCACCCGCTCCACTCTCTCCACCCTCGACGGCGAGAGCGCCACGAGTACGACGCGATTCCCCAGGTTGATAGGGCAGTTGCGCACCATCTATGCCCTGGTAGCCCTACCTCCTGGCGGGGTCGCCCGTACTCCCGTCCAAGCCCTGTAGGACAACATCCTCGCTTAACGCGAAGGCCTACACTACGGCTGGACGCGCTGCCTCCGCCCTGCATGCGATGGCCCTCCTGCAAGTCCACCAGGCCAAAGCTCTCAGAAACATGCACGGGGGTGGACCTGATCCTGATGTGCTGCAGGAACTGCGCTCAGCGACCGACCTCGCCCTGAGAGCGACGAAGGCCACAGTGCAGGCACTCGGACAGACGATGGCCACCCTAGTGGTCCAGGAACGGCATCTTTGGCTCAACCTGGTCGAGATGCGTGAGGCTGACAAAAACCACTTCCTGGACGCACCTGTCTCCCAGATTGGCCTTTTCGGTGACACCGTCGAGGACTTCGCCCAACAGTTCTCCGCGGTGAAGAAGCAGACGGAGGCCATTTCGCACATCATGCCCCGCCGCAGACCTGCCGCTACGGGCCCTGCCCCGTCTGCCCACCGAGGGCGTCCCCCTGCGAGGAAACCAGCTCCTGCTCCGCCTCAACCCAGGCCCAGCTCTCAGCCCCAGCGTCAAGCACTCCGCAGGCGGCGCACGCCCCCTGTCTCACGAACCCCGTCCAGGACCCAGAAGGCTCCCAAGCGTTCCTGAGACAGCCGACCCAGAGCCGAAGACGTTAGCTCTGGAGGTGGTAAGACCGCTCCGTCCCCCGGTGGAGGGCCGGGAGGAGAATCCTTTGTTTTTCATTTGCCAAACCCCCTGACGGGGGCTGTGGTACCCACATTCTCAATAAAAGAGCTATTTCCTTTGCCTCTGGGTCACCTGGCCCGCAAATGGCGTTTTCACGGCAATGTGCTTTCAGATCACAACAGTCCCGGTACACCGGACGCGGTGATCCCGCCTTCCGCCTGCCCATGACTGTCCCCCGGCCGGCCGGTTCAGACGAGTCCAGAGGACGCCAACATCAGACCTCCTCCTCAGTCAAGAACCCGCCCCCTGCCGGGCGCGCGGAGCAAGGTAAGTGCTTTGAGTCTATTCTCAGCACCTCAGCCTCAGGCCGCAACGAAGCCGCCCGACGCTGCATTACCTGTTCCGCCCTGCAGCGAGGCCCCGCCGGGTACGTCCAAAATACTCGTCCCTTTGGTGCCCCTAGCGCAGAGCTGGGAAGCATGGCTTTCGCTTCCCAATGCATCACGCTGGCTGCACCGGACCATTCGACTCGGTTACGCAATTCAGTTTGCCCGGCTCCGCCCCCTTCAGGAGCGTCCGCTTTTCCGCAGTACACGGCGAGCACGGCAGTTCCCTGCGCACGGAAATCGCGACCCTCTTAGCCAAGGGCACGGTAGAGCCCGCCCCTCCAACCGAAATGAGGAAGGGTTTCTACAGCCCTTACTTCATTGTACCCAAGAAAGGCGGCGGCTTACGACCAATCCTGGACTTGCGAGTTTTCAATCGGGCCTTGTTAAAACTCCCGTTCAAAATGCTTACGCAGAGAAATATTCTGGCTGGCGTTCAGCATCTAGATTGGTTCGCAGCGGTGGACCTGAAGGACGCGTACTTCCACGTCTCAATTCTGCCATGACACCGACCCTTCCTACGGTTCGCGTTCGATGGCCAGGTGTTTCAGTACAAAGTCCTCCCCTTCGGCCTGTCTCTGTCCCCTCGCGTCTTCACGAAAGTCGCAGAGGCGGCCCTTGCCCCGCTACGAGTAGCCGGCATCCGCATTCTCAACTACCTCGACGACTGGCTCATCCTAGCACACTCTCGAGAGTTACTATGCACACACAGAGACCAGGTGCTCCGGCACCTCAGCCGCTTGGGGTTTCAGGTCAGCTGGGAAAAGAGCAAGCTTACTCCGGTTCAGAGCATCTCTTTTCTCGGGTTGGAGTTAGACTCAGTCTCAATGACAGCACGTCTCAAGAGCGAGCGTGCTCAGTCGGTGCTGGACTGCCTCGCTTCCTTCAAGCCAGGCACAGTGGTCCCTCTAAAACATTTCCAGAGGCTCCTGGGGCATATGGCGTCCTCCGCGGCGGTCGCGCCGCTGGGGTTGATGCATATGAGACCACTCCAGCACTGGCTCCAGACTCGAGTCCCGAGACACGCATGGCACCGCGGCACGCATCGGGTAAGGATCACCCCCGCCTGCCTCAAAACACTCCGACCCTGGACAGACCTCTGCTTTTTACGGGCAGGAGTGCCCCTGCAGCAGGTGTCCCGACGCATCCTGGTCACAACCGACGCCTCCCGGTCCGGGTGGGGTGCCGTGTGCAGCGGGCACGCAGCAGCGGGCCGTTGGAAAGGGGCCCCGCTGCGTTGGCACATCAATTGCCTGGAGTTGCTGACCGTCCTTCTTGCTCTCAGGAAGTTTCTTCCGTTAGTTCGGGACAAACATGTCCTCGTGAGATCGGACAGCACCACGGTGGTGGCGTACATAAATCGCCAAGGCGGCGTACGCTCCCGCCACATGTCACAACTCGCCCGCCGTCTCCTCCTATGGAGCCAGCAGTGACTCAAGTCGCTGCGTGCCACTCACATCCCCGGCAAGCTCAACGTCGTAGCGGACGCGCTATCACGACAACGCCTGCCCGGCGGGGAGTGGAGGCTTCACCCCCAGTCGGTCCAGCTGATTTGGGAACGGTTTGGCAAGGCCCAGGTAGACCTGTTCGCCACCCAGGAAACCTCCCACTGCCCGCTCTGGTACGCCCTAACAGAGGCTCCCCTCGGGACAGACGCGCTGGCACACAGCTGGCCCTCGGGGCTGCGCAAGTACGCATTTCCCCCAGTGAGCCTTCTTGCACCGGTGCTGTGCAAGGTCAGGGAGGACGAGGAGCAAGTCATGTTGGTGGCCCCCTACTGGCCCACTCGGACTTGGTTCTCGGAACTCAGGCTCCTCGTGACAGCTCCTCCCTGGCGAATTCCCCTGAGAAAGGACCTCCTCTCTCAGGGACGGGGCACGCTCTGGCACCCGTGCCCAGACCTCTGGAACCTCCACGTCTGGTCCCTGGACGGGACGCGGAAGAGCTAGCCGGCTTACCGGCGACCGTTGTGAATACCATCAACCAAGCCAGAGCTCCCTCTACCAGGCACCTTTACGCCCTAAAGTGGCGCTTGTTCGCAGATTGGTGTTCTTCCCGAGCCGAAGACCCACAGAGATGCGCAATTAGGTCAGTGCTTCTGTTCCTACAGGAGAGGCTGGACAGGAGGCTGTCCCCGTCCACCCTCAAGGTGTATGTTGCCGCTATCGCCGCCCACCACGATCCTGTAGACGGCAAGTCTTTGGGTAAGCACGACCTGATCCTCAGGTTCCTGAGAGGCGCCGGAGGTTGAATCCCTCCCGGCCAGGCCTAGTTCCCTCCTGGGATCTCTCGGTAGTCTTGGCAGGACTCCAGAGACCTCCCTTCGAGCCGCTCGAATCAGTTGGACTCAGGGCCCTCTCTCTTAAGACGGCCCTGCTGATCACGCTCGCCTCCATTAAGAGGGTCGGGGACCTGCAAGCGTTCTCTGTCAGCGACACTTGCCTGGAGTTCGGTCCGGCAGATACGTCTGTGATCCTAAGACCGCGACCGGGCTATGTGCCCAAGGTTCCTACCACACCATTCCGAGATCAGGTAGTGAACCTGCAAGCTGCCCCGGGAGGAGGCAGACCCAGCCCTTTCGTTGCTGTGTCCAGAGCGCCCCTGCGCATTTACCTGGACCGCACACAGAGCACCAGACGCTCTGAGCAGCTCTTTGTCTGCTTTGGGGGACGGCAGAAAGGGAATGCCGTCTCCAAACAGAGGCTCGCCCACTGGGTTGTCAATGCCATCACACTGGCTTATCACACCCAGGCCGTGCCCCTACCCGTACGGGTCCGAGCTCACTCAACAAGGGGTGTTGCGTCCTCGTGGGCACTGGCCAAGGGCACCTCCCTAGCAGACATCTGTAGAGCCGCAGGTTGGGCAACACCCAACACCTTCGCGAGGTTTTACAACCTCCACGTTGAGTCGGTTGCGTCTCGTGTTTTCTCAGGTCCGAGCCCGTAGAACTCGGTAACACGTAGACCGACCGGACGGGTGGATCGCTATGCTCAGCGCCCTTTTCCTGATGTCAAGGTAAAGTAGTGCGCCTTCTTCCCAGGGCGCCCCACTCCGAGTCGGGCCCCTGGTCGATTCCTCCCCAGCCCTCCGGGTCCGCGGTTCAGCAGAGGAACTAGCCGACCCAAGCCACTGCGGGTACCCTGATGGCTACCCTGTACTGGTATAGGTGCTCCACAGGTAAAGTAGAAGGCCTCCTGTGTGGATGCCCCCTGTGTGTATTTCCACGGTTCTGTCCCCTTACGAGCGGACCCCCGTGTCTCCCTTAGGCAGTTACAGCTGCCCCGGTCGCCGTGCTGTAGCAACTCCCCCCTTCGAGGCTAGGATCTACCACCACACCATACTTTCCACACGAGCCCTAAGACGGCCGTGTGACGTGTCCACCACTTTTTCTCCCCAAGAAAAAGGGCAGGTGTGGTCTCCGCAGGGTCTGGGTAAGACTCCCTTCCCTATATGCGTGTAAGGGCCCCGGCCGTGATTGCTCTATGCGAGTAACATAGAGAGAAAAGAGGCCCAGCCAGGCTGGCCCGTTCCCATGTTGGCAAACATCGCCTTGTTCCCCTCCCAGGGTAACTAGAAGGATCCCGATGTTCGTATGGGGCATTGGGGAAGGGTACGTGCAGCCGGGTACAGACGATGCGTGGCACTGGATGAATCCCTGCCCGCCTCTGTATCGGCAGTTCGCGTACACGGTTCAGCACATGGCAAGATTGGAATGGGTCTCCTAGTGTCGCTTCTCCGACACAACGTGGAGAGAGCGACAGAAGGGGAACGTTTGGTTACGTATGTAACCTCCGTTCCCGAGGGAGGGAACGACACGTTGTGTCTTTCCTCCGCCATGTCACTGAACCGAGCCACTGTTGTGGCCGGACCATTTCCGGCTCCTCAGAAAAATCCTGAATGAACTCCCGTATTTGCGCCGCTTAAATACCCGTATGTCCGGGGGCGGGACATGCAAATACTGGCTGCCAACTCTCATTGGCCTTTTTTCATAGATCAGAGGTGAATATCGGCGCTCAAGAGAGACCCCTAGTGTCGCTTCTCCGACACAACGTGTCGTTCCCTCCCTCGGGGAACGGAGGTTACATACGTAACCAAACGTTTTGTGTTACAATTATGATGTCAAGTTCTGTTTATTGTGTTATTTTAGTGTCAAAATGTGTGTTGATGGTGTTTTGCATTGGAGTGTGCATCACTGTCCACTGTTCTAAGTCAATATTATTATTAGCCATTGTTCATGTAATGGTCAGTTCTGATGAAATGTTCTAATCGTTTAGCATTCTGTCCATCTGGATTATAATTTTTATATGTATATTTTAAGCTACAAGGCAGATTTTAATAGTTCAGATAGGTAGGTATAGCAACATTATGTAAACAAATAAAATATATGTTTTTTTAGCTGTAAAATAACAGTGAATATCTGGTCACATTTGCCATTTCACCAAACATTTAACAGGATTTTTTCAGTGTAAATTTGAGTATCCTTTATTATGACTATGCAATCTTTAATTATATCTGTTTAAAACAAGCTTTTGGTTTATATTCCCCTCTTTAGATCAGAATTCTCTATAGCAAATCACTGTAGAGGCCTTTGATCTTCAGGACCCTGCTCCTCACAATGACCCTGTGGAAATCACGGCAGAGTACCAAGATAAATGGTCCAGCTTGTCAGACAGCAGCGGATGCTGTGTGTCATCTGACAGGACAGTTGGACAGTACAGCTGTGGACAAGAGTCCTAAGGGTGAGCTCTACAAAGGTTACTTTTAAATTCATGCTTGGAATTTCAATTTATAAAACTTTACTAGTCTGTTTAAGATTAATGACAGAAATGAAATAACCTTTACACTCTAATTACCCTAAATGTAACTAATGATCACCCAATGCCTATATCTTGTATTGTTGATCATGTGGCCGTGAAACTTGTCAGGCAGTTGTATGAGAACATCAGCATCATAAGCAGGCTTCTCTCAGTCGCTGTTTTCAATTTCAAACATCTTATATGAATGTTAATCACATGCTATGACTAATTTTGACTATATAAATTAACATTGACAAAAATGTGTCCAAAACATAATCCTTATTTGGGAAACCACCTCCATCTAACATCGTAATAATTGTCTTTTTTTTCTAGCATCATCATCCCGAACCCCTTTCCATAGAATTGGCTCTGACCATCATGGCCAACAAGGGCCCCAGCTGCACCAATATAATTCAGCTGCTTGATTGGGAGGAGCAGGCTGAATTTTACATCATGGTGCTGGAGCATCCCTCCCCCTGTAAGGATTGTTCGACTTTGTGCAGCACCATGGAGGCAGACTGCTTGAAGGGCTAGTCATGAGGCAGGCCGTGCTAGCTGATATATGCTGCATCGGGACATCAAGCTTGAGAACCTCCTTATCAACAGCGACACTTTGGAGGTGAAGCTGATTGACTTTGGATGCGGGGACCTCCTTAGGAAGAGTGCCTACATGACATTCATTGGTAAGTATTATCTCTCAAAGTTGTTGTTTGGAACCAACCATGACAACTACAAGCCATGAGCAACAGGATGGTCACTTGTCAGTTACTTGCCATTCACAGTAAATTCTCATTGGTTAAAAATCCCACTCCTTATAAACTCAGAAAAAAAAAGAAATGTCCTCTCATTTTCAACTGCTTTTATTTTCAGCAAAATTAACATGTCAAATTCAAAATAACAGTCAGTATCTGTTGTGGCCACCAGCTGCATTAAGTACTGCAGTGCATCTCCTCCTCATGGACTGCACCAGATTTGCCAGTTCTTGGAGTGAGATACCCCACTCTTCCAAAAAGGCATTTGCAAGTTCCCGTACATTTCTGGTAGTAATGGCCCTAACCCCCACCCTCTGATCCAATAGGTCCCAGATGTGCCCAATGGTATTGAGAGCTGGGCTCTTTGCTGACCATGGCAGAACACTGACATTCCTGTCTTGCAGGAAATCACGCACAGAACGAGCAGTATGGCTGGAGGCATTGTCATGCTGGAGGGTCATGTCAGGATGAGCCTGAAGGAAGGCTACCACATGAGGGAGGAGGATGTCTTCCCTGTAACACACAGCATTGAAATTGCATGTAATGACAACAAGCTCAGTCTGATGATGCTGTGACACACCGCCCCAAACCATGATGGACCCTCCACCTCCAAATCGATCCCACTCCAGAGTACAGGCCTTGGTGTAACACTCATTCCTTCGACGATAATCGTGAGTCCGACCATCACCCCTGGTGAGACAAAACCGTGACTCATCAGTGAAGAGCACTTTTAGCCAATCCTGTCTGGTTCAGCGAAGGTGGGTTTGTGCCTATAGGCAACGTTGTTGCCGGTGATTTCTGGTAAGAACCTGCCTCACAACAGGCCTTCAAGCCCTCAGTCCAGCCTCTCTCAGCATATTGCGGACAGTCTGAGCACTGATGGAGGGATTGTGCATTCCAGTTGTAACTGGCAGATGTTGTAGCCATCCTTTACTTTAAAATACAGTGTCCTGAAAAAAGGATGTTTCTTTTTTGTTTCGTTGTATATTACAACACAAATGGTAAATGGCCTGCGCTTATATAACACCTTTTTAAGCTTAGCGGTATTCAAAGCGCTTAACACTGCATCTCATTCACCCATTCACACACACACTCAAACACCAATGATGCAGAGCTGCCATGCAAGACGCTAGCCTGTCATTGAGAACAACATGGGGTTCAATGTCTTGCCCACGGACACTTCGGCATGTGGAGTCATGTGGGCCAGGAATCGAAACGCCAACCCTGCGATTAGTGGCCGACCCACTCTACCACCTGAGCTACAGCCACCCCTGTAGAGTTGTGTTTTTTCACTTTCAGTGAAGACCTGGTAAGGACACAATGTTACAAAAGAGATAGAGCCAACCTAACTTTTTAAATTGTATAGAATAGGAACCACTGTATTGAAGAAGAGGGGGAAAATGCATTAAAACATTTCTTGCATGCTATTTGATATATTAAAAACATATTTACACATCTGACAAAACCTTTTTCCTATAGGCACACAATGGTACTGCCCTCCTGAATATACAGCAATGGGCAAGTACAATGGTAAGACAGTGACCGTCTGGTCATTGGGAATGTACCTCTTCGTAATGGTCTGTGGGCATTATCCTCATGGCGTTGACCTGCACATGATGGAGGCCAAGTGTTGGTCAAAGGCTGGCTTGTCAAGAGGTGAGATCTTCATCAAAATAAAGAAAGCCAACTGTAATTTTAAATCAGGCAGGTGTTTATGGCAATAATCAGTCTCTCTCTGCACAGAATACAGCCATTTGATTCAGGCTCTTCTGCATAGAGAGCCAAAGCAGCAGATGTGTCTGGAGAAGATAATTCGCCATGACTGGTTTAAGGTATTTAGTCTAAGATCAACTTAAAATGATAAAATTTACATTTTGAAGATTCTGAATCAGATCTTTTTGTTGTTAAGTTTGATTATCAGACTATGTACATACAGCTTTCTTATGTTTTTATGTCATATTGTTATTCCACAGATTGGATGCCTTCCATTTTGTGCATTTGTTTTGTTTATGTTGTTTAAACATTGTCTATACATGGTACAAGATGTAATATATTTAAACCGTGTTTAAATGTGGTATTAAGTGTAATGTGTTTAAACAATGACCCTTGTTTCTGTTTTCGTTTCAGGTCACAGCATGTCGAAACAGAGAAAGAGCTCCTTGTCAAGGCTGCCCCGTCTTTTCTCTTTAGGTCAGCTTTGCGTCTGGCAGGCTGACATGAGTGGCCTCTCCAGCCTTTACGTCTGGTGAGGCTGGAAAGCCCTGGTTGCATCTGGCGCCTTGTCTTGAGGCAACAATATTTTTGCCTGGCAATATTGCATTACTAGGGATGTGTATAGAGTGTATAAAGCTTTCTTGCCACTATATGGGACTGCACCATCCCCTTGTCTCTCCACCCTGAGGACATTCCCCTGAGTATGATGTAGTAACTCCACACCACGCTGCTCAAGAAGTGCCTGTTATGCCCACCAAAGAGATTTCTGCCACGGCCACTCAGAGCTCTCCATCAGTGCTGCCCTAAAGTCTCCTGCCACAGGCACCCAGATGTTTCTTTCAAATGCGCACAGAGGTTCCTGCTATGGCCGCCCAGATCTCCCTCTTATGGATGCCATTGAGGTTTCGGTAAAAGCTGTTCAGCGGGTTCTTTCACAACTGCTTAGATGCCACCCAGAGGCTCCTGCCTAGGCTGCCCAGATGGTGTTGCTACAATGGCCCATATGCTCCTGTCATGAAAGCTCCAAAGTTTCCTATAATGGCTGATCCATAGGTTCCTATTATGGCCTCCCCAGAAGTTCCTTTGAAGGCCATCCCAGACGTTCCTACTATGGCCATGCAAAGCTTTATATCATGGCTGCTTTTGAGGTTTGTTTAAAAGCTGTCCAACAGTTTCTGTCACAGCTGCCCAGGGGCCCCTATTATGGCTGCCTGGAGGTTCTGTTATAAGCTGCCCAGCGGTTTATATAAAAACCTCATAGGTTCCTGCCACTACTGCACCAAAGTCTCCTGTCACGGCCACCCAAAGATTAATGTTAAGGTCACCTAAAGGTTCTTGCTATGGCTACCAAGAGGCTCCTGTCAAGACTTTCTCTAAGGTACCTGTAATGGCTGATCCATAAGACCTTGTTATAGCTGCCCCAGAGGATTCTGTCACAGGATCTGTCAAAAAATCCCATCATGGCCAACTCAGAGGTTCCTATAAAGGCTTTTGCAGAGTTCCTGCACAAAGCTCCATGTCATCGCTGCCCTTGAGGTTCCTGTAAAAGCTGCCCAGTGGTTTCTGTAAAAACCTCATATAGGTTTTATGACGGCCCAGAACGCCTCACTGTAAATGCATCACTTTGCTCAAACAACACAAATTAAGTAATGTTATTTGTTATCAGTACCAGATTTACCCTACACTGTGTATACCAGTGTGATTTTAATATGTTCACTTGTTTACACTGGTTTATCTGTTACAAAAATATGGTGATGATGATTATGATAATGCATTTTTCTTAGAATTATATAATTAACAAAATATTATTCTATTTTAAGTTTGTTTCTAAGTATGTGTTTGGAAACCAAAATACAAAACCACTGCTAGAAAAAAAAATAAGCATTTGTGAAATGTGATCAAATCCTTTCAGTTACTGACATGTAGCCCTTATAAATACACTTTTATGTTGTCTTTATATGATTTTTGGAGCTTCAAAGTTTTGATCACCATTCACTTGCTTTGTATGGACCTACAGAGCTGAGATATTCTTCTAAAAATCTTTTTTTGTGTTTAGCAGAAGAAAGAAAGTCATACACATCTGGGATGGCATGAGGGCAAGTAAATGTATTTTTATTTTTTCATTTTTGTGTGAACTATCCCTTCAAAAGTGGAATGAACGTCTGGTGAAGAACTACACTAACTTTGATCCAGAAGGGAAGCAATCTACCAATCAGAGAATTAATTAGTCATCAAAGCATGCCAAAAGAGCTCTACAGCAACCTTTCACTTCCATGATGCACTGTCAATGATGCGATTAAGTTGGTTTCCCTACACTCTCAAAATATTAATATATTTGCATATATGTAAGAATTTTGCAAAAGAAAATTCATATGTTGTTTCTATACTTAAAATCAGCAACTTTAAATCAATCGGTTTATATTTTTCCATTGCTTTTAATGCAATTACGTCAATTACGTCATTTGAAGGGCTTCATGGGATTGTAGTTTATTCCCTCATTGAAGACATTACCGTTTTTTTCTCCCAATTTGGAATGCCCAATTCCCACTACTTAGTAGGTCCTAGTGTTGGCGCGGTTACTCAACCAGAACGCCTCACTGTAAACGCATCACTTTGCTCAAACCACACAAATTAAGTAATGTAATTTGTTATCAGTACCAGATTTACCCTACACTGTGTGATTTTAATATGTTCACTTGTTTACACTTGTTTATCTGTTACAAAAATATGGTGATGATGATGATGATGCATTTTTCTTAGAATTATATAATTAACAAAATGTTATTCTATTTTAAGTTTGTTTCTAAGTATGTGTTTGGAAACCAAAATACAAAACCACTGCTAGAAAAAAAACAAGCATTTGTGAAATGTGATCAAATCCTTTCAGTTACTGACATGTACCCCTTATAAAACTTTCTCCTGTGACAATTGGCGCCGTCTCCACTATATTACGTCATATTAAGTTGTCATCATGAGCATGGAATAAATGTATGCTGCAAGAAAAATATGGTCATAAATGTTGATCTGTTTAACAAAACTATGTCCTGTGTTATGTAAATTATTTTTCATGTAAAGTTTGACTATATAATTTGATCACAATAATAAAATTCAATCAGCGTAGATTATCTAAATGCATGTAAATGCTATCTTGCGTAGGAAAATGAAGTGTGTTTATAACCACTAGACGGCAGCACTGTTCTGATATTCCTCAATGTTCTTTACTATTAGTAATGTATTTTTGCTCTAAACTGTATATGTTTATAAGGCAACGTTTCCCTTATAAAAAGTAAACTGTGGTGGTACCACTGTAATGTAATGGTATTAGATGGCAAAATCATGGTAATTTGATATAAGGCCTATACCATACTACTGAGTGATTTTCATAATCATATTCTATAGCATGTACCAAAGTACTTCAAAGAATACTATTGTACATGTAAAAAAAATAACAAAAACATAATACCAAGTTACATTATGTTTTGAACGTGATCCATTGACATCAGTGCGTTTAACTAAGTGGTAAATCACTGAGGTTCATAATCCTAATTTCTATTCAACTCAGGAGCAATATGTATACACATGCAGGATACACACATTTACCATCATGTCATTCCAAACCCGTATGTAAAACAAGAAGAGATGTTATGCAGAATGCTAGTCTCAGTTATTGAATAAAACCAAAGATGCTATTTAAATTAATGGCGATTGTAGTTAACATCTCATGTAGTGTTCCACAAAAGAAAAAAATTGGTTTCAACACTTTTGAAACCTATTCAAAGAAGAAAAGTTAAAATGCTAAGCAAATCAGATGAAGCTTCAAAGAAAAAAACGTTATAACATTTTAAAATTCTATAATATTTTGCTCAGACTAAAAATGAGTTACTTTTGTTAAGCAAAATCATATTTATAAGGTCTACACATTAACCATCTTCTTTATTTGAGGTAAATGTCATTTTACTTAAAGAACTAAAATAAAAAACACACAATATACAGTAAATGCTTACTTTTACAACAACTTTTATTTTATTCATTTTCTCTTGATGTCCAGTTGCAAACAGCACATAATGAGAACAAAATAAAAAAAAGTTTCAAAAACTGTATTTTCACACTTCTGATATCTCATCTCAATGAGCAAGGCACAAGCACATCTTCATTTTTTCCCTTCAGCACATTCACATGGAAAAGCTTTAGCCGAAAAACTGCAAGTCAACGTAATATCAACATCAAGCTTGATTTACATAAAAAAAAAATGTAATACAATGTTGTTCATCTAGTAGGAACAATATATTTTTGGCAGGATACAATCATGAAACCAAGCATGGCCACAAACACCACATATAACAATTTGACAAATAAATAGTATGCTTGATTTGCTTTTGACTCACTCTGTGCGTCTGTGTGAGTTTTGTTCCTTTGGAATTTAGCCTCTCCAAAGAGAGCAGGGATATTTCTCAGATATTTTCTGAGCTGGTGCTAGGTGGTGCTATTAAAAACCTGGCCTCTTTACAGAAGTCAGTTCACTCTAAAAATGCTTTTTGGATCATGGTCAAGAATAAGCATTATGCCTAAAGGATAAAAAAATGACACACATGTCTGTATGCCTATTTTGCATGAGCAAATAATTGACCATTATGTAATACTACACAGATACTGAATTTATTGGAAACAGCTGTTACGATGAGAGAAATGAGATCACAAAAGCATCAGAGAAACTTTGCATAAGCCTACTCTTGTGAATCTTTGCATGATTTCGTGACAGCCTTTCATGCAATAGTTATATTTTCATGCTAATCATTGAGACAAACGAGCCAAGCACATCATATGCACTGTAGAATTTCAAGTTTGTCAGATTATAATCCAGTTTTCAAAAAGACTTCCTGTCTGCCCTTGACATAAATTTGTACTTCTCTTATTTAAAGGCATAGTACACCCAAAAAAAATTTATTCTGTCATCATTTCCTCACCCCGATGAACTAAACCCATGACTTTCTTTCTTATATAGAACACAAAATGAATTGTTAGGCAGAATGTTCACATTCACTTTTATTGCATCATTTTTTTCTTTCCATTCAATGAAAGTAAATGTAGACTGAGGCTAATATTCTGCATAACATATTTTGTGTTCCATGGCAGAAAAAAAGCAACCTCTCATAGAATTAACATTACTATAACTACAGTAAATCTTTGCAAACTGACTTTTACGGTCTGCATTCTACGTTTCTTCGCAGTTTCCTGGTGAAATTAACACTAAAGGGGCTAGAACACTTTAAAAAACATTTCACTCGCTCTTGGCTCTATTGTGTTTTTACCATTAGATTATTATGAATAATTTTTGTATGTTGCGTGATGTGTGTTATTATCTTGTGCTAATGATTAAGAGAATGCCTTGAGCTTATGTTTAAGGATAGATTTAAAGAACACATGTTTTTTTCGTGTTATTAAGGGGGGTCCCACTTTTTCTCAGTATTCCCATAATGTTGCTTCAGTTATGCTCTGGCCACTGGCTTTGAGCACACCAGCATGGTCTCCCTTAAGATACTTGCCCTCCTTTGTTTTAATGGCCACTTTATTATAATCACAAAATTCAAAGTGGAAAAAGACAGGTGTACCACTACTGCTAACCACAGACCCATCTGCCTCCACTGTCCAATACTTCCCCACTGCATCTGAGAAGAGGAATAAAAGAGAAATAGTAAACAATGGTGAAGGTGGGTTATGTCTTCATACTACCACATATGGATCGTGGCAGTCTGGTTCCGGAAGTAAAAAGCCCATTCCTTTTTTCCATAGGAGAATAGATTTTTAACAATAACTCAAACCTATAAAAAAGTTGTATTGAGAGCACTTGGGTTGTAAATCAATAATATATACTTCAGCTGAAGCCATCAATCTGCATTGTTTCATCTGAATTTGTAATCGTGTTTAAAGGAATAGTTAAATTGTAATTCTCTAATTTACTAACACTCATGCCATTCCAGATGTGTATGACTTTCTTTCTGCCTGCAGAACACAAAGATTTTTTAGAAGAACATCTCAGTTCTTTAGGTCCATACAATGCAAGTGAATGGTGACCAAACTGTTTAAGCTCAAAAAAGCACATGAAGCCAGTATAAAAGTAATCTGTAAAGCCCAAATTATACTTCGGTCAAACGCGATTGGCAAGCTTTCGGGTACAGGATGTGTGACGCAATTCTATTCATCAGCAGAGTGCTCGAACACTGAATGCATGCAGCCCAATTTTTCAACCATTTGTCTGTGAATGTGCAGAATGTGCATATGCCTGGAATTATGTGCACTAATTTGTGGGTCCAAAAGATGGCAACACTCACATTTGAACCATTATTGTCATGAAAATGCACTTGAAGAAGATGTAATTGCAAGTAAACAACAGGAGACAAAGGTAACAACATGAATAGTAGATGTTTATGTCAAGAACGCATGTGTATACATTGACAAGTTTCCTACGACTGTACATAGACGCTGAGCATTCACGTCAAAATCTAAGTATACTTTGGGCATAAGACACCAGTGGTTTAATCCATGTCTTCTTAAGTGATCCAAATGATTTTCCTGTTCTCACCCAAAATCGATTAGATAGCTTCAGAAGACCAGTTTCTTCACAAGACCATATGGAGTCATGTGGATTACTTTTATGTTGTCTTTATATGATTTTTGGAGCTTCAAAGTTTTGATCACCATTCACTTGCTTTGTATGGACCTACAGAGCTGAGATATTCTTCTAAAAATCTTTTTTTGTGTTTAGCAGAAGAAAGAAAGTCATACACATCTGGGATGGCATGAGGGCAAGTAAATGTATTTTTATTTTTTCATTTTTGTGTGAACTATCCCTTCAAAAGTGGAATGAATGTCTGGTGAAGAACTACACTACCTTTGATCCAGAAGGGAAGCAATCTACCAATCAGAGAATTAATTAGTCATCAAAGCATGCCAAAAGAGCTCTACAGCAACCTTTCACTTCCATGATGCACTGTCAATGATGCGATTAATTTGGTTTCCCTACACTCTCAAAATATTAATATATTTGCATATATGTAAGAATTTTGCAAAAGAAAATTCATATGTTGTTTCTATACTTAAAATCAGCAACTTTAAATCAACCGGTTTATATTTTTCCATTGCTTTTAATGCAATTACGTCAATAACGTCATTTGAAGGGCTTCATGGGATTGTAGTTCATTCCCTCATTGAAGTCATTACCGTTTTTTTCTCCCAATTTGGAATGCCCAATTCCCACTACTTAGTAGGTCCTAGTGTTGGCGCGGTTACTCAACTCAATCCGGGTGATGGAGGACAAGTCTCATTTGCCTCCGTTTCTGAGACAGTCAATCCACACATCTTATCACATGGCTTGTTGTGCATGACACCACAGAGGCTCACAGCATGGGAGGCTCATGCTATTCTCCGCGATCCACACACAAATTACCATGCGCCCCATTGAGAGCGAGAACCACTCATCGTGACCACGAGGAGGTTGCCCCATGTGACTCTAACCTCCTTTGCAACTGGGCCAATTTAGTTGCTTAGGAAACCTTGCTGGAGTCATTTAGTCCACCCTTGAAATGAACTTGTGACTCCAAGAGTGGTAGTGGTGTCAAATTTTCATTAACTTTTTTTCTTCAAATCACAATTTGCAATGTTGTGATTCATCTCAGAGCTAGTTGCTTTGGTTCATTGCTTAGAACTCTGTTATGAAGTGTGTTATGAAAATTCCTATGGAAAAAATGAATGGGAAAAATATTTCTAGCACCAAGACGGTTGTAAAAGTGGGCTGGCACTGTTGCACTCTATCCTGATGGATTGTTTGTTTCAGCGTCCAACCACCTATGAGTATACTGAATAACAGACAGCTACAGACGTATTTATAGAATAACACACCTTTGAGGCAGTAAGCATTGTTGTTGTACTCTAATTGGAAGACATCATAGGATGAGCGGTTGGAATCAAGGGTCCCAGTTCCTTGTTTGCGGCAACCAATAAAGCCGTGTTCCCCACGCAACACTATCAGTGGCCTGTTGATGAGCTTCAACACAAACTCCTCCTGCTCACCTATAAAACACAACAACACCACACAGAGCATACAAAAGCTGTTAACCTAGCTGCTAGTTTCCATGCAATGGAAGCCCCATCCTTTCACTCCATGAAAATGCACTTTTGTTGTTCACAAAATGGGAGCCGGACAGTCTTCTTTTGACTGAAGAACAGAATACAGCATTGAAATGATACGAGGGTGACTAAATTATCAAATCTGAGGGAAATTTTTGTGTAATTTTTGATGCTGAAATAATTTCTCCTATTCTTTTAATATGTAAAGACAACAATAAGCAAACTATTTAAAGGTTGATTTTGAGTTCGGGGTAGGACTATTTTGTTGGTTCAACCTATGGCAGTTTAAGTGCAGCTCTACAGTATACCTTGAGGAAGCACCCCTATAATGGAAATCTAAATGCAGTGTCTTAAGTTATTCACTTTAGATTAGTATGATAAAAATGTTATAAATGTATATAAATAGTGGAGTTCAGAACAGATACAAACACAAACCTGCAGAGTCCACAGCAGCCGCCAGTTGGCCGTTCTTCTTGGCTGCCAGGTATTTATCATTACTGGCTTTCAATGCAACTTTTGACCCTTTCCACTCAAGATCGAAGAAACAACTGGGTGACCTGGAATAAACAGTCAAAACCAAGTTTTAAAACAGCAATTTCTTACATATTTACTAACCACTTAGTAAATGAGTAAGCAGTTAGCATGATCAGTTTCAATGTGACATGTTTTATATACAGTAAAATTAATAACCTACCACTGTAATCTTAAATATCTATTTCTAGATGATCTAATCCATTATCCAGATTGATTTTTGTTGGTGTAGCCTAATTTGTCAGGTTGATTTAGCCAGATTATAATTTTTATAATCTGACTAAAACCAGTTAATTTATATGTTACCACATTAATGTTTTTTTTCTTATGATTTGGTATCACAGATCCGACATATTCAGTGTTTAATGTTTATCCAAAAATAAATCAAATAACTGTTACTCAAAAGTGAAGTAGTTACCCGTACTTAATTCATTGTAAAATGTATTAACAGGCAATTTAATGTTTTTGGATCCAACATAATTTAGTTGGATTAGATAAAATGAATGCCCTTTAGTAGCTTTAACTGAAATCTTTGGGTTTGTTCAACTCAATTGACTAAGATTTATGAAATAAACGGTCTTATGTTGGTGCAAAATAATTTACGATATTTGATTAATCATTAGTGTATGTCAGCTGAACAAGTGTATGGACAATGAAACTGTTGCACAGTCAATTTAGTATTTGTTTTATAGAGCTAAGCAGAACTCATATTAATAATCACTTGAAAGGTGATCAATGTTACATTAACATCACAAATAGTATTCACGTTGTCCCAACTCGAATGGATTAAGTATACTTCCATTTTAAAAATTTAAATGGATAGAATGTAATGAAATCAAGTTGTGACAATTTTGTAAATTTAGTTTGCTTTGGTTTATTTTAATTATGTAAATTAAACAAGCAGCAAATATCCTTTTTTCAGGATTAGTATTTTCCAAAAACAACAACGTCTCTTGAGTCTTGACTATGTTATCTGAATCAAGTAAAAAATATGAATTGACATGGCTGAATCAACCTGACTACATTAAGAGTCACCAACAAAACAAATTTTAAAGATTAGATTAAGTAGAAATAGCTCCTTACGATAACAATTGCAGATAAGCAATTTTATAAGTGTAAAAATTAATGCATCTTTTGACCTTTTAATAAGTCTAACTCCCCATCAATCTCCCCACTATCTGCTTTGTCAGCATGTCTTTCAGATACATACAGGCTTATCCACTTCCATGCCCTGTGCTAAATCATGTCCTATCTGTGTAACCTTTGTTACACTTAGTTAATTGTTCTTACATGGTGGAGGCAGTGCACTGGACCGCTCCACTGGGGGTGAGGCTCCAGTACTTTCCATTGCATGATCGGAAAGCACAGCGCTTTGTCTCTCTATCCATCTCCATCTGAAACACCTCCTGATCTGATTCCTCATCCTGATTGGCTGATAAATCCACCCCTAAAAATACAACATTCAATCAGAATGTGTTTGTGCTGACCGACTGTGACAGTGAAGTTAATCAATGTGGCAGTTATAACAAATACTCTCCTCCACACTTACATAATGGTTCTGTTTTTCATAAATCTAGAGCTGTAAAAACAAGGGAACAGGCAAAGAAAAGGAGCAGGATATAGGAAGCACAATGTAATGCTTGAGCAACGAGGAGATGCGGATCCAAACGCAGTTTAAACTTTATTTAATAAACAAACAGGTAAACACAAAGGAACAACCCACAATGGGGAAATAAAACAAAAACTGTTAACTAAACACGATGTAATCAAACAGAGAACTCGGGAAGGAAACACACACCAGGCTAACATCAAACAATGATAGACAAGGACTGAACAAAGAAACAGGGTATAAAATACATAAACATGGGAAAAAGGGGCCAATGAACAAACAGAACTCAAACAAGATAACAAGGTGATTAACAGAAGCAAAAGGCAAACTAATGAGGACAGGTGAAAACAATGACAGAAAACACGAACGCTAACAAAGAGACTATGGAGTTCGGAAGCTCGGAGGGCGGAGCTCTGGAAAGCTCGGGAGGCGGAGCTCTGGAAAGCTCAGGAAGCTTGGAAGGCAGGGCTCTGGAAAGCCCAGGAGGCGGAGCTCTGGAAAGCGGAGCTCTGGAAAGCTCGGGAGGAGGAGCCCTGGAAGACTCGAGAGGCGCTGGCTCTAGGACGGGCATGACCACTGGCGCTGGCTCTTGGACGGTCCTGGCTACAGGCGCTGGCTCAGGGACATCTGAGGCTACAGGCGCTGGCTCAGGGACATCTGAGGCTACAGGCGCTGGCTCAGGGACATCTGAGGCTACAGGCGCTGGCTCAGGGACATCTGAGGCTACAGGCGCTGGCTCAGGGACATCTGAGGCTACAGGCGCTGGCTGGGTTACCGTGGTATTTGCCGGCTTGGGTTCGCCGGGCGCTGAGGGCAGAGCCAAGGGGGGTTTAGGGCATGGGGCTGCGGCAGGCGGAGGCTGGAGTGCAGAGACCTCTCCCCTTCTCCTCTTCCTCCGGGCTGATGGGACTGGCGAAGCTGGGATGCTGTTCCTGGTCAGCGTGGCTTCAGGCTCGCTGGCCGTGGCTGGCAAGGGCTTAGGCTCGCTGACCGTGGTTGACGAGGGCTCAGGCTCGCTCACTGTGACAGGCGTGGCCGCTGGCTCGCTCACTGTGACAGGCGTGGCCGCTGGCTCGCAGACCGGGGCAGGCGTGGGCCGGAAGCCTGTCTTCTCCTCCTCCTCCGGGTTGACGAAGTTGGCCGTGCAGGTTCAAGGGAAGCCATTGGCGTGGGGGGTTGTTCGCTGACAGAAGGGGCTGGTTTGATTGGGAGCGCTAGGGACGACTGGAGAGTCACCACCGTGGGTGGAGAGGTAGGGTCCTCCTCAACGACGCCCACGGTGAGCTGTGAGCCGCAAACTAGTAGGGTCGCCTCCAGGAAGTCGCAGAGCGTCCCGCCGTGCATTGCCTGTGGCAACCGCTCCCTCAGCTCCGTGTTCAAATTGCCCCTAAAGAAGACCACCAAGGCTGAGTCCAGGAAGTCTGAGATACTCGCCAGGTTCAGGAAGTCGTGGATGTGGTCTTCTATAGGGCCATCTTCTTGCCTTAAGCAGAGCAGATTGTAGTTAGCTCGCTGAACTGCTGGATCCATTGTTTGTGGTCTATCGTTCTGTAACGCTTGAGCAACGAGGCAGACGAGGAGATGCGGATCCAAACGCAGTTTAAACTTTATTTAATAAACAAACAGGTAAACACAAAGGAACAACCCACAATGGGGAAATAAAACATAAAAACTGTTAACTAAACAAGATGTAACCAAACAGAGAACTCGGGAAGGAAACACACACCAGGCTAACATCAAACAACGATAGACAAGGACTGAACAAAGAAACAGGGTATAAATACATAAACATGGGAAAAAGGGGCCAATGAACAAACAGAACTCAAACAAGATAACAAGGTGATTAACAGAAGCAAAAGGCAAACTAATGAGGACAGGTGAAAACAATGACAGAAAACACGAACGCTAACAAAGAGACTATGGAGTTACATAAGGGACTAAAGTGAAAACTAAGAAATGCAAAAGTGACAAAAATGGCAAACAAAAGGGCAACAGTGAAACAAGACAGGGTATACATAACACACAAGATGTGAAGAGAGAAAAGGAAAGAGAGCAGATGGAGATATGAAAATGAGAGAAGAGCAAAGTGAAGAGGAATAGAAGCTTTCTGATGGAGAAAAGATAGCTTTAAAATAAATGTAGTAATATAGAGGTTCTATTTGTTGCAATAGTAAATGCATTAAGTATCATGAACTAACAATGAACATATTTTTTACAGTATTGGTAGATTGTCTTGGCTAATGTTAGCTAATGGCTAATGCAAGCATTGTTAGTTCATAATGCATTCGTTAACTTTTAATCATTTTTCAAATTGAGTAAAATATTTAAAATGTATTAGTATATGTTGAAATTAGCATTAACCAAGATTAGTAAGTGCTGTACAAGTATTGTTCATCGCTAGATTATGTTAACTAATGTAGTTAACTAATGTAGTTAACTAATGTTAACAAATGCAACATTATTATAAAGTGTCACCATAAATTATGCATCAAAAGTATTTAAATTCTCTCATCATTTTCTCACCCTCATGACATTCCAGAATTTATTTTTCTGCTGAACACAAACTATTATTTTTAGAAGAATATCTCAGCTCTGTAGGTCCATACAATGCAAGTCAATGGGTTCCAAAACGTTGAAGCTCAAAAAAGCACATAAAGGCAGCATAAAAGAAATCTGTAAAACTTCAGTGGTTAAATCTGTATCTTCAGAAGCGATATGATAGTGTTGGGTTCGAAACAGGTCAATATTTAAGTAATTTTTTACTTAAAATTCTCCTCCCTGCCCAGGTGGCAATACAGTATAAACGAACAAAACAAAGTGAAATTTTTTTTCTTAAATATTCATCTGTTTCTCACACACACCTATCATATTGCTTCTGATGACATGAATGTAACCACTGGAGTCCTATGGATATATTTTGTGTTGCCTATATGTGCTTTTGGGGCTTCAAAATTTTGGTACCCATTAACTTGCATTGTGAGGACCTGCAGAGCTGAAATATTCTTCTAAAAATCTGATTATGAGTAAATTATGCGAGAATTGTGATTTTTGGGTGAACTATTCAGTGGCGGAGCTAGGGGGTTGCCGTGGCCACCATGGACCGAACCGAAGCCTGGCCACCCCACTCGATATTGCTGTTTTAGTCATTTTTTGGCACAATTGACTTCTTTAGAGGTGAAATCATCTCTGTGCAAATGTATAAACTTAAATGTGCGCACACCAAGGTCCCCAAATCTCTCCCCCACCCACCCCATCCCCAGCCCCTGCCTGGCCACGCTTTTGGAAAACTCCTGGCTCTGCCCCTCAACTATTCCTTTAAGATTCAAATTATGCTTTAGAGCATGCAAGCACACCTATTCACATAAAGTAAATACGCAATTTTAGTTGCTTTACCATTAATGTATATTCGCCTAAATATGGTCCATATCTGAAATCTTAGACAAAGAACAAGTATTCTATTATTATTAATTACATTAATATATATAAATGAATACATTTTAAGTATTTATGTATATATTTAACTAAAAGTAGTCATCATGTTAACCATAAAATATCATGGTTAAAATTCGTTCATACCCTGGCGCGTGGAAACGTTTCTTTCGTTGCTGGCAGTGAGCACCACTTGCCCGTGACTTTGCACGAGGACAAAAAACTCATCTTTGCCGACGCGCGCGCTCTTGCCGGATTTCATGGTCCCTGTGGGACCCGTGGGAGCGATGTACTTGCCCGTGGCATCCCGAAAAGCGACCTTGCCCGCCCGAAACTCCAGCGTGAAGCCGGTGTCGGTGTCGGGTTTGGTTACCAGGGTGCCGCTGCAGGTGAGGAAGCGGTTGTCAGCCGTCTGTAGATGATACCGGTGATCCAGGTACACGAGAGTGAGCAGCGAGTCCACACCCCACGGCACGTCACGGTCCACGGCGAGCTCGTTCCTCTCTGCGCGAAGGTGAGCGTACCGCTTTCGCGCGATACTGTATACGTTCACCTGAGGATGGACCGCCAGATGCACGTTCCATTTCTCTGCAGGAGAGATGCTTTGCGCAAAGCACACAATCCGGTCCTCGGTGCCGCCCAGGTAGCGTGCGTTTGGCTCGGACTGCAGGGACCACTGGCCGTCATCATGTGCGATCACTAGGAATCGACAATCCGGGCCGGGTTGCTCGCTGTCCGCGGTCACGTTGCCATCCTTGTCCGTTGCGAGGTATCTGCCCATGTGGCTTTTGATAAACACTGCATTGGAGTCTCCGTGATCTCCAGACTGCTCAAGGGTCCACACTTGCTTTTTCTTCATGGAGGTCGCAGAGGCGTTGATTTTAAAGCCAAACGTCTCAGCTGTGAGATATTTGTTATACGCGTTTATAAGGCCGAACCGAATCACCAAAGTCTCGCCTAATCCTTCAGAAGACATTGTAGATCTGTTTGGGTGTTACGGTTCGGTGAGAATTTAATCGGTGACCAGCGGTTCTGAGTGGGTGTGACTGTGACAAGTGATACAGCATGGCGCGCCAGAGAGAGAGCGAGAGAGTGAGAGAGCGAGCGAGCAAGAGAGAGAGAGAGAGAGAGAGAGAGAGAGAGAGGTGCAGAATCTTGCTATTGATGCTGAAAGGTTTATGTGTAAACTTTTTTAATGTCTTAATGATTTAGCCAAGTAAAATGAAGAGATGGATCCCGTTATCTTCTCATGTCAGCCTCGCGGCTGTTGCTATGGGAACCCAGGGAGCATCCCAAAAAATTGATAAGGGGTGTAAATTGGACGTTTCATCACGATACGATCTTGAATCGATTCTCTTGGCCTGATCATCCGATATTTGTCGATACTTCAAAGTCTGCTGCGATATGATTCGATTCAGGGGCCTGCAATCGATATTCCGATATTATTTGCCTATCAATCAATAATTATAATTATAATTATTATTATTATTGGCCCTCAAACGCAACCAAAATATAATTTTATTAATTTATTCAGCTCTCTGTATACACACTGGGACATCCGCAACAAAATATGGTACTTCAGATGTTGAAAAAATGTATACAGATAAATAATATAAAAAATAAAGTCACAGTAAGTGATCAACACTCGTTTGATGACAGCTAATTTGTCAGTTTAGTCCCATTCAAAATACTTACATACCCATGACTTGTTTCCAACTATCCGTGCTATCCATGGTTTTCTTGTCTACAACTTCCACACTTGTAATGAAAAATTATTTCAAAGACTCCACTCAAATCCGTGTCCCACATGAAAAGCATATTTAGTGCTCATATAGTCAAATGAAGGTAATAAGGTTGCTTCATCGCCTGACGGAAATGCGTACGGACATAGCTGACATGAGAGTATTAAAATAAAGGTACATCTTTAAAAAAAATTCTATATCGACATTTATGCATTGTATCAATAACATTGGATCGATCCATCGATCCAGATTGATGTATTGTTACACTAGTAATCATTGAACTCAGCTAGCATAGCAGCTCCTGTTGTTCATGCTCAGAATCGGCAGTTATGATGGGGCCCAGTGATCCCAGCAGCCGGTGTCCGCCTCACATGTTTTGAGTTACAGCGTTTTGACACTTTTGACTCAACACAACTGGGCCAGATCAGACCCATGAATTAGACTTGGGAGAGAGGCAGCATTACATGTCTAACTTAAAATGAACATCATACACCAGTAATGTCAGAAAATGTTCAAACCACACATTTAATGTCCTTCGTGAAAACATTAAATCTGCCTGTTATATCTCAAATATAAATAAATACTACAGTATGGGAACTTCACAAATATGTATAAATAGTAAGATGGACATGGTGACGTGACTGCATGAGGGTAATGCATTCTTTTCGGCTGTTTGCTTTGTAAAAGGTGCATTTTGTAAAATGTGCATCATTTTGTGCATTCGAGTAGGGGTGTTCAATTTCGAGTTTTTGGAGTCGACTCCAATTTCCAACTCCAGCCGTTGGAGTCGATTCCATTGATTTCATTTTCAATCAGGATAGTTTCAAAATTCAGTGCCTTCCCAAGTGATATATATTCACCCCAAAAACTGCTTGTCAGGCATGAGCAGAAAAGATAGTCAATCCACGCATGTTATCACGTGGCTCGCTGTGCATGACACAGCGGAGACTCACAGCACATGGAGGCTCATTCTATTCTTCGAGATCCACGCACAACTTACCACACGCCCCATTGAGAGCGAGAACCACTAACTGCGACCACGAGGAGGTTACCTCATGTGACTCTACTGTGACTCTGATTTGAGTGAGCACTGTGACGGCAGTGAGGGAGAAAGAGAGAGAGAGACCCGTGGATCCGTGACAAAAGGTGCAAGATTTAGATATATTACTATATATTACTATCATAATATATTATTATTATCATTTGTTTACAAATGAGAGTTCGGCCACATGCACCTGATACTGAAGACGAAGTGACCAAACCTCAGCACAACAAGACCCAGGCTGTCGTGGCCACGAGAGACAGTCACAAAGACAGACATAAGTTATTGATGCGGTGCGTGCAGCCAGATGACACAAGTGCATTGCACCCATGTCAATAACAGACAGAAAAAGAGTATGGATGTCAGGGTTCCAACACAGACCGGAACCAAACTAGACAGGAAGTCATGACCCAGACACAACACTTCAGACATGAAACACAACAGACAGAAGAGTGCGTTGCAAGTAATAAAACAGAGGCGTGCTCACACAAAGACAGACATGGGCGGATAATGCCACTGTCCTGTCAGACCAAAACCCAGACTGACAAAGTGATAGGAACCGTGACAATATGTTTGTAAATTATGTAAATAATGATGCCATGTATTTTGTGAAGTGCACCAGTCCCTCCTGCAGCAATGCACCCCCATGCTTCACGGTTGAGATGGTGTAACATAACTTAACGATGGTCATTATGGCCAAACAGTAAAATTTTTGTTTCATCAGACCAGAGAACATATCTCCAAAAAGTAAGATCTTTGTCCCCATGTGCACTTGTAAACTGCAGTCTGGCTTTTTTTGGTTTTGGAGCAGTAGCTTCTTTCTTTGCTGAGCAGCTTTTCAGGTTGTGTTGATAAAGGACTTGTTTTACTGTGGATATAGATACTTGTCTACCTGTTTCCTCCAGTATCTTCACAAGGTCCTTTGCTGTTGTTCTGGGATTGATTTGCACTTTTTGCACCAAATTACATTAATCTCTAGGAGACAAAATGCATCTCCTTCCTGAGCAATATGATGGCTGTTTGGTCCCATGGTGTTTATACTTGTGTACTATTGTTTGTACAGATGAACGTGGTACCTTCAGGCATTTGGAAATTGCTCCCAAGGATGAACCAGAGTTGTGGAGGTCCACAATTTTTTTCCTGAGGTCTTGGCTGATTTCTTTTGATTTTCCCATTATGCTCTGAGTTTGAACATAGGCCTTAAAATACTGTACATCCACTGGTACACCTCCAATTGACACCAATTAGCCTATCAGAAGCAAATTGCCTAATTGCCTAAAGGCTTGATATAATTTTCTGGAATTTTCCAAGCTGCTTAAAGGCACAGTTAACTTAGTGTATGTAAACTTCTGACCCACTGGAATTGTGATATAGTCAATTAAAAGTGAAACAATCTGTCTGTAAACAATTGTTGGAAAAAAAAATTATGTCATGCACAAAATACTGTAGATGTCCTTAACAACTTGCCAAAACTATAGTTTGCTAATATGAAATCTATGGAGTGGTTAAAAAAATGAATTTTAATGACTTCAACCTAAGTGTATGTTTTTTTATTTTGTTCATACTGGTTACCATTTAAAAAGGAGGCTGCGGAACGTCAGACCCAGAATAGAAAAATACTGTTTCTGCTCAGAATGAAGCAAAATTAAAACAGTTTGTTTTTAGTTCCTGACCCTTACATTGTTATTTATACTTTGATTTTAGTTATTTGGAATAATGGAATTTGGAATTGTCTTGGTCTCCACACTCAAAAAAAATATCTCATTGGCTAAACTTGATTCAGTCATAGACAGTGGTTCCATGTTTGAAATCTCAACTCAAATACTTTTTGAAAAGAGGACCTAATTGAATTACGTAAACCCAACAAAATTTAAAATTTTAAAGTAACTCAAATCTTATTTCTTAAATAGTAGCTATTGTGACATTGATTGTTAGCATGCTAAATGCATGATGATGTGAAGCACTACAGAGTACAACTTGGTGTGGCAGCGGGGGCGTGGTCAAGCGCCCGTCCGGGAGAGAAAAGCGGTAAGGGCGCTCACACCTGAGCTAAATGATAACTAACACCTGTGTCTAATTTCAGTAACGTGAGGAGAGCGGCATAAAAGGGCAGGAGCGACGGAGCATGAGAGAGAGGACCAAGGAAGACTGTCTCTGATGTGTTATAAAAAAGAAACTTAAGAATTAAAAACTTATCCCTTAAGTTGACGTTTGTTTCCGTCCCGTCCTTGAGCTATTTCACAGTGGTGCCGAAACCCGGGACTATTTTTTTTTTATTTTTTTTTTGGTTACGTAATGGAACCAAGTCGCCCCATAGAGTCCTCCCAGCTGGCGGAAATCCTCCAGTCCCTCGCTAATCTCCATCAGGGCCACCAACAAACCCTGCTTGAGCTCCGGCAGGATCAAGATCGGCGGTTCTTCGAGGTCATGCAGGCAGAGGACCGACTCGCTATCCGGAGCCTCCTCAGCCAGGAGGCTGCGTCAGCCCCAGCCGCGACCCCGGACACCCACGCTACGCTGCCCCCGCCCATGTTACAGAAGATGGGGGTGGCAGATGATCCTGAGGCCTTCCTCGACCTCTTTGAGAGGACGGCTGAAATCTGGGGCTGGCCGCCTGAACAATGGGCAGCCCGGCTAATTCCTCTCCTGTCCGGGGAAGCACAGCTCGTGGCACAACAACTGCCAGCGACGAGCCTCCTGGCTTATTCTGACCTGAAGAGGGCCATTCTGCAGCGGGTTGGTCGGAGCCCGGAAGAGAATCGCCAGCTCTTCCGGAGCATGAAGCTGGAAAAATCCGACCGCCCGTTTGCGTTTGTTCAACGGCTCCGGGACGCTTGTCGGCGGTGGCTGCTCGCGGGGGACCGCGACGTCGAGGGAGTTATCGATCAGGTGGTACTGGAGCAATTTACGCAAAGACTGCCCAGGAGAACGGCGGAATGGGTCCAGTGCCACCGCCCGGCGTCGCTGGAGGCAGCTGTGCAGCTTGCGGAGGACCGCCTGGCGGCGATCCCGAGGGCAGATGAGCCCTCCCCCTCTCTCTCTCTCTCCCCTTCCCCTGTGTCTTCCCCTGTTTTTCCCCCCCCCCTGTTCCCTCTCGCTCTGCTCTCTCCCCAGGACCCGTTCCTGCCCCCCGCAGGCGTGGAGGATACAGTCGACCAGCTTCCCAGTCGTGGGAGAACCCGCCCAACCCTTCCCCGTCTTTCAGTCGCTCTCCTCCTCAGGTGGTGGCGCCCGCCAGCACGGGTGCGGCCGTGGCGCCTGGGCCGGTCTGCTGGAGGTGCGGGGACCCGGACCACTTCCGGGATCAGTGTCCGCTGATGGAGGTGGGGACGGTGGTGCGGGTCTCCGATGTCCCACAGGCTGCCCCCGGTCGGGCTGGAGCGTACCGGATCCCGGTAAGGATCCAGGGGGGTACATACCAAGCTTTGATGGATACCGGCTGTAATCAGACCACCATCCACCAACGCTTGGTTCAACCCGGGGCTTTGGGCACAGCTAAACGGGTGAGGGTGAGGTGTGTGCATGGGGATATTCACAAGTATCCCATGGTGACTCTGGCAATTAAATTCGGGGAGAAAAGCATAGTGTGGAGGCAGCGGTTAGTTCCCGCCTCACCCATCCGCTAATCTTGGGTACTGATTGGCCAAATTTTAGAAATGTATTAGAGGGAGTCTGTGCGGATGGGTCCTGCATGAAAGTAAAGAGATGTGTGATGTGCGATGCTTTGGCGGGGGAGGCGGAG
Organism: Xyrauchen texanus; assembly: GCF_025860055.1. Lineage (NCBI taxonomy): Eukaryota > Metazoa > Chordata > Actinopteri > Cypriniformes > Catostomidae > Xyrauchen > Xyrauchen texanus. The sequence continues at coordinate 34,669,366 of NC_068286.1, read as the reverse complement.
CCGGGGCCATCCTCGGCTGCTCCAGGTGACGAGGGAAGGGGTGAGGGGGACACCCCTCCTCTCAGGGAGTTCCTTGAGGGGGATTTTCCCTTGGAGCAGTCGCGGGATGAAACCCTTAAGCACGCCTTTGACCAAGTGAGAGTAATCGATGGTCAACAACTCCGGCCGGGTGTCGCCGTTTCATATCCGTATTTTTCAGTTATTAAAGATCGGTTGTATAGAGTGACGCAGGACGCTCAAACAAAGGAGGAGGTGACACAATTGTTGATTCCACGGAGCCGCCGGGAAATGGTTTTCCAGGCGGCTCACTATAATCCTATGGTCGGTCACCTGGGGGAACGGAAAACACTTTTCCATCTAATAGCCCATTTCTATTGGCCGCAGGTGGTGTGCGGCGTGCCGCGAATGTCAGCTGGTAAACCCACCGGCCACCCCAAAAGCGCCTTTGCGCCCCCTTCCATTGATCGAGGTTCCCTTCGAGAGAATTGGAATGGACCTCGTCGGGCCATTAGAACGGACGTCACGCGGACATCGCTTTGTGTTAGTCCTGGTGGATTACGCAACGCGGTATCCGGAAGCAGTGCCTCTGAGCAACATCTCAGCACGCAGTGTTGCAGGGGCACTCTTCAAGATAATCTCCCGGGTGGGGGTTCCGAAGGAAATCCTCACCGACCAAGGCACTACTTTTATGTCACGAACACTTCGCGAACTTTACGAATTATTGGGCATTAAATCGATTCAGCACTAGCGTGTACCACCCTCAGACGGATGGACTGGTGGAACGATTTAATAAAACACTCAAAAATATGATTCAGTAAATTCGTGCACGAAGACGCTAGGAATTGGGATAAGTGGCTGGACCCCCTGTTGTTCGCAGTACGAGAGGTTCCGCAACCCTCCACAGGGTTTTCCCCATTTGAGCTACTGTACGGACGACGCCCACGCGGGGTCCTCGACGTCATCCGTGAAACTTGGGAGGAGGGACCTTCTAGTGCCAAAAATGAAATTCAATACGTTCTTGATCTTCGAGCAAAACTCCACACGCTGGGGCAATTAACACAGGAGAATTTGCTCCAGGCTCAAGAACGCCAACGCCGGCTGTATGACAGGGGTGCTCAGCTACGGGAATTTGCACCGGGAGATAAAGTGCTTGTATTACTCCCAACATCAAGCTCAAAATTACTCGCCAAGTGGCAAGGACCGTTTGAGGTCACACGACGAGTAGGGGACCTCGATTATGAAGTCAAACGTACCGATAGAGGGGCGCACGTCAAATATATCACCTCAACCTCCTGAAATTGTGGAGGGAAGAGGCGGCCTCTGTGACGTTGGCAACGGTAGTTCCGGAGAAGGCGGAGCTCGGACCGGAGGTAAACAAAGCCTGCGATCCTAACACCCGGTTCTGTGTGGAGACCACCTCTCACCACGCCAACTCGCAGAGGTTTCCGAACTGCAAAAGGAGTTTGCGGACGTGTTCTCTCCTCTACCGGGCCGTACAGACCTCATACAACACCACATCGAGACCGAACCGGGCGTAGTGGTACGTTGCCGCCCTTATCGCTTGCCCGAACATAAAAAAAATAGTTCGGAAGAATTGGACGCGATGCTGGACATGGGAGTAATAGAAGAATCTCACAGCGATTGGTCCAGTCCGGTCGTCCTTGTTCCCAAGAGCGACGGGTCTGTCCGTTTCTGTGTGGATTATAGAAAAGTCAATGCGGTGTCTAAATTTGACGCGTACCCAATGCCCCGTGTTGATGAACTGCTCGATCGGTTAGGTTCTGCTCGGTTTTATTCGACCTTGGATCTAACGAAGGGTTATTGGCAGATCCCCTTGACACCAATATCCCGTGAAAAACGGCCTTCACCACGCCGTTCGGATTACACCAATTCGTGACGCTTCCTTTCGGTTTGTTCGGGGCACCAGCCACGTTTCAGCGCCTCATGGATAGGATCCTCAGACCGCATACTGCTTACGCCGCTGCGTATCTAGATGATATCATCATTTATAGCAATGATTGGCAGCGGCACCTGCAACATCTGAGGGCCGTCCTGAGATCGCTGAGACGGGCGGGGCTCACGGCAAACCCGAAAAAGTGCGCGGTTGGGCGTGTGGAGGTACGGTATCTGGGGTTCCACTTGGGTCATGGCCAGGTGCGACCCCAAATTGACAAGACCGCGGCGATTGCGACTTGCCCTAGACCCAAGACCAAAAAGGGGGTGAGGCAGTTCCTGGGGCTGGCTGGCTATTATAGACGGTTTGTTCCTAATTATTCGGATGTCACCAGCCCGCTGACTGACCTTACTAAAAAGGGAGCTCCGGATCCGGTCCAGTGGTCGGAGCAGTGCCAACAGGCGTTTACAGACATTAAAGCTGCACTTTGTGGGGGGCCGCTTTTGCATGCACCTGACTTCTCTCTCCCTTTTGTTTTGCAGACGGACGCTTCAGACAGAGGGCTGGGGGCCGTACTCTCGCAGGTGGTGGAGGGAGAGGAGCCCGGTGCTGTACATTAGCCGGAAGCTCTCCTTGAGGGAGACTAAGTACAGCACCGTGGAGAAGGAGTGTCTGGCCATCAAGTGGGCGGTTCTCACCCTCCGATACTATCTGCTGGGGCGGGCCTTCACCCTCTGCTCGGATCATGCCCCACTGCAGTGGCTCCACCGCATGAAAGACACTAACGCCCGGATCACCCGTTGGTATCTGGCCCTCCAGCCTTTTAAGTTCAAGGTGGTCCACAGACCGGGGTGCAGATGGCTGCCGCTGACTTCCTCTCCAGGAATGGGGGAGTGGTAGGCAGGCCGGATGACGCCCCGGCCTGAGTCGGGCGGTGGGGGTATGTGGCAGCGGGGGCGTGGTCAAGCGCCTGTCCGGGAGAGAAAAGCGGTAAGGGCGCTCACACCTGAGCTAAATGATAACTAACACCTGTGTCTAATTTCAGTAACGTGAGGAGAGCGGCATAAAAGGGCAGGAGCGACGGAGCATGAGAGAGAGAACCAAGGAAGACTGTCTCTGATGTGTTATAAAAAAGAAACTTAAGAATTAAAAACTTACCCCTTAAGTTGACGTTTGTTTCCGTCCCGTCCTTGAGCTATTTCACACTTGGTAACTGTGGTTAGCTCAGAAATTACCTTTAAAGAGAACAATTATTATCATGTACCCTATGTTCCTGTCCTCATCTAAGAACAAGCTACACTATTTACCATAATGGTAACCTTGAAAATCCAACAAAACAAAAACTCTTCTAAATCTCAACATACAAAAACATAAAACACTAACAAGTATAAATTCATCTTACACAGACACATTACATAACACATCATTTTAACATTTACTCTCCCTATCAAGTCCCATTCAAAGCATTCTTGGAACTAGAAATCCCCTGCCAGTATCAGTTAATTGGTAACACTTTACAATAAGGTTCCATTCACTAACATTAGTTAACAACATTAGTTAACATGAACTAACAATTAAATATACTTATTAAGCATTTATAAATCTTTGTTAATATTAATTTCAACATATACTTATACATTTTTAAAATCGAATGATGAATTTGTTAACATTTGTTGACGGACCATGAACTAACAATGAACAATTTAATTTTTATTAACAAAGATTCATAAATGCTGTGAGATATGTGTTGTTAATTGTTGGTTCATGGTACCTAATACATTAACTAATGTTAACATATGGAACCTTATTGTAAAGTGTTACCAGTTAATCAAACAGAAAATAAGGTTTGGATGTTTAGTTACATGCATGATTTGAGTCATTTGAACAAGGGAAGATTCAGTAAACCTAAAAATAATTAATAATAATAATAATATTATTAATTATTATTATTTGCAGGGTGCTCCGCATGCTTAATCTCACACTCCTATAAACAATTAGATAAAAAGTCAAGTGCAATAAATTGTAGAGAGATGAACATCCACGGTCAGCGAGCCAGCGCCTACGCCTGCCACGGTCAGCGAGCCAGCGCCTGCAGCCCCTACCGTCAGCGAGCCAGCGCCTGCAGCCCCTACCGTCAGCGAGCCAGCACCTGCAGCCTCGACCATCCCTGAGCCAGCGCCAGTAGCCTCGACCGTCAATGAGCCAGCGCCTGTAGCCTCGTACGTCAGTGAGCCAGCGCCTGTAGCCTCGTACGTCAGTGAGCCAGCGCCTTCAGCCTCGAACGTCAATGAGCCAGCGCCTGTAGCCTCGTACGTCAGTGAGCCAGTGCCTGTAGCCTCGTACGTCAGTATGGCTCTGCCTCCAGAGCCTTCCAGGGCTCCGCTTCCCGAGCCTCCTACGGCTCCACCTTCCGAGCCTCCTACGGCTCTGCCTCCAGAGCCTCCAGAGCCTTCTAGGGCTCCACCTCTAGAACCTCCTATGGCGCCACCTCCCTCGGCTCCACCTCCAGAGCCTTCCAGTCCTCCGCCTCTAGAGCCTCCTACGGAGCCACCTCCCTCGGCTCCGCCTCCAGAGCCTTCCAGGTCTCCGCCTCTAGAGCCTCCTACGGCGCCACCTCCCTTGGCTCTGCCTTCAGAGCCTTCCAGGTCTCCGCCTCTAGAGCCTCCTACGGCGCCACCTCCCTCGGCTACGCCTCCTGAGCCTTCCTTAGCTCCGCCTCCCGAGCCTCCTACGGCCCCACCTCCAGAGCCTTCCAGGCCTCCGCCTCTAGAGCCTCCTACGGCTCCACCTCCCTCGGCTCCGCCTCACGAGCCTTCCACAGCTTCGCCTTCCACGGCTCCGCCACCCGAGCCTTCCTCGGCTCCGCCTCCTGAGCCTCCAGAGCTTTCCATGGTTCCGCCTCCCTCAGCTCCGTCTCCTGAGTCTCCCTCGGCTCCGCCTCCTGAGCCTCCCTCAGCTCCACCTCCTGAGCCTTCCTTGGCTCCGCCTCCTGAGCCTCCCACATCTCCGCCTCCTGAGCCTCCCTCAGCTCCGTCTCCATAGCCTCCCTCAGCTCTGCCTCCTGAGCCTCCCACGACTCTGACTCCAGAGCCTTCTATGGTTCCACCTCTTGAGCCACCCATGGCTCTGCCACCTGGGTCTTCCACGGCTCCGCCCTCCATGGCTCCGCTACCAGAAACTTCCATGGCTCCGCCTACCTCGGCTCCGCCCTCGGAGTTCCCCATGGCTGTCCTGTGGCCGCCTCCCAGGCCTCCTGAACCTGTCCCTGCCCCTTGGACTGCCTTCTTGCCCTCTGTGCCCCCTTGGACTTCCCGTCTGCCCCCTGTGGCCCCTCGGACTGCCTTCTTGCCCTCTGTGCCCCCTTGGACTTCCTGTCTGCCCCCTGTGGCCTCTCGGACTGCCTTCTTGCCCTCTGTGCCCCCCTTGGACTGCCTGTCTGCCGCTTGTGCCCCCTTGGGCTGTCTGTTTACCCCTTGTGCTCCCTTGGACTGTCTGTTTGCCTCTTGTGCCCTTCTTTTTTCTGCCTGCCCCCCTCACTCCTTGGACGATTTTTGTTTTTGGGTATTTATTTTTTTTAGAGCGTCTGGAAGCCGCTCCTTTGAGGGGGGTTATGTCACGATTCCCTTGTTGTCTGCCCTGTGCTTCACTAGTCTTTGTAAAAAAACTCCACTTCCCACAATTCCCGGCCCTCATCACTGCCAGCACTCTGTCATTGTTCACACCTGAATGTCCTTTGTGATCATCCTGTGTCTGTGTATTTAAACCCTGCTGTTTCTCCATTCCCCTGTCGATCGTTGTTTGTGCATGTCATGGTAGTTTGTGTATTTAAATCCTGCCCGTACTCTCCGTTGATGGTTTTTCATGTTTATGTTGTGTTTTCCCCTCGTGGTTGTTTTGTTTGTTCCTGGTGTTGTTTTATTTTAATTATCCTGTTCACCTTTTTGCTCATTTCATTAAAGAACTGCACGTAGATCCTCACTCCTCGTCTGCCTCCTTCTGCCAAACCTAACAATGTACTATATTAATATATAAACATATAAAACATTGACAGAACATTTATAACATTGGTAATCTTGTTGCACTTAAATCTGTTTTGTATACTATTATGATGATAGTGAAACTTTGTAATATGGCACTTTTTGTACCACTGTCTCCCTAAGATGATTCGCTGATGTTCTTCCTCTTTTGTAAGTCGCTTTGGATAAAAGCGTCTGCCAAATGAATAAATGTAAATGTAAATGTAAATGTAATAAAAAGCTTAGAAAATGAATGGTTACAAATGTCCATACATTTCCTCTGTAGAGTTGACAATATGGAAGTCTAAGGAAATGATGAAGGAAGCAGGAACTTGCATAGGTTATTTTTGGGACAAGTAGCAGCTTTCCTCTCCCCCTTGTAAGGACAGGATATTGATTTAATCCTTTGTGCTCTGCTGACTGTTAGACAGAAATTAAATCTCTTCACTCATTCTCTCCTTTTCTATTCTCCACATACAGTACCTATACACTCGTGCTTCAAGTGGCATTCAAGAGGTACACTTATTGATTACATTACATTTATTGATTGAAACAATTGTTTAGAATTTTACAATGTCATCTGCCAGACGTGTCCGTTGTGCAACCCCCTTAAAGGCCAAAGCATAGGCTACTTCACGCAAGTACGCAAACGCAGACACGAGCGCTTGGCCAACGCGTACATACATTACGTGTGCTCTTGCAGTTACAAACCTCAGACCACAAGAGGACAATAGATTTTTTTTTTTAGGTGTGACCACGGAACCGGTGCTGCGTCCAAAACAGGAAAATGCTGACTTTGGAGGCAGGGGCATTTCTATTGACTCTGGGGGCACCAGGCAGAAGGGACCTCCTCTCACCAAAGGCAACAGAGACAGGAAGTTTTCTCTCACCCCTTTTAAAAAATTGAAGAGTATATTTACTTTGTTTCCTAAGTCAAATCAAAACATAATTAAATCAGAGCATACATATTACACAGGAGGAAAGGCTCCTCGTTACCATGGTCAGGTCAGTGTGGCTAGTCTTAAATAATAGTAATAATAATAACAACAAATTATAGTATTTATGAAAAAATAAATACTAGCTAAAACACACCTTGAAACTTTAAGTACAAATACCACTGTTGACATAAAATGAGCTCTAATAGATTCTACCTTTAGATTATTTAATAAGAAACTAACATTTTGTCAAAATATAACAGTTACTTTTACCCATGTAAAATCGTGAAACAATTTTGTAAATGTGTAGATGTGTAATGCTTGTATTTTATTTTTTGGAGCATAGCACAGTGTTGCTCTTTTCCTCCTCAGGGCTGCTCACTGTTTGAGAGGTTTGACTTGACTTCCTCCATAACGCTTTAAACTAGAAAATTATCACTACAATTGAAATTGGTCACATCAGTTTTGAGGTCCGCAATATAGAGGGAAGCCTGGTTGTTGAACGCGCACGCCAGAGAGTAGAGCATCTTGATCGTCAGCTTATCTGCTGATGAGAAGCCTTTAGCTGTTTGAGAGATAATCAGTAAATATGCCTTGGCAGTCCTAAATAGGCGATCACGAGTCTGACAGTCAGTCGAAGAGGGAAGGAGATGCGCACGCGCAGGTGAGATTCTACTTCCGGTTGCATTCCCCCCAATATCGTAGATAAGCAAATATACATGGAATGAAAACCGTACATTTTCATACTGTGAAACCGGTATACTGCTGCAACCCAGTTTAGACAGAGTAAGCTAGTCTACTGATTAACTAGCTGTTGTTAGCATTGAACTGTCTTATTTTTTATTTTTCTCTTGCTTTCGTTTCCTTTTAATATGCCCGGACGGGTAAATCCGCTACATGGTCCGTCATTTAATTGCCCCTCTGAAGCTGCGAAACTTTTGACAGCAAGCGTGTATCATGGGGGCCCCTTTAGGGGGGTTTCGGACGTGTCATTACAGTGTCTTGTGCCTTCAAAGAATTTAAGGGGCTTCCATGTTGTCGTTGCTTTTGTCGAATCAGCCGTTCTTGAGGGGGGCCCTTCCAGCTCGGAGCGCCAGGCAGTAGCCTGGTTTGCCTACCCCGTTGCGTCTTTGCTCGGAGGCAGGATGACAATAAGGTGGTTTTCATACTGTTCGGAGACCAGTTCCTAAAGAGTTACATTCATGAATAACAGCTGTCAGTTCAGCCTTTAACTGATTAGGCAGCAAGTCAGCTGCCAACGTTTTCAGATGCGGCCCGGATGTGGTGATGAGTCGATAGTTGAGGAGTGGGGAGAGACATAAAGTGGACTGAATGGACTTTGGACAAACCATGACAGTTGTTGATTGAAAGAAGAAAATACGCTCTTGCAAATTTCCATATAAGATGCTCAATCTTTTGCTACTTGTGAGCATGTTTTGTAAACATCAGCTAGACATGACACATGATGCAAGAGATACTAAATTCAGTGTTGCATCTCTCTCTCTTTGTCCAAATACCTCATAGAAATTAGATGAAAATGAGAAATATGGCAACATCTGAAATGCTCCATTATGTCTAGCCTGTTACGGGAACTTGTGTTCATGATAAGACAGATATGCTAAGAAGTTGAGGCATTTTTAGAATGATTAAAACTGAACCCATCAGTGTCATGAAATGAGTACATATTCGTGGAATAAATCTTGAATGATATATGATTTTGTCATTCACAGACTCAACAGTTCTCTCTGCTGATGATACTGAAGTACAAACTCTCCCTCTCGAAATCATTGCATATCATTACAGAATTTTTTATTTATTCTCATATCTATCATAAACAAAATCCTCTCTAGCCTCTGCTGTTTAGCAATATATATATATATATATATATATATATATATATATATATATATATATATATATATATATATATAATTTAATATATTTTTTTTACAAATGACAGGACACACAACATGATTAGTAAATTAACATGTCTTGTGTCCTAATCTTGTCCTTCACACAATATCTTGTATAATTTTCAGCACGGGTAAGTGCTAAAACAGAGGATTTCATTTACAGGATGACATTCATGTGTGCAGGAGTGTGAAATGCTTAATTTAAATTGCTCTGTTTTTCAAACTGTGCGTGTTCTGGCACATGTGCATTCTTGAAATGACATCTTGTCAGGACCACCCTCTTTAACTTATCTAGTATATCAGAGTACTCACCTGGTAAATAATGTGTTTATTGTGTTGCATTTTGTGGCTGAATGTGCTAGCTTAACGTGCATTACCAGTGTTTGTGTTACACTGTCCAGTATTCACCTAATTAGAAAACATAAGGGTTGCTTCTACCATGTAGCTCAAACAAATGCTGCCCTAGAGAGCAATCATTGAACTCTGAGAAGCTCCAATCAGGCTTGAGTGGGACTGACCCATTGACATGCATGGAAAACAATACCTGGGAAAGGTTTGAGGTTACATTATGGCTTCCATATACCTTGCTCACAAATCAGTCATTCTGAATTCCCCTCCGTCAACCCCAGCTGTTTTGGTTATATTTTCATAGTAGGAGTTGACCTGTTCCTATTGCTTAGGGTGAGCAACATCCAACAGTCCATCCTATAAGGTCTTTGCATGTGAGTGTGTGTGTATTACCTGTAAATGTTTCCATATAGGATACTTCAGGTCTGATTTGTGGAAACAGTATATAAATAAGCCAACGAGACTGTTGTAAATGTATGGTTTACTCTTGCAATGTTATGTTGCATACACAGTAAGGGGTAAATCTGGTTACAAAATGAAAGACGGAAAATAATAATAATAATAATAATAGACTCCCAATCACTCTTTCACTTTTCACAATCACATTAATTTCCGTTTTAAGTGGTCACATGATAGTCTTGGTATACCAAAGTACAACACCATGTGACTCACCCAGAGATTTCCTTATAAGGAGAATGGATAAAAATCACTTAAAGGGGCACAGCCACAGAACAAAGTGTCTCTGTAAACAAAACAAAATGCAAAGTTTATCTTGTTTCCTTTCTGCTGGGCATTGTGACACATTTAGACACTATATATGGCAATACAGCATAATAAACAGTTCTCTCATTACTGTTTGTTGTGGATGTTGGTGAGCTCCATTTGAATATGTATGCCTTTTTCAAAACAACTCAATGTGAGGCATGAATTAAAAATCACACTTACAATTTTAACCAAATTTACCTCCCAATGAGCTTATATGTTATGCTTATTTCAAGTGTAACCTGAATTAAGCTCTGCTTCCTATATTTTCATTCTGCTACCGAGTAGACTAACCTCGACTTCCTCTCTGATATGTCACATTGTGCTGTGCCTGACTTGTCCTCTTGTCTCTTTTCCTCTTCCTCTTTCTGTTTGAAACATCCTTTTAAGGGCTTGAGCAATCTGTTAATAAAATAAACTAAATGGAATCCAAAACTGATATAACACCACCTTAAACACACGCATATGTAATTCTTATTACCCTTAACAATGGAAGTAATGGACCCCATACCCTATCCATCTCCTCCCACAAGATACAGCTGATACACGCCCTGCAGGATTGAGAATGAATGTCATAACCATTTATTTATTTAGGAATGAGTAGTGGATCATATTTGATAAATTATGTGGGAATGGGGTGTAAATGATTTATTCAACTGCTTATCTATTCTTAATGACTCAAAGAGTTACAGGTATGAAATTAAGCTGCTCATTCAATGAAACACACAGCTGACTCACCTGTTCACTGTGGGAGACATACATAGTCAAAAGTCAATGTTTCTATTGCTGCACGTTTGTCAGTATGGAAGTATTTTGGTTAGGGGTGGGCGGTGTACTGGATGTCACTGCAGTTACATGGATCATTCCCAAATTTTTGATGACAGTTGCTTTCACCACTAGATAAATCACAGAGTAGTGTGCGTTGACAAAACACTGCACTGTGGTGGCATACTGTTGCTGGATGGATGTAACCACATATTCAGAATTGGGGGACTAAATGCAATCCTTTAAGAATCGAACATTCTTCAAACTTCTGACTAGCAAACGTAAAATTCAAAGTTTGGTCATCTTTTTAGTTTAAAGGAATAGTTCACCTAAAATGAAAATTCTCTCATTATTTTACTCAAACTCATGACTTAAATATGTATCTGCTTTTCACACACACTTTTCAAATTGCTTCTGAAGACAGGGATTTAACAGAGTGGTATGTATTATTTTATGCTGCCTTTATATGCCTTTTGGAGCTTCAAAGTTCTGGCAACAATTCACTTGCATTGTGTGGACCTACAGAGCTGAGATATTCTTCTAAAAATCTTAATTTTTGTTCTGCAGAAGAAAGAAAACCACACACATCTGGGATGGCATGAGGGAGGACATGTAGTTCCCTTTGTAAAATCATCAGAAATGAACATGGAATCTCTTTCAAGTAGAATAAGAAGCTTCTTTGTACCATTTTGTTGTAGTGGAATGGTGGTTCTTACCAAGAAACCACAGCTTTACAGTATGTGGTACTGAGGCAAAAATTATGTTTACCATGGTAAATTTGTGTTAGGGGCATTCATGTTCTCAGAGTGGTCAAATTTAACATTTAATATACATAAGATATGTAATATATTGTGTAAGTATATTACAAAATTCTATAAAGCGACCATATTTAACATGTAACATATGTGAGAATGCGGCGGCGCATTAATGCAGCGGATGGTATTTACGCATGACGTATGTACGCAAAAGCCGAGCTTGCAGGAAGTGCTCTAAAGACTAGTTGATGCCAGCTGCATGCTCTTATTTTGTATCCCCGTGATTAGCAATATTATGCCAAAATGCTCGATCTGGCACAGCAAATGTTTATGCCCCAACCAAATAAATCGTGCACATTTAATTAATTACTGAACAAGATACAGTACTGAGACAAGGGTCCTGCTGCAGCAGGCGTTTTTACCAAGATGCAAACGACTCCAATGCATCGTGTACGAACGTTACATGCGAAACCGTGTAACATTGACAGATTTATGTGAATGGGAATTTAAATTTGAGCTTACAAATGACCATGTAGTATCAATCATGATAATCTTTCAGTACTGTAAAATGAACAACGCCCATACCGTTCATCTAATGATTCAAACTAAGAGTGGTCAGAATGAGTAGTGTGTGTGTGTACATACGCGAAATTTCAAATATCTTTCATATTTTCATCATGATGCTTAGCACATTTGCCATGATTATGTGAAATGATAATTGAAAAGTCCCAGTGAGTAGATTGGTTTTGTTTTACCAATAATGGTGGACTGCGACTTACAGTGCATTAAATAATACTTTATGTGTAATCAGATGTGTGCACTTAGTACATTACAATAAGACAAACAAATCTTGTCATTGTCACACCACAGTTTTAAACAGAATAAGCACCCTTTTTAATGCATTTGAAATAAGTAACTTAAGGCCTACAGTTGTGCTGGTTAGCTAGTCAGTCGCTGTTTAAAATGTATTGAAACTTCACAAACTAAGCAGCCCAGCATTCTGCACTTAAAAGCCTGTATATGAAAACTGTATGATAATATATGACAACTGTATCCCATTCTAAATTATTATAAAACATTCTTACTGCTGCAATATATATATGATTATTAGATATTAAAATGACTTTAGCCTCCTTATCTTGTATCATTAGCCATGCAATACATTATTTCAACTCAAAACTTGAATTTCAAGCCACGAGCTTGAAACTCACCAAGTGGACGCCGGCTGGCCAATCAAATCGCTCGATGCCGAAAGTTTACCTTATATGGACGGCGCCGGCCTCAGCGCTGGGTATAAATTTGTGACCCACCTCACGTTTAGTATTGTGAGTTTTCAGTGCACGCTGAGAAGGTCTTTACATCCATTGTTCCAAATAACCTACTAACACACAGGTGAGAAAGGCGTTGACAGTTTTCATTAATTTAATATTCTATAAAGTGGTAGTTTGAAATGTAATTTATTTGAACCTACGCTGAAAAATTTACATTGATTATGTGAATGCATTTTTGTTCTGATATTGTCGCTTATTTTGATTAAACGGTATCCGTTAACTAAGAGATGTTATTTATGTGCTTCTGTTTAATACAAATAATTATAATCCGATATTGGTGGCATCAACCGGTAGCACTTTTGAGCTTGGTTAGTTCGTGTTTTTGTTGGTTTAATCAAATGGGATTTTAAACATGTTTTTGAAAACTGTTTTGAATGGCGCTTGTAGTGCTATTTAATAAAAGTGTCCTTCATGGCCGTGCTCGCAGTATGAATGGTGGGTGTGGCTACTATAAAGCATTAACCGGCATTTTTGTTATCGTTATAGCTTTTGGGCCAGTTAAACTGTGGTTTAAATGTTGAAGTAGCTTTACCTAGATGTCTTAACTAAAAACGTTAAGCGCTTCATTTCCAACAATGAATTTGAAAGTCTCATCATTCAAATGATGATTCGTATCCAAATAAGATGGCAGGGTTTTTTTTTTGTTTTTTTTTCCCCCCCATACGTTTGTGCATGTGGGGTTTCCGGCAGTATGTCGGTTCCTCTTGTATTAAGACAAATCTGGCGCTTTTACATTTGCGAGCATTGGTCCTCTAAATGGTGGTCGTTTTAGTCAAGCACTTTTCTCGGCCGCCTTTGAAATTGGGAGTGGTCGTGTTTCGGTCTGATTCCACTCACTGAATCGGCGGCATTGAGCTGCTCAAACTTATTGCCATATAAGGCAATAGTGAGACTGCCTGACCACTTCCTTTGTCTCAAATCGCTCGTTTTCAACCCTGCGCCTTTGCGCCGCCTACTGGGCTGTCGGTTCTTTTAAGCGCTTACTCATCGCCCATAGGAGATACACTATCAACGATCCCGATTTTAACGATTTTGCTTCCTTCACAGCCATGGATGAGGAAATCGCTGCCCTGGTCGTTGACAACGGCTCCGGTATGTGCAAAGCCGGTTTTGCAGGAGATGATGCTCCTCGTGCTGTGTTCCCCTCCATTGTTGGCAGACCTAGGCATCAGGTATGAACAGTTGAAATTTGCAAGACTTTAAAGTGGCACAATGCACAAATAAGTTCACCTCATCCCACAAAGTTTAGTGGGCTTGCACTACTGTATTTATGTAAAACTTAAATTTCCAGTGGATGTGATGAATAAACTGGCTATGAACAATTTGACTCCATTTATAAAATTTGTAAGTGTTAATAAAAATGCTGTTCATAGTGCATTTACAAAGGTTTATTTTAACTTGTTATTTGTTGAAATTAACATTTAACAGCTTCAATGCTGTAAAAAAAAAAAATGGAATCCTGTTTTAAAGGGTTCCCATAAATTGTGCAATCAAGACCACTTGTCTTTTCAGTTTGATTTGTGTTAAACCAAAACTTCATGCAACCATGAATCTGTGTAATAAAATGTTATGCTGTTTAGGTAGACCAAGAGCTAGTGACTCATATTTGGGAATGATTTTTTCTGTTCTAAATGTTTCATTTATTTTTCCATTTAGGGAGTGATGGTTGGTATGGGACAGAAAGACTCTTATGTGGGAGATGAGGCTCAGAGCAAGAGAGGTATTCTGACCCTCAAGTATCCTATTGAGCATGGTATCGTGACCAACTGGGATGATATGGAGAAGATCTGGCACCATACTTTCTACAATGAGCTGCGTGTTGCCCCAGAGGAGCACCCTGTCCTGCTTACAGAGGCCCCACTGAACCCCAAAGCCAACAGGGAAAAGATGACACAGGTGTGTTTTTAATTGTATGGTCCCACTACTTTCCTAAACTCATGATTAGGCTTTTCTTTTGCCTCCTTTTACTTCCATTCACTTCATTCCTTTGCATTTCCTCTCAGGCTCTGTTCTCTGCCATGATCTCCTGTTAGAAGGGTCAAAAGGTTAATTCTTCCTTTGCAGTTTCCTGCATGGCAGCCTCTTTTAACTCACTTTTGAGTGACCAGTTTTAGCATGGCCCAGTTTTGTTCACTTAACCATACTGTGCACTTTGTGTGTATATAGATGCCTTTGCCACATCAGCAAGGATTTGCTTTTTAACTCTCTGGGGAAACTCTCTTGCAGATCATGTTTGAGACCTTCAACACCCCTGCCATGTATGTGGCCATCCAGGCTGTGCTCTCCCTGTATGCCTCCGGTCGTACCACCGGTATCGTGATGGACTCCGGTGATGGTGTCACCCACACTGTACCCATCTACGAGGGTTATGCTCTTCCCCATGCCATCCTGCGTTTGGATCTGGCTGGTCGTGACCTGACCGACTACCTGATGAAGATCCTGACCGAGCGTGGCTACAGCTTCACCACTACGGCCGAGAGAGAAATTGTCCGTGACATCAAAGAGAAGCTGTGCTACGTGGCCCTGGACTTCGAGCAGGAGATGGGCACCGCTGCTTCATCTTCCTCCCTGGAGAAGAGCTATGAACTGCCTGATGGACAGGTCATCACCATTGGCAATGAGCGTTTCCGTTGCCCTGAGGCTCTCTTCCAGCCTTCCTTCCTTGGTAGGTTTTTTTTTAAAACGCAACAACAAGTTACTTTAATTTGGTTTACTAGGATGACTGACTTAATTTTTTTTTGGTGCAGGTATGGAGTCTTGTGGTATCCACGAAACTACCTTCAACTCTATCATGAAGTGTGATGTGGACATCCGTAAGGACCTGTATGCCAACACTGTGCTGTCTGGTGGTACCACCATGTACCCTGGCATTGCTGACCGTATGCAGAAGGAGATCACCTCCCTTGCTCCTTCCACCATGAAGATCAAGGTGAAGGCCCTCAACTTTTGACTGAATTTGAGTTTGGCTTACAATGATTGTCAAGCTAACTTTGTTCTCTTTTATAGATCATTGCTCCCCCTGAGCGCAAATACTCCGTCTGGATTGGTGGCTCCATCCTGGCCTCCCTGTCTACCTTCCAGCAGATGTGGATCAGCAAGCAGGAGTACGATGAGTCTGGCCCCTCCATCGTCCACAGGAAGTGCTTCTAAACAGGACTGTTGCCACCATAACTGGCCATGCAGTAGGCTTAAAATGAACGAACAACCAACCTAAAACCTCTCGAAGATGACAACAGCATGGCTTCTGCTCTGTATGGTGCTTTGACTCAGGATGTGGAAACTGGAAAGGGAGGTAGCTGTCTTGTGGGGGAGGAGCTTTCCCCAGGAGGACTTCAATGTACATTTCTTTTAGTCATTCCAGAAGCATCTACCACTTTGCCCCCATCACAGTGGGCATACATTACCTTGTTATAGTGTTTATGTAAATTTATGTACTCCATACATTGTTTTCTTTTTGTACTTCAGCCTTAAACTTGGCCCAGTTTGTTGTTGCAATGATAGTGGGGAAGCTTTACCTTTTAAAAAGTGAAGATCTGGCATGATTCCCCCAGGGTATGTGGATTAGAATCCCTTGCAAATTTAAGCCAGGGTGTCTCCATACACTGACAAGTAAACCCAAATAAAACGTGCACATGTAAAACCACACACTGACTACTGTCTTCCTGAATGAAGCAGGGGTCGGCAACCCTTATTTTTCTGGTCAGTGGCTGTGCAAAAATGTGTCACTGTTAACCCTATTTATAGTAGTTACATTTGGAAAAAAATGGCATTACTAGCAGGGTTACAATTTTCAATGTATTCAAATGAAATGTCCTCCTGGCATAAAATGACAGACTGCTGCTTGCTATAGAGTGGTACAGGTATGATCCGATGCATGCTGGGGATCCCTTCTGGTTCTCTTTGGTAAAATTTTTTTTTTTTTTTTTTTGGTTAATCTTCAAACAAATAGAATCACCCATAAACATGAGCTGGTGAAATTTGGCTTGATCAGGAGCAAGCAGAGGACAGGCACTGGAGGCGATGGTAATATGTGATCTACCTATTGCAGTGGGAAGTCGGTGCCAATTAGTCTGCATGCTAACCGTTTTTTGACAGTGTTTTTGAATCTGAGGTATTTCCTGTCATATTTTGTTTAATGGTAACCAATACATAATTCAATGCATCTATTCTAACTATTAGCTTGAGGAAAATGAACTTTTACTGTAACCAATCACCTGATTTGGTTAAAAATGCAGAGTTCTACATAAGAACATTCTGTTTTACTATTAATGGGGCAGTGTCCCTGTTTTTTTTCTTCTAGTGTAATAATAGCTACATCACTCTTATTCAAATACATTTTGTTTGCATTAAGAAGGCATGATAAAGTCTTTGAGAATTTTGCTTTTTTCTTGACTTTTCACATATGTGATCTTGAGGTTATCAAAGTAATCTGATTACTTATTGAGGTAACAGTTACTGAATATTTGTACTGAGTAATCTGAATTTGTAGCCGATTAAATTTTAAAAGTAACCCTACGCGTGGATGTGATTTTCCGAAGTTTGTGTCCACAAATATAAATTCTATTTAGCATTTTTCATTTTTTTCTTTTTTTTTTTATTACAAATGACATGCATAACAGTGTGAGTGAAAAATGTTTTCAAAACCTGATGATTATGATATAATCATGATCCTGCATGTGAATTTTCACAGATCATCTTGTGAAAGTGCTTCAATGAAAGAAAACCAGTCCTTTTGTACAAAATACACGGTGTGGAATCTTAAATATCTTATGTCATAAATTATTAAAAATCACACAGAGGGGTAATCACTAGCACACAAGCAACAGCAAGAGAGAAGCAGGCCATTTTATTTATAAGAAGATTTTTGCATCTGCATTGCATTATGAAAGCACACTGCATGATCATGAGGAAGGATTGAGATTTGAATTCAGGTGCTTAATTTATATAAATAAAATGGTGTACTAAAAAACATTTTAGACTGCCCATTACATGAACGTTAGTATAACAAGACACGGAATTCAAGTGATTTTCAGGCTTGAGACCATGAATTGCAAGGAAATCTTAAACCTGAAACCATATCTGTATATTCTGGAATGTAAGGATTGATAATAGTATCTGTCCAATGATGCTTTTAAGAAAAGAAAAAAAAAATTCCACCAAGTGGTTTTGGGTAACTGTACATGCCACAAGTGGCACTTTTCCACTGCACGTTACGGTTCGACTCAACTCACTTTACTTTTCTGAGCTTGCTTTTCCACTTCAGTTTAGTGCCCCTCAACGTGGGTGGGATTACAGGCTGATTGTCATAGTTGCGCCGCCTCTACTGCCGTGACATCATCTTAAATGCTACACAAACATTACTGACCAAAACAATAACATGACCGCTAGCTGTTAGCTACTAGCTCATTGTGCTGCATAAAGCGGTTGTCACATGGTGATTTTACACAAGTGAAACCGTAAAATTAGCCTGGTTGTTTTAGAAGCAAAACAACCAGGCTCCGGCTGTTTTGGCCCTTGATGGTTCTGTATTCATGTCATAAAGTTTTTTTTTTTTTTTTTACTTTTCCCTACACTGTTGGTAGGTCCAGTAGTAGCCGTGTGTGGCCAACAGCTGAGACAATTCCTGAAAGACTTTTTCGTTTCACATCGTTTTGTTCGTCGCTAACGAGAGGAACGTCTGCACCTTGTTTATTGACAATTGCATGGTTTTGTGCACAGACATTTCTTTTTACAATTCGAAAGTCATGTGAACATATGATGATGCTATCGCTGTTGCTAACTTTAAAACTAGCAGGTTGATGTCTTATGTCACAAATCCAGTGACACAGGTAGTGATGATTCTCTCTGATCAATCAGTGATCTGCAGAGTTTTGATGTCACATTTAGTATCAGCTCGGCTCGCTTGGAACCTCTACGTGGTGGTACTAAAAAAGTACCAGGTACTATTCACAGAGGTGAGCAGATTCGAGTCGAGCTGTACCGTGCAGTGGATACGCCCCAAAGGTGATGCGAACTGCAGCTATGCTGAAACCTTTTGTAGTAGTGATGGGTCATTCATGAATGATTCATTCATTTTGAACAAATCTTTTATGTGACTCAGAAGAACGAGTAGTCTCAGGGAGTGATTTGTTCATTTTGAGTTGGCCACGCATGTGCATTGCGAAACCTCCGTTCATTCTTTTGTCACGTGACAGCTGTATATGCTATGCATGGCTCACACAGGAAACAGAAATTATTAGTTCACCTCTCAAGTCTTCTGGTCCAAGTCATTTGTTCTTTTGTCACATGACAGCCATATACGCTATGCATTGTGCACACAGGAAACAGAAATAATTAATTCACATCTCGAGTCATCTGGTCCGAGTTGTTCGTTTTCTTGACACGTGTATATGCTATGCACATACGTCACATGCCAAAAGAACGAATTACTCCAACAAGAAGTTTCCAGAGGTGAACTAATAATTTCTGTTTCTCATAATTTTTCCTTGGCTGCATTATACATTTTTCCTTATTGGGACTATAATCAAAGTTAGCTGTTACGTGTTGGGGGGGATTTGGCTATTGAAAATGTAACATTTTAATTGAATTCTGCTTAAATGAACAAAATTACTTGAATAAAGATTCGTTCATTTTGCTGAACGAGACTCAAAGATTCAAGTCAGTAAAATGATCCAATCTTCCCATCACTATTTTCTAGTAGCCTATTTGGTTGACACTATATGCAAGCAGACACGTTAAACTACCCTCAGCCTGTTTCACCTTGTTTCAATGTCTAATATTTAACCAGTTTTTACACAGGGTTCCTGCGGTTCCTTAAAATGTCTTAAATTCAGTTTTCCAAAATTTAAGGTAATAAAAAGCCTTAAATATCTTGAAAGATTCAACAGAAGTCTTAATTATCATTTAAAGAGGTCATAAATTTGGCGGCAGAAAGACAGGAATCCTGATATGAACTAATGTGATTTTTAAACTTCAAAAGAATATGATCTAATTAAATAAATGCATGCCAATAAAATGAAATTTTCCTCCTTCAGAGTGAAAATGCAGCACTGTATTTTTTCCAGGCACGCTAGGACTTGTGTGTGTTTTCGGCTGTTGCAGAGCAGTTCACAATCATTAGGACATATTGGAAATGTACAACAAGCGATAACTAATGATCAACTGTGTATGATGATGATGATATAGTGTTGATGAAATATGACAATGTTTACTTTTAATTGTTTATATTGTGATGTGTTGTAGATTATTGCACATTTTATTTCTCTTATCTAAATGAGCAGTTGGAAACAGCAAAGCGCATACATTTCAAAATAAGAGTCCTCTGTATATTTCAGCCTAAAAATTCCCTGCCATGAATCAGAGTTTTTCCCCTGGTTATAGGTATTTTGATTGCACCATAAACTGCATCTGGAATTAATTAATAATCAACTAAATATGGACTCATGTATCCTCTGTCTGGTCCTCCCCTCACAAAAAGGAAAGAACATTAAATAAAGGATAACAATTTTAAAAACTGTTGGCAGATTAATTGCCTTTCAACACATCGTATCTGCAACCATCCAATATTGGTCGACCTCTAATTTTATTTATTTTTATAATGGTACATAATCTATTTTAATGTAATATATGTTGAAAATATGTCTTGAGTATTTTAAACTTGCATAGGCTTTATCCTACCCTGTTTTACTGATAAACAATATTAATGCCATGTTGAATGTGTGCTCCTGCCTGTTTAAATAAGAGTCTGTGATACACGATTTATTTTGAGATTGTGTGGGTTTGTTTTGGGATCGGGATACAGTATTAATCGGGATACAGGTCTTGGAAAAAGGTCTTAAAAAGTCTTAAATTAGATTTTTAAAACTCTGCAGCAACCCTGTTATGGTTTTATGAACCATGCTTATTTATCTGTCCTACTAAAGGCATATAAAATGCACTTTGCAAAAGCCATTAGATTCATGAACCATATCAACCTGTACGTATCTCCAAGGGCTACAGTTTAGGTTAGTATGAGTCCTGGAGAGTGAGTTTTAAGAATTGACAGGACATTTGTTTCGATAGACATCTGCACAAAGAAGCTTTTGTTTCTCAATATACTGTAAGAAGCATCCGCATTACAAGTCTACAATGATTTTAAGTGCATAGTTCTGCCCTAAAATGGTATCTATAAACAGGGGTGGACTGGCCATATGGAGAACCGGTACTTTTCCCAGTGTGCCGACCGCGGAACGGGGCCGAACTGGCAGCGATAAGCTT
This sequence comes from Xyrauchen texanus, assembly GCF_025860055.1. Classification (NCBI taxonomy): domain Eukaryota; kingdom Metazoa; phylum Chordata; class Actinopteri; order Cypriniformes; family Catostomidae; genus Xyrauchen; species Xyrauchen texanus. The sequence goes on along the minus strand of NC_068286.1, from coordinate 34,648,391 downwards.
AAATGGGTTACCACATTATGCCGAACGGGCCGCAACTGGCTGAAGAGGGCCGCAAAACAGCGCCCTGATATGCTGAAGGGGGACACGATATGCAGAACAGGACAGCGACATCCAACTCAACAACCTTAGGGCCAGTTTGAGACTACTATCGCTTTGTAACATGGTGCATTATCATGGTGGAAGTAGCCATTAGAAGATGGTAAATTGTGGTCATGAAGGGATCCACATGATCAGCAACAATACTCAAATAGGCTGTGGCATTCAAGTGATGATTGATTGGTATTAAAGGAACCAAATTGTGCCAAGAAAACATACCCCACACCATTACACCACCACCAGCCTGGAGTGTTGACACAAGGCAGGTTGGGTCCATGGATTCATGCTGTTGGCACCAAATTCTGACCCTACCATCTGTGTGTCTCAGCAGAAATCTAGATTCATCAGACCAGGCAACATTCTTCAACTGTCCAGTTTTGGTGAGTCTGTGCCCACTGCTGCCTCAGCTTTCTGTTCTTGGCTGACAGAAGTAGAACCCGATGTGGTCTTCTGCTGTTGTAGCCCATTCGCCTCAAGGTTCGACATGCTATGCATTCCAACAAACATGCCACAGTCGAAATCACTGAGATCATATTTTTGCCCCATTCTGACCATTAATGTGAACATTACCTGAAGCTGAAACTGAAGTCTGCTAAATTAATAAATGTAAATTAAGTGAAGCTCCTGACCCTAATCAGATTGATTTTATGCATTGCACAATTGGCTGATTAGATAACCTCAATGATAAGTAGGCCTACAAGTATTCCTAATAAAGTGCTCAGTGAAAAGAAAGATCTTAAATAAAAGACAGATCTTTAAAAATTATTTTATAATATAAAATGAACATATTTAACTGTTAAGAAAATGGTAGAACTAAATTAATCTTCAATGTTGAAAATGTATGTAATTTGCTACATTCTTAAATCACAAGTGTAAATTAATTAAAAGGCATTTAATCCATTTGTCTCTTATTAGTCATAATAAACTCTATATAAGAAATTGTCAAATGTAAAAGTAGTATCTTAGTATAATTTTGTGTTTATTATTATTAATCAGGTTTTACAAACACTTAAAAGTCACAGACCTAGTGACTGTTACCATACCAGAAATCTGTACGTTGTCGAAAACATTCAGACTAAATGGTCCGGCATTTTTTTACGGCTCGGTATGTGCCAAAGAGTGCCAGCCCTCAGTACAGTGGTTCAATTGATTAATTGTTATTTAAATAACAATTAGTACATCTTCCTTTTTTATTGTTGCGACATAAAATAGCCTAATATAGGTGATGGAAGGTACACAGGTACCCTTACCATGTTTATCATGGAATTTTCTGCCAAAATACTGCAGTTACTGCTGTAAAAGCATAGTAAATTAATTATAAATTAAAATGGGTTCTAACAGTGTAAGAAGCTTTCAGAATATTCCTGTTATTTTGTTTAATCTAATTTTGATGATAGTGCTGGCTAATACCAAATTACCTTTCAGTTTTATTGTGGATAACTAAGAACTGATAACTATTGTTGTAACATTTGATTGATGACATTATATTTCATCATATTTCTTAAACATCGAACTGTTTATCATTAGGGTCTTCAATTAAGCCAAATTGGAATATGTATTCTGACACTTTGCTTCTTTCTGCTTTCCAGGCGTTGTGCTCTTCAGACAGCATTTCTCAAACATCTGTCACCATCTCCATTTCCATTTCTTTTTTCCGGGATTATCAATCTAAATAAATGCACTGACAAATAAAGTAAATTGTTAAAACACAAACTTGAGCTTTTACTGGGGCACAGTAGATTTATACTGGGGCATGTGCCCCAGTAAAAGGGGTCTAGTGACGCGCCTGGTTTGGAGCAATGCCTGCAGCTATACCTTTCTCAGTCATTCTAAAGGTCGGGGTATATGTTGTTTTTGTGCGTTTTGGATCAGCTTGTGCACAGTCGACTGTGTTGCTTTTCAAAGTATACTCTTCTGAACGCAAACGAATATGAACGTGTTTGACGCATGCCCATTCGAATCTATTGACCTCTCTTCATGTCAGTAAATCTGACATTTCAGTTCTGATCTAGGCCACAATCATATGTGAAAATGTTATATCTGATATTATGCAAAATGACTGCAGTGTGAACAGTCAAGATGGAATATTGCAATGTATCATACAATAATTTTTGAATTGCATATATTAAGTATTACACAGAAAGGAAAATATTTCATATATATAATTTCAGAATGCTATTCTGAGATGAGGGTTGGTGCTGTTTTGGTGGCATGAGGGGGACCTACAGAATATTAGGCAGGTGGTTTTAATGTTGTGGCTGATCGGTATTATATATACATATATATATATATATATACACTCACCTAAAGGATTATTAGGAACACCATACTAATACTGTGTTTGACCCCCTTTCGCCTTCAGAACTGCCTTAATTCTACGTGGCATTGATTCAACAAGGTGCTGAAAGCATTCTTTAGAAATGTTGGTCCATATTGATAGGATAGCATCTTGCAGTTGATGGAGATTTGTGGGATGCACATCCAGGGCACGAAGCACCCGTTCCACCACATCCCAAAGATGCTCTATTGGGTTGAGATCTGGTGACTGTGGGGGCTATTTTAGTACAGTGAACTCATTGTCATGTTCAAGAAACCAATTTGAAATGATTCGAGCTTTGTGACATGGTGCATTATCCTGCTGGAAGTAGCCATCAGAGGATGGGTACATGGTGGCCATAAAGGGATGGACATGGTCAGAAACAATGCTCAGGTAGGCTGTGGCATTTAAACGATGCCCAATTGGCACTAAGGGGCCTAAAGTGTGCCAAGAAATCATCCCCCACACCATTACACCACCACCACCAGCCTGCACAGTGGTAACAAGGCATGATGGATCCATGTTCTCATTCTGTTTACGCCAAATTCTAACTCTACCATCTGAATGTCTCAACAGAAATTGAGACTCATCAGACCAGGCAACATTTTTCCAGTCTTCAACTGTCCAATTTTGGTGAGCTCTTGCAAATTGTAGCCTCTTTTTCCTATTTGTAGTGGAGATGAGTGGTACCCGGTGGGGTCTTCTGCTGTTGTAGCCCATCCGCCTCAAGGTTGTGCGTGTTGTGGCTTCACAAATGCTTTGCTGCATACCTCGGTTGTATGGTTATTTACTGTAGTGTATGGTTATTTATTGTAGTGGTTATTTCAGGCAAAGTTGCTCTTCTATCAGCTTGAATCAGTCGGCCCATTCTCCTCTGACCTCTAGGCAACAAGGCATTTTCGCCCACAGGACTGCCGTATACTGGATGTTTTTCCTTTTCACACCATTCTTTGTAAACCCTAGAAATGGTTGTGCGTAAAATCCCAGTAACTGAGCAGATTGTGAAATACTCAGACCGGCCCGTCTGGCACCAACAACCATGCCACGCTCAAAATGGCTTAAATCACCTTTCTTTCCCATTCTGACATTCAGTTTGGAGTTCAGGAGATTGTCTTGACCAGGACCACACCCCTAAATGCATTGAAGCAACTGGTTGATTAGATAATTGCATTAATAAGAAATTTAACAGGTGTTCCTAATAATTCTTTAGGTGAGTGTATATAAAATGTATATACACAGTGCATTCAGAACTTTTTCAGACCCCTTCATTTGTTTCACATTTTGTTGTGTTGCAGCCTTATACTAAAATGCTTTAAATGATTTTTATTTTTTTCACATCAATCTACACTCCATTCCCCATAATGACAAAACAAAAAACATTTCTGATAACTTCGCAAATTTATTAAAAAGAAAAAAACTAAAATATCACATTGACACAAGTATTCAGACCTTTTGCTATGACACATTAAATTTAAATCAGATTTATCCCATTTCTCTGGATCAGCTTTGAGATCACTTTGATTGGAGTCCACCTGTGGCAAATTGAATTGATTGGACATTTGGAAAGGCACACACCTCTCTATATAAAGTATATAGAGAGTAAATAGAGATAAATAAATATATATATATATATATTCACATAATCAACATTTAACCCCCATTATTACCTTTCCCCCTCCCAAAACCCAACCCCACCCTGACCCTCAACAAATATCCTTGTGGTCACACTTGAGTATACAAAAAAAACTGTATATATAAAAATAAGCACACACATTTAAAACTACACTTCTCTCTCCACTGCCCCTTCTTAGAGCCCTCCAAAACTGCCAAATATCTGCCCCAAGTCACCTAGCCTTCTACATGACGTTACCCTCCCAATTTCTGTGCTCCACTCTTGAAATGAGGGCGCTCCAGCCGACTTCCATCCCCTAAGCATAATCTGTCAGCCGATCATAACACTGGCTAGAACCCAATTTTTTATGGATTTATCCCCTATATTAATTACCGCCCCATTGCCTAATAGTCTAGGGCACAATGAAATTTGAGTGCCCAATAGGTCACACATAAAACTCTGAACTCTCAACCAAAATTCTTGGATCTTAACACACCACCATAAAACATGGGTTGTGTCCCCATCTTCTGATTGGCATCACCAGAAGGTGGTTTTGTAAGTCTATACTGTAAGCCCGTTTATCGGTCCAATGGCGGTCTCCAATAATACGGGTGAAGGTCTCTGCGCGTTACTGTCTTTCTTGTTACGCAACACAACAATATTAAATGAAATACATTTTCTCTTATGTATTACCTCGTTTATTCATCTGAATCCATAAATGAAAAAGGTTTTTAATGATATCTGAGTAGCCTATCATTAAAAGTGAGCGAATGTTTGATTATTCCTTTAACTCTTTAATTATACTTTACCCGTTTAGATTAAGAAACTATGTCGCTTTGAGGTCCTCGCGTGTTTTCTCTACACCGCGGGTCTCACGATCACAAGCGGCCAGTATTGGATCATCAAACAGAGGTAATTGCTATAGCCTATACCTGAGATCGGTCACGTTCAAGTTCACTCAATCAAAGATACTTCAGTATAGCCCCATGGAATTGCATACACTTGAAATGTAACTTAACGTTTTCTTCAGTAGAGGTCACGGCCACTATTACAGATGTAAGTTGACCAACATAACTTCTCTTATAATAGCTTTGGATTGGCCATGCGTGGTTTCCCACGTACACTTATCTGGAGAAACATCAAATTAAAACAGAGGTTAGACACCCGAATTTAGATTGGTCAAGCAGCGTTTGCTGTTCTAAACGGAAATTCCCTTTTTGTCTTTGCAAACCAAGTACATTTGAATCGATGCCAAATATTAGTCGTCACTAATCTGACGCAGACTTGCGGTAACATATGAATCGTTTAATCTGTTTTGGAAACACAATGTCAGAGTGAGTCAGAATAAAATCAAATGTTGACAATTTATTGATCAGGTAAAATAAACAATTCATCAATTCCAATTAGACATTGATAAGTCAAAGTTAGACATTTTATCAAAACATAAGAAATTCGAATTGCAATCACCTGAAATAAACTACAAACAGTAAACTGTTTGGGATCGTCTGATTACAGAGAGCCCTGAGTAATGTGTCACCTTTCCTTAAATACCCAAACCATGGACAAGGGAATTTTGGGAGTGGTTAGGTTTGGTAGTCCTGGGGACATACCTCATTAACATACAGGCAGGGATGGGACAGACCTACAGAATTATACAGCATTTGGCAAAGACCTTTGAAACTTGTGATTGATTAGGTCCTTTGACGCTTACAAAGAATTTACCTAATCTGCCTACAGCATGTGGTCCCTGTGGGATATTTGGGAGGGACATGTCTCTAATAGAGTGCATGATTCTGTTAAGTTCTAAAATCTTAATGGAGATTTGGTTTTTCTGAAAATGGAATGAGACCACCTTACCAGTTGCACTGCGACCTCTTGAATGATATCAAACATGTATGAACAGAAAACCTCTTATATTACAGAAAAGGATGTCATTCTAAATTGCCCTTAGGTGAGATAGAGGTCAAAATGGGATTTGCGTTGTATGGTCCTTAGCAAGTAAGGAGTGTTATCTTGGGTGGAGATGTTCATCTGTGTGAGAGTTTTATGACGTTGGTTCCCGCAGAGTTCTTTGACTTTTACGACCTCTTGATGTCAGCCTTACAATACAATCTAGAGGGGCTCAGAGGATACGGAGGACCAGATGGTCTCCATACAGACATTGATTTAAGCCTTTAGTATTTGTCGGAATTCAGGATTTTGCAAAAGGGATACATTAAAGTGCCAACTATATGATTTCCTTTTCTTCATATGTGGCGACACCTCAAACACACCAGGGCATGATCTGAGACTAAAATGTTTCCAATTGAGCAATCAATGACAGATGAAATGAGGGACATAGATAGATAGATAGATATATCAGATTTTTCCTCAGTTGTTTTAGGCCAGGTTTACTGCGTTAAGTTGTCATGGCATTAATTACATTACATTATAAACATTTTAAAATTGGATATAACTTTACACAGAGAAGTTTAGTATGTGATTGTATTACAAAAAATCATGTTAACATCCATATTGTTTATATTTTGAATGTTTATGGATTGGCCACATTCACTTCCATTGTAAGTGTCTCACTGTAACCTCCATATTTGAACTTGTTAAAGAAAAGGAAGGAAAAGTTTTAATAATCTTTTTGTGGTAATAAACATTATACCATAAATGCTATCGACTGAGCTTAAAGGAATAGTTCACCCAAAAATTACAATTATCTTATCATTTACTCACCCTCATACAATCCAAGAAATGAATGAATTTCATTCTTCTGCAGAACACAAAGATTTTTAGAAGAATTTCTCAGCTCTGTAGGTCCATACAATGTAAGTGAAAGGGCGCCAAGGAGCAAGGAGCCTTGTTAGTATCACCCTGGCAACTGCTTAGCAACCAGAAACCCTAGCAACCATAGAACAACATCCTGATCTCTGCACCAGAACATCTAAGAGAGATGTGGGGGGGCTCGTTTTATTTCGGGCAGTATACTGAGACCCTTGGTGATGAGTTTTGCCATGGCAAGCACCACTCACAGATGTAGAAAGGAAGTCCCACCTTATAGGTAAAAGAGCCAATCACCTTTTAGATAGACATCGCCTGTCAATCAACAAGCCGGGAAAATTGCATGTTTTAGCGTAATATGAGGGGAAAAAAAAAAATCACAATTTATGATTCCAATATTATAATATGTTCTTTGATCATAATCTAGACCAACTGTTTTAGCATCCATTTAAAATTTGTTGTCCTCCCATTAAAGTAGATAGGAGCTGCACTGGCATGGCTGGAAATAGCCTCCCTAGAGCATACTAAAAATGGCTGACAGCAGGGGCGATTGTAGAGTCAGAGCTTTAGGGGTGCTGAGCACCCAATGAGCCCCACTGCCACCACCCCACCCTCTTTTCAAACAAAAATATGTCTATTGAAAAATAACTTTATCATTTTAACATTGGTTCAACTAACTCCAAAATCCAGATTTTGTTTCTTTTTTTTTTTTTACCTTTTCAGAGCACCAGCTTAATCGTGAGAGTTTACACAGAAAGCCCCCGTAACAAACACAAAACCTTCTTCACTCAGCTGGTTTTCCTGACCGTTAACTCCCATGTGCCTCCTTTTGTATCAACAGTCATCAGATTGGTTAGATTAGATTCAACTTTATTGTCATTGAACAAAGTAACAGGTACTTGGACAACAAAATGTAATTCATCTTCTGTAAATTATTTACAAAAAATGGTTCTTGAAAGGCTCTTTTTTTAGTGTGCCAAACTGAGTATGAGGGTATTGAGACAGCTTTAACTGTTTAGGACCAGTGTCCTTATCCCCCAAGTCTGAACAGCTCTCTTCTGTCTCTGCTGCTTTGGCTTGGTGGTCTCTGTGTTGCACTCCCTCTGTCTCTTCATTTCTTTCACTAGTCAATTGCCTCTCATCCCTTATGGACTCTCCCTGTTGTTTTCCTCCTCCTTTATTATGAAAAAAATGTAGTGTAAAATAATGTTACAAAAAGTAAATGTAATATAGGCTACTTAATGCCAATAAGTTAGTATAGGAGTATGAGTAGTTACTGTTTTGCTTGCCACTATTCATTACATGTCAATTTATTGTTGTTGTTTCCTCACCTGGTTCTTCCTGCATGCTCTCCCTTTCCCTTTCTCCTTCTCCATCTCCCTGACTTGGCACTGACAATCATACACAAATATATTGTAGGCAGGAGAGATGAGGTCAGTTTGTCATGTCACAAAAACGTTATGGAGACCATTTACAGATTCTAAGGATATGATCAAAAGGCACACAGAGGCGTGCCATTTTAAATGTCTTTATTATTATTATTATTGGGCTTAGAAACTTTTTAAATCACAAATTCCTTTCACAAGAGAAGCTGTATTCTCCATTGAGGGTTTGAAATAAATAAAATAAATAAAAGCAGGGGACCATTGCCTAGACAAGTAATTTGATACAACAACATATAGCTGGTTTGCATTATCTGTTACTTTAGCTTAACACTTTTCAGAAGAACAAAAAAAAAAAAAAAAAAACAAGACAGAGGTCATTATGGACTGTCCCTAGTCTCTCACCTGAATCTGTCTTTTTTCAAAGAACTGTGTGTGTGAGAGATAGAGATAGAGAGAGAGAGAGAGAGAGAGAGAGAGAGAGAGAGAGAGAGAGAGAGAGAGAGAGAGAGAGACTAGGAGTGCAGGAGTTAAGCCTGGTTCAGGTTAAATCCTCTGTGTGTGAGGAATGAATAAATACAGCAAAAGATGTGTGTGTTAAACATGAAACTTTCTTTTATTGTCTAGTTTGATATTCAGCCACAACTGAAAAATAACAGATATAAATCTAGGAATGAATAACGATTCATTTAAAAAGCCACAGTGAGTGTTTTCACACATACTGGTGGTATACAGTGATATGTTTGTTTTCACTCTGGTCCAAACGCCAGTGCCCGGTTGCATAAAGCACCTTAAGTTTTTCCGTTCATTGTGGGTTTCCATGACGACTGACCAGAAAAGACGCACGTGATGTCATGTTTACATGACTCCCGATTGTTAAAATGTGTATCAAATTAACGATAAACTTTAACAACAGAGACACATGTACGCACTACACAGGTACGCAGTTTATTTGTCGCGCTGCTGTTTTTGTTTCACGCTCTAGCAGTTAATAAACAGAACTGCATGCGTCTTGCGGAAGAACATTGTAACCGGCGCTACTTCTCTCCGTTTATGACTATGGACGAGTCACCCAGGTGCTGTGCTAATCCACAGCGGCGTCGACCCGCTGGACTAAAATAGTCCGAAAATAAACACTTATTATAGGTGTGGTGTACCATGGTGATTCAGGATACTGACTCCAGTACTCACCGATATGGTTTCGGAATCGGAACAACTCTAGGTAAAAGGAAAGACGTGTGAGACACAGCTTTGGAGCAACTTAGTTGATTCACAACACTACATAACGGGTTCTCCCTCTGCGTGTGTTTCGCGCTGGATGACGGTTGTGCTGAGCGGTGCAGGTACAGAGGAGAAGTAGAAGAAGAGAAGAGGATGATACCATTTGCTAAGCGGGGGTGTTTTCATTTTCATCCTTAACACATACATTTTAAACCACAAACTACGGAGTATGTTTTGGACATTATTTAACCTTGTCAAAGACGAACAACATTTTTTTGAATAACAACATTTCTTACTCCAAGTTTTAGGGGTGCTTCAAAAAGGGGCTAGACTCGCCCTTGGCTGACAGCTTTCACTATCCCATTTGTTTTGTTTTTGGTGATTCAAATCCATGGATTTAAATGACGAGAGTCATATGGATTACTTTACTGCTCCCTTTATGTGGATTTTGGAGCTTAAACATTTTAGTACCTATTCACTTGCATTGTGAGGACCTACAGAGCTGAGATATTCTTCTAAAAACTTGAATTTCTGTTATGCAGCAGAAAGTCAGTCATAAATACCTGGGATGCCAGAAGGGTGAGTAAATCATGAAATAATTTGGGTTGAAATCATGAAATAGTTTAATTTTTGGGTGAACTATCCCTTTATCTTGTATTGACTTGTATTGTAATTTATTCCTTTTAAATTTACATTTTATAGTATTACAAATAAATCACAAGATATTTTTAAGTAAATCTAATGGTTGACATATTCGTAATATTTTATTTTAATTCTATTTTTATTTTATAAGACAAGGCACTGAATTCCGATTTTGTTAAAGTAATGTGATCCAACGGATCACATCTCACAGTGTTCCACTTCACATTTAAATTTCACTGGCTAATTCCCCTAAACCTTCCTCTTCTTTTAAGTCTGCTCCACTTCATTAAGTGAGCAAGGGAATTTTCTGTTGACAGACCCTCAACCTCGCGATTTTGACCAAGGGAGCGAGTCTACTGCACTGTAAAATCTAATTAGTTGACTTTACTTACATTTTTCAAGGCAATCAGTTTGCATGCTTTTTCTAAGTAAGCATGCTTATTTGGCTCAAGTAAACAGAATGTAATTTAAGTAACATTTACTAGTTACAAGTAAGCTTAACTCATCTATGATGAGTTAAGAGTATCATTGTTTTGATTTAATTATTTAAATTGGGTTATAACATGTCTTATACCGTATAAGTAAGTGAAATTATGACGAGACACTGGGTTAGCCATATGGCGCACTGCAGAGTCCTGCAACGGGTCGCGTACCCGCGGGTACCCGCATAAAAGTGTCTAAAACGGGTGGATTGTGACATTCCTAAAATTCACGGGCGGGGATGCGGGTGGATAATGAACTCCTTGCGGGCGGGTAGTAGCGGATGAAAAATATGTGCAATATTTGTGTCTAAATTACCATTACACATTCGCAACAATGATATGACCTTTGGACCCATTACGTCACCACTGCGACAGTGCGACTTTCGTTGATGCTTCTCGTAGCCTAGTTGGAGCGTTGCAGGAGTAGCTATGGATGAAGTAAAAGTAAAGTTGGCGAGCGGAGTATATAAAATTGTTGACAATGAGTCTTTAAAGGCAAAATCGGATGTGTGGAGAAAGTGTGGTGTAATACGTGATCAGGAAAATTACATCATTAGCGGATTTGCGGCTTGCAAAACATGCCATAAAGTTTTGGCGTTTGATAGCCGGAAGCTGGGCACGTAGGAAGCATGTCGAGACTTGCAGGAGCACAGCAGGGGTTTCCAGTGCTACAGGTATTTTGCCAAAGGGTACAAACCTCCAAGAGGGGAAGACAAGGAGGCGATAACACAATTTTTTTCTTGTTCTTTTTTTAACATTTTTTATTAATAGGTCTATTTGCGTTATCAGGTTCCATAGCCTATTTAGGTGCCGATGTAGGCTACTTGAATGGTGCAAAACAAAGCGCACTTTAGCCTGTTTCATTTGCCCATTCATGAGGCTATTGTGATGTTGAGAGAGGTGCGAGATAAAAAATAAATCACTTTAATTGGAATGATTTTAGTGTGTGAGTTATCGCGGGCACGGGTCAAATATTAACGGGTCTGGGCGGGTGCGGATTTAATTCTGATATTATCACGGGTGACGGGTCGGATCTGGTGCTGAACTTTGCGGGTAAGGGTCTCCAAAAGTGGACCCGTGCAGGACTCTGGAGCACTGGACTCTACTCGGTACATAAATCTGCACTTGTGCACCTGAGACCCGTAGTGACAGATTAA